>NW_028262290.1:57005000-57630000 GCF_047370975.1 Nipponia nippon | reverse complement strand
TTAGAAAAAAACCCTACTGTCATCTCTAGGAAATTTTGAGATACTTCAATAAGAATCATCATTTATTACTATTTTAGGATATCAGTAATCACTTCAGAGTTAATTGCTGGAATACTATTTTGAATCTGAGTTTTCCATCTGTGTTAACAACAAGATTGTACTAATCTCAACAGTGGTAGTACACAATCTGGGGTTAAGACAAAAGTTTACCAAAGAATTTCGAAACAAGCTGGACAGTTTTCTTAACTGTAACATTTCTAAAATAAAGAGGTCCTTTTTTTTTTTTTTCTTTAGAAAAAAATGCACATCAATCAGAAGGGAAGATCTGTACATCTTATAGGACCTTCCACACACCCAGCCTAATGCTCACTACCACAACTGAGCTGACAAAAGGATAACCTAAAATACTCCTGAGTTCTGAATTTGTTACCATCTTGCCGAACCTTTAAACTAATCATCCGTATGGGATAGAAGCAATTGAGTAACCAGATCAATACCCACAAGACATGTTGATTCCCTTCACCAACAATCTACTCTGTTCAGAATCCCACAGACTTTCTGACTGATAGCAGTCCTTGTAGGTGGGCTTTCTTAGATATATTGCTATATTTGCTTTTTTTTCTTCAAACTCCATTGACAATTTACCATGGAGATAATGAAAAATCACCCCTAAGGGGGGATAAGAAAAAAAAATCCCACTGAGGAACAGTAGCTCTTTGAGAAAATCTCTGGATGATTGAAAACTACCACTAATCTGGATCCTAATTCAAGTCAAAAAGAAAACTTCTGCTGCAAGCAAAAACCTGCTATCCCTATTGGAAGAGTTTTGTTGGATTCTCCCATAGGTGGTAACACAGTGGAAGGAGAGTTTCTGCCTACCAGGAGGATTCCCATGCAAACAGAGCCCAGACGTGTCCCACTTTCTTCTCATAGAACTGGTCACCCTTGTCTAATCTCCTTAAGTCATCTGGTGTCTCACTGGGGAATTGCTATCTAGGACAAAGAAATCTGTAGGGATGCTGGCAAGAGTGGAAAGTGAATCTTGTGACCGAGTGCACCGAGGCTGGGCTGCTCAGGAAAATGATAATGAAGTGGAGGAGCTCTTTTTTTAATGGGGGAGCAGGAAAGGGGAAGAAAGGTAGCAGGAGGGCCAGACCTCCCTTGGTGGGGAGGGAGAGGAAGAGAGAGAGAGAGAGAGGAAGGAAGAAATGCACTTCTCTTCACAGATACATGGGTCCATAACTAAACATGTAACAATGAAGTTTAAATTTAAAAACTGAGTTATTTTTTTCAACAATGCTCCTGTATATGATAGTTCCAAACTATGACCTTTCTTTCCTGATGCTGGAAGAGATCCAAGATATTTCAGGAAGAAGTTGGGTCTTCAGGTAAGTAGATTAACTTTTATGTAGTATGTAAGATTTTCCAGACAATATGTGGATTGGAAAAAGGCTTCTGTCCACATCCACGTTACTTAGGAAGTGGAATAAAAATAGTCAGAGGCCGTAGCAACTAAACTGAGTCCCGGAAAGTCAGCATTAGACTTCCAGAATAAAAATAAGGAATACTGTTTGGAAAGCATTTCAATGGGAGAATTACACAAATTTATAAAATGGAATCTATTTTCTAATACTGCAATCATACTACTGCCTAAGCCTGCATGATACTGTATATTTTACAATGTTTTGAATCCCTGCCATCTTAAGCATAGATTAATAAAGTATGGCAGGATATACTTACAAACTATTTAGGCAGCTTTACAGTTCAACCAACCCTGCTGACAGGAGAACAGGAAGGGGGAAAGTCCTTTATTATTCACTCAGTGGACTGAAAAGAAGACTGTATGAGCTAGAAGGAACATCATTAAGGGGTTAGCAGAGACAGGCAGGATTTTTTTTAAGCCACCTGCTTGCTTATATCCTTTTTCCCAAGGACTTTTAAAATTCACATTTTAAAGTCTCTTTATCCTAATGTATTTTGTATACATTATAATAAGATCATATTAAGAACGATGACAGTCTTTCAGCCTATCTGTTTTCAATTCTGCTAAACTAAGACTAATACAATGGATTTTTGTTGACTGGATAGATGTGTAAATCCATTTCCACGTTTTGTGAAATAATTCTGTATCACAATAAAAATGCTACCAATCATTATCACTTACTGTTGATACAGTATAAAGACATATAAAGAGCATACTTTTCCTTTTCCCATCTCTTAGTTCAGTTGAAATTTCAGTGTCTGCCTTGAAAAACTAAACTTAAAACAAAACAAACACACTCCAAATAGTCATGGGATTTTGGTTAAGTTAGTAACAGTACTGAATAAACAAAGAATTTTAGCTGTTATCTTCAGATTTTCTCTTATTTTTAATCAGCCTTTTAACTTCTGCAGCTAAACTGAACATTTTTAGAATAAGGTTTGCTTTTGCCCATTAAGAAACTTAAGACTATGCTACGAAAATTGAAATTATACCTGCAGCTTTTAATGAAGAGCTGTCATGTTTGAAGAAAGCATACCTTCAAACTATCTAGCTATGAACTGAATAATCTCATCTCAAAATTCATTAAGTGTTCAGTAGTCTGAAAAGCACTACACTGCTCGTGTCTTATCTGCAGCAGGGAAAAGCAGAGCTCTGTTGTAATTCACTGAACCTCAGCGATATCACATTACACTTGTATTTGTGAAACGGCTATTTACTTTCACGTACAAGAGAGCAATCTAATACTACGAAATGAAAAAAAAAAGTTACTGATGTAGTAAGTCAGGTATCAAAACAAGTTTTTAAGGACTGCTCAATATACTAAAAATATCAAACCATCAGTTCCATGCAGGATGGAAGTTTTAAAGCGTTCCCATCGTCAGGAACTCTCTCTTTGTAAATTCCCCTTCAGCAACAACAACCTTCCCCTACTTTTAATAGCACAGCGTGAAAATGATGGCTATACAACCCTGTATTCTGTACCACCCACAATAATTTCGGCCAGACCAGGATAATGATGAATTCATACTATATGAAACAGACCTATGACAGTGTATCTTTTCTTGGATGAAAATGGAGCTTGGGTATGTTGGAGTATATTGATTGGCTCTTGATGCCAAAGTCGCTGGCAGATTTGTCCCTGGCTTCAGAAGAGCCAGCCTTCCAACTAAAAGACATGAATGGATGAACTGCACCTCAGCGGAATAATTTTTCAAATAATAACTTGAAGCATGTCTGTTTAGCTGTTAAGCTCTGCCTAATTTAGAACAGCTATTGAAGGTTATTTTTGTTTTAACATACCGTTAGATCTCATGTTTTCCATATTTTGTAGTAACAACTTTCCACAACAGCTATCCTCTTTCCCTGTTACATTCATTTTATGAATCACAAGAAAAAGGGACACTGAACATTTCTACCTAGCAGCACACACTTCAACTGAACATTTTATGCGGATGTACATGTCAAGAACTATCTTATTGTGGACTTAATGATACGTAGTTAAAATCATAAACCTGGAAATGTAAGTTGCTACATGTTCTATATCCTTTCAGTTTTTAATATAAGTTTAAAAGGGATACACAATTAAAATGTAGTAATTCATAAATTTGTAGTTAAGAATGCTATAATTTTTCTATTTCAAAAGTTGTTCTTTAGTGACTGGTCTAAAGGTGGTTTACTATTAATGAGACCTTAGAATAGAGGCGGTCACTCTAAACCTCACTGGCACTGGTGTTGCTACACACCAGCCTCAAACCATATGCTGTTCTGCAGCAAATCATACTCTTTTATGTTGAAGATACTGCAGCTATAAGACAGGATCTTTGGATAAGGTACAGGATATAAAATATCTTCTTCCACAGTCCTGCCCTGGGAAATTATCTTCCTGGGCTAAAAAGTAGCTATAAACTATTTTTATAGTTATAAACTATTCCCCCTCAAATTAGCCATGTAAAATCTGAATTTGCTTATACTTCTGAAAATCAGTATTGCACACTGTGCACAATTAGAAGGACAGAAATCAAGGTGTGTTATGCTTGACTGAAGCAGGCTGGCAGAAAATTCCATACAAAAAAATGAAAGGACTGAAATGAAAGCATAGCTGGTCGATACAAACATCTTACAAGTTGTTGAAAAGAGCAAAGAGATACATTAACAAAGATGACACAAGATCCACGGTTATACAGAACACTATTCAGAAGACACTGTACATCTAGGCAAGACAGGCTCAGGTAGAGACACACTGGGGCAACATTGCCTTGGACATCGTGCACCTGGGTCCACAATCCCACCGATCGGTTTACAAGAATTCATTTACTTGAACTTTTTATGAGCAGTAGATCTTCCATTCTCCTTGAAAAGGAAAAATATTATGCAGCACTCCACGGTTCTTAAAACATATACTGTATCCAAGGAGAAAGGTTATCTGCAGCTATAAGCATAAAATGTGACCAAAAGCAAAAAATGTAAATGTTACGTTCAAATTTCAGTTGTAGCCTAATGTATTAAACTGTTTAAGCCCTACTGCGACGTATGCTGTCTCCTTAGCTTGGTTTCCTAAGGAAAGGTGACTTATACTGTCATATCATCTGTCTGACAATCAGCCATGCCTTCTGCTTAACTATGCAACACATTGGCCAGTTCCAACCAATGCCACAAAAAGGCAGAGGACTCAAAGAAGGACTCAGAGTCTAACAAGACCATCGTTGGCTGGAGGAAGGAGTTGGTTCAACACCTCCTTACTGAAGGGAAGTTTTAGCGTGATCTCAACAATTATCTGTTTTTGGTGGATTAGCTGCTGACCGATATGGATGGTCTGACCAGCCAGTCAGCACTTCTTCACCAAAAGGTGCCCTGACACGCGC
This sequence comes from Nipponia nippon, assembly GCF_047370975.1. Lineage (NCBI taxonomy): Eukaryota > Metazoa > Chordata > Aves > Pelecaniformes > Threskiornithidae > Nipponia > Nipponia nippon. The sequence goes on along the minus strand of NW_028262290.1, from coordinate 57,625,155 downwards.
TGCCTCTTGCCCAGCTGGAAGGGGACTGGGACTACTCTGAGGAAAATCAAGCAATAGGAGACCAAAAGGAGAAACGGGCTATTTATCGTCACTTGTAGAAGTAGGCTGGGCATCTACAACACATCCATAGGCAACCAGAATTTATTAGCTCCATTACTTATGGAACAAATTACTATTTACAGGACTGAGAACAACACTTAGAGCTCCTGGTGAAGATCCAAAAGCACATTATGCCAGGCACATACACTGTTCTGCTTTAGCTGAGAAGAACTTAAGTTACACATTAAGTTACTTGCTGGAATCACGCAAGAGATCAGTGCTGTCTGCCAAAATATGCCTCTTTTTCCAACTGGGGATTATCGACTGACTCAAACTATAGCTCAAATACTAGTACTACGTACCAAGGGTGGCAATACAAATTTATGTTAGCTCATTTGTATAATATTCATATACAGCTATATTGAGTGACTCTTTAATATTACATATTATAATGATACTATATAATATATACTATGTAAAATTTGCAGAACCCTTCCCCTAAATCTAAGAAACTTTTATGATGACCATCATGATCATAATTCCATATAACAAATTTAAGATACAAACCACAGCTTTGTTAGCAGCTTCAGCAAACACAGAACACAGTAACACTTTGAGCTGGCTATTTAACTGAGACTTCTGTAATCAAAGACATGAAGAAGATGACACTCCAAGATGAAGTCAAAATTAGATTTAAATTGGATTTCTAAACCAAAGTACCCACCAGAAATATACTAGACTTACTGCTATACTATAAAATGTTTTAGAACTGCTTCCATGGCAGCAAACATTTACTAACTTGGAATTTTGAGCCTCTCACTACAAGAGGGACATCGAGGTACTAGAGCACATCCAAAGAAGGGCAACGAAGCTGGTGAAGGGTCTAGAGCACAAGTCCTACAAGGAGCGGCTGAGGGAGCTGGGGTTGTTTAGTCTGGAGAAGAGGAGGCTGAGGGGAGACCTTATCGCTCTCTACAACTACCTGAAAGGAGGCTGTAGTGAGGTGGGGGTCGGTCTCTTCTCCCAAATAACAAGCGACAGGACAAGAAGAAATGGCCTCAAGCTGTGCCAGGGGAAGTTTAGGTTGGATATTAGGAAAAACTTCTTCACTGAAAGGGTAGACAGGTGGTAGAACAGGCTGTCCAGGGAAGTGGTTGAGTCCCCATCCCTGGAGGTATTTAAAAGACATGTAGATGTGGTGCTTGAGGACATGGTTTAGTAGTGGACTTGGCAGTGCTAGGTTAACAGTTGGACTCGATTATCTTGAGGGTCTTTTCCAACCTTAACGATTCTATAATTCTACGAATGTTCCCATCCTAGGGAAACAAGTCTTTGTTTTAGAGGGTGTTCGTTCCAAGAGTCCAGAATACAACATTCATTTCCAGCTTACCCTCAAAAGTCAATTCATACAGATAATCAAAAATAGTCAGAAGTTAAAATTTAATTGTCCTAATGAACATGGCTTGCTACTACCGCTTGCTACCAGTCACTAAAATTTTCAAGGTACGTGGCAAATGAAGACCAAGAGGGTCAAAATAGGGCAATGACAGGAAAAAAAGCCATCTAATCTACAGAACAGAATAGCTAATAATTTTGAAGTCTACAACTGCATTTACAGGAAAGTTAAAGCCAGAAGTTATTCAGTTCCATGTTACATTTAAGGGCATCAGTCCATAGCAAACCTTTTTTTAGTATCTTCTCTTTGACACACAAGGTGTAAAACAGCATTTCTAAAATTTTTCTACTAGAAAAGTGTAATTTCTTGACTAACTAAAAGCATGACTGGCTCTGTAAATTTGGGTGTTATTTTTTTTTCTAGTATCACTGCCTGCTGTTTGTCTGCTATTAAGCTCTTTATACATTTTGATACTTTTACATAGACACGGGCCATGCTTCCAGCTCCTAAATGACCCGCAGTGCAATTTACTGTAGTGTGTACTGTACAAAGTTCTTCGGTATCCACAGGAACAGTTACCAACTGATGTGAACTTCCTTCCCTAAAGAGCTTGTTTTGAATAACAAACTACTCCAGGGGGAAATACATTATCTTGTCTAATCAAATGTTCAAGTGAGGCTCATTTCATTCCAGGGTTTTACTATGTGTTGTGGAAATGTGTGTGACACTGACCTTTAATTACATCTCAACCTTAAAGGAAGATAGTAAAAGCTTAGCAGCCCAGACTGCACATATGAGTTTAAAGGTACATTTAAATGGTTTAAAGAATTAATCAAACTCTCCTATTTTTTAGTGAATGTGTTCTCCAAGATATTTGCTTTCACGTAATCTGTATAAAAGGGTTTTCGTAAGCATCAGTAGTTATTTGTTCTTACTTTGTACAGTCAGCTTTAAAATACAGATGTTAAGCATGCCACCTGACATAGTTTGTATTATCAACATGCTTCCTTTTATCCAAGTGTATTTGTTCAGTGTTTTTTGATTAGCTAAAAATTTTCCACACTGAGAAATATGTACTTTAGACAGAAAACAATTCAACAGGACAGCATCACATACACGCAGGGCGAAAGTTCATTTTTTGCGTCAGAGAGCTTGTGTCAGGTAAAAATATAACTCAGCCTCTCGTGATGTCTCCCCAGGTGGCATGAAGCAGAAACAGCCAAGCCATACCTGAGAGGCCTTCTCCTGAGAAGACACCTTTTGGGAAGTCTCCTGCCCAGGTCCCACCAGGGAAGGAAAGAACAAGTCAAGGACAGGGAGGAAAGAAGAGGAAACCAAGGGAGATACTGGGGCGCCTTCTTCAGTATCCCCTTTCCTTCGTCTCAACCATCCCACCTCCCCTAGAGAGGAGACAAGAGGATCTAGCATGCTTATGGAGAGTTGGGAAGCAGAGAAGGAAAGTCTTGCTGACACTGTGAAAAGCACTAATAACAAAGGAAATATTCTGATGAATTATTCAAGTATGCAGTGCTGATTATGTGTATCCATGAAAAAAAAATCCTACATAATTCCTGATGTTAAACAGATATCGATTCTGAAATTTTTGCCACTTCATTCAGACAATAAATGATCCTATGAATACAATAAGCACTATAATAACATCTCGAAAACTGGTTCAATACTCAGGTGTTACTATACTTTTGCTGTACTGGTCAAATACAATTTTTATAGTCAACACTTTACACAGGTACATACGGTATAAGTGTCTTGGTAAATCAGAATAAATACATTAAACGCCAAACAAATACTCTGGGTTTTTTTGCAATTGATGCAAAGCAGTTACATTACATCCCTTGAACATTCTCTGCTTGTAAAGTAAAGAGTCACAAGATTACGGTAGATAAGTTCTCCAGTGCACCAAAGCTATATCTTTAAAAATGTCTACATTTTAAAAATATTTAAAATTGTTCCTAATGGTTCAGTTCTAAGTTTTATTCTGTTTGTTCTTGACACATTTTTGACACCCATTCATGTAAATGGGAAAAAAAACTAGTTATTTCTCTTCCTCTCTTACCTACTGTTATCAGTTCTAGTTGGCTGCAGAGGTTAATCCTAAATTGGCTGGCTTTAAATCACTTTTTCTATCTACCACTTTGCAAACCTTGTAAACTTATGTTGATCCTCAAAAATAATCATCATAACAAAACCTCCTTAAATTAAACCTTTAATTTTGAGTTAAATGGGAATTCTTCGTATTTTGGGTATTTATTTTGAAGAATAAAGTAACAATATTGGCTCCTATTGATTTATCATTGTACCAATTTTGAACTCATCTTTGTATATTTGTATTTTAGATAATTTGTGTTTAGGCACAGATGGAGGTTAATTTTATTCTAGTCTAAAGATGCTTGAATTTTTTTTTTTTAACAAACCTGGTGACAAACAAGCTCGTGCCAATATTTTACTTCACATAATTAAAAAAAAAAAGTGAACTTCCTTTCCCTGTGTCTCTTGACATGCTCAGGAAACATCACTGGGACGTTTTCCTTGCGATAACAGAGCATTCAGATTGTAGAGAAGTGAACATGGAAACTAAGGTAAAGAATGGCAGTAACACAGTTTAAAACAAATTATGAATACTGCTACATGCAGAGAAGTGTTCAGCTTGCCTCCACACAGTACTCATTATTCAAGTATTGAGCTAAGATGGTGTCTGTATTTTTGTAAAGATGGATATATTCTCTTTCCATTTTTTCAGGTTACATAAATCCAGGTTGAAACACAAGAAGGAGGTTTTATTTCTTCCTCTCCTTTTGTCCTCCATGAGAAAAGATATGAAATCATTTAATGCTTGAGCTAATACAGGTGCAGATACTCGAAGTCGTATTTTAACATTTTTAGCAGGAGTTGAAAAGTTCAACTGAAAAGCTTCACTGGACTTTATGAAGACAAAACACTAGAGCATGTCATATTTGCTCTCAATTCATCTCCTAAACAACACAATTTAGCTTAGCTAAATTCTGAATTGACCCTCAGGCTTTTTAAATGTATACATTAGACACAAGTATGCCCCTCCAATAGCACCTCATAGCTTGTGAAAATTCAAGAGTTTCACTGCTGAGTATATGTAAAATGGCCTTACTCTTTTTGAAACTCCTCCTGAGAACAATTTCCCCTCTAGCCAGCCATAGGCTCTCTCATATTATCAGACAACAGCTTATACAAGGACAGGCTGACAGAAATGGGTTGATGATTCTCTTTTTGTAGAAGCCTCTCCTAGCTTGCAGAAAGAAAACCATCATGCATTCTGGCAAGAAAGGCAATGTGCTCTCTCATACTTGTTATGGTACAACTGGAAAAATTAAATAATGGCTAATAGGGGAATCTTACTGGTACATAAGGCAAAACTTTCACCTGTACAACAGCTACGATTCATTTTTTCTTTTTAGTTAATCTATTTAAAAACAAATCAGTGTAGTGCTGATTGGGATATGTTGGAAAGGAATCCCTTCTGGAAATAACTTCTTAAACCTTAACTTAAGAAGGTTTGTGAAGGGTGACACCAGAGGTCTGTCTAGCCCACTATCCTTTTTCCAACAGTGGATGCCCAACAAGAGAGGGGCAAGGACAGGACAAGCATATATAACATTTCTCCCCAAACAGTCTCCCGAGACTTCTTCTCAAGAACTTGAGCCAAATAGGGTTTCTACATACTCAGGAGCACTCAGTTGACTTCTGTTCTCTGAACTCATCCCATCTGCCTCAAAGGCCATGCAAACTTTATAAAATAGCTTCAATTCTACATACTGTGGCTGACACGGCATGCACTGGAACAATGTTCCGTTCTTACTTTACATCCACAGGAACACTATTATGCTGGTTCATCCAATACCCTGGGAACATGTAAACAGAATTCAAACATAGATATACCTATAGGTACCCTCCTTTGCCATGTCTTTTTGTGGCCAAATGACCACTCATGGGATTTCTGCATACCTATCTAGCATATTTTCAGTAAAGATAATATAGTAATACAGCGGAAGTAGCTTGCAGTTACGCAACAAAGCCAAAAGAGAAGAATTCTTGTTACATGAGACTTAAACAGCTATGAAGTCTTCTGTATACTGGAGTTCATGTGAGTCTATTGCTTTTGAAACACATAAGACTAAGCCTTAAAGCTCCAATCCACAAAGTTAAGATTAGGTACAACTGCAGTGAATGTAGCTGTGTCTGCTTCTCCAAAAGGGCAAGGGTGAGCAAGACAGACCTGTTCTTATACCACCTAACCTCTGCAAGAAATGTCAGACTTCGCATCAGAAGGAGCAAAACCAACACACTGCACTGGGTTTCTGCTAACACAGATTTCCAGTGGCTTTTGGTCTGACCATAATCTGTGACTGTAGATAGAGAGGTGGAGGAAGTAAGCCTGCTTGTTTAGATAGCCATCATCTTCCCACTATGTCCTACCGCTTGTTCCCACCTCTGCTTTCTTCTTCCCCATTTTGTGTCACCCGCCCTCAGTTAAAATCACAGAAATGATCCGCACTAAAAATAACCTCTCCCTCCACCTCATTTGGTCAGGCCAAACAAAGAGCTTTACCATGACACAGCTGAGGGCACAGTGCAGGCATAAAAACGGGAAAGTGGAGTGGATAGTGATAGGGGAGGGTTGGAGGAAGAGGAGGACGATGGCTTAGCCTGGCAGCACCGCTGGAACAAATGCACATGAAACTACACAGTAAGCACTCCTTAGCATGCATTCTCAGAGCAGCAATGTGATTCAAAGACTGATGACTTGCTTAAAATATAAAACCTGGGGAGAAAAATAATTGACGTAGGGAGAAGAAAAAAGTATCATATGCACATAAGCATCTCAAAAAAGTAAATGAATTAGAACGTCAGTCGGCCAGTAAAAAGCCCTCAAGTTCTGAAACCCACTCATCAGGTCCCAACAAGAACCCACCCTTAACAACACTAGAAAAACCTGCCCAGAAATAGTATGCGCTGACCCAACTCAGCCAGTCCATAAGTACAGCAAACAAAGAGTGCTCAGAGCAAACAAGCTCTCTTGCTAGAAGCAAATGCCTGGAATTTCCCCAGCAGTCAAGCTGACTGTCAGAGCCAGGATTTTCTCCTGATTACATCCTCAAATTCCATAGAGCGGCCCTTCATAAACTGATTAACAAACATTTTGTTTTAGATTTCCCTCTTGGTGTCTGGAAGCATGCAAAGCAATATGTTCTTACAAAAAAATAACCATCTAATTATACTATTTGCAAGGATTTTTTTTTTGTTGTTTGTATTTTGGAAAGGGAAAAAAGAATTGAAAAGAAAACTTTGATTTACTGCACACTTTTTATCTCTGTATTTCCCCCAGGATTCGAAACCCTAAAAGTTAGGTATGTTCACATCTATTATGTAAGCATGGATCAGGTATGGTATTAGCATGATGCTCGGCTGTACTTATAATATAATAAGCACACCGCTCATAATGATTACAGAACCAAAAAAAAAAGAAAGATATGCCTTTCAATGTGGTCAACCTTTAAGTCAGCAACGTTGCAAGATGCAGTTCAGCATTATTTCCCCTTAAATCCACTCCATCAGGAAAGTAGGGACTACCCCTAATGGGAAAATGGGAGCTGCTTCTCCTTTCCACAGAACTTGCTATCATGAGCAAGACCTAATGAAACCTGATTTCCTATGATTTGTGCCCATAGTTCTTTAAACCTCTCACTAGCAAAATCACCAGCTTTGCCGTAACTCTTTCCTCTCAAGCCCCTCTTACGAAGACAAATGCACAACATGCATCTCCAAGAAGCCTGCAGACTGCCAAGTGGTGGCGCTTGCCACGGGACTCACACATGCACTTCCTTGCTGCTATAGCTGGGAGCTGTCACCAACACTTCAAAGCTAATCACCTCCCACCCTTCACCTGCAGAACTTTCCCTCTAATGCCACAAACTTGAGATAAACTTGTTTTATTCTCTAAATCCTCTTTTCATTTCCACGTGCTTGAGGGCCTACAGCTAACAATCCATGAACTGGATTTTCCACCCCACTGTTAGCCACCAGCTGTCCCAGTTCTTGAATAGATTAGAACGTTGTACAGAAATAGGAAAAGTCTTATACTTAAATGCATATATTTATGTCAGTGCACACATGTATGAAAACAAAAACTCCTGCTTGCTGCTTTTAATTGAAAGTACCTGAAGGCATGCTCTTTGCTCCTTTGAGCCTTTAGAGATAATACTCCTGACAGCATTACTTCCCCCAGCCATTTTTTTCTGCTTTTAGGAAGAAAATATTAGGCCCTGTCTGATTAGGAGATGTGGATAATTCTCCAGCACAAGAACAGAATCATCTGCATCGTGCCAGGATTTAGATCTAAAACAATCAATACGTGGAAGCACAAGATAGTTTTGCATACTCTATATTGTAGTCTGCCACATTGTCTGAATAGCACCCTGGAAGAACATGCGCTATTTAAGAGAAATTATCATGTCCGTTTACACAACAAGGCCATGACAAGTCAGGCAGATAACTAAGAAGTGTCTAGACTAATTCAAGACATGATTACAGAAGCTTTAGTTTTGGAAGAGAAGTCCCAGGGGCTTTCAATCAACATGCCCATAGGACCTTTGTGAACAGAAAGAAGAGCGGCAAATGTGAAAGACCAACTGACAGGAGCTCGTATCTTCCAAAGTCTTCCAGATTTTCAGAAGTTTTTAACTTGAGCATGAGGTGATTCATGTCACTGAAAATACAGCCTTAAAAGCATGAAACTGGGCAGTCGTATCTCAGTGTACTTGCGAGATGGTGATCCTTAAACTCATTGCTGTAGAACACTCTGAACATGTGGACTACCACACAACACAGAAGAGAGGAATTTTCTCCTCTCCTCAAGTTCCATTTCCTCCCTCTGAAATGACAGGCACAAGAATTAAATTCTGTAATTACAGCTTTTTAAATACAAAAAATTGTATTCAATTTTTTTTTTTCCCTTTTCCCCTTCAATTTGGAGCGTTCTCTTTTCAAGAGTAAACATACCCAGTTTTCTTAGTCTTCTCTTACTCTTGATGCTCTCCTCTGGACTCCATTTGTGTACTTCTTTTTTTTTTTTTTTTAAGTGCAGTTCCCAAAACTAGACGGAATACCCCAGCTGAGGACTCACCAGTGCCAAACAGAATGGCATAATTACTTCATGTCTTTTTGTACAACTGTCTTGTTAATGCATCCCAGAATGAGTTAACTCGTTGTTTGTGGTCCATTACTACAACAAATAATTTTTCCTGCACTACAAGCAGTTTTTTTGCACCCTGTATCCTCTTCCATCCCCGTTCCTAGAGATTTTCTGTTTATTCCTGAGAGGCTGCCAGAAGGGGATGACTGGTTTGCCTGTTGAAGACAACCATGTTTGACAAACTTAAATGTACAGATTTAGTATTATCAAGATCCTATAGCAACTTGTTCTGAATCCTTTGAACTGTTAAAAAAGCTGAGAAGTGAAACAGAATGGAGTTATTCTCTTTGAAGTGTACCTGCCACAACTGATAGAGAAAATGTGAGGAACAGAGAGGTTTAAAAATGAAAAAAAGCCACTCCAAAAAATATTTTAACAGTAAAATGATGCCTTCTCTAGTAGCCACTCCTTACTATTTCTGCTCCTTTAATCATAATCTACAACTCTTTTTCCCACAAACCGCAAGTGCTGAATCATGTAAGATCTAAATTGACATAAAAATAACAAAATTCTGCTACTTGCAGCATTTCCCCAAGGGAGATCAAAAAGTTCAAAACATTTTCTCTCAGTGACACACAGCATTAGGAACTGTGAGGGGGAAAAAAAGTGGCATTTTGGTATTTTTAAACATTTTATTTCTCTAATGAGAAGGGTTCCAAACAATAGTCTTCCTTTCTGTTAAATCAGGCAAACTGTAATGAACGATTAAGGAACGATGAGCAGATTTGAAAGCACAAATGTCCTTTGTGGTAGTGTAAACATTGCCTCTCCAAAATCAGGCTGAAGACCAATTTCTTTTCCATTTTAAGAACAACAATAAAGTGTGTTCTCCGCACAGAAGAAAATATTAGTCATGGTAGATAATTTAAAAAATGCTTTTTCATAAGGCATACATGGCACCATAGCAAATGAGAAGACATGTCATTACACATGAAAGAATACAAAATTGAATGCAATGGATTTTTTGAACAAACTGGTCAAAATGTATGACAGATCTGAAAATACTAGAGAAGAGTAAGGATAATTGTCATTAGTGGTACCCCTTGGGCTCTGCTAATGTTGGTCCTGAGACCTTCACACATATTCCTCTTACCTGCAACTGTGTTCAAGTTCTCTTGGAATTATAAAATCATCTACTTTAATACTATAAATATATCAACTCAGTGTCCAAAAAAAAGCAGTGTTAGGAATTATTGGAAAAGGACTAGAGAATGAAAAAGAAAACATACATCTACTGTATAAATCCACAGTGTACCTACACCTTGAATACTGTGTGCAGTTCTGGCCTCTCACTGCAAACAGGGTCTAGTAAAACAAGATACATGGTAGGGCAACAAGAATGAGCAAAGATACGGAACAAGACCTGTGAGAGAACCAGTTAAATAGACTCTTTAAATGGAAAGATAAATATTTGGAGGGATATGATACGCAATGAGAAGGGCAATGTGGAAAAGATCAAATATTTCTAATACACAAACTAGGGAAGACCAGTGGGTAGTAGGCTTGAGGGAAGGGAAAAAAAAATTTAAAAAAAAAAAAAAAATCAATCAAGTGGTACTTCCTCATACAACACATACTTAAACTGCAGTGCTCACTGCCATAACTAAAAGTTCACACAGGTTGGGGGAAAAAAAAAAGTAAGATGAATTCCTGGACAAAAAGTCCACCAAAGTTATTAAATACAGAAATACCCCTCCCAGTCAAAAAATACCTCAGCCATAAATCTGTGGTGATTAGGAGAATAAATGTGGGAAATATTACTATATGCTTGCCCCATCCTTAAACTCTATTTCCACTTTCACTATTGGCCCTGGTCAGAGATGAGATTCGGTGCTAAACGAACCCATGATCTGAGCTGGTACAGTTTTCCTATTATTTTATCGAGCTGTGCAAATCAATTTAAGGTAAATTATCTAAGATTCTGTGCGTGAAACCCTTCCTTCTGCACAGAAAGTTATGCTGGTGCAGCCTACTGTTCAGTAAGCCTTTTAAAGATATTATTAAAAAAAACACAATATGAAAATGAATCACAGTGATTATTGAAAAGACCTACTGTTCACAGCTTAATAGCATCCAGAGAACTGTCACTTATCTGAAAAAGATTTTGCTTATTTCAAGTTTTGTGCCAATCTCTAACCTACACAACTTTTCCCACCCCCAAGAAAATCCATAAAAGTGCTCACCGACCTCCCAAATATAAATTTAACAGGGAGAAATGATTCGCTTGTTTTGTTTTTCAATTGAAAGTATCTATGATTTTGATATTAATATCACTGCATAACCGGAAGCTCAGCTGCATGAACGCTGTGCTAGCAGTACATTAACAATGTGTTTAGGTCCACATATATGCATACGTTTAAGCATTTGCAAGATTAGACCCTAGGAAATATAGCTTTTAAGGATGACTTCTGTATTTATGGAACATTATACTTCTTGCCAGGCTTTCATTCATTGGTGAGAAGAATCAAAACCTGCTCTGTAGAACTGAAGGCCAAGGACCAAATCTAATCCCTTTTTTTCTTCAAAATCCTCTGCGGTTCAAATCGCTGGCTTTCAGACATGTCAAGGGCCATCTCCCTCTATTGACATGATTTTTGATCCGTAGACTTCTTTTTTAATTATGATTTCTGACTTATGTATTCCCTGACTAATTACTCTTCTGGTCCATAATATGCCCACACTGTTGTTAGTTTGTTAGCATGTTTAGTTTGCTGCTGTTAAAATCTAGAGAGAAATCCAGCAGATAACAACAACAATTAGAAATGATAATCCTAGGGTTGGAAAAATAAAAGCTCTACTGATCAATTAAAAGTACATTATCCTAAGTATGCAAATCTGCTCTTCCCAAAAGGAACACGCAACACCAACATCCTGAGAAGGAGAAGCTAAAGTTCAAGTTAAAGGACACCTGCCTGCCAGAAAGAATATTCTCACTCAAACATTTTAAGGCCTCAGATCCTGCCATGAAGCCTCAGTCTTCTGCAATACCTGCTGGGAATCTGGTAATTAATGAGACTGTTTCAGCAACAAGTGGAGATACCTGACCTCCTCCTCTATCCAATGACAAAATACAAGTGACCGTATATTTGTTGCATAGTCTTTTCATTTACATTTCTCCTCCGCCTCTTCTTTTTGCCTGGGGTTGGGAACTCCTCGAGGCACACAGCCTGCACCAGAGGCACTCTGGAGCTGACTGACAACCAGGTCCTGCTGCTATTCGTGGTCAGCTGCAGGTCTGCAGGCAAGGGGTAGTTAGTTGCCTGTACAGAGGGAAGTGAGGATACACTTTCCCTTATTTTACTTAATCATTCTTTGCCTTTTCTTGTTTTCCTACCTGACAGTTCTTAAATTTGATATTATTTAGCTCCTATGAAAGAAAGTATGTGGGTGTATGTTAAGAAAAGAATGATCTGCACAGCTCTGTCACTTAACATCCTATGGAAGTGAGGGTGGACGTGATCAAAAAGCGTTCACCAAATTAACAGAGATAAGAGGGCTTGCATATCTTTAGCCTATTTTATCTCGCTAAACAATTTCGCAGTTCAAAACAGTGGGATAATTATTTGCATTAAAATATGTTTAAGTCCTATTGACAGCAAAAAGAAAACTCAAATGGAATGAATTGGCAGAAGTGTCAGAAAACGTTTACTTTTAAAAGATTTAAAAGGCAACGTTCATCTCTAACGTCGACGTAACAGACAAAAATTCCAATATTCTTCTTGCCTACGGATAAATAGCCTTTCAAAACATCCAGCATAGGTTTTTAAAACAAATACTAGTAGATTAATTACAAGAGTGCACTTTAAGCCAACCAAAATTAATCTACTGATTTAAAGCAAGAAACTGTAATCTGCATGCTTCATAGTTGGCAGTGCTGACAACCAGAGGTAGCTCTGTTCCAAGAAATTATTGCAAGAGTTTCCAGAGTAAAAAACAATATAAACTTAAAACCATGTTGTACAAATTACATTCTCCTCCTGACTCCTTTTAAAGAGAAGGTCCTAGAACTTGACTACAACACTTGAATTGATTCTCTTTAACTACAGAAAAGCAAATTAAATGAAATAGGTGGCAGAACAAAACCATAAACATTTTACAGAAACTTTTAGCAGTTAACCGCAAATGTGCATTGTTCTTGCCTTTCATCTGCTTTACAGTCCTATTTACATTTATCGTAAAGAGCTTCTTAGATACTCAGGGGAAAAAAAGAATTGTTCATAATACTTTTTGGTTTTCAACTTACTTACTTCATTGTATGCAAGGTATACATAGAGTCTTCTGTTCACACTGTTTAGCTTGTTCTCTGTTCCTCAGCTCAGGTTGCTACCTTCTGCAAACAAAATATCCCATCTGTTGATACAGACTATATTGACATTAAAAAAGATAATCCACTGTTGACAGTAAGTACAAGCAATGGATGAAGATATGGAGGTGATGAAAAAAAATAAGCAAAGGTCTAAACCGGCAATGCTCAACACTTTCAGAAACTGAAGTTAAAATCTCATCATGTGCTGAAGGAAGGGAACACAGCTCTTTGCTGTTGTGCAGATGAACACTCACTTCTTTGAAACTCTAAATAATGACACTGTTATTATTTGAGTAGATGATAACCTCTGTTCCATAGGTCTCCACTGGCTTCAGTGACAACATGCATGCATCTGATGATTTATCCCTGATCTGTACATTTTTATGATGGCCACTGAAGTAAAAAAAAAGATTCTCCCCGACCAGTAAACATATTACTTTTACAGAGCACTCAAAAATGGCAAAAGCAGTACATCAACCTGCTATCTTTGGCTTAAGAGATTAAAAGAATTAATTGATAATGAGGACAATTGTGAAACATACTCCGCTGTGTTTACCTTTTCTCTGGCTGTGATGGAAAATCTGTTTTAATGTAGTTTATAAATAATGACGATTCATTAAATATTTCACTACCCTTCCTCTGAAAACTGCCACTTGTAAAAGTCTGAAATGTCATCATCCTTGGACTAATTGGACAGCGTGTCTTCATTAAGAGTGTGGTTACCCTTTGCATGTATTTACATTTACTTTCATTATAATTCAGTTTGATTTACACATGGGGGAACAAACAAGCGAAGTTCTTGCAAACGCTTTGAAGTACATGTTAAGGCTTAATAAACTACATACTAATTCATAATTAACTATTCTAGAGATTTCAATGAAACTCAGCCTAAGTGCTAAAAATTGAAAGAATTTCTTTCCCGTTTCTTCCTTGAAGGAAGACTGGGAATCAGGATCAGTTTGTTACTGTGGCCAGGCTGCTCCACCTCTGTCAGGCACCAACCCAGTGACCAACGCTATTCCTTCAGCTGTTTTTCCGAATCTTACCGCCTGGGATAGAGAAGGACTGCTGCCACCCGCGCATCGCAGAATCGCTTTCGGAAGATACCCTAGCAGCAGCCACGAGTTGCGAAGGAATACGAAACAGCAGCCCTCCACAGCAACCACAGTTGCAAATATATCAGTGTGCTTCGCAGACCTGTGGCCAGTACAAAGATAATGACGGTACAGGCTTTAACCTACCGCTTCCGCCTTTCTTTAATTTAAAATTAGGGTATACACTGAAAAATACCTGAGGAACAAAAATATTCTAAAGCTCATAAATGATTCTCTAATACATTTTTGGTTCCGTGAGGAAAATCAGTCACTCCTACTTAAAATGATAATTCAAGTTATTAGTCTTCCCGTTGCCATCAAATCAAATATCCAAATTTAGATGTAAAAATATTTTTATCCTTGTAAAGTACAATAGAAGTGTATGAAGTTTTCAGCTAAAATTGTAGCAAAAAAAGATAGAATGTGACATTTATTATTATTAATTTACTGTATTTGACTGGATGCTGGCTTGACTTTCAAAAAACCTCCAACTAATTTGTATTCATAGGTACAAAACTTGAAGTAGTATCAGTAAATGTCAACAATTTTGGAGACTACGGAAGTAATTTAAGTTTTAGTTAGCAGTAATAATAAATGATAATATCTTTCCAGTTTCCCAGTGAACATCTCTGTGTTGTGTGATGATAATAAATAAGGCAGGCTGGATAAAGTGTGAATACCACCCCACTATCTGGGAAATCAGATTCGCAATATAAGATAGCAAACATTTAATTTGGTGTTACTATGATGATGTAATATTGAATGTAACACTGCACGTCATTCATAAGCAGCATTGTTCATAAGACCTTCTCAAATAATTATCCTTTCAGACCAAAATTCATTATTTTACATTGTAAGCTATGCAAAAATATCTTCTAAAAAAGGCAAATACATGTGGGAAAGGTGAACTTTTTCTGTATATTTCAAAGTTGAATCTGTTCTTAGATATATTGAGATAGGAAGACCTAGAAACAATTTAATACCTGTTTCTTTTCATTTTTTTCTGAATATATCTTATATTTGTTAACTGTGGATCATTTGTGATTATGCACAGGACTTCCTATGGCTCCCAATCTCAGTATTTCTACTGTTAATTGTTGGGGGCCTAAGTAGATCCTCACGCTCCTTTCCTGGGACACAAATTTAATTATTTACTTATCACCGGTATAAACTGTTAACAGTTGTGGTTCAGTGCATTTGGAACAAGGGGAGGAAGAAATACATTGTTATACTTGTATTAAACAGAGTAGTGTTTTACTAAAGCAAAAACCTTACTTTATTTTTATGCTTGAACATAAGGAATTCCTTCATCCTAAAGCAAGCACCCCCCAAACACAAACCATGTATTTTAAGCAAGAAATCCTGAGCCTCACAGAAGAGCTGTACTTTACACAAACCACTCCAATTTTAAGCCCCAGTTGTGTTTTCAGTAAAATCAAAGTATTTATTAAAGAATTAAAATAAAGGAATTAAAGAAAATCATGGTAGAATTTTATACTCTTACAGTTCCAGTATATATTATCAATTTGAGAAGTTTGGGGGTTTTGGGGTTTGTTGGTTTGGTTTTTTTTTCTCCCCCCCCCCTTCTTTTTTCCCCCAAATTGCCCTATACTTGTTTGTAGTATGATCCCAGTTCTAGTTTTATATTTTTGAAACTACACAGTTAACGTAACGACTGACTGTTTCTGGAAGCGCTACTGGATTGACGGATCCATCAACAGCAAACTTAATGCTTACAGAGAATAAGAACAAAATAACACGTAACATTGAAGCATATTCTTGATCTCACATATGAACTTTTTATAATTTTCTACTTTAACATGGACTGATCAGAATATTAGGGACTCAGCTTGCTGATTTAATGAAAACCAGACACGCTTACACTATGTCTGTATGCAAACAGGTATTTCGTACAGAAGGAAAGATATTGCTGCGCATCAGCAGAATCCGCTCTTAACATGAAAAGAGCTCAACTTCAGTATCTGCTGTTAATTAATAGTTAGTGTACAGCATAAAAACAAGTGCTATCACAACAAAGAAATTTCATCTGTTACCTAATTGCTACTTCTCCCAATATCCACTTCTTTTCAATACCGTTCCTCTTCACAATTTTAACCTTTGTGTACAGACTAAAGAGTTGCCAACAACTACATTAGCATTCGCAGCATTTTCAGCTGTCCTTCTCTGACAGCCTTCTTCATTAGTTTTTCAAATGTTATTAATTCAGGGTAGTACTAATGTTGTTAGACCTATACAATTTAATCATTTTCTGGCCTTCTAGTTCCTTTCCGCGTTTGTGAAATAAGAACAAATGAAGAACTATGAGTGCGCATCTTAGACCACAAAGAAGGCAAATGACTTAATTTTTAAAAGCCTAACTGATTTTTAAAAGGTAATTTTGACTTGACACTGTAGTAACATTAAATATCACGATCACAGGTAATTAGAAAAGCTTGTGGCTGTTCATTCTACCCAAAATGGTAAACAAAGCCCTAAAGTAAAAATCTAGATAGAAAGAAAAATCAAGTGAAGCCATTGAAGTGGCAATATTCACCATATTCTCTCTTTTCTGTTATGATATTTTCATGTAAAACATAGTATATTTTCACTCTCCTGAGAAACATGGAAATACTGCAAGTTCTTTGAAAATTGAAAAATGTAAGATGATGCTATTTTGTAGCTCCTTTGGGCTACATGAAGTAGGTATTACAGGGAAACTTAAACCTGTTGTGGTCAAATAGGATATTAAAGTCACAGCATTAACTGCAAAACCCAAGCAAGTTTAACCATGTACGAACCATATTTATCAAGTTTTTCATCTTTTACTTAATTATTTATTTAGGACAAAGATTTTCCACAGCCCAGTGATATGCTCACTTGAGCAAGATTTCCAGTTACTTCAAACACTGAGACACGCACCGTGAAAACCAGCCATCACCAGGCAGCAACACGAGTTCAAAATGTAATACCAGGTCTAATAAAAATTTGAAATGCCTAACGGAAGTCTACATAACTTCAAATTCGGACCAAAAATATTTTTCTTTCTTTCTTGTGTCTTTACATTACGAATACAAAGTCCTGATTTTTAAGAAGAAAATGTGGAGGAAAATGAAAGTAATCAAATTGAACTCAAACTGCACTATCTAAAAACGTAGAGCAAACCACAGACCAGATTAATCTAAAGCAGTTTCCCTGTCAATGCCCACATTAACATTTCACTTTTAAGCGCTAAATTAAAGAGCTTGCCTGATTGATAAAATAGCTTTAAAAATTATTTTTAAAATTCACACTCTAAAATCAGCACAAGGGACTACATTTGCACAATTCACTGTTTTACGAAGGTTCAACAAAATACTATGTCTCTCTAAAACATTCTTAGCAAAGGAAAATGAATCTTTTGAAAACCTTCCCTGCTCCCCAAAACCTGAGTGAAGTGTTTACACGTTCTCTATTAAGCAAATGATTCACGTTCACTGGTAACTGGTTTGTATAGCCAAACATTTGATTATATAGTTTGGTGGTAGCTAACTGGCTACCTGCTATATGCCTACACACAACTGATCAGATGACCTTGATCCAAGACATATATTATGAAAAGCAACTTAATTTGACTACATTTTTGGGGAAGACAAAGGGTAAAGGAACTATGCACCGAGCAGCTTTGTAGTGCCCACAAAATTCAAATACTTTAATAAAGACAACTGAACTTGAGTAAACACAGGCTTACATAATACACCATGTTTTTCCACAGCTACCAGCATAATATGCCCTTAATATGTTCACTCTGATTCACAAAGGACAAAATAAATCCCCATCAATAAAGGATTAAAAATGGCGCAGGTCAATTCCTGTTAACTTTAGCAAATATCAATCAACACTTTGCCAAAAATAATAAAAAATCCTTTCTGATATAGCGTGCGTGCTTCCATTTCAGATTTAAAGCCCTTCTGCTGATTGCACCCTGGAATATGGAGCTAAGATAACACCTAAACTAGTCATCAGATGAAAGTTTATCTTGATTCCTTTCATGAATTTGAGGAAGAAACTACAGTGAACACTTGCCTTATTCACATTTATTAACTTTGTAAAAACTCTAGCCTTAAATCTTACGATTTATAGAATTAGACCCCATCAGTCACCCAGGAAATTTTTTGTAAAATTTGCACAGGCTTTAAATAAAAGTAATGAAATGCAACATAAAAATTTTAAAAGAAATCAAGAAACCTTTGAATTTGTTTTACATCAACTAGATAAATCATCAAGGTAGCATAGCTAAACCAACTTACAGTATAATTTTTAAAAAGTAAGTAAAACTATTGGGGGGGGGCATTCCACAGACTCTTAAAGGAATGTTAAAAGGCTGTAAAGAGAAAACCATTTGTTTTAAAATTTGTATTACTACTAAGTAAGATGTTCTGCTTACGTTTTGTAGAGAGCTATGTAATTAAAAAAACAGCCAAAGAAAAACCCAAAATACATATCTGAGTCTAAACGTGAATCCCATCCTTACTCGAGTTCTTGGAATTTCAGTCATAAATTGCAATTAAGAGTCTGATTTCACCGACAGGAAATCAGTATTTTCAAATCCACTTATTTTAAAGGACACATTTCACAATTAAATGCATATTAGTTAATTCTTATGCAATTTAAGAATGCATATCCAAGCATACCCAATATGTCACAAATATATTTAAATTAGTGCCTCATGAGCATTGGTCATATTGTGCCATCAGTGAAGCTCTTCCATTTCATCGGGGATCTCTCTTTAAAGACTCATGATACAGTGCAGTCATTTTCCCACATTTTGCATCCAATGTATTTGAAATGCATCTTCAACTAAAATACATCGATTTTTACGACAAAAATTGCATGGCTAACATCATCCAAAAAATAACACATCTGTAATTCATATTGCAACACTGAAGGCTATGTCTTTAAGAGCTCATTATCATCCATATTGTAAAAAAACCCTAAAATTGCCTCTTCCCTCATTCAAAGGAAGAAGGGTAACCTTTGTCACATTTTAGTATGCGCCAAAATTTACCCAGAGGCAACACCTAAGTGCTGCCTAAGTCAGCATTTTTTCCTTTACAACTGTTTTTAAGGATGGATAATAGAACCGCAAGTCCTGAATATCTACTGCTAAATACTGTATTGGTTTCTCTGGCTCAAAAGGCCTTATTCCATACAGCAGCTATTAATTAGAAAATCACTAACGCGCTTAGTAGAGGATGCCCAACTGATTACTATCCAAGTATTTATTTTTATATTTGTCCTTATCCAAAAATACTAAATGGGTCAAAAGTTATTTCAGCTGGAAATGTAATTTTACTTTAAGTTATCATTGACTTAAACTGGAGTAGAATCAAGCCCTGAAGCACAATAGCACTTTTTCTTTTTTTTCAATCTCTCTTGCTCACACATCATCCTGGAGAGAAACAACATACTAAACCAACAAAAATTAAAAAATAAAATAAAATAAAACAAAACAAAACAAAATACAATAAAGTATCTAGCTAGATGATACATTTTACAAATATTAAACCTATGAATCGAGCAGAGAAGAAAACAAGAGGGAACAGATGAAAGTGACACATAAGATATATTTACTTCTAAACCAGCACTAGATTTTTCTTCTTTTTTTAAGCTTGTAGCAACTTTTTTTTTAAAAAATTAGGACTATTACTTGCCACTATTTCAAATAATGTGATGGTATTAGCAAAAATCCTACTTAATTAAAAAACAGAGTTGTTATTTTCTTTATTTTAAACGAAAATGGACTTTGAATCAAGATTTCAAATGAATTATTACTTGTTTCACAGTCCAGTAGGCCCTATTCTTTTTCCCCTCCAAGAAGAGTAAGTTTTTGCCTTCTGTAAAATATCAAACAGTGAGTCAGATTTGACGAGATATAGTCAGCTTCTGTGAAAAAGGAGAGATTTTGTAAACAGTAAAACAAGTAAATAAATAATTAAATATCTCCAGCCCTCTGAAAAGTCCACTTCAGTTTTATTCTACCCCAGAAACTCAGAAAAACAGATACACTACAGAGAATTGGAAAGCATATATGCCACCATTTATTTTACCCAAACAAATAGGAGTCAAAATTCAAGCAAAAAAAAGACAAAATGTGCAACAAATGCCTCAGAACTGTAATACCTGCATAAGACAAATATGTCACATCAAAGTCGCATTCCATTTCTAAAAGGAGTTTCTCATTTTCACTAACTTACATCTACCAATTAAGCAATTATGCAATATGCGGGTGTACCTTGCAGTCGTTTTCTTAACATCTGCATTCTGTGCTAAATTCTAACTGTACAAGATGTCTGATATTTTTTCTTTATCTTGAACCTTGAAAGTGGTAGGTTTACCAGAGGCAATACCACACACCAGAGAATATGAGTCATATAATAAAGAAATGACTCTCCCCCTTCTCCCCCCTCCACTCTGAAGCTATAATCACCTAAAGACACTCTATAATAAATGGCTTCTTTGGTAATATTTACAGCATGAACAACTAGGAGTCATTTAGCCAATGAATGAAGATTTTTTTTAGTCCTTACTGTATCCATAACAAATTGCTCTCGATATCATTTTAAAGCAAATTAAAAATTGTGCTACTGCAAAAATAAAATTCCTTATAATATTCAGAATGTCTATGCACTTGCTTTCATGTCATGCGTAAAATATAAAACATTCTATGCATATTCCTATAAATGATAATATTTAAAAAAAAAAAATTCAAACATAAGATGCCTATGCAAGTTAATCCGAAAGGTAGCTCTCATTTGTCTACAAAAGAGTAGCTTCTGTACAGAAATCCTGAATTTTCTAATGATTCCATATCAAAAGATGGCAACACTTACATACAAGTAAACCACTGCTCATGCCAACTACAATAAATACATAAGGAAGCAAACCACCTTACTTGACCACTGTTTACGCGAGTTTCCACTCTGAAGTGCAATAAGTATGGAAAACACCACTGAGGCCACTCTATCCTTTTACTTCCTTTTATATCTGTTTCTCTAGGTAGACTGTAACTCCTCAGACTGACATCCTGCGTCTAATTCCACGTAGGAAAGCAGCTTTCAACAAAGTCTTATTTGAAGTATCAATATGTATCGTTATATCAGAAATTTTGAAGATAAGAACTAAATGCAGAAGCAGCATTTACAAACAGCAGCAAATAAATCAGTAACAACAAAACCCTGCACCACTAGAACAGGTGCAACCACCTCAGTCTTGTAAGAAACTTAACCCAGTGGTAACGCTGGCATAAGCTCTTCCCACGACCAAAAAGCAAAAAACCAACATTTCAGTAAATCAAAGTGAAGCAATGCATTCCCCCTCGACGCAGAATAAATCAGTGGTTTCTATTCTTACCTGTGTATAGTCAAAGTCAGAAAGAGGAGCTATACTCTTGATGTAGTCCATTCGAAATTGGTTTTCTGGGTTGGCCAATGGAACTGGGGGTATTAAAGTGCTCATAGCTGAAACTATAGTCTAGAATTGGATAAAAAAAAAACAAACACATTAATCTGGATAAATCTAGGATACAGGATCAATAGAAGATAATCCAATCTGATCAGCAAAATGGGATTTCTCTCAGCACAATCTTGGAGAGCACAATCCTTATCATTTCCAGTACACCCAAGCATTCAAGAACAGTATAAAGTGTGTTCTTACCACAATCGCATCTTTAACATTTTTCCGAATATCCAGTATTTTCTGTTTCTTTTCTCTGCATTAAAACAGAAATATTAACACTTTGATTTTTCTTCCAAAGCAGTTCAGTCAGTTGCATTTAATTTTTTTTTCACTGATCGCTTGTTTATCTGCTCTTCAATCATCACAACATACTAACTGAAAAGAACAGCAAGACAAATATGTTTTTCCCCTTACCCCTTTTCTCGCATAGAAGAGCAATGCACATTCATCCCTGATATTTTTTTTAAATCAGACAATCATAGCCACATCTGCAAAGCCTCCCCTGATGGAACTGGAAGTCATTCTTTCATTTCTACAGCATGCTGTAAACATGCTCTAAATTAACAATACGTAGTCGAAGGCCAACAGATATCTAAAATTAACGCTATGCATTAATAATAATTTCTGGCAAAGAGTTCTTCAGAGAGAAAATGATGTAGCCTCAGAAAACAATGATTTCTAAAAAACGTGCAAAATTAGTTTCAGTTTTACACTAACCCCAATACCGGAAAAACAGCAGCCACTGTCATCCTGCATATGACTTGACATGTATTTTTATATTACAGGCAGATGCAATATTCAGTTATTTGCTTCTATGTAAAAAGTAGTCGCCATGTTGTTGCTACACAGGGGCCTGTCAAGCGCTGCAGTAGCAACAGTGTAAAATACAGTAAAGGGGCCAGAAGGAGAAAATGCAACTATACAATAGCAGCAATTTCCTTATTCTCGCTCCCCTTCCTCCCCTCCCTCCCCCGAAACGCAGTGTCAAGCCACCAAAACACCGGGGACAGAGAGGAGGAATTTCCTAGCCTACCGTGTGCTAACCTGTTTCCCGCATTTAATGAAAAATAAGTCACAAAGCGTCAATAATTCTTACTCTGAATTAAATCCATTGACATGCAGGATTCGCATTTGTTTCACAATAGTGCTTTTTCCTGACTCACCAGCCCCTAAAAGAGAAAGAAGGGAGAAGATTGTGACACACGGTTCAGGCTGGGGGGTTTGGGGTGGGTTTTTTTTTTTTTTTTGGACACGACAGCATCTCCCACCTCCGGCAGCATTTCCCCGTGCACGCATCCATGTGGCTCAGGCGCCGAGCTCGATCCGTGGACCTCTCGCATATTGCTCAATGCAACAGCCTACATTTTTCATACCTCGGGCGCAAGGCGACGCCGTCCCCTGCCCGGCTGCGCCCCGGCGGGCTGGGGCAGATGCCCCCTCCTCGCCCTCCTCTCCCCGGCCCCCACCTCTGCCCCCTTCCCTCCTTACCCAGCAGGAGCAAGCGGTGTGTCGCTTTATAAGCCAGCCTCTCTTTCTGCAACTGCTTCTCTATTTTTTTGTTGGCTTCTCGCTGCGCTTTCTCATCGATACGCTGATCCTCCGTTTTGCTGTTGCCCAAACAGCCCATAGCCGCTGCTTAGGATGGATGTCAAATCCTTGCCTTTACAGGTTTAGTATGTACAAGGGGGGGGGGGGGGGGAAGGCAGAAGACAAGTCTTTATATATCCGTGTGTCCCTGCGACGGTTTCTCCTCTCTTCTTCCTCCCCGGCTTGCTCACATAAAATGGTCTCTAGCCGCTTTCGGATCGAAGCGGAGTTGGTTGGTTTGCTCCCCAGGAGAGATGCGGCGGGCAGGCGGCAGAGGTAACCGTGCCCCGGCAGGGAGGGGGTGGGGGGGAGAAATCTGTGCAAAAATGCCTAACATGCAACGAGAGGGAGGAAAGGGCTCCTCCTGGAAACCAGCCGGGTGCCGCTCTCCTCTCTCCCTCCCCACCGCGCACACAATCCCTATATTTCTCTGTAAAGGTCTATTTTTGTCTTCCTAACTCAGCACTGCCTCTTTCTGCCAGACCAGGAAACAGCCCAGCTACCAGCCCTAGGCGCGGGGAAGCCGAAGGAGAAAGGTAAAAGCCGGACCGATCTACCTGGATCCTGCGGGGCCGCGGCCAGGCGGCTCCGCCGGGCCCGCGCCTCCCGCCGCCCCCCGCCCCGGGCCGCCCCCGGGCCGCCCCCGCCGCCCCGCACCGCGCCCCAGCGCCGCCGCGCACGGCGGCCTCGGCCCTCACGCCCCGGCAGCGCTGCTGCCGCGAAAACCTGGATCTGGCATCGCCTCGGCGGCACCCGCCGCCTCTGGGCCCAGCCGGGCCCCCCAAAGCCCCGGCGGAGGCCGCCCCGGCCCCCTCTGCCCGCGGCCTTGCCTCGGCGGGACGCGGCGCCCTGGGACGGAGGGGGGGGGGGTCCCGATCTTTGCCCGCATATCCTCGGCGGTACGGGAAGAGCCCGGCTGCTGCCAGAGCAAGGTTTGGCGCTGCTGGGTCTGAAATCCCAGGCTGCCACAGGTGATGGCTGCCGCCCTGACTGACCTCAGGGAGGAGAGGCGGGAGCCCGCCGAGAGGCCGGGTGCCCACCATCAGGTGGGCATCCATAGGTGCACCTGTACAAAATGCACGCGTGTGCACAGACACCACGCGTTGACTTACTAATACACAAAGCGTCCCTTTCCACAAGTTGTCACAGCAGCACATAGGCGGTTTTTTCCTTTGAATATTCCAAACTGTAGCAGCTGAACGAGAAAATGAAGCTCTCCCCATAGCTCAGGATAATGTTTAATCCAAACGTGATAGCATACATGCCAGTAGCCCCGCCACAACAAATCTCGACAAGAAACCCTATGTTTGTTCCTTCATTTACCTCCATTTTAGGTCCTGAAATGAAACATTGAGCTAGACAACATTATGGGTATTCCTTCTTGCTTCAAATCTCTCGCCTTGCAAACTGGCATCTCGGCGCAAAAGCAGCAGTACAGCATCTGGCTTCTCCTAAACTTCCACTGTGTAGAAACCACCCGCACTACTCAAACGCGATCCCCGATTCACTGAGGCAGGAGAGCACTAAAAGAAGGATGGACGCAACAGCTCTGAAGTCCCAAAATATTTTCAGCCTTTATCTCCAAATATCATTATTCCCACAGACTTTCAAAGATGGATTAGTAAAAAATTAGTATTTTCATAGCTACGTATGTGTGTAAAATCCCGGTCCTGACTAAAATCCAAGAGAAATTGCCATCAACTTCAATCAAACAAAATATCATTTTTACCTAAAAAGTCTTGAGATGTACGAGGCAAAAAGAAACTAGATTTTACAAACAGAAGGATTTAGTTTTTTTTCAATTGCTCTGTCACTCAGGTGGGAATTGCTGGATTGAGGAAGAGGGACTGGTACTGTCTACTTGGAGTGCACACCACAGGAAGGTGAAAAGAGCAGGATCCAGAAGAGAAACAGCTACTGCTCCAACTGTGGTTGGGTACCTGGAGTCTTCAGGAATTCAAGTGCCAGGTAAGTGTTTTTATGGTACCGCTTGATCTAGACTCTAGAAGCTGTTTTATCTTCCTCCTTACCTAGGTGGACACACTACAGGTTAAAAATTGACAGGATCTGCCAGGACAAAATATGCATTTTTAAGCGTTACTGAACTGCATTTTTTAGAACAGATTGCTTTTTTCCTGTTGACATTTCCCTGTCTGGAGGGGCAAAAACCTTCTCGGATAGAGGTAGGTTTGGAAGTACAATTCAGGGTGTCTGCTGTTTTTGGAGGCTGTCAGGCACGGGATACATGATGAACGGCTTTCGTGAGGAGCAGTCGCATTTCCTCTTTGCTGCAGCCTTATGAGGGCTCAAAACTGAACAGGCTTGGCTAGAAATCACTAACTGGGTCTGGATTTTCATGGTTCTTCAGTGTCAGAAGCCATAATTTATGATGCACAAGATGTACATAGTCATATTTATTTCCTAGGTAAATACCTCAGAGTTTGGGACCTAGGTCCCAAATCTGGCTAGTGTCAGCTGGTCCTAGGAGCTAAATCTGCCTTGTTTCTTCCCCTCCTCTCCTCAGCAGTTTTCTTCCTGCATGTACTAACGTTGGGATTTTTGGTGCAGATTTGTTCCCAGCTTTGAAAAGGCCCAGTGCCAATAAAGAGGATTTCACAGGATCCTGGTATATCCTGCTTTTACCTTTCTCCAAAAGAGGGAAAGTGTTTCTCATTTCCTCTCTCCCCCTCGAAAAACCCCATGACCCTTTTGGGTCTCTTCCTCCTGAGAAAAGATCACACAGTTCAAGAACGACAACGCGCAAGCAACCTGTGCCCAGAAAGAACTTTTGGCTGTAATTATATTCCCAATCCTCCCTTTGCTTTTCCAAAATACAGCACTTATCCTGACACATTTGAAACTACAAAATCCTAGAAGCAATAATAAACACAAGAGAAGCTTTCACCCCCTTTGGACACAGCAATTCTTTTTTATTTTCCAGAGAGAAATCACAGCTACCACACATGAATATGTCTCCTCTGCACATGGATAAACCCGAACTGTGAGCATGATCCAAATACCTGCCTCTATAAACGGTTTCAGCAATGCTGCTTTACCAAACCAGTTTCTAGTACAAATCGTACATATGAATAAAAACAAAATCCTGGGCAAGGGAAAGGAGATTCTTCCTGCCCTTCCCCTTTCTTCCCAGGCAACCAACATGGCATCCTCCTCAAGTTCCTGGTCCTCCTGAAAATGAGGTATTTTACACTGCTTCTGTCCCATCAGATCAGGCAACATATGTATACATACATATATTTATATATGCACACATATATATATATGAATATAAATACACAGTGAGTGGGTACATGTGTGCAAAAATAAGATTCATCTTCTTCTGCTTCGTGCTCAACCTTGGTGTTGGCCCATTGTGAAACCAGGGGACACAGCATAAGCCCTCCTGGAGGGAAACTGGAGACACTTTTATTTCCTGCTTTCCTTTGCGAGTTCCCACCTCAGGTTGCATTGTTTGTGAGCCTCAAGCTGAACGCTGGGGAGCCCAAGTCGTTTGTGTAAGGCCATGTTTGCATCCTTGAATGGAAGAGAATTGACGACCCAGCTGAAGCTGAGTTCAGGGAAACAGCCATACTGGGTGGCCACCCCTGCCACAAAGTCACAATCTTGTTTCTCCTGCTTGTCCTGTTTGGGCTAAAGAGGGACAAAACCCCAGTGAGAATTAATGGCGAGCTCCTACAGATGCAGCTCAAGAGACCCGGTTGCTTTTTGCCCCTCTAATCCAGAGCAGAATTGATGCAGAGCTTTTTCTTGCAAACGTTAAGTAGAGGTGGAGAAAGTTTCTCTACAGAAACCCTGCAGACCCTTTGCAAACCATCTTCCCCTTACACAGCCTCTACTGTGGCTTTGGTTCTGTTTCTCAAAAAAAGAGCAAATGGAAAGACACATGTAAACAAAAAGCTTAGGGGGGAGCTAAGCAACTGGAAAAGAGATTCTTCCTGCTTGCCACTCTTCCTGCCTCAGCTTTCACAGGGATCTGTGAACTCTCTGCTGTCACCGCCCTCAAGTATGGGCACTGCACTAGGTGGGTAACACTGTGGTGAACTGAGCTGCTCCTCCTCACTGACCTCTCTTTTTCATGTAGCCCGCCGCTGCACATCAGGATATGCAACTCACTAGTACCTGTGTTTTTCACTCCACCTCATTGTCAAACCATAGTCAGAAAAGAGAAAAATAAATCGGTATTTGCATAGGTATTCAAGAAAAATAATTCTTTCTCTCTGGTAATAAATTCTTGGTAAGTTTGTCTCCCTGCAGATGTCAAATATTAACACAAAAGTACACACTCCCTGGAATGCTACATTTGGATTTTTATAAGATACGTGAACCAGGAACCAAAAAACCTACAACTCTGTATTAAAAATACTGACTAAGGGTCTAGAAAATACACAGCACATGCTTTGCAGAGAAGTGAATGTCATGCTAAAAAATCCAACCTTTATCCTTTTGTGTTTAAACCCGCGACCTCAAAAAAGTCATTAAAAGAATTTCAAGAGGAACTCTTCAGTTTTAAGAAGTGGGATGGGAGAGATGCCAGAGAAGGTGAGGTATGTATTTCCACAGTGACTGCAGACCTGGGCCCGAACTGACCTCATGACTGTGGATTAAGGACAAACTCGCTGATGCAGGAGAAGGTCAGGCAATGCTGAGGGGCGCGGCAACGCTCTGAGTAGTTCCCTGGCTCCCTGACCCAGTTTGCTGTCCCCATTCCCATGCCATACTCCTTTACTTGGCAGCACGTAACTCACCTGACAAAGCAACTTACCCCTCACCTGGTCCTGTCCCACAAACCACAACCCCCATCTCCGCAAGGCACAGGCAAGCAGCAAAAGGGAGAAAGGAGGTGAAGTGATGTGGTGGAAGACTATGGAATAAAGGTAATAGGGTCTGAAGAGAAAGAAAGGTTTTCCAGAGGAGAACTGCAGGCAACAGCCCACAGAAATGAGCATGATAGCCTTTTGCCCCGAGAAGCATTTGTGAAGGGGAGGATTAGCTCCAAGAAGAAGCCAGATGTTCCTGGAAAGCCTGTGTGGAAAAGCACCAGGTGAAAAGCAGATTTGCAGTATGATCATGTTAAAGAAAGAGGACAATCCTCTTTCATTCAAGCTAGTTATTCCTTATCCAAGCTAGTTATTCCTCATCCATGTCTCGCAAGGAAGCAGGGGGAAACGGGAATTTCTCCTCTGGCTATCCCCATCAGCTCATGGTTTCCATTTAGATCCTTATTGGTAAGATAATTCACGTGTCTATTACTTGTCTTTTCAGACCAGAAATCCCTTTCCATGAAGAGAGACTTGCATGGCAGCACCGCACACATGTCCATCTGTCGGTACCAGAGGCAGAAGTTGCTGATTGAAACTAACATAAATCCAGCAAGGGCCGAATAATGTTTAAAATACTAAGTAGCCTCATGTGGTTTAAATATTCTTACATATTACAATCAAATAACACTGTTAAACTAAGTGACATGGATGCTTTTGCAATAAGCAAAAGGACAACCTCTCATTTGATGAATTTGCAAACCTCTGTTATGGGGTGTGTTACACTGTTAGCAAAACAGGAAACACTTTTATCACAGTATCCCAATTTATGAGGAGTTTCACTTGGGTGGGCACTCCAAGGACACCCCCCCCCCCGCCCCAAACTGAATAAACAAAGTAATACATTCACATTCTAAGGCAATGGAAAATTACTTCTAATCAGTTGTTTAGGAGAGCCCTCAAGATTAAATAGATTTAAATAAAGCCAGGCAAAACATGCTAATATCACCCTAATTTAGAAGTGAATTCATCAATAAATAAGGAAGTCAGCTAGAATTATAGCTGGAGTTGCTACTTTAAAAAATAGAGGAAAAAAAAATCTATACAGGAGACATGTCCTGGATTCTCTGCAACATGCTGACCAACATCTTGCGCAGCTGTAACAGTGAAGCCAAATCATTTATCTTCAATTTATAAAGGATTTGGCATGCCATACAGAATTTTGCATTTAATAGTAAATGCTAAGGTCAGCTATCACGATCTCCCTATTTGGACAGGAATGAAAAACTGGGGAAAAAAAACCTTGTGAGACACCAAACATATGTAAGATGTGCCTTAGCCTCGCCTTCAACTCGAAGGCACACGCCTCAGCAAAGCACTCGCAGTCACAGCATGCCTGCCTCCACCCCTATTCATTAGACAACATTCTGCTGAGCTAGATTGTCTCTACACTCACCACAAACACATCCGTGATTTACGTGTGCTGGTATCACCCCTCCATCTTGATATAAACATAGAGATACACTTTAGTTTTTTCACTGTTTTTTAACTCCTCTGCTTGAGAAATTAGGTTTTAGCTATCCCAGCAAATGGCTGATTTTCCAAAAAAAGGTCTCTACAAAGTGAAGTTATTGGCATGCGAACTCAAAAGTACGCTCTGATTGTACCGAGTGTCTGCAGTTATAGTCAATGGTGTCCCTCAACAGGAAATTTTTACAAATAAACACAATCCTTGCATACAACTACCATAGCATGAATCAAGGAATTCTGTAACTGCAGTTAGCGAGTGCATATTAATGCAATTCCAATTCTCAAAAGCACTGGTAAGTTCATAGCAAGTAAGTCCGTTTCCTAACCCTGTTTAAGGATCCCAACATGTTACTACACACAAGAGTAATCACTAAGAATTGGCTTCAGGAAATAATGTTTCCAAGATGCATGTAGCCTCACACACTCTCACACCCTGATTTGCATCAGTAATATTTATTGCAGAAATACAGCTTTTGCTTGACTGCATGAGTCTGGACTAGCAAATCCAGATAAAATATCAAAACTTACTGAACAACCAACCACACACTGTTTTTCTCCTCATCCATCTATCTTTTCCTGACCTATACATCTGCTTGTAACAAATACTTGTTGAGTCATGTTCAGCTTGGCTTTTTGTGGTATAGATCTTAAGTTTCCTATAGGTATCTTTGTGGTATATGTGTGCAAAGCAGATGATCTTTTGGATTAAATAGCTATCACGTTTGCTCATAATTGAAGAGACATGACTTGTTGACCCAAGTGGTCCTTTCCAATACCAGGTTTATGTTGCAATTGAACTTCTATGCTTTCACGACATGAATTTATTTATTTCTCTGGACAGATAAAATAGTAGATATGAAGACTAAGCAGATAGATTACTTATGTAGATGACTATTCTGTCTGCATACCTGTGTGGGAGAGGGGAAAAACAATTGTAAATGTAACGTGACCATTTCCTGGGAAATAAGTCTACTTACTCTATTCTCTTATTAATTCATTCTATTCCTGGCTAGTCTTAAAATTCCAACGGTATTCTGATGGAACCTTTATAGAATGAGTTAATGAAATTCAAACCCATATGATTTTACTGATCCTATTTTTACTAGAAAGCAGAAGTTTTTTCCAGCATGCACTGGGCTGTTTGTGTAACATGGGTTAGATTCTTTGGAGCAAATATTTAATTTATCCTAAGGATCACGAGTATGGATGAAATCTCATGGGATCATTTAACTTGGGATGAGAGGTGATAAAAACACTGGTGTGTGCATGAAGGAGAAGGGAGAAAGGTTGACAAGTCCAGAGAACTTGCAGACATTTTGGAACAAGTCACTTAAAAATAATAAATAAGTTACTGAGGAATCTGTATTTTCTCACACACTTTGGGAAAGAAAAAGGTTGTTTTTAAAATAAAAATGCATTATGTGAGAAAACTTCCTAAAATATGGCAACATTTTCTCTGGTTTTAAAGTTTCACCTAGGTCAACAATGGTGCCATGTTTCCATACCAATCTGCATAATTACAGGTACATATGGGGGGTTTTCGTTGGTTTTGTTTGTTTGCTTGGTTTGGGTTTTTTATTTTTTTTTGAGAACCATTCTAGCTTAGTGCCTTGCAACCTCCTTGAACCTTTAAATCTTAGCTAATGTCCAAATGATGCAGTGCAATGCTACGCAGAACTATCCCAGCAGTGTCTGAGGTTACCAATACTACAAATGCAAAAGTAGTGTAGTTCAGCTCGTGCAGCTGTTCAGACACTGCACTATATATTTTAAAACAGAGCGGGTTTTAAAAAGCTTATAGCTGCTTGGAGTATTTAACAACTTACAGCACCACTCACCTAGCCAATCAATTTGCCTACCAATCTTAAAACTTTTAAAGGCCTTTAAACCTACCCATATGCAAGCTCTTCCTGCTCAGCATCAGCTAGAGCAATCTGCCACCCACATCACTGAACACAATGGCAAGATTGTGCTTCCATGTCTTTGCAGCCTATTCTTCATATTATGCAAATCTTCAGGAACTGCATTTCTGATCCTGATGCAACAGCACAAAAGCTATTGTCGTAAGAAATGGCTTAACCTGTCAGCAACACTGTCACCGCAATTACCACCGCTAATAAAGATATGATCATAATCTGCCACTAAAGGATCACTAGATACATTATGACTATTGTATTCTTTCACACAGTTCTTTTACACGGACACTAATTGAGAACACTTGATTTAAATAAAAATAACCACCGTAAATTTTTGTTGACAGATCTCTTCTTAACCTTTAGACAGCTTAGGATGCTGCCTGCTCATGTAGGGAAAACCAGCTACTAATAGGTTAGGCCTGCAAAACTTTTACCAGAAATACAAAGCAGCATAACACTCTGTATACAAAGGAGAGAGCTTGGAAGAATACACACAAGGATGCTCTGTCTGAACATGTAAATGACTTACATTAAGCTAGGTTAAAACTTGTCTGTACCATTCAAATGCTTGTGGTCCATACAACAATTTACAGTGTGTTTGGGAATGGACAGCTGTACATTCAGAAAGATTCAAGAACTACATCTATAAAAGGCACACAATACATGACAGAAGTTTATTCTATGTCATTCATTTTAAAATAATTTTATTGAGGCTGCAAAAGCAAATGATGAAAAAGATCGCAAATGTCCAAATTTGAGTTGCTTGTGCATCTCAAATGCAGTTCCTCTGCATGTGTGTATCATCAGAGAGTCCTCCTTTGAAAGGTTTATTTCTGGACATATTTCACCTCAGAATGACCATGGGCTGTCAGAGGGCCACACCATGAAAACACAACAAAGCAAAACAAAAGGAAAATACCCACCCCCACCCCCAATGGAGGCCCAATACATAATCAAATAAGGTATTCCTCATAGAGAGAAAGGTGTTAACATTATACTCATAGGAATTCATGGAAAACATGATCAACATTAGTCACCTCCATTCAAGAGAAATGCTCACAAGCTGGCAGAGGTACAGAGAAGAGTGATGAAGATGGTAAGAAACGACAGCTGGTATCAGAGAAGGAGACTAGGAGGAGCGGGACTGATCAGACCAGGGATCCCTGTGGTTGCCGGCAATGACCAGGCGAAGCACGTAGCATGCTGTGGCGTGGCTTGCCTTGTCATCCTGGGCCATAAGGGCTGCAGCCTTCTACCACAGCAAGCACACTGCAAGGGCCGTTGGGGGCAACGTTTTATCCAGAACCACAGGTCAGGGCCACTGGTTTTACCTGACAGAAATCAAAGGCATACCGTTGCTTTCCAGAGAAGTACAGAAGAGCTTTCCCTTGACTAGAGAAAAGTATTTAATATAATACTATCCCAACTGTTTTGCCTATTTTAATAATTCCGTCTTGAGATGTCCGGTAGAAGACAGGAAAAAAAAAAAAAAAAAAAAAAAAATCAGAGTTTTGAGCCGCCAGAAGAGCCCGGCTCTGTAAGAGCACGACTGCAGAAAACAACAGCAATACCCAGGACCGGTCCAGCTCAAAAAGCACCACAACCGCCTGAGGGGAGGGAGGAGAGCCAGGGATGGAGAGGTCCCTTTCCTCGCGCTTGCACCTCATCATGGCGAGCTGCTCTTTCTCCTATGGAAGTCCTGTCCGGCAGAGGGAAAGGAGACAGAAGATGGCAGGCGTCCACACACCTTTTGGAGCCTGTTCCTTCTATTGTGTCAGCAAACAATAGCCTCCCTGCTAATCTGTGAATCTCCTCAGGCTCCCTTCATGCCTTTACCATATCGCTTCCCCAGCCCAAGTTACCTTCGCTGTTATTTACAGCTCTCTGAACGGCCAGATTATTTCTCTGTATGCCCTGCAAGAAGGTAAGTAGAAAGGAGAAAAAGATGTCACTCAGTCAAGTGCCTAAATTTTCAAGTTTAACTTGGTTACTTTCATATGTTGTCTCTAAAATTTTATGTGATTTATAGCATAAGCTGATGGCTGTCTTCTGTAAACTGTACAGAGCACAAAGCCAAAGATTATCACAAAAAACTGATGCTGTGACAAAATACTTCCAATAGTGCCAAATACTGTGCTTCCCTTCCTGTGGACTGTTAGTAATTTCAGTTGCCTATGGAAAGCTAAATTAGTGTTAGTATACAACTTACATTACCCAATGTCGGAATTACATGTACAGAATGTTGTTGTCATTAATTTTTTGAATGAATAGTAATACTTCTTTTCTGTGCCTTTTTCAGACAGGTTGCACTTCAAAAATTCAAAACATTCACAGACTTACAAATACAAATACTCACATATTTATTAAGTAAGGGACTTTATTTTTTGGGTTTTGATTTATACTACCAGATTTTAAGAACTAAATCTTAGAATTGTTATAATATTTAGAACAATCTTAGAAGACGACTGTTCTCATTGTTTGTTATCAAAATCATGATGACAACTTAAAAAGTCATTCTTTACACTGACCAATATTACAAGCTATGCAAATCCATGCTATATTATCTATACATAATACCAAAATAATGTAAATTTTTTTACAGCCTGTTCTATTCCAAATGTATACCACGCTGGACTTTTTAATTTAATTTTAGTTTTCATTTGGCACATGAAAACCCAGACACCAGATTTAATATTATGCTCATGCTTGGAATCTGCTCACTTGAACATTTTGGGGGTTAATATCAATGATAAGAAGAGAAACCTCTGATATGGGCCACACAGAAAATCTGCTATAATTGCACATAGTACAGACACAATGTTGTGTCCACTAAGGGTTATCACTGTACGCATTATGCAAAACTCAATTATCAATAACAATTTTAACCAACTGCAGTGAAAAGGATTGAATCTTACAATGCAATTCATCTGGCTAAATGCTGACTTCTACAGCTGAGCTTCTTACCAGATGTCAAGCTAATATAATAAATTAAACGTGGGGTGCAATGTATCTCATTCTAACGCAGATGTTTAAAATCTAAGAATTATGAAAATTATTATAATATTATCTAATAAATTCCTCCCTTGAAATGGCTATTTCTCTTCACAGACTATAAATGGATTCAAGGTGAGTTCATCTAGAGATCTAATAATCAGCGATCAGAAATCACTATGAAATGAAAATAAAGGTTACTAGCAAGAAATACAGCTGAGCAACTGCATTGTATGGCAGCAAGCCAAAATTAGTGTAGTCTCAGTGATGTGTTAATAACTTGGAAAGTAAAGGTGCAGAGCTGGTGACCAGCAAGTTTCACTATGAGAAGAGCTTTTGCATGCAGTTTAGCACCTCTGCTCATGATCAATCATATTTAGTAGTATTAATGAATCCACTTTTTTCATAAGAAAATAATGTTAATACATTTTAATGCTTTTCTTCACTTAAAAAGGAACAGTTCTTTCAATAAGGTGCTGTTCAACTTGGTCAATAAGCCATCTAATGACCTCAGGCAATGAGAAATGCCACATGGACAAGCAGCTCATATCCCCAAATCTCATAAAACAACCCCAGCTTCAGTGATGCTGAAATGCTCCCTACAAAGGTGTAGGGAGCCACTGGAAGACAAACGCTTAAACCGTAAACTACCCTGTCTCTCTTCACTACAGGGATCATGACAACATATTTTTTTCAAAAGCTGGCATCTCTTCCTTTTAGAGTCTGACATAATTCCCCTCTCCCAGATTCTGCCACAGCTACAAGCTAGTACAATTTGAATAAAATGCCTTATGTGCACTGATGCCAATACATATGAAAATTAGCATTTACCTATCAACACACTCAGGTAAGCCTGAATTTCCCTTAAAATAAAAATTAAAAGCAAGCAGCAGGTAACAACTTCCCCCTTCTCCATGTAGAATTACGTAAGTAAAAATCTAAGGTAACAGGTATGTTGTCGGTTTGTTACTGACAACACACAAGAATTTTCCGTCTTTTGGTATGAATTTATCTCTTAAGGCTCAGTTTCCTATACTTTTAGGATTATTCTGTCTTTCCATCAACCCTTCACCTCCTCTCTCTCTCCCAAAAGAAAACCCCACTGATAATAATCCTCTCCTCTGTCCATATGCCTGTCCCATGCACGAGTGAATGTTTCTTCACCACGTTGGTGGCATATATTGCACGCAAGTTCAGAAATAATTTACTTTGTGAGTTTTAAATTAAGAAATTAAAAGATCAGATGAAAACTGAGTCTTTAAAAGTTACTTCATCAGAAAGCTAAACTGAACACAGTTCTTCAGACTGACCTGGAAGGAAAACTTGGAGATTAACCCTGTTGTTACTGCTCTAGGCACTGGTGGTGCAGAAGGACGATTCATCCAGCCCAAAGTGACAGCACTGCTTTTCAGGAGGGCAACTCAGGGATGCGCCATCAAGCAAAAAAAGTGTTTTGACAATAGCAGCCGCCTGCTACTGGTTTCCATCTCTTCTGGGAGCCTAGCAATATTCAAGAGACTTCATTTAAAGTAAGAGCGATAACCAATCCATCAACTTTATCACGGACTCGCCACCACTCTAATGGTGACAGAGTATTTACCTTCACTAGTTGAGTTTTTGTGAAGTCTGATGAATGCACCAGAAACTGCCTTAGGATCCAAGGCCTATGAAGTTTGCTTGTTCATCGTTAAGACATTTTTTCTCCAAATGACTGAGTCTTTTATCAAAATGCAAGACAGAGGATATTAAAAATCTGTACGTCCTTCTATAAAGCGAACAAGAAACACACATGCCCAAGCTAAACCATTTTAGATAAATATCAGGTTGAAACTTTAAAAAGATCATTGTAGAGTGCTGAAATTAAGTTACAATGGACATTATCAAAGTACCTGAAAGGCACTCACCTGCGTATTTGAAATGCTGGAAAATAAACAATTAAAATATTTGTAGATGATCATGCTCAGTAACTGCTGAGTATTTTCAGTCAGGTTTCACTTTAAAATAAGAATGGGGCCATTAAATATACAGCAATTAGTTGCTCAGAACAAATCAGGAAACAGCAGTCAATGGATGGGATATTCATATGCCTGCGGGTACTTTACATATACAGCAGGACATTTTCAGATAAAGCTTTTTGCAGTATTCTTTCTAAGAATATATTCAGGCGTTTCACAGAACTTTGTAAGAACCACAACCTAAATTCTAGTCACTTTTGAGCAACTTCTTATAGGTGACATTGTGTTTGAAATCCAGAAGTCATATGCTAAAATTAAACAACAAAATGTATTGACAAACACCACAAGGCCTTCAGTTTTCAGAGTGATCCAGTACCAGGGCAGATAAAATTATGTGTATGAGAATCCTGTGGAACCCCACAACTGTTTTGGATGATCCACTGGCAATATTTGTCAATTCAGTCATAGTCCACAATGTCTCTTCTGATCTCTGCCACCAACTCAAGCCGGAGACTTGACCTGTGTGCTTCTTTCCTATATGAATTCCACATAAATTCACATTTGTCTTGATGGAAACAAAATTTTAATTCTCCGAATAATCATTCAATACAATCATTTCTTTTTCCAGCACAGGTTTCTTAACTGACTGTGCATGGCATACTTTCCACTTCTAGGTTTTGGGCATGTGTATTTTGCTTTCTCCGTGACCAAACACATTTTCTTATGCCAAGAGCCAAGCTGTCATTATGCAGCTCTACCCTCATTTTGTTTTGCATTTTTGTTACTTTTATTTTCCCAGCTACTTTTTGAGGTCTTCCTCACTGTTGATCCCAACTTCCATAACTTGATGTATTAAAAAAGTTGTCTGCATGCTGACCCACTTACAGAGCAGACATGCACATCCTCAAAAATCCTGCAAGCAAGAAGACAGATACACCTTTAAAGAGTACTCAGACCTATGATAACATGCAAGGAAACGCTATCAGACACGAAATCAAGATGTGAAGTTCACAGAATCTGTTAATATGTTTGAGTTATTGGAATCTACCTGCAATTACTGTGGGTTTTGTCATGCAGTTTCAGTGTGCAAGATGGACCTCACTCTTTGATATTCCCTTTTTGGGGGAAAGAAGGTGGTACAAAGAGAAGGATCTGTGTTTTCCACATAAAAATGCCAGAAAACCTAGATTCAAGCTACTCGAAGTCACCATAAATTTAGCGAGACTGGTTATGCTGTAAAACGACAGCCCAGTGATTAGATGACCTGCACGGAGAAGCTGTTCCCTCGCTGGGCTGCTTGCTGGAACAGCGGCTGCACTCCCAGTTTTGATCATTAGCTCCTGTCAGGCCGGACGGCCCAAATACGAATTACTCCGTTGTGAGTATCGACATGTTCCGAAAGGCACGGCAGAGCTGGGCACACAGCACAGTTTTGCTTTGAGCCTGAAAAACCTGCAGCAAACAGGGTTCAGTACAATCGCCCAGAAAACCTATAGAGACACCGATGGGCATTCATATAACTTTCCACAGCAGCCCAGAGAAAGTGCTGATCACAACACGGCTTGTTTCATTTCAATCAACAGCTAGGCAAGGTCAAGCAGCTGGAGCAAACTGAATACATCCTGGTCTACAATTACTCCGTAATACCACTGACATTTTTATCTAGATAGCTATCTTTAGAATAGGAAGTAAGCACATTAAGCAACACCACCTCCCTTTTCTTTCTGCACCCTGATCTCCTTTACTTGC
The DNA here is from genome assembly GCF_047370975.1 of Nipponia nippon. Taxonomy (NCBI): domain Eukaryota; kingdom Metazoa; phylum Chordata; class Aves; order Pelecaniformes; family Threskiornithidae; genus Nipponia; species Nipponia nippon. The sequence goes on along the minus strand of NW_028262290.1, from coordinate 57,587,077 downwards.
TTTCCAGGTCTAATTGTCAGGACTAACCTATCATTTTATGAAAGATAGCATCCTCTAATTCTTATAGACTACTTCTTTGAGAAATTTCTCTCTTTTTTTGGAAAAATCTCTGCTTTTTCTTCCACACTTTTTACTTTCTTACTTGGGGACTCTTTAATACCTGCCATCCACTGTGATAATCAATGCCAGCAGCATCAGTTTTGCAGGAAATCCTATAGATGATTTCACACAGTTGTATGAGATCTCATAACCATCATGAAAGAACAATATAAACTTTAAAACCCCCTCCCTCCCAATTTTCATGCTCATGAGATAAGAGCTGTCGGCAGCAGTCTGGTTTCCTTTTTGACACAGATGATACATGTTTCAGAAGATTGCACTGAATATGTAATTACCTACAGATAGGAACTAGCCCTTTGAAACTCCCCTTCCTGATTTATGGGGCATAAAAATCTCTCTCAGTCAAAAGAGGCAGTAAGACTTCTGTTTTCTGAAAAAATTATGTTCATAGATCAGTGTATAAAATCCTAAAGAGCAACTCCATTTCTCAGTGCACCTTTTAAGAGGCAGATTAGGTTTTGAATGATCTTGAATAAAAGTAAAAACAGATGCACCCTCTACCCCCAAATATACTTTTCAAGAAAAACTTGATTAAAGCTGCTGTAGAAAGAACTCGGGACATTCTGAACAGAAACAAAAGTATACTGTTCAAGCCTGATATTATTAGACAGAGCATGTTGTCAGATATCTCCTCAACGACTACTGTTCCTGAAAAATCAGATGTGAATACATGAAAATCAAAGCATGACGATCATTTTTTTCACGAACAGAAATATATATTAATTTAAAAAACTTTCCCTATCGTTCAGTACCTTATCTATATCTTAGAAGTAGACGTAATTATCATAAGCAATAATAATCAGTTCATTTCTGTTGAGAGTACAGAATGAGTAATCTTCAACCTAAGGCTGAAGGCCAGGTGACTAACCTTAGAGATATATTTACATTGTTACTTTTAAAATACACTTTATGCCACATATTTAATTAAAAATTTTTACATTCCAAGTGCATAACAGGGAAATAAATTAAACATAATAAATGTGACTTATGGAGGTGACCTCAGAGTTAGAGCATAGGAGGGACTTGGCTGTGGAACAAACAACTTCTGGAGTCGTTCCAGGACAACAAACTCCCTTTTTTTCAATTAGATGATCTAACAGACCCCGTGATGATCCAGCACAACAAACAAATTGTCTGAGGACATGCCAAATAGTAAAAAATAAACAGTAAAACATGATTTTTGGCTCTTAGCACTAGGAATTTACTCTCATTAAAAGGGGGCTCTTCTGCAAATAAAATCCAGTACTGTGTATTACAGTACTGGATTCCACCCTTATGATTATAATAAGATCCTCCTGTCCTAAAAAAAAATGAAAAAGTTTCTTGCAGGAGATGACTAAATTTAATACAGGGACTACCCTTCATCAACAGAGTGAAATGGTTAGCGCGCTTCCAAGTCAGTCACATTTCAGTGTTTAGGAAGAAGACAGTTTGAAATCAAAATCAAAACAAACCCAAACTCTAAACAGGATTGTCTAAGGACTCATCACTGTGTAAAAATAGCTCATGTGTTTGATCTTCAGTCAGGACAACACATTACAGAAACCTAAAAAAAAAAAAAAAAAAAAAAGGTGTATGTATATACCCACACACACAAACACTTTTTGGGCACATAAACACACACATGCAGACTTTAAAACAACAAAAATATCCAGCCCAGACATAAACTAAAAGGTGAAAGGAACCCACCATATATGTAACTCATGAAAGAAACAAAAGCAGCTGAACAGTGAGAAAAAAGTGCTACAGGGGACTTAGCTGGCTGCTTGTCTCCTGGCGTGCCCCAGTGCACAACTCGCCTTAGCGGTGCATTTTCCCCCACTTGCTTTCTCGGCTGAAAAGCTAATGAAGTCTCAACAAACAGACTTAAGTTCAAACATCATTAATTCTGCTATTAAGGTATATCACTGAGAGGTTCTCCCACTTATATAGTTACCAAGTGCTTGGCAACAAGGACATTTATAATTCACTTCTCTAAAGAAGGAAAGAAAGACCTGAATTTTATTGCAGATCACTAGCTGTGTCATTCTTTACAGTTTCAAGCCCCAGAACAGCAGCAAGACGACGACAAAAAACCCCAAATAAATGCACAGTAAGCTGCCGACAAAATGGCATCAACAATTATGCTACAGGTCCATAAAACAGAATGTATCAATCAATCTTTCAAAGCACTACTTCTGATAAAAATTAACAGGGGCCTTCAGACTAGGATAATATCGGGCACCTCTAAAGCTGTCTTAAAAATAAAGTCTTCAGTGAAGCCATAGTCATTAATACAAATATGGTTGCTGAATCATAGGCAAAGCACAGCAAAGGGGTGTCTCCTCTAAAAGCCAGGTTCAAGACATCAGAAGGCATCAGCCTCGAAGCTCTCCTTTACCCTCTCTTCCCCTGCGTGGGAAGAAGGAGTGGACCAGGGAGGACCTGTTCCAGTCACCCCCTCCGAGCAATCCTCTCCCTTCTTCCTCCATGGCGCCTCCATTGCCACATGCATTACGGGTCCAAAACCAGATGTTCCCCTGCCCTATGTTTGGCACCCTTCGGTTAGAGGACAGCAAGCTGTTACGTATGTTTCCTTCACAGGACCAAAAGCATACCCAGCATGAGATGCAGGAGTCTGCATTTTGACCACTGAAGACACCTGCCTGGTTGTTTGATGGGAAAGGATTATAATGCATGAGACTCTTCCACAGGCACTCGAGGACATGTGTCCTGCTCCAGCTGGAAGACGGGCATCACCATTCACAGCAGTGTGGTTTCTGCAGAACACGTGAAAGGGGCTTCAAGCTGTAAATTACGATAAAACAACTGAGATCTCAAGTTGCATGCAGCGTTTTTGTTTCCTTGTTTAATTTTCCCTGTTTAAAAGCAACTTCTTCACTTATAATAGTAAAGCTAAATACCATTCAAAGTACTGGAGAGCAGCAAATCATTGCTCTAAGGTACCAATAAGGAATTAGTGCTGTCCATTGTGGGTTCTCAAATGCAAAAAAAGACTGGTTTCCACAACAGTTGCTCCCTAAGCTCTCTGCCCAAATGAAAAGGAAAAAAATAAACAATCAATTCATTTTGGGGATTTAGCCACCAGGTTTAGTACAAGGTAGATGCCAAATGTGCTATGAAGTTGAAGAATGCAACACTGTACAGTGTGAGGATTGTAACTGATCATCTTGGAGCTCTATTTACACATTCAAACTATTTTCAACCAAGCAGGCTTTCGCGGTGCAGGCAGGAGTTCACACTGTGAGGAAGGACTCAACAGTCTACTTCAGAAACTACAAGACTTTGCAGCACTTGATGCTGAACATTTAGTTAGTCCTAGTTTAGTATGGTCATCTAGATAAAAAAGTGATGGCAGCTGAAGTTCTGGTGTGAATAAGCCGAGGTATTTAACCGTAATACAATGACTTCTATGAATACAGACCTCACCCAGTAAATCTGAGCATGTTTGAACTTGTGGAAAACAGTAGTTCACACTACCTAACTGTACATTCACTATAGCACAGCAGAACTGGTTAAGCATCCCCATTATCCTTACTGAGTCACCACTGCAGCCACATACATACATACATACATATATCCTCGGGAAGGTACTTCCTACCACCCCCTTGCTACTCTTTCTCCATTTCCAGTTTCTTCTGCTTTCCACAGAAGTCCTCCGACCCCAGCATCAACCCATCGACCTCTCACAGATCCTTTTCCTGCCCAGTATATCTGTCACCAAAACGTTCCTACCAACACGCTGCACATCTTAGCATTCATCCTTTACCTCCAGTATCACCTGAGTCTCCAATAATGCCAGTGATTTGGCAAATGGGGGGGTGAGAGGTAGGTACAGACTTTACTTTAAGAAGATGAATATGGTTCATTTATTTGTTTTTAATTTAGTCATCTCCTCTTTCATTCTGCAAAGTAGTTCTTCTGTGATTAAAAAAGCTCAAATGCTCCTAGTGAACAAACACGGTAATTTTCTCAAGCAATGTTCAGCTACAAAATGGGTTGGGATCTACCGCTCCAGGTGACTTCGTCCCAAACAACAGAACATTAAAAAGCATGAGATTGCAGAAAGGGAAAGAATTGATGGGCCAGAGCTGACTTAAGGCAGCATATGAAGAAGCTCATGCAGACCTGAGGAAGACAAGTGAGGTGCTGAACAGGGAGAAGCAGCAGCGTGAAAACTATTGCGAGAGAGTAGCTGAAATGCTATTTGCCACACGTATCAAAGTTAAAATTGTCCAAATGAAGATCAATGTAGACAAATAAGTCTGAGATCTGCCCAAAGCAAATGCATGAACAACTGTAAAAAACAACTGGAGTTCTTGTGAGGAAAGCTTAAAATGCGACTACAGGTATTTGAACTGCTTTTGGAAATTAAAAAAAAAGAAAACAATTTGGTACTTTTTTTTGGGGGGGGGGGGGGGGGGGGAGGCAAGTATACCACTACATCTCTCAAAAGCAAAAAAGAAATCCCTGTTTTCTGTAACTGTGCCAAAATTACAGGCTCTCTGATGACATAAATGCAGAAATCTTCCAGCTCATTCCCCTAGCTTGGTCCCTTTCAAAGTTCCTCAGCCTTTTCTTGATTTGAGTAGCCAAAATATCTCCTTTGCCTACTGACAGATATAAAGACATGAAACCTTCTTGTAAATCCATTGTTAAAACAGAGAAACAGACAAAACGTTAGTATCATGAGATACTAATACTGCCACTCTCCCCATGACTGTTTCAGTTCCTTAGTTGACCCCCCTCCCCGATAAAACTTGCGAAAGGCCTTTTAAGTGAGAAGAAATTGCCTGCTGATTATCTTTGCTCCACTACCCTCCAAACACGTTCACAGAATTCTAGAAGATGAGTGAGACGCTATTTCCCTTTGCAGAAACCGTGCTGCAACAACGAGTGCTTACCTCCTCCAGAGGAGCAGACTAGCTCACCCAAGCAAGCCATTCTTGGCTTTATGTTTGTGACAGCTTTTAATGAACTTTAAGTTTTTTAGGTGGATTGCTTGACCAGAAAGAACAAAATCTCTAATTAAATGCATATATATATAATTCTGAGAAACAGCTAACTTTTTCTTTCCCCTCTGAAATTTAACTCTTCTAAATGTTGCGATTCTTTTCCTGCAGGATGAAGGTGACAGATCAAACCATGGCTCAGACTGCGAAAATGTTCTCTGTCTCAACACTTTCCCCCATATTTGGAGTATGGCACTCACTGTACAGTCAAAAGTCTAAAAGAAAACAAGATTTGGAGTCCAAATGTTAGCCCAAGCACAAGCTTTATACTCACGAGACTGCATCTGCAAAAACTAAATATACAAATGAATTTCTAGCTTATCAGTTTTCGCTTGAGCAGAGTGGATGGAAGAGACAGGCTATGCACTGGATTTGAACTGTGCTCAATCAGTATCAGTTTGCATAAAATGACTGGCAGAAATTTGAAAAACAGTAAGAAAAATGCTACAATTGGCATTTGTAGACTTTTTTATTTCAAAGAAATGTTAGCAGAGTATAACAAAATTCTGAAGAATCAAACTACTTTTGAAAAGAAAAACTGCATACATGAACGCATGCTTGCAGGGATGAGAAAATTAAAGAATGAAGAAAAGAGCTAATAAGAAAAGGGAACTGAAGCTATAGTGAAAGATGACGAGAATAAAAGGGCAATGCTCAGCAGCAGTAAAATTTAGTGCAGCTGTGGGGAGGAAAGGAGGAGAGAGAAGAAGATCCTGATCCAGATGCAGAGAATCCAGATGACAAAGAAAATAATACAGGTATTTGACAGAAGAGGGAAATTAGTGGGAGGAATGCTTGTGAGCTCCACATTCTGCTCCCTTGAATGCAGGATCGGAGTAACCCTTTCCTTTAAGTTTCTTTAAGACCATCTCCCTGCTCCCCAAATGTGAGTGTCACACTCTTTGTTACTGGTGAAAACCAGGAAAGGGAGAGCAGGGCTGGTGGCTGTGGGGGGGAGAGGGAGTACAAGGGATTTGGCTGTTCTTTAGAAAAGCCTTGACCCTTTATGTAGCTTTAACCTCTTTCCTGACTAACATGAGTTTCATGATGTAGGGCAAACCTAAAGAAAATCCTGGCTCTACAGTCCTGGTATTCAGGGACTACAAATCTAAATGCTGTCAAATATGTACCGTGTTCTTCCCTGTGGAATGAAATAACCTGCCAAATTTCTCAGTTTCTTCACTCTTATGCCACTAACAATACACTTTTCACTAACGTCTCATTAAGCCTACAAACCACGATCACCTCCCCTTCACTGCTGACAGAGATTTATGAAATCACATCTTTTTCATAAGATATGCATGATCTTCTGCATCACATTACAGCTCCAGCTCTGCCAACTTACTCCAGTTGTTCCCCACACCATTCAGTAGAGCTGCAGGGCGGCTGCAGTATTCCCACAAAGATGTCCAGACTGCTGCTAGCACTTCTTAGGGACAGAGCAAAGATGGCATGTGTGTCTCACATGTTTGTCACTGAATTTTATAAAACTCACCACTCTGGAAGACCATGAACTATCATCACAAATCCTCTGAATGTGCCACATCTGGACTGCAAATTCTGGGCTATGCCCCACAGCCTCCTAACACATCTTCTCATTACAGCTGCCAGATTTGAAAGAGGTGCTGAGTTGTGAGATTTGTCTACAATTATGTTAAAGGTATCTAAAACATTCTAACCAGTAATTTGCAAACTGACCCCAAAGATGCAAGATCTGATTTTAGATCTTAGCAAGGTCCCGTGATTTGGATTACGAGTATCAGACATAGTAAATGTATGAATGACAACTTGGTATGAACTAAATTAAGGACTGTATCAATTCCAATTGCATATGCGTGTATTCTTTCTGCCAAATTTGTTTGTTGCGGATTTAGAATTTTGCTGTTTGAGAAAAGGATGTGATTATTTTCTTCCACATCAGCAGCCTCTGAATTTCTAATACAGTGATTTGAATAGAATTCCTGTCCCCGCTATTTGCATGAATTACATAACTACAATGTATTGCACAAATTATATAAATTGTACATATATAAATACAATGTATTATATAAATCATTGAACTATCGAGCTAGGAGCATTAGTGAATCAACAAAGATGATGCTTTAAGTCAGGAGTGATTCAATGCTTCAGCAGGCTGCTGTGAGAACTGCCCTGTTCAAAACCTTGGCATTTGGGGGGGGGGGGGGGGCGGGGGGGGGCGGAGAGAGAGAAATAAGAGAGAGAGAGAGAAATAAGAATGAGGGAAGGAGAAGCAGGTTAAGCTAAAGAGTGAAAAGAAATATAACAAATAACGCAAAGACGCTGCCTATAGAAAATTCCATGCAGATTTTGGGGAGGGTGTTCATCCCAGACAAAAACCTTCATCCAGCAATTATATTCTCCTTAGTTTTAATCTCTCTGAGTAAGGACTTATGCTATTTCTCCTATCAAAACCAAGCCAAACTAACCCTGCCACATTTCAGCAATGAGCAATATCAATATATTTTCCTCCAAAAAAACCTCTTGTGACTCTTACTTTTTGTGTTCCCATATTATACTCATTAATTCTGCCTTGAAACAGTATTTTAGTACTTATGATAAAATCAGAACTTCTCTTAGAAAAGCATATGGAATAAGTTATACAATGTATTCTTAAGACTGGGAAATATTAATGCTTTGCTCAATATTGGAAAACAAGGAAAATATGAAGAAAATAATGGCGAGATGGTGCTTTAAGTCAAGATCGGAATCACTCACACCACTTAACTGGATGAATCAAAGCTTGCAGATGAGCTTAAATTTCTGACAAAGTTTAGCTCAATCCAGGCCAGAAAAGCCTCAAGCAACTCCACTGTTCTGAATTGTTTTAGCTTTTCTAAACAAATCAGAACAGCAAGTGCTATTGGAGGCATAAACACATTTCCTATTTAAAATGCTCAACTTTAAGGCTATTGACCACATTCCCTCCCTTCCTGTCCCAATTTAAACTTGGCTTTCACAGCTCCTGCTGAAATCTGAGGTGAGCCAACTTTGAACCAAATTTAGTTTTGTCTGCTTTTAATTTGATTGGACTGGCTTTCAAAACAAACCAAGCAAACCCTCACAACACAGGGATTGCAAGTTGCTGAACTTGTTTTGCATTATCTCCCCTTTTTTATCCTAACATTACCCCTTATTCAGGGCTGAAAAAATATGAAAAATACATTTTCAAAAGGAGTTTTTCTTTAGAGGTTAGAAACTGCTTAAGAAAATGAAGGATAAGAATTGAAAATTAAATCAATATGCTCGTCAACACGTTAAGTAACACTCAATATGTATAGAGGATATGCAGAAAACGTGGCCCAAAGCTGCAGTTGTATAAAAAAAAAATTCATTGACAGTGGAAATAACCTCACATCAGGCAGCTTTTAAAAGCATCAGTATGAAAAAGGTCCCTCTTACCACAGGCCAACTAGAAGGCATGTTCTCACAACCTGGCAATTTTGCGAGTGCATATATTGACTTACCTACAGCCCTGCTCTTGGATGCCCCACCAATTTCTCCTCTACCTGCTCCTGGCAAAGTTTATCAAATCTTGTTAAAAATAGCCCAGTATGATTATTAAGCAGAAGTCATGCAGCTAGAATACTCCTATTTCTGTGACTAGTTCAAACTGACTCCTTGGAAAAAAAAAAAAAAAAAATCATCCTTACCCAGTACACACTGTTGTTACAACAGCTGCCCTACCATGGTACGGACTAACCCTCTGAATTTTTAGTTTCCTGCCCTCCTTGGCATGAAGCTGTAGAAATTTAAAACATAAAGGAATGAGCTATTACATGATACATCTCACGGTGAAAAAAATTCTTAAATCATTGAAGACTGAATTCTTACCCTTATCTCTCACTCTCAGGAAGCTTTTTCTGACTCTAAAGATCCTGCTCTTTTACATCACAGACAGAGTTCGGAAGAGGAAAGAGAGTAAGTACTCCTGTCAACAAAAGTTAGAAAATGGGACTTTCCAGTCAATCTTTCCCTTAGCTTGCTTAGATTTATCTTATGCTTAGAAAAATACGATCTATACCTCAAGCCAAAGAAAAGCTTCTGCCGACCACAACGTGACCAAGATTTCAGTCTTACTACTCACCTATTCCAAAAACAAGGGGAAAACAGTACGTTTTGAAAATTAAGTTTTAAATTATCAGTCTCTCAACTGAGCATCTAAGGTAATCTAAGTAAAGAAGCAGCTTGCATCTCAAGCTATTACTTAAAGTGATAGGCTAATTATATAGTTTCAAAGTGTTGTGTCCCACATGCAGGTAATAGAATAGCTATATATATAGCTTGGCTAGCAGGAAAGATAATACAAATATTTGCTTTGTTATTATTCATAAAATACTTCATTGCTCTGGCAGCAGTGTGCTAAAATCAGGCAAATGGCAAACCAGTTAATGATTAACCCCTGCTATTTCTACTATTTCTACAGTGACTTGACTGTGGAATACCACCAGCACTCCTGCAGAAGCAACAGTTAGTCCAGCTAGTACTTTCAATGTTCTTACTTCCTCCAAGTGAGTTCTTTCCTAAAGTCCACTCTTTTTAAGATTTTATTTAGCTACTAGTCTTCTCCAGAGCTGCTTCTTGCCATATATATGGTCAGGCTCTAGTTTCCCCAGGTAAAAGGATGGTCCTAAGGTTGTTCTGCACTACCCTCTGTGAAATCATTTTTTCCCTTCTCCAGGTTCAACGTACTGTTGTTATTTCTTTCCCATACGCTTCACACAGGAACAGTTTCCAGCACCAAAATAGCTCTTCCACCACTGGGAAAAGAGAAAGTAGACCCATTTTCCTGTACACTTCTTGAAATGGTCTTCTTGCCAAGCATTGTTTCTCATCTGTTGTGGAACATGACACCCTATTTAAATGTCAACAGGAGTTCAAGTCAGGCAACCAGCCTATTTTTGAAGTGGCTGTACTCCGAGCTTCTTCCCTACTACGGACAGGTTACTAAGAGACCACGTTTACAGTCTCTGTATTAATAATAATCCTAATGTGCATGTTATTTTAACCTTTATATACACTGAAATTAGAGGAACTGTTAAATTAAGAAATTCTCATCTGTGCACAGCTATTGGTACTCTGCCATATACACATAGCACTGCACTTCTAAAGCCACAATCACCAAATAACTCGGTGGTCTATGAGCTGAAATGGAGTCCCGTGGGCATCTGTGCTGTGGCTAGCATAGACTCACTTAAAAAGTGAAGGGATCTAACACAAAAGTCTGAATCTGCAGTGGCAAGGCTCCAAATGTGCATTACAAATTTTAAAGAATGAAAAATCTACATTAAAAGCAATACACAAAAAAGCATTGTTTAGATAGTCACTAAGGAACTACACACTAATTTCACAACACTGAAAGTAGGAAAAAACCCTCGAAGTAGAATAATACTTAAATATTACTAATTTATTCAGTCTAACATTCCTTTGAATGTTTGCTCAAGTGTTCACAGTTGATTATTTTAATAAGCTGTACATTTTAATTTTTCAAAAAATAATTACACTCTAGCAAATGTATAGTTATTAAAAATGAATTGAAAAGGACTTTTTATAAATCCTTAAATTCTCAAGCTCTTTGGTTAGCTTCCAAGAGAAAGACAAAACATATAAACACTCATAAAACCCCCAAATAATGTGTGTAATTAGTACAGCATTTTAATATAGCTTCAGAAAAATATACCTATTTAGGATCCCAAACTACCTTGCCTTTACCTGTTCTGGTTTTCTGCTTTTGTATCATAACTGCCAAAAGACAACATTTGAGAGGAAAACCAAAACCAGTTTTTCTTTTTGTTTGTTTGTTTATTTTTAGAGTTTCTCTGCCTAAGGAAGCACTGCTCTCAGTGAATACACCGATGTTCTTGACGTAGAAGATCAACTGCATGGCAATTGATAGTTGCAGCAAAATAGTTGTTAAGAAGATCAAAGAAGATTCACCATATTGACGGTTAGTTTTCCATTGCCATCTCAGTATATCGAGAATATTTCAGAGGTGTCTGAGAAGAGCATTTTCTGTTGCCCAAGCACACAGTCAAGAAGAGTCAGGCTCTAGGAAAGAGTTTCTCAGGAGATCTTGAGGTACAGTACTTGGTCACAGAGAAGACACTGACACAGTACCAGCTGCAAGCCAACCTAACTCTTAGAAGCCAAAGCACTTCCTACGTTGAAATCTCAGGATTTAGGTAGCAGTGCAAGTTGTCAGGTAGTTATTTTTCAGATACTGTTGATAATGCCTACTTTTGTTTCAAAGCTAACTTTTGGGAGATCTTTATTATGAAAACATACAGCTAAAACTCACTGGTGTATTCCTCATATGTGATTCAAAGCTTGTTTCAAAATAGATGCTAGAAGACATAGAAGTATCTTCCAAACAAGATACATATAACCCCTAAATCAAGAACTCACAATAAAAAAAAAAAAAAAAAAAAAGACAACCTTAGTTGAGAGTATGCAATACCTTAGGAGAAATACAAAGGTTTAATGGGAGGACAATGTACTGAAATCATCCAATTTATTTGACAGTCAAAGGTGCTAGAATAGGAAGAAAATAGTCTAAACCAGCCAGTACAAAGTGGAATAAGCCACCAATACTTCCCACAGGTGCTTTCAGGTCTTTAACGAAAGCTAAGCTTCTGAAAATCTCCACAATTCATGGCTGACAATACCAGAACAATATAACTGATAAACAACTGCACGCCTAGAAAGTTTGATATAGTACAGTAAGCGGCAATTTGTGCGTACTCTTCCATTTTTCTCAGGAAATGTTTAATTTGTTGTCCCAAGACAAAACAGTCTTTGGTCATCATAGATGATTATTAAATTACAAGAACTATACTCAAATAATAGCTACGGACTCTGCTAAACAAAGCAGTAACAAATAAGGATTATAAAAACAAAAAAGATGCCAGAACAATCTTATTTTGATCCTTTGTGTAGACAGGAAGATCTAAGACTGTAATTGAAGATTGGTGTATCAACTTTTCCGTAGGTCATCTAACTCCTTTCACTGAGCAAGCCAGCTGCTTTCAGCATGATTCAGGGCAAAGTTAAAGACTATTTTCTCCGAGTCCTGCTTCATCTTCACAGAAGCTGTGTGGAAGTGTATCCATACAATACAAGGACAGCAGCAAGGAAAAGGTTACAAAGCAAGTTCCTGGTCAACTAGTATGAACAAACAGGTGGACAAAAGGAGGACTGTGGATAGATAAAACAGCTTCTCTTATTTCAAATATTTGAAATAAGTTTGGAGAACTGGAGTCTATCCTCATGTCTAGATCCCGTTGTAAGTTTGCCATTTGATGGATGTCTGATTTGAGAAACAGTGATGCTTAGATAAAAAGAGGCTGCTTGAATACCTATTTGGATGGTTTTGAATTTAGATATAGCATCTAAACATTCACTCCATTACTAAAATGTTGGGAATTTGCTAATAAAATTAGCAGTCATTAATTCTTGTACTATACAACCACCTTCTGGCTCTGTAACACTACATGCCAGAAACCTCTTTGCTGGATATTAGCTCTAATTAAACCCTAAAACATTTCATTCTTAAATCATGAAAAAATTTAAATGCATATAAAAACTCAAGTCATTGGTTATATACCTTATATACAGTGTGACTCATTTCTTTTGATTTCCACTTCTGTTGCATTGTGTATCACCAGAACCACAGTGATCTGAAATTGTCTTACAAATTTCTGAAAAAATCACAACTAACTTGACTCATGTCTCATAAGAATACATAAATTACCAGGATTTGAAATGCTGTATGTCAACTCATTACCAAGAAGTATGAACTTTGTATTAAATTGTTACACATCGATTTCACTCATATTCACGGTCCAAATTATTTCTCCCTCTCTCTCAAAAGCTTTAGTAAAGTTCTTTAAGAAAAACACCCTTCACTGGCTTCCATTTGTAGACCTAAAGTTGCAAAATGCCTTAACATAAATAAATGTACGTAGTCAGCAGAAACTGGTGCCTGATCTGCAGGAACAGCGAGCGTGCACAGCTACAAGCAAAGCCAAGGGAAGGGGAGGAGGGAGGGAGGGAAAGCTGGCCGAGGGGGCAGGGAAGGAAGCTGTGCTCTGAAGATATGGTAGAAATTTTGTAATTGTTTAAAATTTGGCAAACGACAAACATCTGGCAACCTCCACAGTAGCAGGTTCCGAGTCCTGCCTATGTTGCGGTGCCTTATGCAATGCAGCAGGAAGACAGTCATACATTTGATATAGCCTGAAATCACATTTCATTTTCATAGTAATAGCTAATAATAACTCCTCCACTTTCCAGGCAAGGAGAAACCCAGCCTAAACACACAAGAACATCAGTTTTGCTAGCTTATGTGCCAACATGGAAAATCCAGGCTCAAAGAGTCTAAGGAAACTCGAGAGAGTAGACATATGGGTAAACTACATCTCACTTCTCTGTGTTTAATAAATATTTGTTTTTATGGACAGAGATTTGAAGAGTATCTTTTTCTCCTTGGAATCCCATCTCCAAGGAATTTAGGTCTGCTTAAGCTTTGCTTTCCACATTTTTCTACTAATTTAGAAACTATATATATAGTTAATAAATATAACAAGCCACGTAAAGCATAAGGCATGCCAAACTACCTTCTCTTTTCAGTATTTTTAGATTTGACTTAATATACTAACATGGTTAGACCACGGTTAGGTAAGGGCAGCTCTCACTGCAGTAAAAAGGGCAAGGTTTAACTTAAGCGGTAGGTAATGTGGAGGTTTGTATCTTCTATAAAAAGAAGCTACCAAATTTAGCATTTTTAAGTTTAAATATGGAGTTTGAACTCTATTTTAGGGCTGTTTTCAGACTTGAATGAGTGAATACTTGATCTGAGGCCCTTGGAGCTTTAGAACACTTTTGAGAATAATTTTCTCTAGTGAAAAAATATATTTCTCATTTAAGAAATGATATTAAAAAATGTATCTGATATTACAGCCTTCACACAAAACTTTTCTCATGGATTTTTCACAGAGTATTTTTCAAAAGATTTCAATCAAGGTGTGTTTCTCCGTCTTAAGATTATCTTCAGGAAATTTATTCACTGTCTTCTCTTCATTTGAAGCTAATAGACCAGAAAATTTAAAGAGGCATGAATATTATTTGGGGGATGAGGAAAGAAAATATCGGGCGGTGGTGGAAGGAACAGAAAAAAATACTACTTGCCAGTCCTCAGAGAAAGTGGCAGACTGCAGAATGCACCGAAAACAATTTTACCATGTAAAAATATTATTCTACTATTTGCTTAATTTAATTTTATCCAATTGGCAGAAAGCATTTGAGAGCTCTTATCTTTTTGGCTTTCTTTAAAGATGAAGAAAGAAAGCTTGCTTCTTGTCATGAGCAGACAAGGCAATCTTCGAACACAGGCCAAAACCAACCAGCCTGCTGAGGGTTTCCCCACTCACCAAAATTAATCTCATTCCAGTCAAATATCTGGCACCTGGCTTTCATGGTGTATTTCAAATGTCAATTTTCAATGTTTTTTTTCTAAAATGTCGGTTTGCTTGAAGGTACATGGATCACTTCATGCTGAACTACACCATGAGCAAGACACGGTGACACAGTGATGTCTTGTGATACCTATTTCAAATATTTGTTATAAAAGACAGGCAAATGAACACTGCAAGAATAAAAAAAAGGGTAATATAGCACATAAAGCAAATGCTCTGTTCTTTCCTCACTTTCTACAAAGAAAAAGAGAAATAAACACAGATCTCCACAATTTAAACAATTTAGCAGGTGAAATAACGTTAGCTTAATGTGGTCCTTTCCCATCTAGTGACAAATACTCAAATTTACCACAATGTGATTTTAAGATCTCATCAACCTGGTGCTCAAGAGGGCTCTTTGGAGGTGCCCTGCACTGCACTGCACTACCCATCCCGTATCAGCCGTATGGGTGCCGAACCCATGCTACGCCTCCCGGGCTCGGCCTTTTACAGGAGCAGCGAGATAAGGATCATTAGTTGGCCAACCAAAACTTCCTGCTCTGAGAAGCTGCCTGATGTCCGTGGGTGCATGCAACCTCCTGGCCAGGCTGAACCAGCCCGCCTGGGACACGCGTTTTTGACTCAGCAGGCGGGAGGTAGCCACCAAGAGATGTAGGTAGTCCTATAGGGCACGGGGCTGTGCCACAGGTGAGTGCAGGAATTTTGTTGGGGGCCCTGTTTGCACATCGGTAGGTAGGAGCAGTGCAGAAGGAGAGCAGAGCGGGCGTATGCTGGGCAGGTGTGCATTAGATGGGAGCGGGAAAGGGAAAGAGGAGTGCAGGATTGTGTTTTGCTTTGGAAAGAGCAGGACCTACTGTTGGAAGAGAGAGAGCACAAGGCTAGATTGGCACATGCAACAGAGCACGGGCTGGGGTTCAAATCTGGAGAAGTCAGAGGCGGGAAAGCATGAGGCTTAGGATGCTGAAATGGGCAGCCTGGATCAAGGGAGATGAACGGGATCCTGAGGAGGATCGGTTTCTACTTTGGAAGACAGAGTCTGCAAGAGTACATTGGGCTACCATCTTTGTCTGGGATTTCCTGGACAGAAATAAATGCACATGGCCTTTCCTCCTCTGCTGGTCTTACTGCAGCTGTACTGCACAGCTGATCTACACGCATGCACAGAAATGCCTGGCATTTTTCAGTTTATGGCAGCCTGATTAGAGGTACTGTATAATAGCTTGAACAAGCTTCCAAAAGTTTGGAAATCCTAAAGGGAAACTTAGAGCCCGCTTTATTGCCTGAAAATGTTGTCAAAGTCAGGCACGAATGCATAGTTGCTGCTGCTGACAGCAGCAGCTAAGCAAATTCCGTCTGGGAATTCCTCATCCATCCTTTAGCCAACAGGCATAATTTCTACATGGGGAAGAGTTAGAGAAAGACAACAATACCAGGCGTGTTAACACAGCAAAGCCTTCAATGGCAGAGAAAGCAATTGCTGACTGCCCATCCAGCCCCAGAACACACGCAGAGGACGGGTGAAACGTCTGCTACGGCGAACAGGGCTTCACATTATCCCTGAAGTGATTTAGGTCCCCTCAGAGGATCAGCAGCTGCTAAAATCTATTCTTAGCTATTTGAAAAAGTTACAGCATGTTTGAAGATGGGATACTTTTCTAGTTCATAAACATCATTTTTATTTTAGAGAAGCGTTTATAAAGTGCATTATTGTAAGCCATATTCAGTAAACCTCTAAGGAAGAGATGCAAATCCATTCCATACTATACCAAAACGTTTTTAATACAATAAGTTTAGAAAACATAAAGGCACAGTTTAAACTTAAAATCCTAACACTGCTTTTGCAGGCCAGCCCATACAGAATTCAACTCTCCCCCTAAAATGAATAAACCTCTCCCACCACACGCCAAAAAAAAAAAAACCAACCAAAAAAACCACACAATACGGGAAGGGGGGAAACATTTAAAGAATTCTGCTACAGCAGCCACATGCTTTGTGATACAGTTTCGTCTTTCTTTGAGATGCAATATAAAACCAGGTACAGCCACGTGGTTTTTTGGTTTTTGTTTTTTTGTTATGCACACTCCTATAATGCAAGCTACAACACAGTTCCAATCCTTATTTGAAACTTCTAGGCACTAACACAAACAAGAGAGATTTATAAAAATATACCAAGTGAAATCAAGAAAAAAAAACGTGCATGCCAATGATAGTAATGCAAAAAGTCATCTTGGATAGTTTAAGCCTCATATCCGAGCAAAATTTCCTCGAAAAAGGAAACACGATGCCTCATACAGGTAAAAGCACAGTAAGCACTTCACAAAAGATAAGCACAAAATTATTAGTTCGCAGAATTTAATGGAAGGTATTGCTGCACATATTTCATAAAACTGAAGCCATCTGTTCAAAAGATCTTCGATGGGAAAACACAGATGAGGAGAAAAAAAACCCCAACATCAAAATGTTTCATGCAAGGGCATTACTGAGAGAAGAATTTCTTTAAGAGCATTTTACTTTTGGAGCCAACAGTACTGAGGGTGATTTTGCTTATGTTGTAACACAGACAGCGTGCTGCTTAAAACAGGTTAGGGAATAACGGGAAATTAAATTATAGACACGGTTTGGCCGAGGAAAGGTCCTAACTTCAGACCAGTTGGCAGGACTGTTCTGGCACCCAGTGTATGTGGTGATTCTTCCCGTGTTCCTTCTCTAGGCAGAAAAAGAGAGAGTGAAGTTTCTCCTGGGGCAATGCAGAGGGGGAAAAGAGGGACATGGGAAAATTAAACTTACGCTGCTGAAACATTTACTGCTTCTGAGGCATCTACTTTGGCTGCTTCCTAGAAGCTGTTGTTTTATGGTGGAGATAGTTATATTTAAAGAGCCTAGAATCAGGCATTGTGAATACCTTTAATTTATGATTTTATCGCTAATTATGTAAAACTATTTCTGTTAATTTAACATATTTACAGTAGTTTTTCTTGAGATGGACATCTACGCAATGTTTTACTAATTTCTTTTTCTTGTCTGGCTGAAGTACTGGTTCAACCACCTGCCACAGGTGGTCTTCAGTAGAAATTTCCCTGTATTTAGTATTCAAGTTCTTTCTTTTCTAGCCAGTTTACTATCATTTCTTTAATACCAGATACGTGCACAACTTGACATGAGCACATTTTGAAGATTAAGTCTGTTTTGGATACTAAAAGGACTCCTCAAGTCTGTTAGATTGTGATGCTGTGGCGAAATAGTTATGGAGACCACCCTGCCTCTTAATAACGCACCTTAAAAGAGTCTAAACTCATTTAACGTCACAAATGCAAAGTATCTTAGAAACTAGAACTAAGATTTCTTACTCTAACATAGTTTTATTTTTTTATTCCTAGTTTGGATTAGTACTTTCTTAGATTTTAAATATTTGGTATTATGATAATCCTATATTTAAAAATGAAAACTGTGAAATACTTAAAACTGACTCCCAATTTTAACTCCTTCTTAGAGTAATTTTGTTCTATTGAAAAGTAACTTTTTTGGACAGAAAAGCAGACAAACAGCTATTTTCTAATAATCCAAACATTACAGTTGCATATTTTGCCATACTTGCCTTGATATTTTAATTTTTGATTTCTTTAACTCTATGGATTTTAATTTTAAAGGATTGTAAGAACAGATAAGTTATGTGACAAGAAGTCTATACTTACTAGGCTTGCTGAGTAACTCATTCTCTAGAGTTCTGGCATACTTACTTCACTTCAGAGTTTGATTCAAGCAAAACATATTTTTCACCAAGTTATTCATTGTGGTTTGGAAAAATAACTAGAAAGAACTTTTAGTGTTACCCATTTTAAGGAGTTTAGCATGTTTCTGTACTAATTTAGTATGTCCTTGTGTAAATCTTTTCAGACTCCCTTTTTACCATATGCTGAATACATTAAAAACCTATTATACATACTCAGTATTTCCTCATTGTGGTATTTTTAGCATAATTATAGCTTCTTTTAAAAATAGACAAAAACATGTTTAGTGTTTTTCCCCAAACTAAAAGAAAACAAAAAAATTTCTTCTAAAGCCACATGATCTTCCAAATTAATTACAGCAAGCAAGGACAGAAGTCTTTCAAAGTCTGCTAGCCCCTTCAAGACAGATGCTAACAGTGTAAACACAGTCTGAACTGAAATAACTTTCAAAGGTATAACTAAGAACAACCTATTCTGGATTTGATTTTACTTTTTAATTGATTTCAGTCTAAAACTGGAATGCTACAGCATCTTGTATAAATTCATACATTACATCTTACTAGAAAGTACAGTTCATATTACATTCAGGAATCCAAATACTAATATTATTTTTTTAACGTAGAATCAGTATTCATTTTGAAAGTGGGTGACATTGCAGGAAAGAGAAAAAATACAAAAAAATTTAAACAAGATTACACTTCTGGGCAATGTATCAGCGTTATGCAAGGTCAGCACAGATCCATTTGCAGTAAGAACACCCATTTATTGTTTTGCAGTGTCTAAAATTAGAGCACTACATATATGCGGACCTACAGGTTTAATGACTTCTGGTTTTTTTTCAGAAATTCAATAAGACTTTGCACAGTAATTTAAAATACGTGCTTTCTAAAAGTGTGCTACGTACATGAAGTCTAATACATGGCTGAAGGCAAAAGGTCAGAAGACAAGCATGCATAGTCTTCTGCATAAAATGCCTCAAGCTACACCACATATACCTGACCATTTCTGATACTCAGTATCTCAAGATCTGTCCCTACTATAGAAGGGCCATACTATGTTTTTATGCTCTAAGCTGGTATCAAAAGCAGACCCTGGGCTTCAGTCCTCCAAATGACACTTCAGTGGTCTGTATCACCAGTTGGAGAGAAAAAGGTTTTCAAGGAATACGAAGAAGGAAACAATTCTGAATTCCTAAGAAGTTTTAAGCAGCAGGTATGGATAGGTTCCCGAGTGTTGTTTTGTGAAATAAGTCCATCCATAAAGGAAGTCACCACTCAGTTAAAGACAATAACTTACATTGTGCTTGTGCTTAAATGTTGTGGACTATTTCCATTTCAGTTAGAATATTAAAACAACATTCAAAGTTTCAGATTCTTATTAGGTGGTTTTTTTTGTTGTTTGGTTGGGTTTTTTTTGTTATTTCTTTGCACTGACACAAATCAGTGGTATATCAAAAGTGTTCTGAATAAGTAAATTTCCAAGACATGAACACATAGTAGGTGAAAAAAGAAGTGCCCCATAGGGAAAAAAAAAGGCACAGCCCCCAAAGAAAACAAAAATCCAGACAAAACCACCTGCAGAGACAATTCAAGATGGAAGGTTAGACAGAATCTGATGTTGTCTCAAGGAGCAGAGGACTGAAAGACATGAACGAAATTACCAGCTCATGCAATGACAGACAATCATTCAACAGGCAACTAGTTCAATAGAGTCCAGAGTACGCTAGTAGTGCTTGCTGTGCTCCACAGGCCATAAACATGACACGCTGATCTACGTGAGCATGTCAGAAAAGAGCAAAAGTCGTAACTCTAAATTGTTCCAGGAAGAACGGCAAGGTCAAGGGCATTGCCAGTGGCTGAGGCTCCTGCCATGGCAGGAAACCTGTTACTGAACTTGTAAGCAGCACACACCAGCTGGGAACCTAGAGTAAGGCAATGAACGACAAACAGCAGCATATTAGACATTTATATTTTGTCTCTAACCAAGTCTTCTGCATAACCATGAACAGTTCCTTAAAAGACAAATTTACATGCTTGAACTCCAATTATGCACTAAGTGTAATTAAAAAAAGGAAAGAGAAGTTCCCCGTGATCCCCTCCAGAGTCAGGAATACTGAGACTGAATTAAATATCAGATAAATATAAAGAATATAAAGTAAACAAATGAACAGTCTTGCTGCCTTTCAAAACTCATTGGATATGTCAACACAGATAAGGATCCATATCACAGATACACTTTTTTTTTTCTCCTAGAAATTTCCTAATCCATCATAAAGTGTTTTGTACGAGATTGATAAGGTAAAGTAATTCAAGCTTACTGCAAACTAGAAGGCCATTCCAATCAACATTGTTCGGGTGGATAAGAAGCTTTCAGTTTCTATCCTGCATTTACTTGTGACCAACCCACTTAAAATTTCTCTAACATGTAAGTAAAAAATTAAGAGCCACAATGTCAAGAGGTCAAACCCCTGTTTACATAGCATTTGGATGATCTAGGTAATACTGAAGTGGTTGTGTTATTCATTGGTCACTACCCCACCTGTTACTACAATGTTTTAATCCTGATTGTTGAATATAGATTTTCAACAGAAAGGAGAAAATTCAAGTATGAGGTAGAGGCCAGATTCCTTTAATACACTTGACAGTAATTACTAACAAGAACTGATGGGATTTTCTCAAATCAATACTGGAGTACAGTGTCTGAAAATTGTGGGATGCATTAAAGATCTTACCTGTGAAGAAAGACTTAAAAAGGATTGTGTTTAACATAGAAGAGATTAACCTGAAAGACATAAGAAGTGCTTTTTAAGATGCAGGAGGCTACTGCAAAGAAGATACTGATCAGCTCAGTCAGAGAGAACAGGAAATATTCAGCTTAATTTGTAGCAAGAGGGAGTTCAGCTTGATACCAGGAAAAGGCTTAATTACAAGAAGCAAATAAGCACTGCAAGAGGTTAATTCAGGAGATCACAAAAACTTTAACACTGAAGAATTTTCAAGAACAAATCGGATACGTGACTGTCAGGCAGAGCTTAAATATACCTCATTATCAGGGAAACATCTATCTGAAAGGTCTTCTCTAACCCCTGATTTTTATCATCTTAAGGTACACCTTATTTTACCCTAAGCCCAACCATGGCAAATCAAATGTGTTTGCACAGCATACTCTGAATTTCATAATACTATATTGAATATGTCAACAAAACGGAACTTTTCAGCTGTTAAACAAGAGAGCCCATCATCATAAGCCTAACCTGCACTGCTTCAACAACAAACTTGATCTTTCTTTTCCTTTGACAGATGTAAGCTCAGGTTCAAATTTATTAATGATGATTATTTTAAATAATGACAAACACCTGAAATTTTCCAAGACCAAATTTCCCTGCAGACAGGAAGTTGTGTACTTGGTTATACATTGACTTTCCTGGCTTCAAAGAGCCCAGACTGTGGTTCCTAGACTAAGGAGGACATGCAGGCTGTCAGCATCATTGAGAAGTTACAGCTGATATCTCAATCCAAATACAGTCTCTCATTTTTAATCCAGACTTCCTAACAGTACTGCATGAAACACATCCATCATCAAACTATAAAAACAATTTGAAAATTTCAGTGGACTGCCTAATAGTAGACATTTAAAAGTAACTCCTAAACTTTTTACAGTCCTTAGTCTATCAACAAGACCTTACCAATGCTGAGGCTTTTTTAAAAAAAAATAAGTGGACAAATGCATTAAACCTCCCATATTGCTGCATAAGCAACATAACTGTGTAATTCAGTGACTATCATCAATGACCAGCTACCTAAGTTTTACAGAAAAATACTTATTGTTCCATTCACGTGTTTGCGTATGATTAAAAAACTTAAGCAATTGAACTTGTGCCTTCATTAAAAATAAACAAATAAAGCAACACTATGTACATTTCATGACTCTTAAATGCAACATATATCAGCATGATAAAGCAGTATACTCGCCCAAAATCACAGAAGACAGTAAACAGCGGTTTAAATAATTATCTTTTAATTGATTACAAAAATGTTAGCTCATAGGAGGAAGTGTATGTTTACAAAACTGAAGACTTCCACAACAAGAAAGTGGCTGGCAGCATTTCCACAAGACGACTCCTTTTATAGTCAACTGGAAGATGGCAGTGTGCACTCCAGAGGCGAGAGGGGATACTCCTTCCTTACGCTGCAGCTTTCTCTACCAGTGCATTAATTGACACTGAATCTATAGTAAATCCAAACTCCTTTTTTTCGTCTTGTTAATAGTGCAAACTTGGATTAATTTATTTGCAGCCTTGAATTCTGAGGGACAGATAGACAGTTTCACATTTAGTGTCAAAGGTGCAGTAGCCGTATTGTGACATTTTCTTACACTTTATACCTTTCCTCTTAAACAGAAGAAAGTCTGCTTCGTCAGCAGAGATTGGTTGTTCTCTGGAATCACACTGGTTCAGAGTAAAATCCAGCCTTTGGGGCGGAAAAGAAAACACCCGGGCACCTCAAAGAGAAAAGGTCTCTAGATGGACCAGCAGCAGCGCTTCCAAGCTTGCCTGTTACAAGATTGTCTGACAACTTCCATTACAAGATCCTGCTTTCAACTGCTTGTGACTTTGCGAAATGTTAGCTGCTGTGCAGAAATTTTCCATGCTGGGTGTCATGTCAGACTCAACTTTTCGGAAAATTTAGCCAAAACAGGCCACTTGTGTGAATGAAGAGGAAATATATTTATTTTGCCTGGTTTAAAACATTCTGATGACATCATCTTAAAAGCAAACAAAAAGCCCACAAACACCACATCTGAGCATCCACATGCTTTGAGTCAAGATTTGGAAGTCTGAAGGGCAATGTAAACTTTAAGATAATGGGACCCATCTGCTACCCAGGTGAAAATCTGCCAAAATTAGTCAATTTTCCAAGCCTTTTCTTTTTAAAGTGGAGTCAAGGAGAAGAATGCTTTATCTGCTTGGTACATGCTTGCTTTCCCTAGCTGGAATGCTTCAATCCTTCAATGCTTCAGAAATTCTTTATTTACAAGACTGCAGTTGCCCTTTATTTGGGACCATGAAAACCTAGACTGGAGACACGCTCCCAGTGTCTCCTGTGCAAGGATCAAGCACTATGGAGTTAGGTGTGGCACTATCAAAATGCAAAAGAGGAGCAGAGTCTGCTCAAAGAGAAGTTATTGGGATTTCAGACTAGTGGGAGAGGGTAGAAAGAACCTAGAACGGGTAACTGTGAAGGACAGACTGGCTAGGCGTGATGTCTGCCACCTCAGAACTGGGTCACAGAAAAAGACAAACTAGTTCTGGAAGGAGACTGAAGACTACAGAAAAAGTGAGCAGAAATGAATCTGACCAACTATGGACCTGAGAATGAGGAGTATCTTGATAAGCATTGAACATCATCTCAGAGAGACCCTGTGAGAATGAATTAATTTGTGGCATCCCCAAATGCTGTAATGGTGGAGGAGGTTAGAGGAGTGGAAACAGAAGGCATTTCGGTCACACTGGCATGACTGCGCTTGAGATCAGGATGGGAGGGAAGTAAGACTGAAACGGTTAAACTGGGAAAGGAGCAGAGGAAGATGTGACAGTGGGGGAATCATGTGGAAGTGCCTATGCTCATTGCCATCTACCTTAGCAGGCACCCAGATTGCTGCAACTTGGCACTCCTCTACAGCTAACACAAAGTATCTTTTCCACACCCACAAGTGCCTATCTACAGGTCGGATAACATGCCACCTCTAACATCAATTTAGATGTTCAAGTGTGTGCAGGATGCACAGTAGATCCACAACCTTTCTGACGGCTCATGTCAAGCTGATGTAAGATAATCTAGCTTGTCGCATAAGCTTATTTTAAAAACAAACATAGGAACACCATCAACAAGAAAACATCCAGCAAGCCACACACTAGTAAGATGCAGAAGATAAGCAATCTTCTAAATTAAGGATACCTGTGCAACTTTAATTCCCTCCGTACCATCATCCCTCATGAACACGTTTTATGATGCAACCTCCAATTAAATGACAACGCACTGTTTTTCCCAGCAGGATTCCTTCCTCATGCTCAGCACAAAACTGACTTCCTCTGGGAACACACAAGTGTTATACTGTAAGAGACACTTGTTTCTAGGACTCTTGACTCCTCTCTTGCAAAGCTGTAGCGAACGACTTCATGAACCGCAGAAGTTGTTAAAGCAATTGAACATTTCTTAAAACAGAACATAAAATAACATTCTTCTAATTTCACAGGACTTCACTATGAATTTAAGGACGTAGTTTAAACCAAGCATTCATCTCACTATTTTATTTTGTTTTCCAGATGCTGGACTTGGCACCTATGCCATTAATATACTGGTATCATGTGCTCAATACATACAGTGTAACATAAAATTCAAAGCGCTTACCAGAAAGCATGGAAACAAGTCTTAGGTGCCCTAAACTAGATAAATACACCCACGCCACTCAAAAAAAACCCCAAACCCCAGATAAACAACAAACAGTTGGTAATTAGAGTATAGATTTTTTTTTTTTTTAAAGATTGCGAGACTCAGTTTCCAGGTGCCTATGCTACTAACATCTGATCTCAACTAGGTCTTACGCACATCAGTTTATCGGTACTTGTGAAAATCCATATATATGGTGGTGGTGAGTGCTGCAAGAAGCCTCCGAACTACAATTCAGCCTTCAAAACATTGTTTAAATGGTTCGTAGCATGGTATCCCAGCCTTCCAGCCAGGAAGGTCATGTAACACCTTTCTTCACCGTGTAACTAGGATGATCGCATATGTTCATCACCTTTCACCTGTGAAATCTGTGCTAACAGTGGTGTGTAAAGTCAGAGAAGAGCTTGTCCTAAGCCAGCCTTGGCTCATGCCAATGAACCCCCACAAAAGACGATGCCTGAGGAACAGACTGCCAGAATCAGAGCAATTTAGAGACCTTGTAAGGAGCTTCCTATTCAAAGGGCAACCAAGAGTGGATTCACCAGCAGGCCTGCAGGCCACAGGCTGGTTATCCCAATAAATAAAACAGCTGCCCTTACAGAGATCAACCAGGAAAACGTAAGAACAGTTTTTACATATTTTAAGTGAGCACTGGTTCTGGGCTCACAACATTAACAGTTACAAATGACCTAACACTTCGCTTCTGCTTCAGAAAAAGTGAGAAAATGTCATTAACTTCAATTTATGAACACGAAAATGAGTTAGGAAAAGCTTATCACTGCCCTGAGTATTCACAGCAGCATACTGGCATTCTTCTGGTAGAGATGTGCTGCCTCTCAGGGAGGTGTTTCTCATGCTTATTGTCATTTGACTTTTCAGATGAGAACAATTTTACTTATTTCTGTTCATGAAAGTTAAGTTCTTCATGCAAAAATGATTGAAGAAAGACTTCAAGGATGTTAAGTTGTTACCTGACATGTGAGTTATGACAGCCTATATAAACTTCTTCTAAAGCAATCTTTGGGAATTGTTAAAACACATTTCCAACATTTGACAAAAATAGCTTTCAGACCAGTGATATTTGCTAAAATACATGCAAATCTATTGCATTAATATTATGAAACAAAGAATCCAAACCCAAGAGTTCTTTGATATCCTAGACACAAAAGCTTGAGTTTCCCACTCCACAGAATAAATCCAATAGCCTGCCTTGCAAACCCTAACAGCGACCTAATCGATAGCGTGGGACTACCAATTGGTCACATCAGGTCAGATCCCAGGATCTGATAGTTTTATTTCCCCTTCTCCCTTCACTTATTTTCCTACAGAGACTTCCACAGCTCTGTAAAGCAAGTGCATGTGATGCTTCGTGAATTCTAAAATATTAAACGAAACTTTACACAAGCATTCAGAATGACAAGTTAAGCAACCTTAACTTAAAGCAGGCCTCGAGCTTCGGCACACCAAAAATATATTTGGCTTTTACAACAGCTTGATTTATCATTTGAAAAACAAGATTTTAAAAATGGGTGCATTGCTAGGTCAGGAGTTAGCTTTCAATGATGCTAAAGTATATTGCTCTAACGCTCATTTGCATTTGCCTTCTTCCATCCTCATGTGAGTTCACATTTTACTGAAGCAGCACTGAACCCTGAGACCTGAAAATGAGTTCTCTAAAGTGGGGACTAATTTGCAGATGCATGAACATATCTGTCCTGCTTTTCCTATACTTCACCTCTCCACAAAAATCTCCTCTGTTTCAAACAAAAAAGGCAAACATGGCACAGTATATGAGAGCAGCCCTGGTGTTCAAAAATAGTTAGCAGAAAGACATCCAGGAACATAAAACATGAGGCTGATTTTTCCATGGTTTTTGCTAAGAGAAAAGATACATTAGAAATAAAATAGAGGCAAAACCTAGTTTTTGTAGGAAGTCTGCTAGAAGTTGGTGGTGTGTTTGGATGGTTTGCTATAACTGCAGAGGATGGGTCAATGCAATCACTGGCTAACCCTTGCACTGAGCCTTCAAGGTGCTCTAAGCAGCAAGGTATAACAGGTGGTTTAAATATATTGTTTCTTAGGTAACATTCTAATACGCTTGGCCATGTACTGCTGTCAAGGTTCATTGTACCCTGTAAAACAACAGCCAATCCTCTCTAAGAACTTTTTTTTTGTTAGAAACCGACTACGTAAAAAAAAAAGGCGGATTAAAAATTAAAAGATCTACTATTTTTTAATCTGGAGTTATTTTCTTTAAACACGTTTTAAGAGAAAAGAATGCTTGAGTTCATTCCAAGTCACATTAATAAAAACATTAAAGCAGAACAGATTTCCCGCATCCAGGATAAGTAATTGAGGATCACAAGTTCAGGAGTTCATGACTTAAATCCTCTTTTGGATGCAAAGACCAACATTTCATCATGTTTCCTTCTTAACTCCTTACTATTCCCTTATGGAATTCACGGTCTAAGCAAGAAAGAACTTTGGCTCTGATGAAAATAAATCCGTCTCATTAAAAGACACACATTAACCCTAGCTATTAACTTGAAGGACTATTGGCAATTTCTCCCTTGCGAAATATGACCATAAAGTTTGAAATTATTCATTCTTTAAATAAATTATTTTTTTTAAGCGACACTCTGTAAGACTAAGAAGATGGACGTGTCACAGTAGAAATGTACACCAAAGATAATTTTCTTTCCTATTGAAAAGGCGTACTAGCCACGACCAACACCATACATTTAAAAACTGACAAAAACATAGCACTTGACATATTACATATTTACACAGGGCCCTGCAAACACACGATATTTCTCAAAAAAACCAAATCCTTGCTTTAATAATATTAATTTTCATTCTATTTCCATGAGAGATTTTCAGATGTTTTTTCAAAACATGGTAAAAGATTAGTATGCAAGAAGCATCCCTCAAAACAGAAAATTTACCACCATGCTGCTAGCTGGACATGGCTTCTAGACTTATTTTCAAAACTTGCATTCAGTAATGGTGCCAATAATATCTTTCTCATGCAATTCATGGAAGGATACCACCCCAATTTCACATATTCTACAAATGCACAGCCATTCATTAAAAGTTACAATACTAATTTGTGGCAGAACTGAAATATTCTCAAGTGGGCAGAAAGTCTTTGTTTCAGTAAAACATTAAAGCTTAATTACAGACCAGTATTCCCAAACCACAGTATATGTCATGTAGCACAACGTAAGCTAGTTTTTCTAGCTGGTACATGGCTTAGTACAGGCAACAGATGGTCTCCAGCCAGTGCCTTTCTCAGGGGCAGCTTCGATGCCCAGCTCTGCTGACAGTGAGGTGCCTCACAAAAAACATTTATGAAATCCTGATACAGATGACTTACTGCTGCCTTTTTTTGTTTTTCTTTTTCTCCCACCCCCTCCCCCCCCCGGCACTTACATACAGTCAAGAGTTATTAATTACCAAAGCATGGGAATAACTTTGCTGCCAACAGCCCATCTTGAACTCTCTCAGGAAACTTGGGGTAGAAGGTAGAGCAGTTAAGAAAGCCATCTAAGGCACCAGTTTCATGGTGTTCTCAGCAGTCCTCATTCACTGCAGTTTGACGGGGTGCCTCAGGTCTCCCATGACCTTTTATAAATCCTCTTACTACCTACCGATGCATACTATTCCCACCAAGTCTGCTGCAATCCTTAAGCCTTCAGTTTTGCATCACTGGTGCTGGGTGCTCCAGAACAGAAAGTTATTTCAGGGCCTTCTTGCAATATTTAAGTTATAACAGACCTACTTCTCCTTCAGCTG
This sequence comes from Nipponia nippon, assembly GCF_047370975.1. NCBI lineage: Eukaryota > Metazoa > Chordata > Aves > Pelecaniformes > Threskiornithidae > Nipponia > Nipponia nippon. The sequence continues at coordinate 57,558,482 of NW_028262290.1, read as the reverse complement.
CAAGACTGCCTTTAAGCTTACTAAGATTCATCACGCCAGTTCTCTTGCAGCAGTGAATGCCAGAAGATCCTAGAGACACAAATGAAACCTGGTTCTAGAAATCCCTTTTATATACCTGAGGTGGGCTGTATTAGTGGAGAAAGGGAGGTAAGATGGTATGGGAGTATATTTAAAAGAAGGGGTTGTACAAAAAAAAAAAAACAAAAAAACAAACCCAAACCCCAAACACCCTGCAGCTGTGATAAGACACCACTAAGATTTCAGGAAAGTGCATTTAACTGTCATTAAGCCTGGAAGGGAAACTGATCTACAGTCTGAATTCCCACAGTGCTGGTTAAAACGCTACCCGTTACTAAAAACACACCCTGCTCAGCTGCGTATGACAGGAGGAAGAAGTTGGGTAACACCATCTGCATTCACTGGCATGGATTTTAATGAAAAAAAGCATTATAAACCACATCTTTTTGCATATTCACAAACAGGCTGCAACACATACTATTCTCCCAAAGGTCCTAATAGGCAGGATTTCATCCGACTAGTTGATTAAAGGATTAGTTCACTTAGTCACGTCATTAGAACGAGTGTCACATTTCTAGCAAGCACAAGAAAAGGCCCAGGCTGTAGCAGAAAAAGAGCTCACTTTACCAACACTAGTGGAGATGTTTTCTATCAACTACAGTGAATTCAAGGGTTGCTAACCAGAATTTTTAAAAAAATCATTTTTAGGCAGAAGAGACTTTTCCAGATACGGTTCACCTCCTGCTCATTATGCGAAGAAATAAGAACAAAACACATACTTAGCAAAACCCTGGGAAAAAGGCAAGACTGGCTTTTTTCCTGGTTTTAGTATTACCTACGTTGCTCTCAGTTCACTGTCTCCTCTATTATCATTGTGTTTACTGTGAATGCTGGATCCTTCAGGACCAAAAAAAGAACCACTCAATCAATCAACCGAAGGAACACTGCCACCTCCTACAACCCCAGGTGCTCCTGGATACCTTCCTCTGCCCCATCTCCCCCAGTCCCAGCCATCTATGCTAAATCTGGTCTTAGGGATTTTGTTACTGCCACAGCCCCACAGTGAGAAATCAGTAAGTGGGAAATATTTCACTGCTGCTACCCCGATGAAGCTGAAGACAGCTATAACAAATAATTGTAAAGGGGATTTTATGTTTTAAATTGTATAATATCTACCTTATGAAGGCGTTTTTACTGAAGATTGACAAGTGTGGGAAGTGTGAATTGTGCAAGTGTTCACAAATTATAAGGATCCAAAAAAAGTTGAAATGCATGTGTTATAATATTGGGGAGAGGGGAAGAGAGTGGAGATGTCAAAAAAAAAAAAAAAAGAAAAAAAGGAAGGCATTTTGTGAAAAATTTACCTAGAAAAATTAAAATGGTACCACTTCTTTGAGTTTTGCCAAACCCCACCTCCAGTGCTTTTCATGTATTTATTTGAATGTACTCTACAGACACCAACTCTTTAAAAATACCTTTTTGTAACAAGCACTAATAGCAACTTCATGATTACATAATAAAAATACAGCACTCTCGTAACACGTACAGTTTATCTAACAAATTTATCTGAGGTTTACAGCCACATAATTAAATTAAAAATTAATTTACCTACCTCACGCTTTCTTTAGAAAGTGCAAAATCCTAGGAAATGCTAAACAAACAGCTATTATTACAATATATGACTCAACATTAACAAGAAATACAATCAGACTGACTGCTGTAGTACTATCATAACTGAAAGACAACAAAACACAACATTTTTAGGAACAATGCATATAATCCTCTAAAAAGTAAAGCTTCTGTAAATTTAGATGGATTACTGATATCATCCTGTGTAGCTGATTCTACTGATCTGGCTTACAGCCTCTCATGCCCTAACGCTGTAGTCTGTTCACAAGACCACCAAAATGGCTTACTAAATACAAATATTCAAACACAGGTGAAGGAGTGCTAAGGAAGTCACAGAGTTCAGTAAACCCCTGCTCTGCCTCCAGCAAAGCACAACGTGGATTTGCGAAAGGCACTGTTCTGAAAAAAATAAGAAAGCACGGACTGGAGTTGAGAAGCTCCTCTGCAGGAAAACCAAAGAAAAAGAAAACAGGATGACGCACGTTGATTGTAAAAAAGCTCAACAGACTGACATGGAAGAAGAGGGCTGTGGAGGGAAGCTGTTGTGACCTCTCCAATCCAGAAAAGAGACAAGCAGACTTCTAGGTATCGTTCACGGTTTTAAAAAAGAGATTCTTCAAGATTTTTTTTTATTTTTAACAGACAATGCCGTGCCTTAGACTCTTCAGTCAGGGGTTAGTAATCCCCTTTCTTCTATAAGGAACAAAGTCTCAAAAATCTGGATGCAAGACAGACATGTTAAATGAATCAGTTTATAGATCCAGCATTTAAACTCGGGGAGAAATGACCAATCCCTCCTGGAACCAAATGGATGACTGGAGCTCATGAGGGAATGATTAACAAAAAGGAAGGGGAAAGGACATGAGCTCAGTGACTGTGACACAGATAACCTAAAACAGATTTCTTAATATTACTCTGTATTTTTTTGTCCTTTAGAAATGATGCAGATAGATGGCTTTTTAAGGATTTGGTTACATTTTTAAACAGAAATTAATTTCCTATATCCAATACGCTTACACATACGCATCTCTCATGCATCTACAAACACAATTTATCAGTATCATTGATGAAAAAAAGACTCCAACTCTGAAGTGAAACCACTCCCAGCTAATAAAAATATTTTCATTTCTTGCACTAAGGCCCTGACTTATACTTCAAAGAATCTTAAAGACACAAAAGGCTGTGTGTTTATAAGAAGATTTCAAAATAGACCCAAAGCCTTTGTTTTACTTACTCATGCACTCATCTGCTCCAAAGGAATAGCCTAAGTGATACAAACAAATCTCTAGGTAGACTATAAATGCTGTCAAATGGCTACATATAAGCGTTTTCTGCTTAGTGAAGGACACACTGCATGAGCACGTAGTTTTGATCTTTATTCCACAAAACTCTCAATAGCTGAACAGCAACAGAAGTTCAACAGATTCTCTCCCAATGCAACACAATATAGGAAAGGATAACAGGATCAAATACTTATTTTTGGACGCAGCTAGCCATGAAGTAGAAAGTGTCCCTATTTGCTTTATTGTATAGTAACAAAGCAGGGAATCATTGGATTTGCCCTTAACTTGTTGGTAACATACTCTGTGTATGTGATGGAAGACATAATATCATATGCCAATTAATATGGATTTGCTTACGAAGTCTGGAAAGTAACTCTTGCCAGTCTCAGTTGCCAACATTTTGTACAGAAATCTTTTTGACTCCACCCATAAGCAATATTAGTCTTTAAATGTTGCCAAGACCACTGAAACATTGTGGTTTGAAAACCACAAAGTTTTAAATGTAAAATATGTAACAGATGAAGCGACCAGCCTGTTTCCTCAGCAATTACTCTTTGTATAGTATACACCTACTGAACTTGGGAATTATTTCTTATATGATCTGTGTTACCCACACTGTGAATTGCTGTCATTCAACAACTAGTGGTTACATATGTTGCACAGCCTTAAAAAGAAAAGTATCAAAGGGCAATAAAGTCACATTTTGACATAAGCTAGTCAACAGAAGTATGTCATTTCATATAAAAGACTGAAGTGCCATTGCCCAACAGTTCTCTGCAGAAACTGTAGTTTCCGAAGACCATTCGGTCATTCCCTTTCCCCCCAACTACAAAGCAATAACGACTTCTTCACAAGAAGGAACACATTACAGTGTATGTACCAAGGTGCTTCATGGAGAAGTCAATTTTCCCAAAATTCAAGAACTAACTACTTTTCTGAATTCCTACATCTTGCCCATCTTCCCTTTTAATTTTCAGCCTAGGACACTGCATGTCAGACAGTCCTTGCATTTTCTATTACCAGAAAACAGGGCGTTTTCTATTACCAGATCTGTTCCTGAATGCAAATTTAAGTTGCCCTGCAGGTACGACAACCCTACCTTTTCAAAACTGTCAACACAACAAACAACACATACAAAGGGAAAAAAAAAATCCCAAAAAAATCAAACAATTCCCCTTTCCTCATTATGCAGATAAAAAAAGCCATGCTCTTGCGTTCCTTAAAAGGTGGCTCGGCTTCTGCAATACATTGGGTTGTAGAATGAAAATGATGCTCTGATCATAAAACACACAAAACCTTATGTACACAACAGTTTGCCCACTTCCAACTGTACTGCTTGGTCTAATGTAAGCTCTCATCCCACAAGCTTGCTTTACGCTACGTAATTAACAGGATGAACAAAGGAAAAGAATATCCATCTCAGTCATGAAGAAGGAAAGAGGACTTTATTTGTACTCTGTTCCATAACCACACTGCATCTAATAGTGCTTTTTCAGCAGTGAAGGTCAGTAGACTGTACTATATTTATATTTACATGAAAGGGCAATCCCATCATTAACACTTACAATACAAGTAGTGATTTGGGGAATGGAAGTTCATAAATCTACCACATTTAACAACATAAAACAAGGCTTATTGAGCTTCAAAATTTCCTTGGACGAGACAGTGGCAAAAAGAGAAAATAAGTATTATGAAAAAGGAAAACAGATCTGCCAATTGTTGAATAACACTGTAGTTTTAAGATCTAGCACTGTGATTTTCTGGAGAATTGCTGGTTTAGATCTTAAACTTGCATGACTGCAATGAAAAGCTGCACACATCAGCCTGTCCTCTTCAGGATGCATCAGCTTGAGCTCATATACGAGTTCTCTCATATTATTATAAAAAAAATTCCTTGTTTTAGTTGAGTTGGGCTTGATGCACACCCCTTGTAAGACCAATATGAATATGGAGAACATATAGTTCTTTTTCCTAGTTGTATTTTAAAGCTCTTTACAGAATGAGAAGTGAAAAAACCTCCTCTTGATTCTCATACAGTAAATTTATCTTGGTCCTATAACTAGTTCTGCAGAGTTTTCTATTTTGAACTCTCAAATTTATTTGAAAAAAGACTTCAAACAACTAAAATAAAGAAGGCAAACGAGCAGATGTCTACAAGCACAATGTTTTTATCCCTTAAATTTTTATTACTTTTTTTAATGCATTTTATGCTAAGCAGCTCAGGAAGGTAGAGCCATTAAGTTGGCCTTTTAGCCTACTGCTGAGGTACAGGAAACAGCCTCACATAAATATCTCACTCATTTTCCACTTCTTGAGTTTTCTAACTAGAATACAGTGCAGAGACAGACTGTATTTTCATCCCTACCTGAAAGAGGGACACCTGAACTAGTTTTAAACAGATTAAGCTCAGATACCAGAAGCAGTCCTGCTACAACTGTACCAGACTACATTTACCTGTTTTCCGTATGAATTGCTGTTTGCTTTCCTATCTTATTTCCTTCTTCTTGGTATTTTATGAACTTCAACAGTATTGGCTTAAGTTTTAGTAGTTTAATACATGACGAGATCTTCACAGCATGCCAATGAAACACAGAAGACAGACAGAACAAACAGCTGACAACTTCAGGCAGGGAAAAAAGGTCACAAGAAACTGATGTGTGATTCCAAGGTCAGGTAGATGACACGAAGTGAACCCCAGGGTAGTGAACACTAGTACCGTGAAATAACTGTTCATTCATGTATGAACAAACAGGACTAAGGTAAGAAATTTGACTGCCTATGATCAAGCCAAGTGACACTACTTTGGAAAAGACTTGTTTCAGACACCTAAAAGCAGTTCTATCTCCCTTCTTGAGTTAGCACAGCATTAAATCTGCAGCCAACTTTTTAATGTGCTAGTGATTTTTCTTTTCAGTTATTGCATTATCAGTACCATATTACCAACATTCAATATTTCTTTCTTAGCATTGTGCTGACAGGTTTCACTGGATTCCAGGCCTGACACTATAAACTTGACAACAGTTATGCCACTATTGATCACGCAGGCCGATACCGTCTCTCTGCTCCCAACTGGCATCCATCAGACAGACCCTGACTGTACGCAAACTGTTGTCTTTAGGAAAGACTATGGTAGTGCTGTGCCTACAACAACAGAGTCCTGGTACCTGTGCTGTGGTTAACAAAAAAAAAAATAAATCCACAAATCAACAACTAAAATAGTTTTTAGACAACATTTTGGACAACTGAAACTCTAACCCTACCATGTAATTTTTCTCAACAGTTGAGGATCTTCACTAATGCTACCTTTACCTGCTGGCATGGGAGTGGGGAGAAGAGGAAATCTTTTTCCCACCTAAATGGCTCTCAGCAGTTCGTACAAACTGAACTGAAGTCTCAGAAGCAGACGTTTTGCAGCTCAAGTTGACCTTCTGTTTTTGAGCTGCCCCAATGGAAACAAAAGCTAAAAATATAAATATGAGCATGTTCTTTTTAACTGCAATTAAAATACAGGTCGTCTGCACTAGATTAGCTTCTTTTCTCTTAGTATTTGCTGCCACCACGAGGATTAAAGATATAATGCAATACATATATATATATTAATACATCAAGAAGAACCCACGGTGAAAAAAACCCACTCAATTGCAAACCTTTCTCTGGTCAGTCCCACTGCTGGGTTTGTCACCCGATTTTAGACTATGGCTCCTAGTCCCCTCTGAAAGCCTTATAAGGATGAAAGTAGGGAGAAGTCAGTGACAAGTCAATCAGGAAAACTCTCCAAACGAGCTAAAATGTCCTAAGCTAAGAGTCTAAAGCTGAGATTCTGCACAGGCCTCGTTCCTCCTGGTGTATTTACATACTATTTATGCATCCAAGTTTTACTGAAAAAGAAAGCACCCTTCTCATCATCTTGCCGGTCCACAAGAGTCACACAACCATGCAAATTTTGGGTCCAGTAGCACCACTTCATTAATAACATACCATTAAAATGCCATATTTGCTGTTTTGATAAACAAATCTATTTACAAATTTACAAACAAAAAAAAAGTCTCAATTAGTCAGTTTTCTCAAAATATAACAGGACAATCATGCTTTACTTTTTTAAATCAGAAGAACAATGCACTGGTAATTTTATGGATTAACAGGCTAGACATACTTTTCTTGAATTATTCAGCTATGGTTTTTCCTACTCTAGAAAAGAAGAGCCTTAAACAGTTTTTGGTAGAATCGTAGAATCATTTGGGTTGGAAGTGAGCTTTAGAGGTCATCTAGTCCAACCCCCCTGCAATTGGCAGGGATATCTTCAACTAGATCAGGTTGCTCAGAGCCCCGTCCAACCTAACCTTGAACGTTTCAAGGGATGGGGCATCTACCACCTCTCTGGGAAACCTGTTCCACTGTTCATCCACCCTCATGGTAAAAAAATTTCTTCCTTAAGACTAGTCTGAATCTACCCTCTTTTAGTTTAAAACCATTACCCCCTGCCCTATCACAACAGGCCCTGCTAAAAAGTCTGTCCCCATCTTTCTTCTAAGCCCCCTTTATATATTGAAAGGCCACAATAAGGTCTCCCTGCAGCCTTCTCGTCTCCAGGCTGAACAGCCCCAGCTCTTTCAGCCTTTCCTCATGGCAGAGGTGTTCTGTCCCTCTGATCATTTTTGTGGCCCTCCTCTGGACCCGCTCCAACAGGTCCATGTCTCTCCTGTGCTGAGGGCTCCGGAGCTGGACACAGCACTCCAGGTGGGGTCTCACCAGAGCAGAGTAGAGGGGCAGAATCACCTCCCTCGACCTGCTGGCCACGCTTCTTTTGATGCAGCCCAGGATACAGTTGGCTTTCCGGGCTGCGAGAGAACATTGCCAGCTCATGTCCAGCTTTTCACCCACCAGTATCCCCAAGTCCTTCTCCACAGGGATGCTCTCAATCCACTCATCCCCCAGTCTGTACTGATATTGGGGATTGCCCCGACCCAGGTGCAGGACCTTGCACTTGGCCTTGTTGAACCTCATGAGGTTCACACAGGCCCATTTCTCCAGCTTGTCCAGGTCCCTCTGGATGGTATCCCATCCCTCAGGTGTGTCAACCGCACCACTCAGCTTGGTGTCATCTGCAAGCTTGCTGAGGGTGCACTCGATGCCACTGTCCATGTCACTGATGAAGATATTAAACAGCACTCGTCCCAATACAGACCCCTGAGGGTCACCACTCGTCACCGATCTCCATCTGGACATTGAGCCATTGACCACTACTCTCTGGATGTGACCATCCAACCAATTCCTTATCCACTGAACAGTCCACCCATCAACTCCATAACTCTCCAATTTAGAGAGAAGGGTGTTGTGGCAGACTGTGTCAAAGGCCTTACAGAAGTCCAGATAGATGACATCCGTAGCTCTTCCCTCATCCACCGATGCAGTCACTCCATCACAGAAAGCCACTAGGTTGGTCAGGCAGGACTTGCCCTTGATGAAGCCATGCTGGCTGTCTCAAATCACCTCCCTGTCCTCCATGTGCCTTAGCATAGCTTCTGGGAGAATCTGTTCCACGATCTTCCCAGGCACAGAGGTGAGGCTGACAGGTCAATAGTTCCCAGGGCCCTCCTTTCTACCCTTTTTAGAAATGGGTGCAGTGTTTCCCTTTTTCCAGTCACCAGGGACTTCACCTGACTGCCAGGAACTTTTCAAATATCATGGAGAGTTGCCTGGCAACTACATCAGCCAATTCCCTCAGGACTCTTGGGATGCATCTCATCACAACCCATAGACTTATGTACGTTCAGGTTCCTCAGGCGGTCACGAACCTCATCTTCTCTTACAGTGGGAGGGACTTTGCTACCCAGTCCCTGTCTTGAGGTCCATCCACTCGAGAGGTGTGGGAAGAAAGGCTGCCAGTGAAGACTAACGCAAAAAAAGTTGTTGAGTACCTCAGCCTTCTCCTCGTCCATTGTTACCAGTTTGCCAGTTATGTTCATCTGGGGGGGTACGCTTTCTTTGACCTTGCTTTTTTGGCTGACATACCTATAAGAAGCCCTTCTTATTGTTCTTTGCATCCCTTGCCAAGTTCCGCTCCAGCTGCGCCTTGGCCTTCCTGACCCCATCCGTACACAACTGGGCAGCTTCCCGATACTCTTCCCAGGATACCTGTCCCTGCTTCCACTGCCTGTGCGTTTCCTTCTTGCCCTTTAGTTTGACCAGCAGGTCTCAACTCAGCCATGCCAGTCTCTTGCCTTCCTTTCCTCATTTCTTACACCTGGGGATCAAGACTTCTTACGCTCTATGGAAAGCATCCTTAAAGACGACTAAGCCTGCACAAGAACATTATTCATAGTGTTGGTAAGTTGATATACACAAAACTGTAGTAGTTAAGGATGAGAAGCCAAGAACTTGCAAAGACAATATTCATTCAGTCATAAAAATCTCAAGACAGAGGGCTCCCTTCCAAACATATTTAGGGAAACATCACATCCCCTTAAATATTTATATTTGAACCTTCCTAATCCAAGTATCAGGTATAATACGCTATCCCCTCTGCATCATAAAATGCCCACATCATACTGCTCAAAAACAAAGAGCAGGATCTTATGGGAACACTTGTATTCGTGCCTTCCTCAAACTCAGCACATGGGTATATGAAGAAGAGTAAATCCAGTAACACTGCAAGGCAAATGTGGAGACAGGGAGAAGCAATGACTAACAGAGATCACAAGTACAGGGGAACATGAACAGAAGAAGGTTTAGAGGCTAAAGATGTATCTGTGTAGATCAGCTGGACAAGACAAGCCCTGAGCAACAGCACAGATGTGGGATCTAAAATAGTAAGATAAAATTGCATCATATTTTGAAGGGAATTTGGATCCCAGTTTGTTCCAACTAAGGAATGCAGGATTTCCAGTCTCCATTGTTATCAAGCCCACTGATGACATGTTCAATAACTTATACAGCTCACAGAAAGATTTGTGAAGTGTAATGTTTAGTCATGCACATTTTCTAAGGAAAAATGGCAGACCTAATAATTATACAGAAGCTCTATACTAAAAGTTGTACCACTACATAAACAGTTTTATCACCAGAGGTGGTAAACCAAAGCAATAAGTATTATGAAGGAGCTTGACCATACAAGAAAATCCTGGTAACATCCAATTCATTAACTACTAGTCTGCTTCAGCCTGGGGTAAATCAGGTTACTGAGTGCAAGAACAAGCTGTTTATTTTTTTCCATGCCCTCTTGCCATGCATTAGCAGCAAGGGGCAGGGACCAAGCTTTCCCTCACAGGAATACGACTGTCCATCTGTCTAGGCTCAGAGGCCTTTGCTTGGTGCAGTAAGAAACTCCCATTGTTCTTTGCTTATCCTCTTGCTCCCAAAGCTGGTCAGATGGAGACTTTTCAGTTACCAAAATCTGCAGTAACAATGCAGTCTGATAACCTTAACAACATGGGGCATTTTCCCAACATAGCATGCCACTGCCAAAACACCCTCCACTATATTGCATCTCATGCTTATCTGAAGTGAGGTGAAAGGATATCAACAGTTGCTACAAGTCATCATTCTTCACTGGACTAGAAACAGGAGATCACAGACAAGAAAGCCAGTAACAGTACACTTCTAAGATTTGAAGACTTTCCCATGCTGTCATGACAGGGAACTTGTCTGACCAGCATCTGAGAGGCCAAGATCATTAAGCTGGCATTGGGACATAAAAATGGTACCAGAAGGTTCAGTTTCTTCCTAGCTGAGTTTTCACATCTTGGCTCCATGGCCATCAGAGGAGTTCTGTGTACAGCTGCAGCATTAGGTTTCCCACTCTCGAGCGTATTTAATTTGAGAAGCAGTTTTCAGAAATTCTAGTAAACATTAACAGAGTAATTTGGATACCAAAGGTAGTAGCTTTTTGTACCAGCTCTCTAAAATAATTTAGAAGTAGACCAGGCTGTAGACTTCTAAACTAATAATTAAAATTTAGATGGCGTGTACATTTGATCATGTTCCACTTCTACCTAGATTTTCCATCTGTACAACAGGAAACATACCTATGGTTCACTTAGAAAAATCCACACGAAACACTAAAGACTTCTGTATACAATGCAAGAATTATTCCACATTAAAAAAAAATGAAGATGACATGCAGTCAACATGTCTTATTCAGTTGCTATTATTTATTCTATACTGTATGGACCTATAAGGAATGTAGAAAGGAAGCACAGTTACGTAATCAAAGACAACATAATGCATGTTGATATAAAGCATATATACAAAAGGTTTGAACAGATATTTTTCATGCTGGAAATGCCTCACCTTTGCTTGTATACTTGACAGTTTAACTACAGTCAGAAACAAACCTTACTGATTATTGTAGTTGAATCTTCCTAATGATTTTCATTATACAACACCATTCAGCTGATTTTATTAGGTTTTAACCTCTCAGCCTGAAGTTTTCCATGATGAATATCAATGGACATTTATGATCAGAAGGGAAAACTAAAAATCCAAGCAAATAAGTGTTTCTGTCACTATTTTAAGTTCGCTGTTCTGAAATCTACATCATTTTTTCAGCATCCTGCTGTTGAGTCAGGTGTTGCATACTGCATTTCACATTTCTTCATGAAAGAAACTGCATTTTCAGTTTTAAGTCTCAGAATAAAGTCTCCCTTTAAACAACCGCATATTTTAAACAAATTAATTATCACCATCATTTACATACGTACCCAATGACTGAACCAGGTACAAAGTGACAAAAATAACACCAAAGCAAAAATAAAGAATATTCCTCTTGAAGGAATTGATATGTTCAGAGTATGCAACACAACACCTTTGTGTGTAAGTCTTCCTCAATGCTGACCACTTGACTCCAGTTGAAGCTGGTGGAAGACAGAACCGCTCAGTACTTTTGAAGCACTTCTGATGACACGTACCATATTCAAGCTGAAAAATGTGACACTCAAAGATGACATTCATGAAAATAATTTTCTGCCGTGCCTCTGGGTCTCGGCTCCCTCGTCCAACTCAAGCAGTAAATTCCGGACTGATGACACTGCACAGGTAAGTTCACATCTGGGGTTCTTGCAGCCACAGCAAGACTTACTGTGCTTTCAGTGTAAGTATGCGTTTTACATACTTGCACATTACACTGACTTACAGCTTCAGATCTTTACATACTACAGCAGAATCAGTAACACAACTGCTCCTATACTTGAAGTTATTTTTCCTCCTCCACAGTTTATGCTCATAATCTATTTTGGAAGTTCTCTTTAAAGAAAATGCTTGTTTCACCCACAGGAAGGCTCCCTGTGTGTTGAGTTAATTAAAATGCTAGAAGATCTGGCTCCAGCTAGAGCATTTATCAGAACACCCACAGAGGAAGGGCTATCCTTTGAAATGTTAAATACATTGTCAACCATGGAGGGCAGTCAAGAAAGCTTTTCAAACCATTGGGTGCTCTGAAAAAATGTATACACCTGAGAAGAAAAAAAAAAAAAAAAAAAAGACTGTCTATGATGACAGGATGCCCGACTCAGTCAGGTATTTTATAAATTGAGATAATTGTTAATGTGCATTTACAATGAGTTAAAGAATGAGAACACCCCAATACCTTCACAGAGACTTAATTCTTCACTCAAATACCTATTAATAAAGAAGAGGATTATGAAGGAAAGAACCCTACCTTTATGTTAGTAAAAAGCTAGAATAAGAGTTGATTTCCAAAACGTAACATACACAACAATTCTAACAATAAGCAGTTTTTGTAACAGATATTATTTATCTTTCCTAATTGCTACCAAGAAAGCCACCAAAAACCTGACCTAAAATAAAACTGTTAATTTACTAAGTGCTTGGATTTAAGAGCTTTATATTTTGAGTTGGACTCTTTTATGGTAAAGATGATTTCAAAACCTGAACGATCAGTAATTTCCCAGCCATGAACAAGGAAGGCAAAAAGTAACAGGAGTCAGCTGATTTGAAAGACAGCATTCACAAAAGGTCCAAGCAACTGCCTGCAAGATCTAACATAGCACAGAAGATACTTCTGGACCACAGCCAGTAACAAATAAAAGAAGGAAACAAAAAACAACATCATGAGATTATTTTTTTTTCTCCTGCTCTGGTCTGTAGTAGCAGTAAATATTCAATTGGCTTAATATTTCATCTTGACAATGCATTTTCAGCTTGTTGAAAATATCAATTTAAATAAGAAGCTTGCCTCTTTTCTCAGGAAAGGAGAGGGACGTGCACAGTTTGAACCACCCTAAAAACCAGACTATACTCTAGAAATGGAATGGACCAAGCAAAACACCGCTGTTTCCAAAACATCTCGTCAAGTTAATAAAACTATTTTGTTTTGCTAGAAATCATAATAGTCCCATGCTCTTGTAGACCATGCTAGACCAAGACATGGATAACCAGCCTCATTGTTTAATGAAAACATTCACCCAGAAATGTCAGGTTACATTCTTTACCTTAAAGCAGTAACAGCAAATAATGCTGTGTGTGTGCGTCAACACAAGTAATTCTTTAAACAGAGATTTTCGCCCTCTTTCTTCACAAGGTGATCTAAACAGTTCTTGTCTTAATATTTACAGAATTCCATACAGGGAAGATCTGAGCACGTCCTGCAAATCACCACAGATAACAGCATAAAGAATATCAATCACATTTACTGTTACTCTATGAAATAACCTCAGGGCCTCAGAAAAGAACGCTTTTCTGGTATGAGAACCCATTATTTAGATTACACACAGTTTGAGAAAAATCACATTCCATTGAGCACAGGACTGGTATCTACCACCTAAGGTCAATGAATCAGTAAGAAGTTATTTGCTTAATTAAAAATAAATATTTGAGGGATATTGATAACAAACAGTCGATAAAGTCAATGGCTTATGCCAATATAAGACATTTGATATTATAAATAAGCAGCATATGTATGCCTGATGTTATTCTGCAAATGATCAATACAACACATTTTAAGCGGATCAGGAATCAGCTAATAGATGGATTTCAAGAACCAATTGTCAATCATCAACTAGTTGCAGCATTGCTAGTAAGGTCCTTACAGGATCAGTAAACTTTTAGTCGCTGATTAAAGATACCATTGTGAATAATGCTAGCTTATCAAAAGACCGAAGTGTGGACGAGCAATAATGTTGGAGAACAGCAACTCTGATAAGCACAGTACAGTCAAATAATACTTTTCAATGAGCCACTGCAAGGTCATATCTCTAAAAGCAGCAGAAGCAGACTACAAAGATTTTTATAGGCCAGTTTCAGAAAGACTTGGACATGTAGTAATTCTGTATCATCTGATGACCCAAGCCAAAAAAGTAAAAACAATGCTTCCTTTGGAAAAGAAATACAAACAAAAACACCATTAGAAGCAGGCATTGCTCATTTCTGACATGTTGAAAAAACAGTTCAGACAAGAGCAATAGGTGAAGAGCACAATTAGCTTTTAAGGAATATTTTCCAACCTGTTTTCTTTCAAGGAATGGAACAGCAATGCGAGTTACAACTACAAACAAGCTGGAGAAAGCATGTGTATTATGAATTCCAACCAAGTAGAAGCTGAAGTTGGCGGGTGTCTTATTCAGAACTTATTGGTGTGTCTTATTCAGAACTAAAATAAGGTCCCAAACAATACCACTGCTTGAACACTTTATAGGAAGATTACCTTAGCAATATTCTTGTTAAAATTCAAGCAACTTATTAATTTAGAGCACAGAGACTACTGGGAAGCAGAATGATTTCTTGGTTACATAGGTAGTTGAATGGAAAAAATCTTACTGGTCACTTCTAGACTTTCAGTCTACTTATTCATAAACTCCTTAAATCTGCTCTGCGGTCTGGTTGTTTACCTCATGCTGATGAAGCAGCTAAAGTCTTTATCAGTCTAACTTTAGAGAGAACTGAGTTAGGGGATAAAGGACTGAACTCAAAAGATGCTGTATATTTATTTATTTGGTACTCGGTAGTATCTTCAAATTGATTTTTCTGACATAGGATTAAGAGAGATTAATTCAGCACTTCTTTGCACATCATGTAAACAGTCAATTCAAGTAAGATTCTAATTACTCTTTTACTAGGGGTATCAGGTAACAGAATAAATGGAAAAAAATAATGAACAGCAGAAATTCTTACTTTTAAATAAGTTTATTTGACCTGTAAAGAAACACAAAGTGAGGTATTACAAGAAGGCTTTGGATTCACTTTAAATAGGAAGTCAAAAGGGGAGAGAAAAAACAACAACAACAAAAAAATCCAACAACAACAACAAACACTGAAGAAGAAAACTTTTGCTCCCATACTCTTTCAACAATCTTTATCTTAGAGAAATATTGTCATTAAGAAGAGGTTACATTTCAGTGGCAGTCACCATAGTAGGATGTACTTATGTTACACTGTTTAGGCTTGACAAGGTTATATATTTGTTTTGCTCTGCACCCAGTCTACATGTGCTATAACACCAGGTGCTGGTGAACCTCAGCAGCCTGTGCCATTGCTCACACAAGCAATGCACAAAAACCCGGAGAAACTGTGGCTTTAAGGTGAATGGTCTCCCCCAAAAGCAAAACCAGGTATTGACATGTATGTGTTCTTAAGCACTGTACAGGGTGGTGGACCAAGTCTGCTCATTCTCGTCCGGAGCATCAGAGTCCATATTTCCTTTCCCTGAAACTCCTGGACCAGGAGCACTAGCAATGGTATTGGGCATAGCATGAAGCAGCATGAAAGCCAATCCCATCTCACCCCTGCCCACCCCCCAAACCCTTCTGTAACACAGTCATCTGAAAGGCTGTTTGACCTTCTACTGCGTTGGTTTAACTTTTCCTGACATGTTGGAAAGTATTATTCAGTCTCTGGCAGACAGACCACATATCCGTGAATCCTTTTTAACTAGACAAGGATGACCGCCAAATGGTCTTTGGAGTGGATTACTCTCCAGATGACCCTTTCTACATTAAATTATGACCAACTTAAAGTATCACGTAACTATTCTCTCCTTTTCAGCTTTTCCATGAAACACTTTTCCTTCCACCTCTGGTAGTTCAAAGACATAGCTGACATACACATGGAGCCAGAATCCACTGACAGAAGAGAATTCTGCATATTGCAAGCCAGACACCACTGTAGGCATTTTTGTTCTTTTTTTTCCCCCCTCTCTGCTCAGTCAACATCCTCACCTCCATATATAAAGAGGTAGAAGGTCCTAGGAGTGAATATGTTGCCTCCTTAGATATTACTGTAGTTTCTCCATTTAAACAAACAAACAAAATCCACTACACAAAAAACCCACACCAACTGTAGTGTTTCAATAATAATCAAGTTGGAAAGACACTATTGAACAAACAAGCTCATGAATCTAGATGTCACATCGAGTAGTAGAAGAGAACCTGAGGGAGCAGCCATGGAATTTGGAACGACAGCCTTATACACCCTGGGTGTATCTGGAAACTCATGGAAGCCTCAGAGGGATTGCTATGGCTCCTGTTCTGAAAGCAAGACATCAGGAAGCACTAAATCAAGCACAACTCTACTGCTTCTCTATCAGTCTTCCATTAAAGGAAATTAAATGCTTTAGAGCACTGAAGAATCACAGAAAGTGTAAGGCTGTTCAAAATATTCCTAGAAGTAAGAAAAATGTATTTACCAAAAGGAACAATGCATGGCAATTATTTAAATGCAGTTTGTTACCCAGTCTTTCTCCAAGTGCCAAAAGCTTGTGTTCCCCTCCCAGTGCTATTTCATCTATAGGGGAAGCCCAGATCAATACAAACTTGAAGTTCAGTTCTGTTAAACAAACCAAAGCCATCAGAATTTATGTGAAAGAAGGGTGGTTTGTTGGTTGGTTTTTGTGCCCACCCCCCAAAAAGTGTGAGAAAATACTCTAAAGAATTTGAGATTTCTGTTTTTCTTTCAAAATGTTAAATCAAAGTAAGATTAATTATTCGATCTGAACCAGAATTATTGTCCTGTAGGTCCCATCTGTTTTCCTTCACTGAAATATTTTCAAGGGATAAAAGCAAAACAGCTTGAAGAGCTACTGTTCTGCATTAAGCCATGCTCACAAATCAGCAGACCCAATGAATAAAAGGATCTGAAATTGATCTTAAGTTTAGCCGATGCTTAATACAGTTTTCCTCCTTGTTTATACATGACTAGGTTGCACAGCATCACACGTAACAGTAGTATACTTGTAGTGTACTACAAGGTTCTTCAGCACAGCTGAAGCAGAAAATCTTACTTTGTACACACCAAGGATTTTTTTCTTTTTTTCAGTTTTTAATATTAGGTGATTAAATGATTGGGGGAAAACAGACACATTACAAGACATTAATACCTTCCACAGCATCTTGCCGTTTAGAAAGGAAAAAAAAAAATTATTTTTTTAATTAAAAAAAGTAACAAGCCTCTTTAACGATACCTTTGCAGATTATGAACTGGTTATTTCTTAATTATATTCTTCTGCATCTTAGGTTTATAGTTTGTATAAGAACATAAAAAAAGAAGTCTGTCTTTGCAAAGGCTGGTACATGTTAGAAGCACTTAATATCTTGTTCATGTCTCGTCTAGAGAGTGAATTATACAAGTACAGCAAGCTCAGAACAGGCAGAAGATAACACCATAAGTCTATGTTGTAATTCAAACATCCAGTGAGTCAAAGGATAAAACAAAAACAATTTTGTTACAGAATCCATTAGACTTGCCCTGTTCTTACAAAACTTTAAGCCTATGACATACGCCAGGATATAATCCAACCACATACTGTTGAAGGCTGGTTTCACTCACCTAGACTCCTCATGGCAATCTACTGTGTTTTATAAGAACTTCAGTGGTCACGTGTGTGTATCTCTACCTGAAAAAGTATAATCTGGAATAGAAAACTATTCTTCAATCAATATGAAATGAATTCAAGCATGTGAAATATGAATGAATGCTTCTCACTCAAGAAAAAAAGCAACTTCCTTCTTTTGTAGCTTAATCTTCCACATGTGAGATGTTCAAGAAAATAAAGATGATTATTAAAAAGGCACTGCCTAACACCATGCAGTGCATTCTGCATTTGCTTCAAGATCCAGAATGATTAATTCTCCATAATTAAGAGAATTGTAGCATAACAGAGTTGGTAACGTCTCCAGCAACATTCACAACAGTTTTCAATAAAAGATTAAGTTGCTTAATATAAATTACACTTGCACAGAAGAATAAGGATTCATCATCATCCACACTTTTGGCAGTTTAACATAGCCGTCATTCTTCATGATGGAAAAATAAAACTCTCTATCAATTTTAATCCACATAGGACAAATTAAATACATAGTATATTACATGTATCAATAAGTATGTCTTTTCAAATAATCTAAAAAAAAAAAAAAAAAAGATTGGGGGTGGGGAAACAATGCCCGCAGAGAATGAGGACTCAATTTATTTTCAGGTTTTTATTACAGATGTTTTTCAGCCAGCTATTTATCTCCATTGCATGCACTAACCCAAATCACAGAAGGAATGTTCTCCTTTTCTGCAGCTTCTGAAGACCAACTAGACAATTTGCGTGAACTGATTGCTGATAAGAGCTTCCTTTTTGCCCTTTATAGGAATGAAGTCTCCTTAAAAGAAACTGTCAAAATTGTATTGCCTATCATAAAGTGAAAGACTTTTCAATTCTTTTTCTTTTTGTTTATTTTAAATACTTAGGAGGGAAAAAAAAAGCTTTCTACTTTTAAACAGCTTTATAAGTTCCAAAGTGCATGTTGTTCCCACATGATGTAAATTCTTGGCTAAAACGGAGTTAAAGATAACAGTATAGAACTTAAAACATGACCTGGATTTGACTTACTACAGTAATGGTATTTTGGGAAAGAATAATTTATTACTTTGGAAACCTAACATTACTTCAAATATAAGTGGAATTTGTAATTCTTCAAACTTAAGTTTAAAAACAAACAAATGTAGAATACCAGATTATAAGGAAGCAATTCAAGTCTGACTTCAAAGAGATCTTATCAGTTAAGATCTTCCACTATAAGTGATTGATGTTATGCCTTATGTTACAGACATTAATTGGCAGGTTTTTTCTCAGATTTTTTGATCCTTTGTATTTGAACACAGAAAAAGAAATAATAAGTATTTTCTTAAATACTTTTTGTCTATTCTAGTCCCAAACAGCATGTCCTTCCTTCTTCATACAGCTTACCCAGTGAGGCTTTAAGTCCTTAAACATTTATTCAGTAGTCATGCGGAGACAAATCACGAAAGACAGGAGTTTCACATACAGCTATACAGTGCTACAGGGATAATATGAAATACCACTAGTCAGTATACTTAACATGCTCACCCACTTTTGGAGAAAGGCATAAATATGATGTGCACAGGCCAGGTATGAGGCTGCATTTCTTCCAGACCCTGCACTCCTGGGTATTTGAAAAGCAAACAAACAAACAAACCACCCAGCCTTATTGATTTATGATACTATCAGTCAAAAGAAAACATTCAAAAATATAAAAAACCCTAAAACAGTTGTGTCAGACAGTTGTAAGTAATGGCACAGTAAGACAAAGCTTCTGCCCATAAAGTGAAAGATGTGTTGATGACTGCAGCACAACAAATACCTCAGAGGGTTGAACAACCATGCAAGGCTGTAAATCTTAACCATAACTGGATGATTTTAACTATCCATGAAAGGCTGTTTTTATTAAGAAAATAGTAAGTAATAACTACTGGCATACATTTTCCATCTCTAAAAATAGATCTGCATCTTCAGTGAAAGACAGCTTTAGATTTCTTTTGGACCATGGCACCAGTCCACGGGCTGAGTAACATCTGCTCCGTGCTTCATTTTACTAATCTGTTCAACTCATCAAGTGTCTACTCTAAGAGCCTCTTACTAGACATTACAAAAGATCCAAACCACACAGAATTTAAGAAAACACTGAAAGGTATGGTCAAGACTTCCCCAATGCAAAATGGTAACTCAGAAGTTTATATCCCTTCTATCGGAAGGCAAGTGACAGTTCTATTGCCTTACCTGCACCATTTTGTTTCTCTACAATTATTCAGAAGTCTGTGGAGAAGAACCTTTTCCACATCATTCAGCAAAAGCAAAATGTTTCTAGGACAGGCTATCAAATAAGTTAAACTTGGTAAGCAGAGGGAGGGCCAGGTTTCCCCCACAGCTCAGCCAGGCTGTTGGATTAAAAAAAAAAAAAGAAGAAAGAATTTGTAAAAAAATTAATTCAACTTTTTACCTGACTTGAAAAGTAATTTGAAGGAAAAAAACCAAAACACCACAGTAAATATTTCCCCAAATTTGCATAGTTTTGCTGTGTCGAAGATGCTAAAATAGAAAAAAAAAACCTCCCAGAATATAACTATTATTTATACAGTATCTTGGAGATTGAAAAAATATTGTAAGATTCACTTAAGGAATGCCAAAGGACTAGCAAGGTAAGAAATACAGGGTGTGCGGTTGGGCAGTGGAAAGGAATGAACATGGGAACAAAGTTTAAAACTGTATTTCTTCTAAACTGGGGGAAAAGGCACAGGGAATGGGAAAACAAATGTGCAAATCCAGAAGTTCTACATTCTCTTTAAAATTTCTGCAGTCGAGAAATTACAATGGTAATGGGAGCTTAAAATGGCAAAGACAATATTAGCATAGCTTGCTTAATTAAGACACTACATAACAATAAGCATTTATGGAATACATACCGATATACAAAACTTGCCTAATAACTGAAAGTTCATATTGCCTAAGAAACAGCTGCAGAACCCATCCTTGCACAGCAGTTAGAGCCTCCCAGCACTGCTACACTTAACGTGGAATAGAACAAAAAAGTGTATTTTTTTTTCATTAAATATTAAGTCATTAAAAAATAAGCAAAATTAATCAAAGAACAGAAATAAGTTAAAACAGCTAAACATGGGCTAAATGAAATTAGTCGGTAATCTACAGAACAAAGAAAAGCTAAGTGTTGTAAATCAGGGATTGCTTTCAGTACATTTAAAAAAACCCCAAAGTTAAGAACTAATTCCAGCTCATTCTGATGACTTCTGCCTACTGGTTTCCTCATCTGTGAGGAGTGCATACACCACTTCATATGATGCCATAAGTTACAACAAAAGCAGAAGAGCATTTGGAAAGACATGCAAATGATGCAAAGGATTAGGGATTATATAAACCATTTACTCTATTACATTGGTCAGTATTTGCAGCCCATTATTTCAAAGTCCTGAAAATATCTGTTCCTACCAATTAGATATCCATTATCTACATGCTAGAACTACTGGGCCGTAGAGATCCAAAATCTATCAGCACAAACCAACAATTTTTTTTTGTAAAGACGAGATAAGCATATACAGGACGCAACAAGAGGGTGCAACACCCTGGAACACACGCGATGGTGCCCAGCTCAGTTATGGACCAGGGAGGGCATCATCTCTGGTGGTAACAGAAAAACACCCCAAGCACACAGCCTTATGCAGGCACAGGGAAAGTATTAGCACATCAAGCTAAACTAAATTCAGGTATTTATCAATAAGCATGAGTTGGCACTATATAAAAGTTAAAGTTTTTTTTAAATAAGATTTATTAAGTTTAATACTTAAAATTGGCTTTGGGATGATAAACTTAAGGGTTTGCTGATGCAGCATACATAAATAACAGACTGCAACTTTAGTCTAAAAGCTACTGCCAGAGCAGAAAACCTTTTTGCAACACAATTTAATTCTGACAACAGTCAACAGGTGTGTAGTTAAGAAAACTGTAGTAAAGCATTACTTTTGTAATACACCTCTGAGCTTTCAGGGATCTACTGCTTAGGAACTCCCCAAGCTTGACAAGGCAACTTTGTGTTTGATTTCTGTGAATTCAGGGAAGCTATGTTTCTTTGTATGTTTTTATACACTTTTGTACATGAACATTATCAAACATGTCTAAATTTCACTATCAAGTCAATACTTAAATATCATGTAAGCAGCTACAGTACCTTTTAAATGAACGAAATTACTATCTCCATTTTCCCTCCCTCATTCCCTATATCATTACTTTCAGTTTCTGTTGAACAGAAAAGCTTTTACTCCCAGCACTTTCAGTTTCAGTTTAGCAGGGAAGTGCAAAAGAATGAGCTCTGCTTGAGAAAGTCATCCGAAGTTAGGACAGCAAGGAGGAGTCAGGGGAAACAGAAAAAACAGGAGCCAGAGGAGACCAGATGACAACAGCTATCTAGGAAAAAAAATATTTTTTTATCTATGGCTTACTTCAACATTACATGAGCCTTAATTATACCACAATGGCTAGCACTTTGTTTAAAGCCAATCCCCCTTCACCCTGCTTACTCCCAAAATAGTTTAAAATATGAGACTGGAAATGAGAATTCAAATTGCTTCTATAAAGTGATTTGTAATGTTTGTACAGTTTCTAGGAAATCAGCAGCTAAAACAGTCTTGTAGAAGAGAGTGTTTACAATTCTTTGGAAAAAAAGACCAAGCAGAAAACAAGACAAGACAGAAACCAAAGCTACAAGACTCTGACCAAGCCCTATAAATCTGTACAATAAATATGTATGTTTAAAAAAAAAACCAAAACCCTCATCTCAGGGTTAGCAAAAGCATCCTAAGAATTCTGCACAGATTAACATTTTCTCTTATAAAAATAAAAATAAATAAAAAAGAAAATGCAAATAATACAGTGTACAATAATCAATTCAAGGTTTCCAGCCCCTTCTCCTCTTTTTAAAGTGGACATTAAACAAGAACAGCCAATTGCGGTGGAAAGCAAGTTTCCATTTTATGTGGGTTCACCTTCTTGCATAAGAAAAACAAACAAACCCAAACTGTTATTCGAGTGCACCAGTAAAGCCCCCACATCACAGTTACAGCCACCTGATATGGATACACCTATTTATGTGGGAGGCACACACAGAGAGCTGATCTCGAGGACTGACCGCACATCCCCCTTTCCATAATTGTTGGTTATGACAAAACACATTAAGTGTTTCCAAATGTAGGTTAGAGGGGAGCATCAAAACATCATGTGCAGCATGAGACATTATTTGGGGGGAACATGTTCTTAGAGAGTTATTTACCAACACACACTAAAAAAAAGCCTTTGAGACTTCATAATATTTTGGTAACTTACATGCACAGCTCATCACAAAGCTGATTTATTATGTCAAATGAAAACAAAGGTGAATTAGTGTGCTTTTAGGGAAAGGTCATTTTCGAACACTTATAGAAGCTTCTCTAATATACCACTTACTTAAAGACTCTAGAGATTATTAGTGTTCTTATACTAGTGCATTTATTTACTACTAGATATCAAAAGGGTATGCAGCTCCTTAAAATATACAGGGCATTTTCCTCTAAAATTTTGGTAATATCCTCTCAACTTGCCCCGGTTTCACGCACAAGACATACAAGGACAAACCGAAATGAAGCTATTATTTATAAACTTGTATTTAAAAAAAGAAACAAACAAAGCCCACACCAACACTGTTGCTCAACTTTGTTTATTCTGTGACGGTGCTCTGCTGTCACTGCATTCACCATTTCCCCTCTGCTATGCATTTCCTCCATGTTGATCTACAAAAATATTCCTCCTCTCTCTAGCAAAGGTAAGCTTTTTAGGTTCACTCTGCCAGGAAGACCTTCGGGACAGGGATCGAGTTATTTACCATCAGAAATGCCATAAAATCTCACGCTGATAATATTCTTTATTGTAAAAGACCTTTGTATGCATCCTAAGTCTTTTCCTCTGTGCAAGCCTGAAAATGATTACCTTGTGCAATGCAATTTTGCTTTACTCCTTCTCTAACAAATAAACCCTTCCCCATTCTAAATATTTTCCTCTTATCTAGAGCAGCATTTCCACTTCTTTGCAAACAGCAACACAAAGCACCTGCAGCTCTCCCTACATCCAAATCAAACATTTATGTCAGGCCCTGATCTGCCAGGGCTGAAACAATAATCCAGCATTTCCTCCCTGCGATATGGAGATCAAGAGAGTATTTTCCGATTATGACACAGATTTAATACAAAATTCAACGCAGAGAGTCTTAAGAGTGTTAAGTTTCTTTCAGGGTGCCAAGGGTCAGAGATGGTTTATTTTTCAAATTGCGTTGTTTCTGAACAGGTGTTTACTGCTCTGGTTTACTATGACAACCACCCATGTTATAGACTACACGCAGTATCTATTTGTTGGGATCCTTTTGTTCAAGCAATTACATTGCTCTCTAGAGGAAGGCCACCAACCAGTATCTTTGCCTTCTTGTAGCCATACTGGTCACAACACACTTTGAGGTTACACGAAGAAAAACCTTTTAAAAAATAAATGGGATTTTTTTTAATGGAATACTTAAAATTTGAGTTAAATACCGCAACGGTTCAAGTATCAGAAGAAACACTTAACAAAGAACATTATTAATTCCATGGAGTAGGTATTACACCTTCTTCCTCTTTCTTTTTACTGGCTGCACTGGTATCCTACAGGCTGGTATTTTATGGGAAATAATAAAGCCCATGATTTGTTTTTTTTTAGAATTGAAGCACTACAGTTCTGGCAAACATTGCCTATACCGTTTGTGAGCTGCTGTATTTCATATTTTCTCCTCCCCTCACCCACCAACAGGAATGAAGGAATCCAATAACATGGAAACACAGCTTGGTAAAGAAAGACGCAAGACTACCCAAAAATCTGGAGCGCACACAGATAACCACCAAAACTCCGTACCACACAACTTTACAAAAACACACAAAGCAAGCTAATGCAAAAGCAAATCAGTATTTCCACACTAACAGAAAACAAGAGATTTATGACCAGAGCTAAGAGCCCTCCGCTCAGACCATAAAAAAAAAGAGCCCTGCAGTATGACTGTTCTGTTTCCTGCAGGAAATTAGATGCTTGTATTAGATACCCCTGTGGTTTTCATACTGTAAATGTATCAGCTGGTACAAATCCTCTGGAGAGGACTATTAACTAATGCTTAGAAAGAGCAGTGGCAATAGCGGGCTGCACGTAGCACCTCAGAGAAGAGGGGACAAAAGCTGACAAGTCATCCCGAAAACATCTGAGAGCCAACAGCTGAAGAACACATCTTGTAGTAGAGGCGATGTCTGTGAGGAAGATACGTACCTACACCCGCTTATTTCCCCTTACACCGCTCACTGCTTCTTTAAATAAGGAGCCTATTGCTCATCAGCACTCCTCTCATTTAGGAGCCACAAGCCCATACTACCGCGCCTCATTAAACCATCCCTGCTTACACACGGCAGAGGCGGATCACCCACAGGCTATACACATCTTATGCATGGCCATTTTTCCTCCTTTCTACTGTGTGGGGTTTTTTCCCCCCCCTTCATGTTTCCGAGTTGCTCGAAGGCTAAGGCAAGTCCTCGCCGAGGCTGCCGCCCGCCCGGGGCCGGGCTCCCCTCCCCCGGAAGACCCCGCTGCTCCCCCATCCGCATCGCTGCCGCCCGGCGGCCTGGGTGGAGCCGCTGGCCCTCTGGCAGGGCGAGCGCCGACCGTGTTCTCCATTGCAAAACCGCTGCCAGGGCCGGGAGGAGGGAGGAGAGAAGAGGGGGGAGGAGGAAGGGAAAAGAAGGTGTAAACCTGCCTGGGGGAGAGCCCGGGGAGGGAGACGGCCGGGGGGCGGGAGGGCAGGGTCGGGGTGGGCAGCGGGGAGACAAAGGAGGGATGGAGGGCGCCCAAGGAAAACGGGGGAAGCCGGGGAGGGGGCGCTGCCGGGGAGCCCCGCCGGGCACCTGCCCGCCCCGGCACACGCCCCGCACACACGGACGGGTCCGTGCACACGCACACACACGTACCCAGCAGCAGCAGGCGGTGCGTCTGCTTGTACTCCCGCTTTTGCTCCTTGAGCGCCCGGTCGATGCTCTTGCTGACTTTCCTCGCCTCCTTCTCCGCTTCCCGCTCCTCCAGGCGCAGCTTCTCCCAGGGTCTCTGCAGCGCCGGCGGCTGGTGCAGCGCCTGCTGCCGCGACGCCTTCCCCCCGCCGCCCGGGCCGCCGGCCTTGGGCGGCGGCGGCCGTTCGGGGGCCGCTCCGTTACCGCCACCGTTCTGCAGCAGCAGCGGCGGCCCGTCCGCCTCCCCGCCGGGCTTACCGCCGGGCCGGAGCGGGGCGCCGAGGGGCTGCGGCTGCGGGGCGGCATGAGGCTCCGCCGGCGCTTCGGGCTCCGAGGCGGCGCCGGCGCTGGAGATGGAGCCGTCGCCGAAAAGCCGCGGGCGCAGGCTGTAGCAGAGCCCCATGGCTCGGTGTCCCCGGCCGGGGACGGGCTCTGGCGCGGCGGGGTTGGCCTCAACGCTTCCCGCCGGCCCTAAGCGCCGGGGAGGGGGCGCCGCGGAGCCCCTCACGGCCCCGCTGGGCCATCTTGCATTTTCCTCCCCGGGCGGCGGCGGCAACGGCTCCTCAACGCCGATCACCTGACACCGAGCTGCCACCCGCCGGGTCCACCTTACCGTAAATACCCCAGCGCCAGTTCACGGCGCAGTACCGGGTGCCGGCGGGGGAAGGGCGGGGGCACGCCGCCCGCGCCGCTACACAGGCGCATACACACGTTCGCAGCCCCCCCACCCGCCCTCCCACCCGCCCCTCAACCGGCTCCGCCGTCCTCTCACGCCACCCCGCCCGATGGCCGCCTGCCAACGCCGAGGGGGCGAGGGGGCTCCCAACCTGGGCGCGGAGCGGGAACCGCTCCGCGCCCAGGCTGGGAGCCCCCTCGCCCCCGCGCTGTCTACGCCACCCGCCATCCCTGTTTCCTCCCTCCTGGAAGGGCCACCGAGCCTGTGTGAGCCCCGGGAGCTTCCCCCCCGCCCCCCCCCCCTCGCCCGGGGGGAGAAGCCAAGGCCGAGGCCTCTCACAGAGAGGGACCCTTCGGGGTGCCAGCGGCCCCGGGGGGAGGCCGAGGCAGCCCCCGCCAGCCTGCCATCCTCACAGCTACAACACGGTTTTCAGCCCTTGTACACACACATGCGGCTTCCCGCCCACACGCTGACTAACGGTGCTGTGGGAGGAAGGCTTTGGGTGCGACGGTGGGAGAAAATAATAGGCGACGTTTGGGTTTGCTGGCTTTCTCAGTCAGTGTCGGCGATAGTAGCAGCGGGGAGGGAAGGCTGGTGCTTGAAGTCAGCCAGTTCAAAAGCAGTGGCCGCCCTCCTCATGAGAAGTCCTGGACAACCTCAGGTTACTCCAAATGCATCTCAAATGGGCTCTCCTTCTGCTTCATCCGCCTCCGCGTTCTTCATAATCTCAGCAGTTTTTCTACCATAATATTTCATAAAGTCGTCTTTCTTGGGAGGCACATGGCTACTGGGTGAAACAGCGTGTCTCTAAATCTTAAAGTAAAGGTCGTATGTTCACTATTATGAATGACAGGTACCTTAGCATAATTTAGAGTCTGTCTCTTACTTCAGTAACATCGACTGCATTCATGAACCTCTTTATCCGTGCAACATGTCCTTGGGTTCTGTAATGACCCTGTTGTATTAGGTGATTGGTTTTGTCTCCTAAGTTTTTCCAGTGACCAATATTAAATTAATAAATGCCGCTATTTATATACCGCTTTATGAAGAAATGGAGGGAGGTGCAATTCCTATACTTCTTTATGATGAACAAATTAAAGCAAATTGGCCACAGTTTTTAGCTCCTGGATATGGGAAACAGAATTGTTTTTGTGACAGATCTATTCGTGTCAAACGATTTAACGAACGCCCTTTTAAATATGTATTTACCAAGCAGTGAGTTGTGTGTTAACATTCACTGGAAAAAATAAAACCCAACACCCTACATTAGCATAAAATAAATAGATGCCTTTTAACTGAAAGCATCAACTGTCTGTGATTGCACCACACAAAGGAAATTTTGCCAGTGAAAATATTAGCAGGATCCAGCACACTGTAGATGTTGTTCTCTTATGCCCTTCAAAATGCTTACCAACTATTTGGAAAGATGCCTTAGCTCCGAGAAGGGAACCTAATAGCTGTTGCTTCTATGGTATGTTTTAATACATGATTATCTAGTGTCCTGGTTGCAATCTTCTTGCAAAACATACAAGCAGTTACATCACAGCAGAGGATGTTTCACCACTATTGCAGTGCTGCTGTGTCTTGACTGAAAGCTTTTATGGACCATAAGGATATACCATCTCTTAGGTTGTGAGTGAAAGATTTCAGCTTTCAGCTGAAAACAGAGCAGGAATTTGGAGAACTAGAAGCTAAATGTTCAATTTGGACGGAGTAGCCGGGATCCTGGGATTAGTGGCTGTATGCTTTTCAGTGTAATTGGATCACATAGGAGAATTTGCAATTCATCCAACAATACAATAAAACCATGAAAAAAATACCAAAGAAATGGTGAAAGTTAGGGAGTTAATATATGGGGCCCAAACATCAATGCGCATACTTAGTTTTGTGAAGGTGATTCTTAGAGCTTGGTGCATACAACAGCATTTGCATAATCATGAGCTGCTTTCTGAATAGTAAAAGAAATGCTGTAATCTGGCCAAATTCGTTCAGATTAGGTAAAATCTTTCCTAATAAAGTGCTCCTGGGCATGTACAGTGTATGTTCAGTGAGTAACAGGGAAGGTAAAGTGGTATATTCAGGGTTACAGAGGAGACCTGGGAGAATATGAACTGTAAAATGGCATACTTTCTAAATAATTTTGAAATAGCAGCCAGTGTAATAATAAGTATGGATAGGTAGCATCCTTGAAAAACAGGCCACTCAGCCAAACACTCATACAGATACTCTATGTTATAAAACGTCAAACAAAGTATGTTTCGTCCACTGAAAGATCCTTCAGTGACCTACAAGAGCAAATTGGGTCTTGAGGGAGAAGTATTCTTACTTTTTTTCTTATGACTTCTAATAAAGAACAATAAACAGCCTGTCTTCTTTCTTTCCCCAGAGGAATAGTGATCATCACTACTTCCGGATTACTGTGGACTGGGATTTTCAAGAATTTGAAGTGAGAAAGTCAGTATGATGCAGTTTTCTGATCTGAATACTCTTTGGAGAATCTTTCATGGAATAATGGTCAACATTTTCTAAGGTTAGTCATCCAAATCAGAGCTTAATGACTGGCTTAGTTTTCCAGTAGTACTAATTACCTATGATTCTCATTATATTAACTGAAATTAGAATCATAGAACAGCCCAGGACTGTTCTGTGGGGAAGAGACCCAAAAAGGGATCCCTCAAAAGATCATCTGGTGCAACCTTTCGTGGGAAAGGTAGCCTAGATAGGTAAGATTATTTAGCACCTTGTCCAATCGCATCTTGAAAACCTCCAGTGATGGGCACTCTACCACGTCCCTAGGTAGGGAGTTAGTTCTAGTGAATGATTTCTCTCACTGTAAAAAAGGTCTCTCTTATGTCAAGATGAAACCTCTCCCGATGCAACTTGCACTCATGGCCTCTTGTCTTCTCCATGTGGCTTCTTGTGGCTTTCCTCTGTCCTCTTTGTAGCCGCTCTTTAAGTACAGGAATACTGTGATGAGGTCCCTCTTGATTCTTCTCTTCTCCAGGGAGAAGGTCCCTCCTGAGCCTTCTCCACAGAGAAGAGACCTAGCTCCTTCAGTCTCCTCATGGGGCAGGTTCTCTAGCCCTTTGATCATCTTCGTGGCCCTCCTTCGGACCCTCTCCAGTCTGCCCATGTCTTTTTTTGAGTTGTGGGGACAGTTAACGTGTGTGTGTGTGTATATTTTTATATATATATATGTAGTTAGATCTGAACGTGAAGTAAAACACTTTAAAGTGTTTTTTGTTTCTTGCTTTCAATGTATAGTTCCACCTAAGAAATAAGTAATTGGAGGTAGTGTCCAGTCATATGCAGCAACTAGGTATGTCCACAAGATGGCTCTACTTACTTCAAGGAATATATACAATTCTAGTAAGTAAATCTATAAACATATTCCTATGAAGAAGCATCTTTACCATTTCTTAAAAAGAAGTGAAATTTATGCATTTCTTGAACACTCATATGAAAATAATTTGTATTCTTTTTCTGGTTTTATAATAATTTTGATTTAACAATAGTTTCCTATACTATGTAGCTTTTTGAGATTTATACAGTGTTCCAAGTTTTAACCAAGAGATGAGTGTTTGTGATCAAACTCAAACAAATGTAGTAACTGCAGTTGCCTTGAAAATGTAACTGTGTGGGAACTGAGAGACCTCAGTTAGGTGGATCTGTAAGAAGTTTGATAAGGTGAGAATCTTAAAGGCAAGGAGAAGCTTTTCTGAGGCTGGACATTTGTTCGTCATCTTCTTCTTGTTCTGATTAGTCCCTGTATCAGTGAATAAGTTTATCCATATTCTGACTACAGTTTTGCCATATTGTTTTTCTATATCTTGGTCAGAATAGTGCTATGAATTCAGAAACCATAAATTCAGAGCCTGTGCTGGGATATTATTTCTAAATGATTTTGATATTTTTTTCTTCCAGATTTTTCAGGACCTCAGCGATGATTAGTGAAAAATGTTGCAAGGATTTTGGATTTATTAAAAAGGAAAGCTATACGATAGAAGAAAAAAAAATGCAGAGAAACGTGTGCTGTGACAAACACTAGATATTTGCAAAATTCCTGTTGAGGTTAATTTTCATTATGGATAAAGGGTCTAGGATGTGCCCAGCTTCCATCAGATGATGAACATCTCTTATCTTCTTTAATAGGCACTTGTCAAAAACCTACTTGCTTCTTGTGGGATGAATGCTATTATTTTTGTTCTTAAGGTTTATAATAAGCACTAAACTGTATACATAGTGTGCCTGTACTGCCCTACTGTATCATTGCTGGTATATGGGAAAAGGAAAATACTGTTCTTTCTCTGATATCTGCTTTGCTCCCTAAAGGCTGGAATCTATGTTGCTGACAGAAAGCCTACCAGTAAGCACAGCTATACCAACAAATCTTCTCTATGTGAAAGGTACAGAGATTAGATAAGTCTCCAGACCTCCTGCAAATCTCAGGAAGTCCAAAGACAGAAGATCAGAAGAAAACTGTATCTTTTCCCTTGGTCTTCTCTTTGAGAGATACCCTAAACCTGCAGTGTAGTTTCCTTCCTTGTGACCTGAAAAGCTACGGAAAGGTATGAATGTGGTAATTTTTGTATTGTGTGTGAATGCACTGGCTGCCTTTCCTCTCCAAGCTCTTTACAGGACACCCCAGGATTTATAACTTCTCCGTCCTATAGTCTCTCCTTCCCAACATCATCTCCAGACCTGTGATCTCCAGGAGGAAAAATTAGCTTCACAATTTACCTTGATATTAGTATTTTAACTACTAGTAATTCGGGGAGCCAATTTTAATTGCTAAATTGATGCAGTCACCTAGCGCTCGCTAGACCTGTGGAAATCTCAGCTACATGAATCCCATTAATTATTTTAAGCTCATTCTTTAAAGCTTCTGTTTTGTTTCACTGATAGACTAGTAAATAAAAAAATAGATAGACAAATTATTTTGGACTGCAGTGAGCCCTTCTAGTTTCTCTAACACACACAGTAAATATAATGCCTCTGTTTTCACAGAACAACTCCAACCTTCACAACAGATTTTATATGCCACTTTTACTGGTTGCTTGAAGATTCTTAAAGTGGGATCAAAATAAGGCTTATAGTGGGAATTCAGCTACCAATGCAATAGTTGTAGAGCAACATTTATCCAAATCTAATTTTATGAAATCATCTCTCACTCATCACCATGGTATTTTTTTGCGCCTTGTCATATCTGAGCATGATAGCAGTAAACCAAGTTACCACTTCTTTTTGGAAAGCTTCTTTCATATCAATACTGTAAACAATTTAGCAGCTCTTAAAGTAGGATTTTAGTTTGTTACTGATGATAAAAGAGTAAAGGATTTAGGTTTATTAAAAGTGGGGCCATTAGCGCCACCTGTATTAAAGTTGCCTTGTACGTCCCATTATTAAACTCTATTTTTCTTTGCTTAAAACTGTACAAATGAGATTTGGGCTAAATTTCACCTGCTGAAGTCTGTTTCGACCTGAACGTTTTTGTTTGTTTGAACTTCCAAAGTACCTCAGCCATTTTCACAAAGAGTTTAATGGGAAACATACTGTTGCAATGTAAAAACATCTTGTTGACTTTCAGGAGGACTAATAGTTTATCATTCTTGCATCAGTCGTGATAGATCTTTTTGCTTTAAGAGAAGTGATTACCAGTATGTATAAGACATTTTAAGCAATGTCGGAGTAGACAAGCTTAAGGGAATTTACTGCAAGTACCAAAATAAGATAAAGTAGGTCAGCTTGCTTGAAAACTAGGTTCTGAGCAAATGAAGTAAGAAAACAGAAAGAGATTTAAAATGCAAATTGTTGGATAAGGTAATTTTCTGTGGTACTGTATGAAACAGGGAAGGGTAGAAGCAAAGCAAAGCAAATTGGAGTTTTTTGTATGCTTGGCAGTGATATCACATAACATAATGCGCTATTGTCAGAGGCATAACTGTTGATTTCTCTGTAGCCTTTAATTTGTTGCTACCTCGGAAGGAATTTGAATAATAAATTTACGAGGCTACCAGTGATCTCTTTTAAATATCTTTGTAAAGAGTTCTTTAAGAAGTCTGTTGAGCCATGTTTGAATCAGGGGCTTGTAATATTTTTTGTGTTATGAATATGGTTTCTGCTCTGAGAAAATCTGATCAAATCTGACCAAATTGTAACACTTTAAAAACTGTAACTTGCACAATCTGAAACACAGAGCAGAAAGCCATCGCAGCTTTCTTTTACGAGGAGGAAGGGTCCTACTTATTACAGACCTGATCCAGGCAGAGAGAAAAGACGTGGCTTCAGGAACATTTCTATTAAAAG
The DNA here is from genome assembly GCF_047370975.1 of Nipponia nippon. Classification (NCBI taxonomy): domain Eukaryota; kingdom Metazoa; phylum Chordata; class Aves; order Pelecaniformes; family Threskiornithidae; genus Nipponia; species Nipponia nippon. Next base: position 57,525,728 of record NW_028262290.1, on the reverse strand, counting down.
ACTCTGATCCTATTTTGCATGTAAATAATGTATGTATCTATCGCATACCACTTTTAAGTCAGGGAAGTGTGCTTTATCTGTGCAACCTCAATTCATTCCCATATAAATATTCATCATGATGCAGCCTTCAACTTCTCACAAACAACTTCTCCAGACTAAGCTGTTTGTTTTGGGGACTCTCTGCTCTTGATGTGAACAGCCAGCAGAGCTGTAAAAGAAGTCTCAGTTAGCTATAGGGACTTCTGGAACCTTCTGAATAATCAGAAAAAAATCTTTTATTTTAGAAGATATTTTTAGATTAGTGCTTTAATGCAAAAACTAAAGTAAAGCAAGAGAACAGAAAACTTGAGATGAGCTGATGCATAAAAGGAGATCATCATACAAACTTAACTTTCATTTTAATAATAAACAAATTAGTCTTTCCATTTCAACGGAGAATCAACCTAAAAATATATTGAATAATAGAATCATAGGAAAGTCTTGTTTGGAAGGGAACTCCAGGTATCGCAGTTCAAATATGCATTTTGGAGGCTAAGAAAAAGAGGGGACAGCAATATAAGCAGGAATAGACAATAAAATTTGGTTCATGAAATAATTCTTTTCTGCAATGCATTTTTTAGTGAGAAGTGACAAAATTGTTAAAATCAGAATATTCAATCCAAAAATTAAATTAGACTAAATCAGTATTGACAGTTTCTTCCAAGACTAACCACTTAACAGGACTGAAATAGCTTACACTAGGGAAACCAATGAAACTAGGAAATAATTAATCAATGCTTATTGCAGAAATCAAGGAGAAAGAGCAGGAAGGAATACTAAATGAAGAGCAGCATTTATAAAAATATGTTGAAATGGTGTTTGTTTTAGGATAAAAATATTGAAGTAGTTTTAACAGAAGATGAGATAAATGTTCGTGGATTTTTGTGGCTAGCAAAATTAATTATTATTTCTCTTTACTGAGAAATCCACTCAGTGGTGGAAACCCCATAGTAATTTTTATAACTGTTATAATAATTTCTTAGTCCTGTGTTTTCTAGATTCCCAGTAGTAATTTAATTTAATTGGCCTGTGCATTAACATGGAAGAAGCTTTCCCATTCCTTTTTTCCCTTGTCTTACTCTTTTTCATTTCTTGATTCATTAGCAAGGAAATAAATTAGGAATCTGAATTCTCAGCAGCCTTCCCACACTTCTCAGTACTGGCACAGCAGAGAAGTTTGAATACCTCAAGAAGCATGGCCTCTTCTGCATTTCTCATTGCTGGGGAGAGACTGTCCCTTTCAAGCAGCTTTATGCCAAACACAAAATCTAGACCTATACAAGCTTTCCTCTCCTCACAGAATGTAAACAGAGAGGATCATCTGCTTTCCTCATCTCCTTTTCACTCCTTTTCAGCCTTCATTCATTTCTTTGAATAGAAATACCAGGCAGCTTTCAAGAATACAAATATGGTTAAAGTCAAAGTACTACTAAAAGTAGTCTGTAACTAGTCTAATTGTCTTATAATCCTCTGTGCATGCCTGGCTATTCCTCAGGACAACATACATTCTCCTGCATTGCTTAGTTCCAGATGACATTAGCAATAGATTTCTCCAATTTCTCATGAGGGAAAAGATTTCAGCCTTACAGAAGATCTCCCACAAATGAAATCCTGTAAGTGACAGTTGTTAGTAGCTGCTTTACAGCAAGCTCAAATTAAGTCTTTCAAGTTCTTATTTTAAAGAGTTTCTACCCAGGTGATACAATGGAGATCCGGAAAGGTTTGGTAGTTTTTTATTAAAGATTTTTATTAGATCTTCATGCTTATTATTAATACTTCTGCAACACAAAAGTGCTGTAGAGTCCTTGAATACCACAGTTTCTCTTGAATAGATGCCTGCTTATGGCTAAAGTTCATTAACACAAACTTATATAGCTATTAGATAATATTTTATTTTTTACGTGCTAGTAGCAGAGACACTGTGAAGATGTGAAAATATGCACAGAACATTATTCTTAAGAATATACAAAGGGACTTTATATTTAGAAAACAGAAATAAAATGGCTAAAAACCCAATTACACATAAGCAGTTTCAGAGGAACATTGAAATCCCAACAGATAATAAATACGATCAATATATAATGAAAAACCCATACATATTTCTACACTTAAAGATGGCTTTTATACCTCAGTTTCACTCTGCTTTAACTGACAGTGTCACTAATTTCTATCTGATTTCACTTAAGGTATATTAAAAAGCTGTGCAGTGACAAACAGAGCTTCCTGACTGTGACTTCTGCTTTCTGTATATTAGTTTCCCTCCAGTGGCTGTTATTAGCAACTTCAGGTCCAACTTGAGACAGATTGAATTGAGCATTAGTTAGGTTGGGTCTTACAGTAGTATATTGCTACAAATTATACCTTTATTCATACCTAAACGGCCTTAATGAAGTCTTTAATGTTATTTAAATGCAAATGTAGAATTCCATCATTCTTCTCTTAAATGGACATGTTTCGGTCCTTAATGTAGAGTGCATAGGTTTCGGCGCTGTTCTCTTGTCCTAGATTATGCAGGTTATCAGGCTAGAGAGATGCTGAATCCAGGGTGCACAGAGAGTAAAAGGTGGGTGAAGAGCGTGGTACTTGCCTTGTACGGGGTGGAGTCACCGTTTTATTTCTCGCATTGTGGCTCTCGCAGCCATACTGTGCTATCACAGACCTTTTCTTTAATAGTGGTGAGTGGCAAAGCCAACACTGGAAGGTGTCTTAGACATTTTTAATTGTGAACGCTATAGCCAGAAAGGAAAACAAAATAAAAAAAAGAGGTGCTAAAAACTCTGGGAGGTTCATTAGGCTACAATTCGTTTCCCCTGATAATGGTTAATAACTTCCTATGATGTTAGTGAAGGAATTGCATATATCACTTCAAGTGGAATGTGCTCCCTCTGTCTACATGACTTATTTTATTTTCTTTATTATTAATTAATATTGGTTGAAAAAATAAAGTTTTGATTACTACTATCTTAGTTTTTTTTTCTTTAGGAAGAGTGGTAGCAAGGTAAAACCAGGCTGTTAAAAACACAATTAGAAAACAAAGTATCCACCATGTGCTGCCTGGATTCTGTAGGCAGAGGTTGGCCCTAGGGCTTTTCTGTGACTGCTGCCTCTAGGAACTCTTTATGAAGCTGCTGAACTGCTTGAATAGATAGCATGCTTTGGCCAGGCTTGTTTGACATTTCCTCCTGGCTATGCTTGGGCATGAGGGTGAGATCTAAAGTTCAGACAAGTTTATAACTATTCATAGTGCCTGTAGTGCCACCATGCAGGGGCCAGAGGAGATCCTGGAACAGGGCCTCATATTTGTGATAGACTTCTTTTGGTAGCTGGAGACATTGCGCGCCTGGTGATCACTGTAGTCAACAATTTTGATTAAAATTATGTCAGTCTCTTTTGGAACAGGAAACTACAGGCATCAAGAGTTTTAGGAATGCTGATGTGGGAAAAGTGCCCTAATTCACTAGCTCTCCTGCCTTCTGGGAAAAACAGCTGGCCATAGCCTCCAGAGCCGGTACCCAGAACTTTTTTGCCTTCTTCCCCCATCATTTTAGGAGTCTCGTGATGCTTGTGGGAAGAGAGCAGCTGATACTATAAGAGATAAGAGGTTCCAGATCTGTAAGAGAGACTCAATAGCATGGGAAAACTCTGCTTTTTCTTGCTCTTTTATGAAAGACAGACTTGCTCTTTTTCAACTTCTTATCCAGTATAAGTCCTCCAGGCTTCGTTGAATTATCCAGTTACTTTGTCCTGCGAAGAACTGTACCTTTAAAGAAGCCGAGATATATACAAGTTATCAATACAGAGAAGCTAATTGTCAAAAAGTGCTGCTCAACTAGATTTTGGATAGTGAATGAAGGAGGAGACTATCAGAGTCTTGGCTCCAGATGACTACTACAAAACACAGGGCCAAAGGAAGAGGAAAGAAAATAGTACATGGAAAGCAAAAGCATCCTGGAAGGTTGTGTGGCTGCAGTGGTTTGGGAGGCTGGAATAGATGTGAAGGCTTTGAAAGCCATAAAACTAGTCCTGGCCATGTAAGTCTCAAATCTAAAGTTATATCATTCACTGTAAACTTGCAATGCTATCACACATACATTGGATATGTTTCCATAGTGAGAATTAGGAGAGAGCTCAAAATCAGTACTTCAAAATATCCTGTTTTTTCAAGCCCGTTGGGTGTAATTTGAATCCTGATTGACAAAGCCAGAATCTTCCATCACACTGTTTCATGTGTGATTTTTCCGGGGGGAGGGGGGAAGTCTTGAAAATTGCATCATCATAACTGGCAGTAACCACTTTCTATACTGTTAGTAGTGGTTTCGTCTATTAAATAATACCAACTTAGAGAAAAGCCTTTGTAAGGCTTTGAAGGCCATAGGACTATACATGTGCATTTTTCTATAGTGGGGTGGTGACTAAGTCCAGCACAATGCCAGCCAGCGCAAGCTGTGAATGGCAAGGAACGTAATTTTTTTAGGAGGGTGCTATGTTCCTAGTTGAAATCGCTAGACAGACCTTATTGTTAGTTGAAGGTTATCTGAAGTAATGAATCCCTTTTCTTCAAAACTACCATACTGTCCTTGTCTTTCTCTCTTATTTCTTTTGATGCATAAAAATTTACATTACAGAGTGAAAGTGCCATCTGTGAGATATTTTCAAAAACATCTACAGAATGTCCCTTCATGTTCACACCTTTCTCTCATTTTGATCACATATCTTATGTAGCGCGCTGCACAACATAAATACACAGCCTTTTCCAGAAATGCACACGTACACCATATTAATATAATGCCATATTGCACTTTTTAATTGTGTTAGTTAGAATTTAGTCTATTTAATGAATTAATGTGTTGCTTAATTTCTCAGCGCTTCTTGACAAGCACATTTACAAGGTAACTCTTGTGATAAGAAATTCTGCAGAGGATGTTTCTGAGACACCATTGTGGTGTAAGTAAAGGGTTAGGGTGTCTTTAGATCTATCACAATATCCCTAAAATAAGGGGGAAGAGGTCAGTTCATCTAGAATCCACTGTCATTCTGAAGTGACTGCTTATTGTCAGAAGTCCAATATATGTTAATCCTATACATATGTCTGTGTAAAGTAGCATTGTCATACTGTATCCTTTCATGCATGTTTATATGAAATGCAACAAACAGTCTATGAAGGAGCTTCACAACAGCGTGTGAATATTTCTCAAGTTCATGACTAAAGACCCCATGCCACTTGAGACTTAATGATTTGTACTGGGTTTAGCCAAGCATGGAAATAATTATTAACTGCCCATTTGGCAAGTCTCACTCTTAAACATGGCCAAGTGAACTTTCATATCTCCAGAGCAGGAGCTGAATCAATGGGATGGGTTAAATGTAGTAATAAGGAGGGAGCTAAACCTGAGTAACTGATGAAGGGTTGGTCTGAACCGTAAAATAAAGAAGGGGCATTTGGTGCTGGATTTCCTTTCATGAAGGCTAGCTAATGATGTTGACGGTGCATGAGAAGCAGGGTCCAACAGCCAGGCAGAACTAGCCAGTATTAGCTGAATTTGCAGGAGAAGATAAAGCTGCCAACAACAGGTGGATGTGCAGGTGTTACTGGTCATTTCTGTTGAGCTCTCTTTTTGTAAACCTTTGTGAACTGTGCCATTTACTTTGTATTCAAAGGCTTCCACGAGGAAAGGGGGGTCTTTGCTTAAGCCCTGTGGGTCAGTTGGCATTGGTGACATAAAGGAACAGTGGATGATACTTCTGGGGGGACCTTGGGTAGACAGCACAATGGGGAGCACACCTAAACACGCCAAGTACAGAGAAAGCTTGTGAGAGGTGAGAGAACCTTGTTAAAAAAACCCCTACCATCCATATCTCCTTAGACACAATATGTAATTTGTGTGGATGGAGCCTCTGATAAATGAAACTCCACCATCAACAGCTGCCGAGGTAGAGGACACAAGACAGTTTCTTCTTCTGTTCTCCTTGCAGCTAAATTTTTTTGTTGTGGGGGACAAGGCTGCCACAGGGAACTATAACACGTATCTCCCTGTTCCTGTGTCAGCAAGGTGGCTTCTCGGCCTCCTGTCACTGCTCAGGACTGCATCTTTTCTCTGGATGTTCATTGTGCAACTGTGCCACGGGTTTGAGTGTACCAGGTCACGGGCAACAGCCTCCGGGGTGCCAACAGCTGCTGGAGTGATTAGAAACCTCTTCTTTGGAATGGAGCCGTAACACCAGTGGGATTGATTTTGGCCATTCCTGTACTCGAATAAGACACAGGAAACATGCTCTACATTCTCTGGGCTGTCTTTGTTCAGCTGTGGGGATAATAATTATAGCTTGCAATTTATGCAAGGCATCCGGAGACCATTTCAACTAACAATGGAAAAACTGTTAAGAACAAATGTCATGTTGTATACAGCGAGTTTGTGGTAAAAATGTCTGTGTATGGCACCTATGGACACTATGAAGGTTTTGGGCCCAATTCTCAATCATTCCTATCATACGTTCAGCATGTAGCAAAATGAAAAGATAAATAGTGCTCTCTTTTGCCTTTTTTGTGGTATGCGGCAAACTTAGCTTGGCTATTTAGACGTTGTCAGGATACAGTACCATAACATTTACAATGACATTAAAGAATGAACAGTTTTGAAATATGTAACTTAAAAAAACCTTAAAATGTAAAAAACCTATTACTTTAATCAAGAAGCAATATTAATATTGATTTCATTAAACTTATTAATCATATCATTCTACATTATAATATATATAATATAATGCAATATCGTTATTAATTATAGCTATCATTAGTACTGACATTTAATATCTTAATATTTATTAACTGAAATAATACCAGTTTAAATATTATAAAAAATCAAATATTTAATCCAGCTCGATGCCACATTTTTTTTTTCTTGTTGTTCTTATGTTGTGCACGAAACAACCATTAATCCAGGATTTGATTTCCTCAGGTTCAAACAGATATGCAAGGATAAGACACGCTAACATGCACTGCAAAAGGGAGCAGAGTGGGATAGTTGCAGGTTTTCAAACCTTGTACATGCTGACGGGTTGCTGAAAGCTGGTACCAGAAAAAGTGTCTATTTTTATTTTAGAGAGGAAATTAAAAAAAAGTGACTCCCCATTACACTTTGGCACTCTGCCTGTCTCAGCATTGACAGAGCGGCAGGCACCCTGCAGTCTTCCTGAAGCAGCAGCAGGGCTCCAAAGTGGGGGACATGAACCTACATGGAAAAGAGCTGCTGCAATTCTGCTGGGGCTTGTTCTAGTCTTACTCCCTCCTCTCCCTATCCCACCCAGAATGGGAGTTTTGTGTCAGAATGAAAAAAAATTGTTTCGGGAGGTGCTGTTTGGACACCCCAAATGGCTGGCTGTGAGGCCTGGGCTCTGTACTCTGCTCCAGCAGTTGTACAGGCAATGCAGTACTGGTCAGGACATTTCTCTGTCCTAGCTTCCTTCCAGCATCGATTATCTCATCTTCTTTGAATTGTCGACTTACTGGTGCACGTCTGTCCACCTCAGCTCTTGAGGTTATACGGTGCACCACTTAGGGTTGTCAGAGGACAAAACCTAGGGATTGTATTGTAACATAATATGCCATATAATAGCATTTTATCTTAATAATCACTCTGTTACTCCAATGACAGAACAGGGTTAAGTGTGCACATCATTGCCCCAGTTGCTTCTTAATTGACTGAAAGAATTGATTTCCATTCGTCACATGGCATTTCTTTTTTACACCTCATTGATTATATCATGTGCAGCATTTTGATCTCTTTCTGTTTTAAAATGACATATTTTACTTGGTGCTTTGTAGCTTCAGCAATATGGTTATTTACAAGTAACGTAACTGGTACTCTGACTTACACCCAGGTCTAAGAACAGAGCTTACAAAACCTTGTGCTTTGTTAACTCAGTGCTCTGTGCTGTATTCAGGTAGTGTATGTTCATCTTCAGTATATTGCCACCCTGTCATTCTCTCATGTGATATGTTAAAAAATAGCAATTATGCTGAAGCAAACTATGTGAGTGAGACCCAGCAAAGAAACATTCAGCCTGGCTGACTACAGAATCTACTAGATACACATGCAAAATTTAGAATCCGCATTTAAAATTACGTGATTAGCTGATTTTTTTTTTTTTTTGGTTATGGATTAGCCAGTTTAGTTTGAGTTTCATTTCATGCTCACGTAAATCCAACATCAGTTTCCTGACGACAGTCTTCTGCGTAGGGTAGTTAAAAGGCTGTGAGAGTTTCTTGGTAATACCCATGTGATTTAAAAGTAGTCTTTGACTTCCACCATCTGCCTTGAGAGACTTCAACAATGTGATGGAGGATGTAAGCAGCAAAAGAGTGGGAAACTGAGCAGGAAGAATATTGGAGGAGCGGACTGGGAGCTGTTATTATTAAAGAACAAGTGGGGAGAAGTAATTACGTAGATGTATTGTGCCTAGTGGTATCGCTCAGGCAACAGGATTAAACTGTACTCCCAAATAAAAGTCATCGTGTACTTATTCGCTGGATCAACTTCATCCATCCAAATTGTCAGTATTAATATGCCGTGAATGTTACATGTCTTTGAGGGTGCCCAAATATAGAGAAGGTAAAAAAAAGAAGATCTCAGTACATTTGCAGTAAAAGCACATTCAACCCTTTCCCTTTGTGGATTTAGGAAAAATATTTGGTATTGGACTGTAGGTGAGTTACTAGATTTTTTAATTATGAAAGTGACCACAAGTCAACTTTACATTATATTTTGAATGCGTATGAGAATGCCCCAGTTTTTAGAGTTCATAAAAACATTCAGATTTCTCACACGTATTATGAATATAAAATGGTATCTAATGCTGTATCTGGGTTTGGGCTGATACTTCAGGTGCAAAACATTTTGATCGTAGTTTTCCTGCTTACACAGATGAAAATATATTAGTAACTACATCAACTGAAATTATCAGAGATACAGAAGGTTTAAAACAATTGAGATCAGAACTGGAGAAACCTATGGTCGTTAGCTAAATTAAAATGCAGACAAGTAGGATGATCAAGTTTTATTAAAAATAACCCAACAACATTCAGTTGATGACTACATCAACTTCTTCTTAGAAGAAAGCCAATGACTTTCTTTGATTCATTGAATTTTTTCTCTTGTAACTTGCCTCAGCAGTCTAGTTAATCTAGAGAATCATAGAATTATAGAATCGTCAAGGTTGGAAAAGACCCTTAAGATCATCGAGTCCAACCGTTAACCTATCACTACCAAGTCCATCTATACCATGTCCTCGAGCACCACATCTATCCGTTCTTTAAATACCTCCAGGGATGGGGACTCAACCACTTCCCTGGGCAGCCTGTTCCAATGCCTGACTACCCTTTCAGTGAAGAAGTTTTTCCTAATATCTAACCTAAACCTCCCCTGGCACAACTTTAGGCCGTTTCCTTTCATTCTATCACTCGTTACTAGGGAGAAGAGAGCAACCCCCACCTCGCTACAACCTCCTTTCAGGTAGCTGTAGAGAGCAATAAGGTCACCCCTCAGCCTCCTCTTCTCCAGACTAAACAACCCCAGCTCCCTCAGCTGCTCCTCATAAGACTTGTGCTCTAGAGCCTTCACCAACTTCGTTGCCCTCCTCTGGACATGCAAACCTTAGTATATTTCTTTTTTATTCCCAGTGTTAAAAGAGATAAGGTCCCTTTCTTAGGAAGTTTGCAGACAAGTTTTCTGGCATCTATAGGAAGAAAGTGGGAAAAAAGTGGTCATGAAATTTGACTAATAATAATAATAATAATAATAATAATAATAATAATAATAATAATAATAATAATAATATAACAACTCCAGCAACATATTTTTTAATTATTTCAAAATATTTATGGACAATTTTTTGTGGAATGACACTTGATATTGGGGACTTTGGGCTCAGCGCGATTTTTTCATGTGGGACACCAAAAGAGGCAAGAAATCAAGATTTCTCTTATAAATGATAGCATAGATTTAGCTATCATTATCCAATATAAAAATATTACTTCCAAAATAGCCAGCCCTTTCTGTTACTCTCATGAAATCACAAAAAGCTTCATGAATATTTTTCTTTTCATGTTCAAATAATACCTTTGTGGATTCCGATTGTTGTTTCTCCAATATCTTTACATAGGTCACTTGCTAATGGACCTTAGAGACATATAGAAAAACGTAGGGAGAGAAACCATTTTCTGTGCAATTGGTCTCTGAAGACAGAGAACATCTTTGATCTGGAAAGGGAATAAAGGTTTATGAGAAGGAAATTTTGTTTTAAACTTCTGAGTGGGAAATTTAAAAAATGGGAAACAAGTACTAAGAAATAACTACTCCAAGTATTTGTTAGCAACACAGTAAGGTAAAAAGGTGGTTGTTCACCTTATCGTGTTGGTAAGCCAAAAACCCCAGAAACTCCTGAATTGGAAAGTTACATGTCTTGGCCCCTTTATAGCAGAAGGTGGCAATGTTTGCCTTAGAAAGAGAATTTTTCTCTTGCCTGTCCCTCTGACTAAATGACGAATGCCATACCTAATGCTAGAAGCAACGCTGAATTCATAGAGAGCAAAGAATTGCTATTTCATAGAGCTTCTTCACAGGAGAGGTGACTTTTGATCAATTTACCTAACTAAAGTTGTGAGACTATCAGGTGGTGTATAATGAATTTTTGATGCTGATTCCAACCCAGGGAAAGTTCTTATTTTCGATACAAATGTCATAGCTTCTATAAACTTCACAATCATATTAGAAATATGAAGTGGTCAAGGAAGAGATTTTTGAGCTTTATAGCAGCTATTGGGTCACACTTTTTAAGTGTTATAGTTTATATTTCAGTCCAGGATTCAATGTGATATAAACGTTTCCTCCCTGCATTGCTAGCATTCCTGCTAAGAAACAACAACAACAAAATCTTCATTTTTTCCTTTTTTTCCACACTCTTATGCATGTATAGCAGACATTTGGACCAAATCACTACAACCATTTAATATAAAACCCCTGTATTTGACTATGTTCAAAAACTGCCACGCCAGCTCTCAAGAAACATGTTATTTCCATGATTTGGATGCACTCAAATCAACATAGTAGTACCAAGCTGATAGAAAATAGCTGAGAAAATAAAAATGTGAAAATAAATAAAACATAATAATACATAAATAAAAAAATAAAGAATAAAACTAAATAGCAGAGAAAAAAAATAGTGTTTGTTATACTTGTTTTGCACTACAAAAATTACAAAAAAGAGGCAGGGCTTACCAAAACCTACTGAGATTAATAGACAAAAATATTTTTCTCTTTTCTTATTACTTAATGTGTGTTAAACTAAGGATGCTATCCTGTAGTGGTGCACATTATTAAAACAAAGCTTGATCAGTGAGTAGAAATAAGTTTTATGTTGTAATTATAATTTCAAAAATGGAAGTATACTCTTGTACTTCAGCTATGAGAATTTTTAGTCTGACAATATGCTGAATAATGTGTAAAAAATTCACTTCTGTGAAAATAATGACTACCGTAGATGAGCAGTTAATGGAATTATTTTCTGCAATAGAAGTATGATATCCTCCACATGTAATGAAAAATATTTATTCAATTACCTAATTTCTGGATTAATTTGAATATTTATACATACTTCCTGAAAACAGAGAGAGGTGGAGTGTCATTGCTGTATCATTGGGAACATTCAATACCGTTTTAAAATCAAATTCTTTGGTTTTCTTAAAGTTTCATTGATAGAATAAGTCTCATTTATTAAATGATTTGAAAACCTCGACAGTCCCTCAGCCAGTTTTACAGCTGCCTGCTCTGTGCCAGTGACTCACACAGAGCAAAGAAAAGGAAGAGGAGGGAGAAGTAGTTGTGGCTTCCTCTAGCTCTTGGCACTGGCCCGACATAAAAGCTGCTAAAAACCGATTCTCTTGAAAGAGGAGATGATACAAAAATTCAGTGAGACAGTGCATGAGTGTGAGGAATCCAAAGGGAACTAATCCCAAGAGGAACCCCCAGTGGTGTGTAGAGAGGGTGAAGGAGGTTGCCACTTCACCTGTGGAGGAAAGAAAACTTGGGAAGAGGGAGTGCAGAGGGGTCAGCATTAGGAAGGGCTGGTAGGGAAACAAGATAAAAGAAAGGAATAAGCGGAATCACGGGAAATGGAAAACTGAGCTTATTTGATTGATTTTTTTATTGTTAAGCTGCACTGTTGACAGTGGGATCTGGATGTTCTCTCAATGTGGTATCCTGTTGAGATCCTCATGTGGTATAATATTATGAGGACAGGGAATGAACCATCTGTGATTTTTGTCATTTACTGGGAGCAGAAAACCTCAATGTTAGCCTAATATGTTTTGAAGCTTCTGTTTTATAATACTATTACAAAAAGAACCCAGAATATACCAAGGTGAAGACAAATCACCGTGAGGCATGGTGGTCCTCTTCCCTAGAAAACTATAAACTCCTTTTTTTTTTTTTTTTTTCAGTCCTCGAGGTTGCTGCCTCCTCCTTTCTTTTGAAGAAAGGGCTGCCACCTCAGCTCTTTGGAAGTGCTGGGAGGGTGATTCATGCGGCCGGCAGCTGTCTTCTCTTTGAGCCCACCACAGCTCTGCAGTGAGCAGCGTGCTGCCGTGGGAGGTGCTGTGTGTGGGAAGATGTATTAAAACCAAGGTCTCACAACTTCTGACGAACAATTCCATGGCTCTTTTCATGGCACTGGGTGATAACTCTGTAAACTGGCCAAATACATATTTGAATAATTATACTCTGCCTTCTGCAGAACACGTCCCAGGTCATTAGAACTGGAAAATATTTTCCTGTTTTGTTTTATTCAATTGTGGTTTCTAAAACAGCCTTGTAAAAAATGATTGTAAAAAATCTGTTGTAGCTCAGTTCCATTCACATTTCAGTGACAGGTAAATGACCAGTCTCAGCTCTCTTTTATACCATTATTGAAATGCTTTTGATGAAATTGTGTTTAATTCTAGTTTTCCTTATGCTCCTCAAATGTGTCATATCAGAAATTCCTAAATTATAGTTTATGGGTGATATTGAATCGGTCAAAATCAAAGCTAGAAAATGCAATTAACATTAAAAATGCATTCAAATATATAATCTGCAAGAAAACCAAGAAGAAGTCAATTTTTATATTATAAAATTACTGTACCACAACACATAAGGGAAGCCGGTGGAAATTTTGCTTGAGCAGAGGCTTCAGGATTCGACCTCTTTTTATTATTTTCAACAGCATTGTCAAGGTATCTTGGACTTTTCATACAAAAAATACATCTTTGTCTCTTGGAGCTAAACCAATTTTATTTTAACATGACCACTGTTATGTCTCAGGATATGCCTGAAATAAGTTATAGTAATTTCTGGAAACAAAATACCACCTACATAAGCCTCTCAGGGTTTTCTAGTTCTAAAACAATTTGCAAATTGTGTCCACATGTTCTTTGAATGGAGATAACATTTTAAAAAGATGTGTGTAACAGAGTAAGGTTAAGTCTGCAGTGTCTTTTGATGGTATATTTAAGGCTGAGGACAAGGCTTATAAAAAATCCAGTCTGCAGACTATCTGTACTACTTATCTGTTGGGGTATCTCTTAGCAAGCCGGCTAGTTCGCTTAGAGGAAAAGTCTCCAGCACATCTGCACTTCGCTCAGGCTAGATTCCTTGCAGTCTGGATGAGCTCTGGCTTTCCATGCCTGGTGAGCTGTTTTCTTGCGTGGCTTTGCGCTGGTGTCTGACAGCGCTAGAAGACTGACGTCAGGTAGACAAGCGGTCCAGCACCGTTTCTTGAAGGGCCGTAGTGTTGTCTTCAGGGAGGAAAATAGACACCCTGCGAGCAGATTGAGCCAGGCTGGCTACAGGGCAAATAAGAACTTGGGAGCAGGGTTTTGGGAATGCTGCTTTTTAGGTCCCTCCTGGCAGCTAGCAGAGTAAGTAGAGTATAGATGTAGACTGGGAAGTTTTAATGCAGCTTTCACAAGAACTAGGATTTTTGCCCATACTTTGAAGATTTTTCTCACTGTACCATAGAAGCCTCTTGGGAAGTAATGCATTTAATACTGTTTTCTATTTCCACTTGTCATTCTCTTAAACACTGGAAAATGTACAGCATTTGCTTGTTGATGCAGTGGTGGTTTGACTTTCAAATAAATAAACAGTTACAGCCAGCTCAGAAGGCATTGTCTAGTCTAGCTTTTTACATGTTACAGCTTCTGGGAATTTAGTCACAGTTGTTTTTGTAATCTTCCCAAAAATATGACTAGACCACTTCCTCAGTCCCTTAAACTTGAACTTTTAGAAGCTGGGTGAGCCTCAGAAAGTCTAATAAAAAATGACTTTATATTGCCCTTTAAAAATATAATTTTAGCCATTGTATGGTCTACACCTGCGCATATCTGCTAATGAACTCCTGAACTACTTTTTGGCAATATGTACATGCTCTCTTCTAAAAGGATTGGCTTCTTCAACTGAAAGTAATTAGTAAAATAGTAAAGCTGAAACTTTACTTTTAAAAAAATATTATTTTTGCTTAAAACATGCATGGGACAAAATTGCATCATGCCCTTACTGCTTAACAAAGAACAAAAAGAAGAAAGATATTAAATTAAGAAGCATTTTAGGAAATGAGTTTGAATGTGAAGTCTAAATAATTGGCATGATTTTTCAGAAACGCGGGACAGTAATAAAAATATTTTCTAAATGTACGTGATTAATTTGCATATTTAAATACAAGAATTCCCTTTAGCAGGAAGATTTCAAATTGATATTCAGGTCTGCTATGTCTACCCGTCAAGGACTGTTCTTTTATTATGTGTCAGTGTACAAATGGCAGCTGATTTGAGGCTTCGGTTGATGGTCAGTAGTGCATAAAACTAGTCATGCAACTCCTGGTAGCTGTGGCAAAAAGAAATAGGGATAGAGATGATAGATGCTATAATAGAGAGGATAGTACATTAGCAGGTATCTGAGACGGCATATTTAAGTGGGTGTGTATTGGGTTTACAATTGGGTTAGCCAAGGCATGTTTTGGACCACAGCAGCCCCAGTTTTTGGAAGCAGCAGTCCTCCCTGGTGAAGGGAGGAGGATGGGCTAGTTTCTGAAGCCAGTCTCCTCACTGCAATCTCTGCGCAGCAGCCGGAGGCACACCAGTCCCCGAGAGCTGCGGGCAGGAGTCACACAGGAGGGGATGGGTAGCACCTGGCATCTCTGCTCTCATTTGAAACAGGATAGGTGCCAGGGATGTAACTGCTGTTTGCAACTTAATTCCTAAGCATAGGTGTCCTATGCTTATGAACGGGTCTTCAAAATCTTGTAAGCCTTGTATTTTTCTCGCTCTGTAAATTCACCTGTGTAACACACTCTGACATTGTGAGTTTTTGTGAAAAACAAAGGCCCTCCATTTGAGGAACATTAATAAGTCCTTATCTCTTTTTTGCCCTCTGTCAATACACTATGCTATACTCAGGAGAAGGTGTATTATCACCCGAAGCTCCCCCCCGCTCCCAGCCTGTTGAAAACAACTTTTGCCAAGCAATATTTTGTGGGCAATGCTATCACAACCATGGGTTAAAGGGCTAAGAAATAAGCTTTATATTATTTCTTTTTAGCTCCTTGTACATGCACAGCACAGGTGGCCTGCAGATGTGTAGTAAATCTGATGCTCCAGCGATGTGTTAGACTTAGCGTTCATGCTTAGGCAGCGTGAGTGCAGTAAGCCCAGTGCTTCCAAGAGAGTGCGCGGTGTGCAGTTATGTTGTAACTCTGAGGTTTCCTGAACAAATTGCATTTATGGAGTCTGTGCAGTATAACACCAGGCATGCCAGAATGTATGGTAACAGGTCGGAGTTACTGGGCTTACCTACTGATCCGATTAGGCTATGACATGTAAGGAAGTCCTTGACAAATGCAGAAAACATTAAGAACCTCCTAGATAAAATTTACGAGGTTCCATTCAAGAAAATAACCCCAAAAAATCCCCTGCAAAGACTATGCTGAGAATCATCATGGATCTTTTAGTACTTTCTGTTTCATGCTCAAAATATTTTGCAATTAACAAAACCTAAGATATCACACACTGATTAAAAGAAAACCACCCTAGTTATTTGTTTTGGAATAAGAAAAGGAAAATAACATGAGCTTCCTTCTCATGTCCCGTGTTGCACTTTTGGAAGGAGCACTGCTATAACTGTCATAGGTGTAGGATGTGAGATGGAGCGGAGCACAAGTCTACTTAGCAAATAGTTGAAACATTGCCTTCATGCATGTGTATGCCTTAATGAGAATGTAAAATAACCTTGAAAATCGTAGTATGAAACAGGAGGAGAGGATATGCAGAAGATTTTTTTTTTTGTTCTGACGTAACTCCGGTCTTGCTTGCCTTTTTGGGAGTTCTGAATCTCTGCAAAGCCATCACGGTTTGCATGGACTTAGTTCTAAACAAAGCTCCTTCCCAGCAGCTGAGAGAAGGAAGAAGGTCCTTTCCTTCAAATTCCATTTTAGGATGTATTTCTTCCATCAGCACTCTTTATCTGTTTCTGCACTTCCTTCCTCAGCTGCAGCTGTCTTGAAATAAGCTTTGTATTAACTCATGATTTGAAAAGTACCAAAGGAGGCCCTTTGTTTACTACCAAGGCACGTGTGAATCTGTATGCTGACAGTCTTTTATGCAGAGACTCAAAAGGGTGTCCCACAGGCAGATTTTGAACTTGACTCTCTCCTTCTTTGCCACTAACTGATAACTCACGTGTAAAATGTACAGGTTGTGATGATTTATTTGGCATTTATATTGCAGTCGTACCAAGGGTCATTGATTAGATCAAGAGTCTCTAGTGTAGTACAAAGATGCAATGAAAGATAGTTATGTCCCCCAAAAGCATGCATGTGCACTAAAATAATCCCAAGTTGTTCCTGAGGAAGCATGGCGACCCTTTGTTTTAGCAAATGGACTTAGCTGGATTCTTGGAGCACGCATGTGTGTTATGCATGCTTAATGCATAACCTAATGCACCTCTGGTGTGTGAGCATTTCTTCTCCTCTCTCTGTGCCCAGTGGGGCAGTGTTTTGTAGCACTGTGTTGAAATAGTTTCAAATGCATCATTGTCACTGGTCGTCTTTCCATTTTGCTTTTTTTCCATAAGTTTTTTGAGCTTATTATCCTTAAATCCATTGCTGCCACCAGAGGAGTGGGACTTGGCAGTGCTGAAGCATGCAGTGCCAATTGAAATTCGCCAGCGTGATATAGGGGGATGACAAACTGGCTCAGCAAACGCGAGTGTTCTGCCTGCATGTCAAAAGCCAATATCCACTAGACACAAAACCATTAAGTTGGTTAGGAAATATTGTCAAACTGAATAGTTTCTGGGTTTGCTTTAACCCTGATTGCTTTAACATTGCCCGTGGAATCTTTTGCAGTCTACTGAGGTTGTCTCAAACTAGTTGAAGAGGAAGTTTTAACCACATTGCTTTAATTTCTTTTACTTTGACTTTTTAGGCTAACATTTGCAAATGTGCTTTTGGAATCTTCACACATACACTTGGGAGATCACGTTTCCTAGGAAAATCTTTAGGGTCAAATGAATTTTCCGTATGGGGATTCTAGCCACTAGAACCATCCCAAGAAATAAGAACTATCAAGCTAAACAGGCTGTGGACATTTAAAATAATCTTTTTCTCACTTAAGTAGTGAACAAGTGCTACTTCCCAACAGTGCCTTGCATGTTGAACATATGATGTGTTTGTCCTTAATTCTGTTAAATTAAATCAGTTGAGCAGTTTCTGGTACAGAAAGGTTTGGTTTCAAGCTTCCTTGAAGTTAGTGATAAAAAGTTTGCTATAAAAGTCATGATAAAGTCTTAGCTGTAGTGACAAAGACAGTATGTCCGGAACTGCAGCAAGAATAACCAATCTGTGAGATTTGTGGAAGCCAGCCGTCAGTCACTTGTTTTCAGCTTTCTCTTACACCCCAACACAGAAGTGGCACAATGTACTTCCAAGTTCAATATTATCTTAATGGGTAAAATGACAATAATATGTACTCTTTTCCAACAGTAAAAGCGAATACACTGATAAAGATGGAAACAGACCCCATATAAGGAAGTAATTTTGTCTCTGTTTAGCTTTCCTGAATTTTGATGTGGTGTCCTGAGAATGGTGAGACAGACAGAAAGACAGAAAGACCGACAGGCAGAAAGTCCTCCCATTTCAGTCCTTAGATCCTTGCAGTGCTGGCTATGTATTGAATGTACATTTCTATGCTCTAGACAACATCTGATCTACTTGCCTGGACTCTTTGCAAACAAAAGAAAGGTATAATAGTTTTGAGGGGGGCAATTGTCTTACACAAACACTCAAACTGACCAGATAAATCTTGTTCCAGAATTTCGTATTTCTCTTCATTGATGATGAAACTAGACAACTAGCCGAGAAGGAAGCGTTTATACTACAGATGTTTAAAGTTAGCTGCAATGAAGTCTCATTCTAGGAACTGCAGTAGGATTATAGGAATCAATATACTAACACTGACGTTTTCTAGTAAACATGTAAACATTATCAAGGCAGGGACTGAAAAGCTATAATATAGACGTAAGTTTTGGTGGTGACCATAACAGAATTTGTTTTTTGCTTTTCCTCATTTGTCCTACCAGAAGATTTCTAAAAAAGTAATTATTTTGATGAAAAGAACCTACTAGTCTTTATTTTAAATATTTTCATGGATGGTTTATTATCCACTTTCTCTTGGACAAAACTGTTCTTTATCATAATACCTTCTCTCCTCTTGTATTTAACATCCTTCCCACAAGCTTTGTCTTTTTCTGTTTACTGTCAGCCTTCATTTTTATGGACTAAATGAACTAGACTCTTTTTGTAGTTGCTGTTCTGGTATACTGCAATCCCTAATTTCCCTAATGAGCCTTTCTGCATTCAAACAGCTATCCTGAGGTTGGATACTGAGTGGAACCAGTGGATCTTCCTTTACTGTGTTTTTCCCAGGCGATGAGATCTTATTTCATAACACAAATGGTTGTAGTTTTTTATTAAATTTTGTTGGATTTCTATAACTTAATTTCTCAGACCTGTATTTTTCTCTCATTTTGCAGCCCTGCCCTATGTTTTCACTGAATCTTAACTTTCTTATGAGTGAATTTAACTAGCTATTTTATATTTGTGGGCCAGAATGATTACTGCAAATACGAAATAGCCAGCTCAAGAAGGCCATTGGTAATGTCCTCCCATTTTAATAGGTTTTGCTTTCAGCAGAGACCATTACTCTTTTCCCTTTAATTAGTTTCAAATGCATCCCAAGTGCTATTAACTCTTACCTTTTCTATTGTTTGCTAGCTGTCCATGTAGAACCAAATTTTCTCTGCCTTATCAAGTACAGTTATCACACTAGTTTTACAGTTATAGTTCACTCTGTTTTCCTTTTTTTCATATTTTCATTGCATTTCTCTTCTGTATACATATTATGTCCCACTAGCAGGCCTGCAGTTGAAATGATACCATCTTTCCTTTTTTTCTCAGCAGAGACAGTACGTTTACGTGAATATTTTAATTCCTTCTTGAGGCCTTCATGGTTCTTAGGAGGATGATAGCTTGTAGCATTATCATGAGATTACTAACCTGCAAAAATGGAAAATTAAGGGAGAGAAGCAGAAGATTACTTGTGAAGCTGCTTGTTGTACAGGGTCAATGAATCAGCTCCTTGAAAAACTCATTTGTATGAAAAGAAACTCTTTTGTTTGTGTGTTTGTATTCCAATTTCTTTCAATTATTTGTCAGAAAGCTCTCTGAGACAGGTTCATACCATGAATGTATGGAGGTGGGGTTTTTTTTTAAATGGGTATGATTGTTTGGGTTTACTATCTAGTTAAAGCTGTTGTTCATCCATCTTGGAGGCTGTGCCATTATCTAATATGTAAAAATGTCATTTTTACTATCGATGAAAGCACCTGGTGTGGTGTAAAGTGGTGCGAGACTGTTAAATGCAGCTTTACAACATGGTGTCATATTTATGAACAAGCCAAATTATTCTCCACAGAATTTTACTGCAGAACAATTATATTTATACTGTATAAAAATATGTATCACTGCAGCCTGGCTTTTGCTTCCAATTCTCAAAAATGAAATTGCATCATATGTCGGAAAGAGCTAGACTTTTTTCTTTCTGCCTTCAGTCACTTTCTCCAATGAGTTGGATGAGTACTCTGTAACTGGAATCTTTTGGCTTCTTTTACTACTGAACTAAAGCCAGATCTATGAATTAATTCAGCTTTTGCCTCTTTTAAAATGGATGAAATCTCAATGAAAGTCCCTTAGCATAAAATTATTTCATAAATAGAAGATTTAGAGGCAATATAAATACAATTATTTGGATGATTACATTTCTCCTTGGTAAAGGAAAAGAAAATACTTTAAAAAGTGAATCACTAGCTGCCCTTTACAGTTTTCTGTGTAGAGACCATTGTTAATAGTCAGTGACACTTGGAAAGACAGCAGAGTTGGATAAAAATCATAGCAATAAAATATAAAAGCTATTTGAGTAGACTTGTCATTCATCGGTTAAAACCAATTAGAAAAAGACAAAAATACCTGCCAGTAATGATGTTTGACCTAATCATTAATGTGGTAGTCTTTGATTAACAAAACCCATGCAATAAGACCATTCATGAGAATCACATATGTACTTAAAATACAATGGAATAAAGTAGATTGGAATGGAATAAATTTTTAAATTGCTTTCAAAGACTGGCGCCCTCACAATTAAAGCTATTTGGAAGATATACTAAACCAAAGGATAAGGTGCATATAACTTCTTCATTAACTTGTGAGCATGTGGAGATACAAACAGATGAATGAAGCAGCTCTACCTAAATCCCTTTGATGCTTTATGTAATTCAGATGAAATTTGCTTGTAGTGCCATAACTTATTCATTCTGCACTGGAGTACTGTATCACCTATGATCTGATCACTATGTTTTTGGTTTTGTTTTTTTTTTTGAATGGAGGGCAACTAAGCATGAAAACTAATGTAAAAACAAGTTCACTGTAACTTGACTTACCACTCAGGATGCAATTAGTTGTATACTGACTTGTTCTGTAGTCAGCATTGGAGCCTTGCTGAGTCGCTGTGATGAATTTTAGCTAATGCTGTTTTCGCTGCTATTGTTTCATACTGAGTGTTGGATTGTTATTTGAATAGTCAATTCACTGATAGTGATTTCAAAAATAATATGTGTATTTTTTAGGAAGGACGCTTGGCTTCAAGCTAGCATTGGAAGTTATTTAAAAGCCCATTAGCCATAGCCATAAGGGCTTAATTTAAAACTTCCAGTAAGTATGTACCTGATAAAAATACAAATATAGAACCCTTTTTTTTTTTCCCAATTTAATTAAACAATAACTTAAACAAATGATGTTATGCTGCTGAAAGTGATAGCTGCAGGGTACTGCTTAACCATTGATACACTTCTCAGCACAGTGTTTTCAAAATCTTACTGAAAAAGATGTTTCATACTAATTTAAATTTCTGTCTAGACCAATAAGAACAATGTGCATGGCCCAGAAAGGAAGGGATAGTCTACCCACAGTCCTTGGTCTAGCAATGGGTGCTTCAGTCTGCAGTCCTAGAGCATCAGGCAGGGAAGGTGTTAAATCTACCTCCTGAAATTCTTTTCTTCCATGTGCACTGCCTTCTGCTACCCTGGACATGGCTTTCCTAGCCTGCAGATAGTCTTCCTGTGCTGAGACTACTGAGACAGGATAAGAAGTTGATGTCTCAGCCCTCTCCTCAGTAGCTACTGTTTCCTTGATGCTGCAAGGTTGTTCTCTTCATTTCAACTGCTTTGTCCAGGACAAATTTAGAAGTTCAGTGGATAGGATGCCAGTGTTGCCCTTGGGGGGCTGTTTCACACCTTTGGACAGCTTGTCAAAAGATTGCCCCCAGTTTTTCTCCATCCTGATTTCTAATCATTCTTATTTATACCTCACAGAATAAATTATTCTCCTTGAAGACAGTCATTATTCTTTTTACATCTTAGTAATTTACACTTAGATGACCTAATTGCATTTTTTTTCATTTCCTTGTTCTTTTTTAGTCATACTACATAAATTTTTCTACTTGATTTTTTTTTTCATATGTTAAACAACTCTATCCTTCCATCACCTTTTCAAAATTTCTCTAATTCTGCCCAATTTTCTGGTGTTTTTATAGTTAAGAGCCATTTAAATCTGAAAATTATTTACCAAAGTCAGAGAGAGAGCGAGAGAGAGGCACAAAGAGTAAATGTGTAGATCACAAGAAGCCTCTATACAGAGCAGGCTGAACTAATTTTCTGTTACCTTATTTCATCACAAATTCATGTCTAATTTACTAATTTGTTGACTCTTCTAAAATTGTTTTGTAGATTTTTTTAGTTTTCTTTTTTTCATTGAATACCTCTGTTTCAGGTAAGATTATTTTTCCCTGAAAATGTTACATATATATATATATATATACACACATACACTTGTTTGCATGTTAAAATTTTTCTTTGCTTGTTCCACCCCCACGCCTGCAAAATTTATATGGACTCCACGTCTCTTATGTACTTTAAGGAAACAAAGACCAGAAAGTTCTAACTATAAGCCAATGGCAACTACTTAAAACACGCACGAGAAGACAGAAAGACCTCTGGTTCTGTTTAAAATGAGGTGGAGATAATCTGGATCTCAAACAGGAACAGTCTCCAGTCGGAGGGTCACCAAAATGAAAACCTGGTTACTGGCCAACTTAAACACAAAGGAGGGTTTCATAAGACATAAGTAGCACAAACAACTTCTAGTAGGACATAAAGAAGGAAATTTAAGGAGTTTTTCCATTGATTTGAGTTCGAACAGGATTAAGTCCTCAAATTATTGTGTCTCATTTCAGGTCCTTCCTTTGCAGTTTGCTGTTTTGTGAGTTGGGAACTACTTAAATGGTGCTATACTGGACTTGAAAGTTCATATAGTCTTTCCTTCGTTGGCCCCATCTTGTACTGTCCTAGGTGAAATCACTCATGTTTCACACAAAACCAGCAATTTTTGTTCCCTCTTCAGAAGAGAGGGAATATTTCACAGAATAGTTGATCCATACAGGGCAAAAATGCATTTTCTTTATAATGTCATTTTAAGTTTGACTTATCCCTGCAGCAATGAGAGGGTTCATTTTACATGCATATTGGCTTTGAGAAACTATGTAATTTGGATCCCATTCATTCTGAATATATTTTTTAACTGGTTGTAGAGCTTTGGGTTTGGGATTTAGAGTGGACTGAGCCTCAATTGGATGATATAACTTTAATAAAGGGAAATACAGCCAAGCTACATGAGAGCATCATTAACACATCCATTATGTTCCTGAGACTTGAAAAAGAACACCCAGGAGACTTCACAAGTTAGGAACATAGCTAACTTATTTAAAAGTTCCTTGCCTGTTTAACTATCCTTGCTTAACTATAGTATTGAGATCTGGACTGTGTGAAAAGAGTGTTTTTTGTCCTTGTAAGTCTAAAAATAACAGCAAGCCTAAAAATAACAGTAAGTATGAGTGAAAAGTTAGCTTTCTTTAAAGCTTCTTTCTTTAGTCATCAATAAACCTAATTCCCTTTCCTCCCTCTTCCAGGCTGAGCAACGAAGAAAGTTATTATCTCTTGGGCTAGTGAGATTTACATGAAGTAAAATATCATGGAGAGTGGCTTGGCAACTACCTCAGCCAATTCCCTCAGGACTCTGGGATGCATCGCGTCAGATCCCATAGACTTATGTATGTTCAGGTTCCTCAGGTGGTCACGAACCTCATCTTCTCTTACAGTGGGAGGGACTTTGCTCCCCCAGGCCCTGTCTTCTGGTCCATCCACTCGAGAGGTGTGGGAAGAAAGGCTGCCAGTGAAGACTAACGCAAAAAAAGTTGTTGAGTACCTCAGCCTTCTCCTCGTCCATTGTTACCAGTTTGCCAGTCATGTTCATCTCGGGGGGTATGCTTTCTTTGACCTCCCTTTTCTGGCTGACATACCTGTAGAAGCCCTTCTTATTGTTCTTTGCATCCCTTGCCAAGTTCTGCTCCAGCTGCGCCTTGGCCTTCCTGACCCCATCCGTACACAACTGGGCAGCTTCCCGATACTCTTTCCAGGATACCTGTCCCTGCTTCCACTGCCTGTGCATTTCCTTCTTGCCCTTTAGTTTAACCAGCAGGTCTCAACTCAGCCATGCCAGTCTCTTGCCTTCCTTTCCCCATTTCTTACACCTGGGGATCGAGAGCTCTTGCACTCCATGGAAAGCATCCTTAAAGATCTGCCAGCTCTGTTCTGCTCCCTTGTCCCTGAGGGCAGTTTCCCAGGAGGTCCTATTGACTAACTCTTTCAAGAGCTGGAATTTTGCTTTCCTAAAATTCAGGGTCCTGACTTTACTCTTTGCCTGACCCATATCCCTCAGGACTGCAAACTCCACCAGTGCATGATCACTGCAGCCCAGGCTGCCTCCAATCTTGACGTCACTGATTAACTCACTTGTGTTGGTGACCAACAGGTCCAGTATCACATCCCCTCTGGTAGGGCTGTCTATTACCTGGCTTAAGACGTTATCCTCAATGCACTCCAGGGGTCTCTGTGCTACTTTTCCAGCAGATGTCAGGGTGGTTGAAGTTCCCCTGCAGGACGAGAGCCTATGAGTGCGATGCGTCCTGTAGCTGGCATAAGAAGGCTTTGTCAATAGGCTTCCCTGATCGGGTGGCCTGTAGTAGACACCAGCCACAAGGTTCCCTTTGTTGCCTCTGTCTCGAATTCTTACCCATTAGCTTTCAACCTGCTCGTGGCTATTCTTCAGAGACAGCTCTTCACACTCTGTCCATTTCTTGATGTAGAGGGCAACGTCTCCGCCCCTCCTTCCTTGCTTGTTTCTTCTGAACAGCCTGTAGCCATCGATAGCTGCACTCCAGTCATGGGATTCGTCCCACCAAGTTTCAATAATGGCAACTAGGTTGTAGCTCTCTAGCAACATGGAGGCTTCCAGCTCCTCCTGTTTGTTGCCCATGCTGTGTGCATTGGTGTAGAGACACTTCAGCTGGGCTGTTGGCCGTGTCACCTTCTTCAAGGAATACCCCTTAATTCCTTTGAGGTATTTCACTGGCGTTTCCCTTTTGGCTCCCTCAGGAGCCCCTGGCTCATCTCCGTAAGATGTCAGGGAGTGTAGTGATAGGTCAAGGGGTAATGACTTTAAACTGAAAGAGGGTAGATTTATATTAGATATTAGGAAGAAATTTTTCACTTTGAGGGTGGTGAGGCACTGGAACAGGTTGCCCAGAGAAGCTATGGATGCACCCTGCCTGGAAGTGTTCAAGGCCAGGCTGGATGAGGCTTTGAGCAACTTGGTCTCGTGGAAGGTGTCCCTGTCCATGGCAGGGGGGTTGGAACCGGATGATCTCTAAGGTCCCTTCCAACCCAAAACATTCTATGATTCTATGATTCAATGAACTCACTGTTCCCTTTCAAGCTCCATTTTCTATGATTCTTAAATTTTATTACTATCTGGATGTTTTTATGCTTTTTAGAACAATTATACAGATTTTCAGTTGTTCTTGGTTCAGCTTATTTTATGATATACCTCTCTAGTTTCACCAAAAATTTGCTTCCAGATGACATTCCTCTTTCCTATAACTAAATCTTTTGGTCTCAGAATGCATCTTTAAAAGTCTTTAGACTTGAATGACTATAAAATAAATTATTGCCTCATCTTTCTTGCTGTGGATATTAATCTCTTCCCAGAAGATGTGGTGTAAGTTAAACATTCATGGATAAGCAGTTCCCCCAATACATTTTAGATTGCTTTAAATACTCTTACAGTGCAAAATTATTATGGACTGGTTTTATACAGCCCTGCACTTCAATATATCAACATCTTGAAGGAGGCTTCAGCCATTTTGGAAATTTGTAGTGTAAAAGTACTTATGAAGAGAGTCTTTACGAAGTAGATAATTTTAAAAAGGACAGCTTCAGAATAAGTTATGGGGTATAAAATGAAAGATTTTCGCTTGAAAAGGTAAATGACAGGAATCACTTATGACTTGGTGAATGTCCTAGAATCTCAGTGAATGCTGACATCCTAACATCACCGTGTTGTAATACATAGTCTAAGTAATAGACAATATCTTTGTATTATTCTGCATAAATTGAACTCTTTCTAAAATGTAAAACAAATGTCTTATATTTTTTCCTTGTGAAAAAAATCCTTGTCTCATGCAAGCCGAAGGATCTTTCGTCTCTGACATCATGATTTGTTGTTTTTTCCTCTTTTGACTAAATGGATTTTGTCACATATATGTGTAGCTTATCCCTTACTAGTCATTTAGTAATTTAACAAGCTCCGACTAAAGGCTTTTATCAGACATTCCGTGTGAAGCACAAAAACCAGTTACTAATGTTTTGCATATATCTGTGTATCTTGTTCAGAAGCACAATACAAACCAAAACAGAGTAGAATGCTAAAATTAAATAAAAAAAAAAGCTTAAAAGTTTAATCACAGAATATGAATAAAAGCTCTTAAAGCAGTGAAAATATTTTTATTGTTAAGTAGATGAACTCCTCTTCCATAACTAAGATCTCTAATGGACTTATCAAATCAGAGATTTCCTGGTAGCTTTTTTCAGTTCAGATTAATTTTTCCTGTAATTTGATATAAAATACATAAATATGTGAACAATAATATTATTTTTCTTTTTTTTCCCCTCCAAATGATGAATACAAATTCAAGGCTCTAAAATATAAATTAGATGGAATTTTTATGTATGAAGACTGATCAGCTTCCTGGGCCGATGCTTACTCTTCTGTAGAACCTGCATCTAAAGCAGCAGCAATCACTGATGGGGCTTCTTCAAACAGGGAGTTTATTTTTCTCCTGTAAACTATGGTTCGCAAATGATATCTAACCAGATGCAAATGCCATAATGGACCAGGTTCTATGCCGTAATAGCCTACTCATGTCCATGGAGCAATAAAGTACTTCCATTTTATGCTACAAGCCCGGTTCAGTGCTTTGGGAAGAACTTGAAGGATGACTTCAATCTTTCTCCTCTGGACAAAGGAGACTGAAAAAAAATATGTTGTACTCCATAAACCTATATATTATTCATATATATTATGTAGATATATTTTTAATATCATTTGGATAGTATTTTACTACTGTATAATTTCACAGATGTTATTTAGATAAACGCAGACCTTAACGATCTCTGAGAAATTTCAAGGGGGATTAGCCAGTTGCCTGGAGTCATGCTCTCCTTGCTGCTATTAAACAACAACATCTGCTGCGAGGTTTGTTTCTTGTGGGTCCTTTCAGAGCACCTTTGGGAAAACAGTGGGGCAAGTGAGTTTGCCATCTTTTAGTGTTAAACTTATTTTTTTACTGAGCTCATGAGAAAAGAATCCATCTATAAAATTTCTGAGATCTTGATTTGTTAGAGCTAGCAGCCAAAGATGATCAAAATTGTTTGTTCTTGCTCAGTATTTCTTTACATTAAGCTTCTAATGAATGGAACAGTCAGCTATCAGAAAGTATATTATTTATGAACTATACTCAACACATTGGGAAACCAAAATAAAAAAGATCTTTTTGTACTTTATGGCATAGTGGAGCACATTATGCTACCATGCAGTTCAAATCTGAAGAAATACCTCATAGCTATTTGCACTCGTATTATAAATGTGAAATCAACCTCGCTACTGTCTTTGGAGAGCAACAGAGCAGAGGAAACCAATGTCTCTACCAAGAATCTTAATGTATAGCCAAATGTAAAATAGGTTTGCAATTTGAACATTTTCACCAACAGTAGCAGTGTCTCCTAAACAAAGCTGAATCAATGCCTGCCAGGCAACCTGGAGACCAATACTGCGCTGTTGCTCATTCTGTACCTGTTCTAGCAATAACACGGGAATTCACTTCCCAAATGTATCAGCTGGTACCACATTAACTAGTCAGCAAATAAAGGCTGAGACACATCCAATCTGTAGGAGCTATGTTATGTTTTTAACTGTTTCCACGATAATCCAAGAAGAATAATAAAAATCATTGCTTATTTGGTAACAGATGTTGTGTAACAGCTTCTCATCTAGTTATTGCTTGATTTGGATTATTCCCTTTTTCTGTGTTTTGAGGCCTTGTGACTTCAAAAGAAGTCATGTTTGTCTCTTTTCTAAGACAATTCTTACATAGATACACCAGACTTCAGTGGGGAGATTATGGAGGACCCTCGATTGTATCACAGCTACCTAACAACTGGCTTCAGCATATATTTCTTGGCTAAAGATAGGATGTTAAATATCTTCCATACCATGGAATCAAGCGAAAAGACTAGTAGTTTTCCTAAGCTTTCCAGAATACCATGTATGTGTTAAGGCTAACCAAAGGCAACCTACCTAACTGTAAATCTGCCTATTTTTCTGCTGATAGTATATTTTTAGATATTTAAATATTAATGTCCTTTGGCAAGTGCATTAGGACTCAAGTGATAAATCTAAAACATATAGTTGCTTATCTCAAACATTAAAGTTAGGCTGATGGTCTCCTGAGTATTGGGGATTGACCATATATACATTATTCATCCAAGATGGTTACATGTCATTAAGCCCAGACTCATTTTCATTTTACTTCCTCATGTGCTGTAGGCAGCAAGACTAGGTATATATTGACATTTGCAAAGTATATTGCAGATCAATATGATACACTTTAAGGTAATTGTCCATACAGAAAGTAGTCACAAACTTGTGAGAAAAAGCTACCTTTCATGAAGTAGGAGGTTAGTTTTAGCATTTTACCTACATATATACTCTGAATTCTGCCCTTTCTGTTGTAAAACAAGCTACTCTCATTTCAAGGCTGTCTGTTCTGAAAGAACGGATTAAACAATGTTCTTTATTTCTCAAATGTTTCCTTTGCTGTGCACGGTAGCCCCTTTGGGCTTTCTGAAAGTGCTTTGCTTACAGAAATCAGACTGTGCTTCTTTGGTACAACTCATCAGTTTGTTATGGCATCAGTCTGCATATCTATTGCATGCTCCACCAACTGCACCTGCTGGAGCAGGAGGACATCAGGGTGTGCTTTGCATTCACTTTCTGGTTCTAGTCTTTAACGTAACATTTAGCACTAAGTTTAGTGTGGTGCCTTCTGTAAGAAGAGCAAATAAACACAGCTGCTACCTCTCTCATGTAATGCAACCCACACAAGAACATAGATCTCATCTTTGGGTGTGACTGCATTGAACTGAAGGTTGCTGGGGTGCAGTACGTGATTATCAGGGACATTGCCTCAGAGCCTCACGTGTCTTGAATGACTGGCTACAATACTACTGAAAGAGACTACAATGTTAAGAACTACAACTACTACAATATTAAGACCAGAATGACTGTTCTTGCTGCACGGTTATACTAAATGCAAAGCAGATGTCACATCACCTGTTTGACGCTTCCTTTCTTATTTTGGGTTGGAGGACAGAAGAATCAGAAAGTACTACATGAACAAAATTTTGCAAGAATGCATCAGGTGTTTTAGGTTTCGCTGTGTCATTGACCTGCCATAAAGGGAACCTGCCAGGCTAGAAAGTCTGGTACAGAATGGTTCACAAAATTCCTTGGCTTCTGTATATCCCTGTGCTTTCACGTCCTTGTTTTCTTTAGAAAATGACTGCACACTGAGTGTCTCAGAGCATGTAAACATACTTTACCTGCAGCTGAAACAGAAAGGAAACCTAAGCTTATTTATATGCTTGCATGTTTGAACTATGACTAAGGACTACAAAGTTATGTTTCTTTGCATTTCAGATATTTTTTAAAACTATGTATTTTTTTAAGCTGATACAAGAAAAATTGCCATCATAAATGATATGAAAATTCTGCCAGGCAATTCCTCCCTCCTTGGAAACTAGGGATCCCTTACGATCATGTGCAGCATGTTGTGATCTTAGCATTTTGTCTATAAAGAAATACAGGACCTAGATCTGCTCTCAGAGCAGTTAGCAGGTGATTGACTTGCTATCAACATGTGGGGGAGGAGGACTGGGTTGAAATTCTCGTAACAGAAAATATGTAAGATCTCCTTCTTTGTATTTCTGGCAGGTACTCAAGACATACATTTTTGGTGTGTTAGATAAAGAATGCTTTTATTTATAAGATTAGCAATGCCAAGACCATTTTCTAGCAAAATGTTCTGATTGTATTATTTATGATTTGCCTTATAGTTTCTGCTGGAAGCCTCTATAAAGATCTGGAGCCATGAATCCATATTAACAGTCCCAGCTCCACAGAATTAAAAATCTGATTAGACAACACAGATGGTGGATGTGGAGACTCAAACAGTGAGACATTAAGGTGTTTTTTCACAGCAATCTTCCACTTGATTAATAATGGTGGGGTGGAACCCAAAAGTCCAGTCCTGCCACCTTGGAGCAGCAGAACCCCAGCAAATCCTGCTGCTAGTGCCTCTCAGTGTCTTGATTCATTCAGTTCAAATGCCCGAACTTTACAGGTACCATTTTTGGTTCTGTGCTAACAGCCCTTCAAGAGAAAGGCTATCTGTATTGATTACTTCTGCAGAACAAGTTCTGGCTCTCCCTACCGGGGAGTTCACCCATGTGGCAAAGGTTCTTATCTGTAGCATGTCTTTGTAAGAGTCATCCAAGTGCCAAAGTGCAGGGGATAATGAAGGAATTGTTTTAGGAATTTTCTAATTTCCTTCCAGTTATAACTCACGCTATGTTACTGAAGAGCCTCAGCTGAAAAATGTGTCACAGTTACATTCATAGAAAAAGCTCCATGATTTTTTGACTATTTTTATTTAGAACTAATGGAAAAACAGACTGCCTGGCTTTAGCAGGAGGCTTTTAGAATGGACCCCTGAAGATACGTCCTATATTGAAGTCAGTTAGTTTGCCCAGTCTTCAAAGGGAAATGATGAATAAGTATGATTTAATAATCATAACAACATTAGGTGGGACACTCATGAACACTGATAAATAAATGCATAGGGGACAGAATTAGATGACTGAACATGTAATGAGCATCTCAGATCTCTAAGTTCTTCCGATTATATCATATTGGGATTATGCACTAGGCTATGGACCATTTTGGGGGGTAAAAGGTTCATTGGCCTTCAGGCCATAAGCTATGACGGCTTCTTCTAAGCAGCTACAGTCCATTATGTCGTAATATGCATGGGACTCTTATCATGTGAATAATATTGTAGTTAAATATAATATAAATCATTTTTTTTAAAAGTCCCTGAACACCAATTTACATGACATATTGTAAAGGCTCCAAAAGAGCCTCTTTCTGAGTCGTTACAGTCAATTGGACTCTTAACTGGTGTAGTAAGGAGTTGAGAATCTGAGAATTAAACTGCTCCCAATTAGGCTGTAAAAGTATTTTATAAATGAGAAACACACTAGTGATTTGAAGCCAACTTAGAAACAAAGCACTACTGTTTCATATACAGGACTGACATGGGAGGGTAAAGGGCAATTTCAAGAACAGCAGCTTTATACTTTGTATGCTTCTATGTCCAAATAAGCCATGATGTTATTTAAAATAGACTATAATGATTGTATTTCAATGGGGTAGGACCATGACAACCCACTTCATCTGCAAATGACCAAACAAACCCAGCACGTGGCTTCTTACTGAGAAACTACATCCAAACTTTGCCTTTCTCAGGGCCACCCTCTTATTTCCATCTCTAGTGATGCAGCTGACCCTCTGGCTCAGAGCTGATGACTGGGTCCATGGTGACAAACAAAGCATGGAAAAGATACAGCTTAACTAAAACAAGACTATGTCCTGTGGCCTGCCCTTCACTTAGCAGCGGGAATGCATTTTCTGTGCTCCTGAATGCGTCTTCCTGCTTAGTTTTAGCCTAAAAGAAACTATTTTGTGTGCTCCAGGATGGGCCTGTAACATGATCCAAGGGTTTGTCTTCTTTTGAAAACTTCTTTCCCCATCATGTCTTGTTGTCACTGATCATTTACTTGATAGAGCCAAGAAACTGCTGACCCAGCATTATGCTTTGTTACAGGGCTCCTACGTACTTAACACTACAGATAAATGGTCTTATTCAGAAAAATAAACAAAATAAGAGCTGCAGAAATGTTTACATCTCCATAAAAAAATTAAAAGATCTGCAATTTCCTGTACTGCATATTAAATAGCGTAGATATCTGAAAACTTTCCTTCTGTCTTCTACTACCTTTGACATTCTGTATTATCACTTAAATATTCATAACCTCATTCTAGCAGCAGATAGGCATATTACCATCTTACTGATGCTCTTGTCCAGGTTGAACCATTTCTTCGGCCCTTGCGATGGTTTTAATTTCTCTGTGTTCAAGGCCAAACTGGGGCCAAACATCTATTTACAACGACTGTCTCTTGCAGCAGCCACCATGAAATGCATTATGCGGACTCTTATTTCTGACTGAAGATGTTTTGCATCTTCTGTTTGTGTTTCCTGAGTGCTTCAGGAGAATGAAAACTCGTTGGCTTTGATAGTCTCAGCCCTACTCTATAGCCCCTATCCATGTGAACTCTCACAAGCAGTACAGCTTCCTACAATGGCCAGTGCTGCAGGTCTTGGGACGTTTTCAAACTGAGAGCCAGGAGGTCACAGAGGAAATAGGCACCGGCTGGAACTAAAGGGCATATGAGGATGCTTCATTTGCCTTGATAGTGCTTTTGGACAGTTTTATGAACCAGAGAATCACATTGAAAAGTACAGTTAACAAGATGGTCACTTAAGTGTGGCTACAGCAAAGGTGTGCTAGAAATTATGAGCGTTAGCGTAGTTCCCCTGCCCTCTGAAATTTGGAAATTGCTGACCTCCATAACTGTGACAAGATTTAAGACTAATTTTCAGTGTTACAGAGATGTGTTCCCTGAGTCTGTTCTTTAATGCTTGATGTGGTTTGAGATCAGCTATGACCAAGTACTTCTCAAATGTCTACAATTTAAAATGAAGCAATCGTTATTATCTGCTTTCGGCATCTATGGCTTATTTTCATTTATTAACGATAGTGTGCAAAGATCATAAAACCACACCACCAGAAAACACAGGTGACTATGGATGGGGACTTAAAAAATATTTCTATTCTTAGCTGGAAAAAATTAAAATGTGGATATTGGCAGAGTTGCCTACTGGCATAATACAATTTAATGGTTATCATTTTCAATATTTTTTAAATAGAGTGGCTGTTTTCAATTTTTAAATTATTACAGATTTACATAGGCAAAATTTTTAATAAGGTGTCTGTGTCTGATTTCTTTTACTTTTGAAAACTGGGACTGAGAAGTATTTTTTCAAGCAGCAGTAGAGATGGTTATTATTTATTAAAATATTCAAATAATGAATAAACCTGTGTTTTTTTTTTTTCACATTGAGCTTGGGAATACTGCTAAGAAGAATAGAAAGTGAAAATACAAAGGCTGAATTTTCTACAGAACTTTGAAAAACACAACAGATTCCCCGATTTGGAGTAGTGGAAAACAGAATTTCCCAAAACATTAATACTTTTCTGTTTTACAGTACAGTAGATGATTAGATTCTGATTAGGCTGTAGCGATTTAAGTGATTTAGATCATAAATACAAATGCTTTACTGCCACAGAGAGAGGTGCATTAGTAATACCTCTTTATAACTCTGTTGGTTCAGTAGCAGTCTCTGGACTATTGACATCTTGTTGGCAAGACCAGTGCTAATGCAATATATTGCAAAACCCAAACCTTTTTCTGACTCTTCTGCATCAAAGACAAGCTGAAAGAGGTACCTGTTCACAATAGAGGAAATATAAGGACACGTAATGACCTTGACATCATTTTCAAGTCTTCTGGTGGAACCAGCCACTTTATGGAGGTTTGCCTAGAAATTGTGTGCTTAAAACTGGCTCTGTGGCCCTGCAGGAAAGTCCGTGGTGACATGTGTCCACCAGTGCAACTGTCTACCTTAATAACAACTTCTTGTTCCCTAAGAGCGGGTTGAGGTGAATTAAGGGGACAGAAAAGACCGTTGTGCTGCCACCCTCTTAGCTCTTTCTAGTCTGTGGCCATTAGAGGACGGCAGCCTCATGTTAGTGCAGAGTCTTTCACTGGCATAGCACAAAATGCAATCAATTCTGAATGTTTACATTAAATACTTCTAGACGTTCTCTTGCAGAGAATGTAGAAATCAGTTTGGGGTATGATAGTCACATGTGAAAGGTTGTGGCTCTTTGGGGAGTTACACATGAAATGTTCAACTAGTAATATAACCAGTCAAAAGAAATATAAATACTTTTCAGCTAACAGAAATATTAAACTCTTGCCTGCATACAGCTATCGTAACAAGAGATCACACTGAGTGTGAATCAAAGTGCATTTTGCAGTGACAGCATTAACCAAAATATGTTCTTATTCTTGCATTTGTTGACCAGAGAATTCCCTACACTGGAAATCTTTTTTCTGTGTTGGGGGAAGTCTGTGATCCTCTGTCTGAAGTGATCACACTGTACAAACCTAAGGAGAAGAAACTAAACTGATGTTTTGCAACCATCCCGCTATCTGATCTGGGGCATAGATTAATTGCCTCCTGCTCAAGCGTTTAGTGCAACTCAAGAGCTGCTCTATGTTAAGCAAGACGAATGGGCCCTGGGAGGCAACCTACCAGCCAAAGCTGTGAGATGGCATTGCTCTCTGACTGGCTTTTGGGGTTTTGTCTTCTCGTTGGGACGATGAACTTTGAAACTAAATTCAAACAAGCTTTTCTCTAACCCCAAATGCAGGTACACTGAGGAAAGAAATCTTAATTTCTTCCCCCCAAACGGGAACAAGTCTTGGAGGACAAGAGTCTTCATTTCACTAAACTTTGAGATTAATCTGAAGTGACCTTTCCGTTTCTCCGTCCAACTGAATAAATTAGTTATTCACACAACTTTACTTAAAAGATTAAATTTGTGGGCCTAGAACATTTTTGCTCTTTTTTCTGTTTTCTGTTTTTCTCTTACTTCAAATTTCCAAAACTACATTCTATTTACATATAAATGCACTCCATGTATGTATATGGGTGTGCGTATATATGTATATATATAGCAAAAAGTATATATAAAAACAATTGAGCTTTACTTCTAAATATTTTCTTTTAAAAGAAACCTACTTCTGAATCATACACAGTGGTTTTTATGGTGCTATACTTGGGATCTACTTGGATGTAAAATATTTACTCATGAATCCAATTAAAAGTGATTGGCAATCTATATGAGCTGCCATTTGCAGAAAGACTCTGCTTCTACTGAATTTGTCTCTGGCTTACAGCAATGTACTGATACCCCAAGAAGGATTCAGACATTTCTGTTAAACAAAAAGATGAGGTGGGTGCTTTTGACCCCACTGATTTTTTTTTATTTTTTCAGCTGGTCTAAGATTTGTCCCAGAAATTGTGCAGGAAATACTTGAGGGCATCTTTTTATATAGGCCTTACTACTATAGATTATGATCCATAACAGAAATGTTTCACTTGGAGCAGGGAGAATTTTCTGGGACATTATCCCTGTGGTTTCTCCTACTTTCTCTGTGGCATTTTTTTTAAAGTTGAACCTCTAGTTATGACAACTGAGTCATTAAACCTACCCTAACTAAGAAAACATAAACCCTAACTGATACAACATAATTGTACCACTTAGCTTTTCATTATAAGTTAGTTTGCATTTTTATGAATTGAAATAGCTGAGAGTATACTAAGTTAACTGAAAGTAATGAGATTAACATAAAATCCTTATGATAAAATAGAATAATGGAAATATTTTTTTAAAAAATATTATTTATTAAAAGACAAATAACAATGTTAGAAACTGTTATTAAAATAATCCTTTTCCATATCTTTGAAATCGGATGTTATTATTTCCATATTAGACATTCGATATTTTGTTTCCTTTTGACTTTAAAATAAAAGCACACTTCAAATAAAAGTAGTTTTAAATGGAGATGTATTAGAAAAGCATATATTAAATTTCATTTATTGATCCATTTCCTTAAAATTTGTTGTTTGTCTGTCTAGCCAGTCAGTGTATGACAGCTAAAGACAAGGATGAGGATCAGATAAATCTATTTAATAACTGTTGAGCTTTTCACTGAAATGTTTTTTGTGATTATGAAAATGGATTTTTCACTCTAAAACATTCGGGAGTGAGAAAGATTATCGGTGAAGATTAAATCTTTCAAAAAGATGCCTCTCCATCATTTTATGGAAACACCTTGTCTCTTAGCAGACCTAACCAGTAGCTATTTCAAAGTTGCTTGAGCTCATCAGCAGGCACCTTCATCGCTTTTCCCGGGGCCCCGCGGGCTGGGCTGGGCTCCAAACATCTGTCCAGCTGAGGAGCTGGGCAGGGGGATGCCTGGGGGAGCAGAATTGCCTGCGGGGCCCCTGCTGAGCACCACAAGAGGGTGCGAGTGCCCTGCGCGGCCACGCCACCGCGAGGAACATTTGTTTTTGTGAATGACACTAGCAGAGAAAGACTTTTCTGTAACATGGACGAGAGCAGAGTGACCGCAGAGGTCCAAGGAAATGAATGAAATCAGAGGGTCAAAGCCTCAGCTCGTTCCCCTGCTGTTGATGAGGCGAGGTCGGTCAGCACCAGCCGCGGGCTGTTCCTGCATGGGTGAATGGGTCCCCAGGGGAGAAGGTCTGTTTTTGGATTTTGTAACCTTGCCCATTATAAGGAGGCAGCGGGAAAACCACTGAAGCTTAGCAAGTCCCTGGGAACAGGAAAAATGGCTTGAACTGAATCCCTTTCTAGGACACTCTCATACTGGAGGAAGTACCTAGTGGGTGTGTAAACACGTCTAGGAAGAAAATTTCAACCTGCAGTAGAAAAGGAGAGCTATCCTAGAGCCAAACAGCCAAAGATAACACTCTGATGGGAACAGTATTTCCTACTCAAGAGTTCAACAGTATCTCAGTTATTCCTCCGTTGTTTCTCAGTTTCTTGGTTATTTCACAGCGGTAGTTAGAAGTGGCATCCAAGCCGAGAGGCGTTATTTAAACATAACTGCGTGCTCTTCAGCTGCTTGCTCTTCAGGGCAGCTGCTTTTAGGGGCTACTGCAGTACATACCACACAGTGGGAAATTTAGATCTGCTTTTCTGATGTTACAGGAAACTAACACAGAAACATATTTTCTACACTCCTCATTTTTTAAGTATTTGGATTTTTTTTTGTTTGGTGTTTCATTTTTTTTTAAATTGGGGATAGTTTTTCTACTTTATAAGCACTTTGCTTTCTCATGCCACCTTTCAGTTCTAATTTTTTTATGAGGTAAACTTCAAAGTTTGTGTTCCTGTTGGTTTTAGGGTTGATAAAGCCAGGAGTAAATCAAGCTGGAAGTCTCAAATTAACTTCAGGGATAGGCAGGGATTAACTATGAGCTAGGGAATAATATCTAACCTAGGCAATAGCTCTCATGTGCCACATTCTCAAACCCTCTTCTCCTGAAAAGGAGAGCCAATATTCCTTCCCAGCTTTTAATACATCATATTTATTTACATATTTATACAGATGTCACAGAGAAGTTGCTTCATATCTGGTGTGTGGAAAGGGTTTTTCTCTATCCATTCTTAAACACCCTGGGAAAATTTTTTGTAAAAGTTTCTGGAATTTAGTAATTCAATATTGGAATCTGATTATATAAATTATTTTCTGTAAAAATAGCATAACTCATGAAATATGATGATGAATGAAGAGCAAAACCAAAATAAATACAAAAGTCCTCTGAAGTACTGATAAATCAGTAAGTGAGAAATGTAGCTCTAATGAAATATTTTTAGTCTGTGAATCTGAAACCCATAGTATTTGCAAGCACTTAATGTGGCATGCTTGGGAGGTACAAATTTTAATCCAGGCAGAAAACCAACTATTTAAGTGCTCTGATTTTAGTTAGAGTGGAGTGATTAAAATGTTTCTGAAGAGAACAAAAAGAGAAGTTAATAATTTCTAGAGCTTTGGGAAGTGTCTGAAGATGGCTACAGCGGTTC
Organism: Nipponia nippon; assembly: GCF_047370975.1. Taxonomy (NCBI): domain Eukaryota; kingdom Metazoa; phylum Chordata; class Aves; order Pelecaniformes; family Threskiornithidae; genus Nipponia; species Nipponia nippon. The sequence continues at coordinate 57,487,620 of NW_028262290.1, read as the reverse complement.
TACCTGCAGCTGACATTTTATCTGATGAGAAATCCTGCTGCTTAGTTTACTCAGTAAATACACGGAAGGAAGGATTTTCCTTGTCTCTGCAAGAAAAACAAAGAAACTGTATAATGCAGATTCAGAAACTGGTAGTATTTCCTTTTAAACAAACTGAACAGTTCATTTCAGTGTTGAAGTTTCTACATTAAACAAATATTCAATCCGTTAAAGACTTGATCGTGGTCACTTGACTAGCCACAAAAATAGAAACATTACAACTGTATTGTGGCAAAATTCCATCCTGATCATCATAATGCTGTTACATACCTTCCATGGGCATTTTCACGTGACTGTAATATTATCAATTTTCCTTTTTTTTTGAGCTAAGAAGATCCCACAAAACAAAGTGTTACCTAAAGCCAAGGCCTGTGTGTAAGTAGATGAGCAATCAGTTTTTCAGAATTTGGAGGTTTTATAAATAACTGTAAATATACTTTTAAAAATTTCAGGCATCTTTTGTCCCAAACATTGCATTTGCATCACTTTTAGTGCATATCTACCAGTACTAGCTGTTGATTTTTTATATGATACTTTGCTTAGATTACTTTGATTGAGACTTTATTTTATTAATAGACCCTTTGTGATACTCTAGAATACCCTCAGGGCTTGCAAAGTGATGAGATTCTCCATATTGACAAATGCAGACCTCACTATATGCTTTCCATTAAATTACTCATAATATTAAACATCTGGAAAATATTTACTGGTTGAAGAAGTGTGGGGTAAGACTACAAGCATAACCACCAAAAATGCACCGTATGGAAATAAAGACAATGATGATACAGTTCCTTTTCCAAACATATTTTAGGTATATGGCATAATTTTACTGCCCATTAAAAGACAAAAAAATTATATGACATAATGACTGCTTATTCAGAATTCTCTAAAGAAATAATTATATTCACCACAGAGGTTTTACTTAGTTGAAGTCAGTCAGACCTCTCACGTAGTCCCGTCTTGGATGAATGTGTTGCTGTGTATATGTACACCAAAGTATTGAACATGCATGTACTTCACTGCTTCATCTTGTCATTACACTATCGACAGAAGAAAAAGGCTATTTTGGGATGCATTTGGAAAAGTTAAGCATCTATGCAGATACATAGCAAACCTGTGCATAGATATGTAATGTGTAGTTGGATGAATTTTCAGTCCTTCTGTGTGTCCTGGCTATATGTGTACACTAGCGTCAAACCACTCATCTGCATCTAAGTTTTTTAACATCTGTAGGAATATGGTAACTTCATGCACCTGTGTAGTTATATCCTTCATTTCCATTTATCTGAGAATGTAACTTCCTAACATATGTTCTTCCTCCTTGTAACATGCTCTTCCTCCTTGTAACTCAGCTTGTCTGTCACTTTGGGGTAATTTCTCCAATTGTTTTAAGATATGCTTCTGTTCTTCTTTTTAACATTTTCCAGCTTTTTTACTTCCTTCTTCCAGGTGACTCAATGCTTTTGTCTTATTTTTGTTAGTGCTCTACCACTCTCCACCCCTATCATTTATGGCCTCAATTTCCAATAGTGCTTTTTTAAAGCCATTGAAACAGTGGGAAGTTAAAAGCAGCCACCACTTTGTGAAAAGAAAGATCTATTATAAAATGTTTATAAATCAGTTATTTTTCTGTTAACATTTCAAAATGCACATGAATTGACACATTCCTGTTTTACTTACCAGGAATCCTGGTGGATTATTTTTTAATTCTGTGACATCCTTGTCCTGATGGGAATTTGTATACTGGGACAAAATACTCTGGCAACTAGGCATACAATTTCTTACCGATAAACTTGAAAAAAAGAAGAGAAAGGCTGAGAGTGGAAGAGAAATCACTTGGATCACAGAATTTAGAGAAGTCGGACATGTAGAAACAAAGATTTCTGGCTTATGTACAGAAAGAAATGGAAGAAAGATGGAAGTGGTGGTAAGAGCGGGACCAAAAAAATGGGGCTTGTGGTGAGTAATCAGCTTCTGGAGACTGCAGTGGAGAAAGGATTAATGTAGTCTTTAGAAGCATAGGCAGGTAAATAAGGTACCAGTTGGGAAACTTACATTTGGCTTTTACCTTAGCATAACTGGCATTCTGTCTCCGGTTTTGATATCCACACTCAAAGAAGGCCATTGGTTAAATAAGGAAAACCATAAGAATTATTAAAGAATTGGAAAACGTGCTTTATAATACCAAGTATAAGATGAGTCTTACTATCAAGCTGTTCTTTCTTACTGAAAGAAAAAAAATTAAAAAGGACAGATATAAAGGGAAGATTTTGGAAGGTATATGGGGAATAGGAATTTAACCACGGTCTCTTCAGTCTAGCAGGCCAAACTGCAACAAGATCCAGCAGCTTGAAGAAGGAAATAAATATTATACATACAGAATAGTTAAAACCACTTGAAGTGCCCCACACTTTGGTTGCTTGTACAAGGCTAAATTTTATAGTCAGTATACCACCAACATATTCAACAGTGGTACAATTTTCTACAGTTTTGAAGAGCACTGGGGCATGCCCAGAATACTCCTAGAAGCTCACTCCACTGCCCCTTGAACTGGTGGTGACTGCAGTTGCTTATGGTCCTTTGGAGCAGCCGGTGTTTGGCAATCTTCCCTTATTCCAACTTCATTCATATCAGTGAAGTTGACAGCTTCTCAGAGGTGGCCACTCTGAGATGACAGCATGATAAAATTATGAAGAAAGACCTGCCTCCTGTTTTAAAATTAACACGTGCTCTCTCTGTTTCTTTGGACTTCATTTACTAGCTTTGTAATTTCTCAGGCTTTCTGAAAAGTAAAAATACTTCATTCAAAAAATGATTAATTTGGAAAAGGAAATAAACTTGGAGACATTTTCCTTGTAATTCAGAACATTTGCTAAAATTTAAAACCTGATTTGAATGAAATAAGGACTTTATACTAGCTCCTCAACAGTTATTTGGCACAGAGATACAGCTCAGGAGACAGTTTATATATGTGTTATGATTGAGGGAATAAGCTTTTGGGAGTCTCAAAAGGCAGAAACAGGCTAATTAAACAAGTGGAAATAGAATTCAGAAACGAGCAAACAAAAAATGAAGAAATGCATCATGAAAAATTTTACTTTCTGATCTCCTATGTAAAAAAAAAACCCTAAAATCTTTACCCTGCAGTCTGATCTGTATGGACATGACTTCACCCAGTATTTAAATGGCTATAGATGACAGCCCCCATTTTATGTAATTTTGCACAATAAAATGGCAAGATCCACAAAAGTTAAATTCTTCTCTGTCTAGCTATGACAAAACCCTTGATGAAAGCAGTGGCAGTTTCATAGGAGCAAGGCAAATAATTTGGGTTCTGCAAAGCTTCAGGACTTTTAATTTAGGGATTGTTCTCAAAAGACTCCAGCCTCCATTGAGGCTTATAAGAACTTAGAGCACTTATCAATTTGTTGTAGGCTCTCAGCATTAGGCAAATCACTACAGTGCTTTACGCAGCAAGAAATACTAAGGTTTTTTTGAGAACAGTGAAATAAACCACCATCTTCTGAAATCTTTCAAAATTTTAACAGACAAGTGCGGTATGAGAGAATGTGGTACAATTCACTGCGAAATACTATTGTCCTACCTTTAAGGAAGGATAGTAACAAAGCATTGAAAAAAGACCTACTTCATACATTCTTGGTGGTATTCTTTGCATTTAGTACATTTGAACATTCACTGAGTTTATTCAATATTTTGACCATGAGGATGCTTCCTTAGGAAACATCTGGTGCTAACTACAACTGGAAACAGCTTTCTAGAACAGATGGATCACTGGTCTAGTACAATGATGTCTTTGTTCTCAGTGAGTAAATTTAGGCAGATGAAGAGGAAGGAAACAGAGTACACACAGAGGTCAGAAAGCAGCATGTCTCAGAAAAGCGTCCGCTTGATGAACAGAAAATTGCTATTGCAAGATATGAATCAAAGATAAATGAAAAGAAGTAGAGGAGAAACAGTCTCCAGTTTTGTACTAACGTATGTGTGAACAAAAGGATTCCCATGCTGTTTTTGTGGATCCCCATTATCCGCTTTGCAGGGGATGATGCAAAGTTCTGTCCTTAGTTCTCTTCCCGACACAAAATCTAGTCCCATCTGCAACCCCATGTGCAAATACCATCTCTTTGTGGAAAATCTTTGGCCTCACCTCTGTGCTGCAGCCTTGTCATCGTCAATCTTGATGTATTTCTCCACCATTTCCATTGGTAGTTTGGCTGTCAGTCTGAGATCAGCATGACTAAAGTAGGGCTCTCTGTCTTACCCTAGGCATATCTAATACACTTGTAAGGCCCTTGTCATCTCAGTTGCGGTCACAGTTTCATCCCGTCAGGCCTCGGCTATGGAATTGTGTAGCACTCTTTCTTACTCATTTGTGGTATTGCAGCCTTAGACAGATCTTGAGCTTTATGTTAAGTTGGGCAGGCTATCAGTCTGGGCCAACTTACAGCTTATGGGGAGATTCAGGGAGCTGTTTTAGGCATTGGAACAGACTGCCCAGGGAAGTGGTACGACCACAGTCCCTAGAAGTATTCAAAAAACGTGTGGATGTGGTGCTTAGGGACACGGTGTAGAGGTGGACCAGGCAGTTAGGTTAACAGGTTGGACTAGATGATCTCAGAGGTCCTTTCCAACCATAACGATTCTATGATTCTATGATTCTATAAAACAGAATCTACTGCAAACCTGCTCAAATTGCTTTTAATAAAAATGTATGTAATTCTTGAAGAGTTTTGAAAGGTGTTGCACGTTTAAAAACTGTTGATTGAACTGTGTTCTGCTGTTAAAGGGGGTTCAAAAGACAGTTGTGAGACATGCTTATTTTTTTCCTGAGCCTCTGCTATAAACAAAGTGTTATCAGGTGGTGACTAACAAAAAAATCTACATCTGAGCTTAGAGCTACTACAGACCTTTTATTATATTAACATACTGAGTAAGCATCAGAGAAAAGAGCTTCTACAAGAGGAGAGAGGCCTTTGTATTTAAATGCATGTGCTAGTCTGAGCTTGTGTTCAGCAGGTCTAAGATTTCCACTTTCAAAAGGCCAATTGCTGTTGCTTTGCGTTTTCTTTTTGAAAAGTGCAATATTGCAATATTTCTCACTCAGTCTCCTTTATCACTTGGATATCAAAATCCCTTCAGGGTTTACCCTCGACACTGTTCTCCTTGGTCTTTTCTCTCCTGCTGTCTAATCCACTGGCTCATCTGTGGCCTGCCTTTTTTCTGATGTTTTAGGCAAAGAAAAAAGACAGGTATCTTTTTCATTCTTTTGTGGGAGAGGTTGCTGTGCCTCCCACTCTGTGTACTAAACTGCCTTTCTTTAATTTAAGGAGCAAGGAACAACTTCATAAGAAATTATCACTTTTTGGGGCCAATCTGCAATGATATAGATGTAGTTTATATGGAAAAACTTTAGCTCAAGTGATTTTTTTCCTACAATGTATGTTCTATTCAATCATTTCTTATAAAAAGGGATTTGGGGAAAATTTTCGATACTTCTGTTTTTATCACCAGTGACCATATAATCAAATAGTCTCATTCTAAGATTTACACTAAATATTTTAGAAAAAATAGTGCAGTGACAAACAAAGATCTTGATTTCTTAGCTGTTTAACTGTCCATTCAGCAGTTTAGCACCGACCTGAGGCTGCATATTCAGCAACTGTATTCTCTAATAATTCTGCTGCTAGTTAGTGAGAATAATAATACAGAGCCTGTTTGTAATTTTCCCAGCATATAGACATGGAATTTATGCCATAGTTGGACCAAAGATCTGACACAGATAGATTACGTTATAAAATCTTCTGTTTGGCATTTTCTGTTTCTTTGAGCATATTTTTGTGTACAATATCTTGCTCTGATCTTTGTTCTACCTGTGTGGGTTTCTGTCCTTCTACAAAATACACTCAATGACATTTAAGGTGGGATTCAGTTCTGCTAACATTATACTGTACATGTCTAGCTCTGAGACTGTCCTCTAGATTTCCAAGATTAAATGGAAGAAACAGTCTTAATTCATGTAACCATTTAAAATATCTACTTTAAGACAAGGTAGTATGTCTAGAAGTACCTGTATTTTGAGATGCCTACTTTTGAGTAGATTAATCTTACACTGAATGTCACACATTTGCAGCAGCAGAAAAGATATTTTGTGAAACAACTACATACCTTATATTTTGAGGGATTTTTTCTTTACATTCAACTTGTGAGAAGGAACAATTTCTTCGCGATATGCTTTGAGTTTTACCTGGCTATGTTCAACTAGATATTTCTTCAAACTTGCTATTGTATCTTCAAGTGTCACATAGATCATGCACAAGTGACCAACTTCTGGGATATTTTTGTTCAAGCTAATATTCCAGTCACTGGATGTAGCTGTCACTGTGTAGTGCCTGTGAATAATAAAATCTTCTTAGTGTTTGATCATTTGTGTACAAAGTGCTGTATAGTAATTTTCATTGTACAGAATGCATATCTTTTTTCCCCCTTTTAAGTACAACCTGTTCTTTTCTGCAGGTTTTTGCAGAAAGATTTTGCACTGGTGAAGTATAGTAGCTGTGTCCCAAGTCAGGACACTGCTTATACTTTCATGACTGTAAAACCCTCCAGTGCTGGTTCCTCCTAGGTTTTGTTTACAGAACACTCTATAGAGCTTTCAGTTTTATCTGTTCCCGCATCTGTACTTTTTTGTCCTAAGTGCATAAAAAAGTATTTTATTTTGCCTGAAAATACTTCAGACTGATGTAGTTATGTTCTAAAGTCTGGCAATTTTTAGTCATGTTTCTTAAATGTGAATTATTGTCTCTTTAATCATTTATTGCTTCAGCAAAGGTTTTCTGATGTCCATTACAATCTTGTCCTGAATGACAGATTCTAAAGTTCCTCCAAAACTGCATGTCACACTCGGCAGTCTCAGATCTGTTATAATCATCTCAAAAGTATCTCCTTGCTGGATGCTCATATAAAATTGACATGGCTCAGAAGTATCACTCTTTCTAACTGTGCAATATTCCTGATACTTTTTGGCACATTAATGTAACCTGCTTTTGTTTTTCACTTAGCAGTACATTAGTAAACAAATATGGTAGTGCCATATTAGAAAGCTTCACTTCTGTTCATTGTTTTGTTCAGAAGAGCTCTGCTTACTCTGTAAATAAATCAGATATTGGTTTTGGAACATTTTGCATTTCTCTGATACTTATCTAGAGAGTTCTAGCTGCAGCAGTAGCCTTAGCTGTATTTCACTCTTTCTTTGCATTGTCCTGGTTTTGGTTTCTGTACCCATTTATTCTTTTTGGTTTTTTTCCACTGACTTCTCGCTCATGTAGGATTCTCTGATGCCAACTAATGAGAAATCTCACGTTACTTCTAAGAATATAGAGCCTTAATATTCTACCAGGTGGGCTAACAAACAGAGAGAAGAACTTGAGAAGGAGCGGTAGTGATCTTTCCTGTGTAATGATACTAAATGGAACAATAACTGGTTTGAACCAGAGTATTTCAGCGGGTGACACATTTCAACCTGGTAGGTACTGGCTACCCAGCCAATAGCTTTTAGAAGTGGTACAATGTCCTTCAAGGGACAGACTGTGAAAAAAACATTTTAAAATGCCCCTAGAAGACGTAATGGACATTTGGAACAGAATTGGGGGACATCATTGAGATTTTGATACATAACTAGGCTCCAGCTCAGCCTCTTCGTTCCAATGGGTCCCGGTAGTCTCCTGCTTAGGCAGTTTTTAGGTGCCTAGATGCATTTGGAAAACTGACCCACTGCCACTAAATTCTCACCTGCAGAAAGAGCTGAGTGGGTGAAACCAGAAATTTCGTAGGGGAGATAGGTAGGAGAGCCTGTGCTGCCACAGGGCAATACAGCTATTTGTCTGGTCTAATTTGTGATTTTAACGGTAATTTCTAATTCTGTCAAATCCTCTGCAAATTCAAGAGGCTACAGGATGGCATCACAACTGGAGTGGGAAACAGATAGGTCAGAACGTCTTCACGCTCCTTTACATAGCAAGACTTATTTTCATTCCATTGCCAGAAATTGAAGCTGGGAGAAAGAAAAGAAGAACAAGTGTAACAGTAATGGGAAAAAATAGACACTGTTATTATAAATGAAGAGAAAAGAGTGTTCCTAAATCTTTTATTCTTCTGTACATACAAAGGAAAAGTCTTCAGCAACAAAACATCCTTTTGCAAATAATTTTAATGTAGATATTTTAACAATCTTGCATAGTTTTGCAAAGAACATCACCATTTTCTAGTGACTGTCATTGGCTTTCATGCCATGAAATTCAGACTGATTACTCAAAAATGGTAGTACAATACATCAGAAACAAGTGTATCGTTTGAATATATGGAGTACAAAAGCTTCAGGAGCCATTGAGTGCTTGGGTGATACAGCCTTGTGAAGGGCCTGTCAGAGCTGAGGAGCCTACTGATGAATATTGATGATTGCCTGGGTAGGGGCCTCCACTGTGTTTCTTGCATCAGGTCCCTTTTCAACCATTGTTCACAAAAGGCTGCAGATAATGTTCTGTCTTCACACTGGAACTTCATAAATATTTAAAGGAAAATTTAAATGTCATTGTGTAAGGTTACTCTTTGTTGGTGACAAGAAACTTTCAACTGATATTTAATCAATTGTCGCACTCCCAGATTTCAGGTACTATGTGAAACTCATTTTGCAGCAGTTATTCCGAGTATTGCATTGCTGAAGTCACTGTGAGTTGCAGTTTCTTGTACAAGAGTTAAGTTTGGACTTTCTGTCATCTTATATTTTTAACCTTTTTCATTTTCTCTTGTTATTTTTATGTATATTATCAGATTACCTAAGAAATAATGCACATTCCAATACCAGTCCCAGAATTACATGGTCTAATTTTGAAGCCATAAAATTTACTGTCTGAGTGATTCCATTAGGCACAGCTGCCATTAAGGAATGAAGACTCATCATGCCAAAATTTGTTTAAATGAACATAAATGCTAGTGATAATAAATAACTTGTCCTGAAAGTCACTCTGTTCACCAGCCATATTCCCTTCTTGCCACAACAAAATGGAGTAGATCAGAGCACTTGATCTTTAATAATGCTGAGCAAGATGGAGTTACCGTTACAGTGTTCAATAAGATGGGAAATATGTTCAGTATTTTGTTACTGTTATCACCTTTTCTGATCTATTATATTGCATACCTTGATTAGATCATATTGGCATTTTTAGCTCACATAATCTTATTATTAGAGGTATGGAAATGATGGTCTATTGATGATCTTGCATTTTAGAAGGCACTTTGTTGCTATCAAAACAATCCAGGAAAGAGTTTATATAGTAAACTTTAAACGTAGCAGAGGAAGGAAAGGTTAAAACATAAGGATGGTTACCAATCCCACATATCCATTAATAATTTGCTTCTTAATTAGCTGTTGATATCAAGATACTTTTCTGTTTATGCTTTTAACTTGTGGGATTTCCTCCATTCCTAGGATGGTTGCTGCCTTCTGCACGATATATGGAAGGCAGCTGTGAGTCTTTGGCTATGCTGTGTCTTTCCAACTAAGTATATTTCTTAGACTAAGAAAACTTCCCATGGTAGTCAAAGACCTCTGGTTAGACCATGACTGAAAATCAGGTTTCTTCCTAGAGTAGAAAGCATGCAATTTAGTAACCTTGCAGGATGTCAGAACCACTGCTTTTACCTTGACTGTATATTGTGTGTTAAAGAATTGGAAAATATCCAGCTACATCTCTTTAACACACTTTAATCTATCTATCTTTTACGTTCCTGTAGCGCAACTTAACTCATGCAGTTTACATTTGCATATGTAGTTCTCAACTTCCAGCTTCATCAGATGCCCAACAGTACCTGAACTCAAGGCTTCATGGTGATTAACAGCGTTGATTAGTATAGCTCCTATAAAACCAGAGGTCTTTGGACAAGATGTAAGACTCAAAACGAGCTTAGCTGTTCCAAGGGCGCAGTCAGCAGAACATGATTTTTAGATTTCACATGCATGATATTCAAAGCTAAAACGAAGGAAATTGTGTACTAAAAATAGCTCCATGGCTAATATTGCAGCTGTATTAGTGCTGTGCTGTCTGACAAACCTGATCTACTGTTTCAAGAAATTCCCTATTACATGGCTTTTGTAGGCAGGAATAGGAAAGAAAGAAATATGTTCACTGAAGTGGGAATTAATATAGGGTATCTTTTCTTGTTAGTTTTATTAGATGTATTATTGAAAAAACCTCTAGGGGTCACCTGAAGTGGAATTTTCCGTTCCTTAATATCCTGCTGCAGGGTCCCTGGGCTCTGGCAGGAAAAGGCTTGTCACAGGAGGGACACGTTCATTAGAATTTCATATTTTATTGTACTGAAGGAGCTGGAGACTTTTTTCCCTTTAAGCAAGATCCCTTCATTGCTTCATTGTTATGGGGACCAATACTACTTAATATCTTCATTAACGACGTAGACAGTGGGATTGAGTGCACCCTCAGCAAGTTTGCAGATGATACCAAAGGGAGTGGTGCTGTTGATTCACTTGAGGGAAAGGATGATATCCAGAGGGATCTTGAAAGACTTGAGGAGTGGGCCCATGCGAACCTCATGAAGTTCAACAAGGCAAAGCGCAAGGTCCAGCACTTGGGTCAGGGCAATCCCCAATATCAGTACAGACTGGGGGATGAGTGGATTGAGAGCAGCCCTGCGGAGAAGGACTTGGGGGTACTGGTGGGTGAAAAACTGGACATGAGCTGGCAATGTGTGCTCATGGCCCAGAAAACCAGTTGCATCCTGGGCTGCTGGCCACGCTTCTTTTGATGCAGCCCAGAGCTGGATGCAGTACTCCTGGTGGGGTCTCTCCAGAGCAGAATAGAGGGGCAGAATCCAGCTCTGGGGTCCTCAGCATAAGAAAGACGTGGACCTGTTAGAGCAGGTGCAGAGGAGGGCCACAAATATGGTCAGAGGGCTGGAACACCTCTGCTGTGAAGAAAGGCTGAGAGAATTGGGGTTGTTCAGCCTAGAGAAGAGAAGGCTCCATGGACACATTATTGCAGCCTTTCAATATATAAAGGGGGATTATAAGAAAGACAGAGAAAGAATCTTTACCAGGACCTGTAGTGAGAGGACAAGGAGCAATGATTTTAAACTGCAAGAGGGTAGATTTAGACTGGACATAAGGAAGAATCTTTTTACATTGAGGGTGGTGAACAGGTTGCCCAGAGAAGTTGTGGCTGCCCCGTCCCTGGAAGTGTCCAAGGCCAGGTTGGATAGGGCTTTGAGCAACCTGGTCTAATGGAAGATGTCCCTGCCCATGGCAGGGGGGTTAGACTAGATGACCTTTAAAGGTCCCTTCCAACCCAAACCATTCTGTGATTCTGTGTTTCTATGATCAAGGCAGGTCACCATCAGCTTCCACTCTAATTTTCTGTATAATCAGAATGAATGGGTTAGAAGAAGTCTAAGGACAAATCCTGCATGAACACAAGAACAGATGAGAGACAAAGATAGCAATGTCCTTTTCTGTGAATAGCAATGCAAAACCCTTTTTGCTCTTATACTTCTTGTTTCCTTCACCTTCTCAGCACTGAGTGTTCCTGCCTGTGGGAATGGGGCTGGCTATCCAAAGAAAAGTTTTTGGGCTTTTATGGAGGGGAAACATGTAGATGGGCATGTTTGGAGAGTAGAAGCTAGGAACAATGAATGCCTCCCACCTTTCTTGTGTCCACAGTCAAGTTCTTTTTACCTGTTTCCTTTCTGCATTCCCTTTGTGGAGTGTTGACATCTTGCTTCTGCACAAGAACAGAGCAGAGCTCTTAAAGGGCTTGAAGAGCTCAACCTTCTTCACCTGTTTTTTCAGCTTACTTTATCTTCTTCTTGGGGATTTGAGAAGTCTCTGGACCTCTCTGTCCCCAGCATCCTCATGCTCCTCTGCTAATGCCTCCTCTCATCCCGTCAGCTCAGCCGACAATAGCAAAGAAACAAGGAGCAGAGAAAGTAAGGAATAAGCTGAAACTCATGGCACAAGAACAGGAACCAGTGCCACACAGAGGAAAGCTGCTTGTGAAGCTTGTGAAGTAGGGAAGAACTACTGAATTGCCTAGGTAATGGGGAAGGGCAAAATAATTACTTGGTATTTCTTTGTTGAATTTTTAGATACATTCACAAATATTTAGGCATAGCTAGCAAAGAGAATTGAGGAGGGAAGGAAATAGAAATGAAAGGTAATAATTTTTTCCTTCTTCCTCCATTCCTTTAATGTATCTCACCTAAACCTGCTTGATATTTGTGAAAATTTTTATCCTTCACTCACTTCTTCCCTGATCATTCTCCTTTTTTTGTGTGGTAGGTTATATGGCAGAGCAGTGTCTTTCAAATGTTTGAAAAGAAGTTCTTTTCCTTGAGTCTTGCTGCCAGTCTCTTGAGTATGAGACCCCTGGACTTAAATCCACACTGCAGATGTTTCTTTTTTAAAACTTCTCCGCAATTAAAAAAAATGTTGATTTACAATTAGTAACTTTACTGTTAGCATGCAGCTTGAATTCCCATTCTGCATCTAAAAAAGTCAATTAAGCTGTCAGTTACCACTTCTCAGACAAAATGGCAGCAGTTCAATTTCTCCAGGTCTGGGGAATATGCAATAGCTGTAATTACTGTCTACAAGTGTTTACATCAGCCAAAGAACTATTAGCCTCCTTTAATTGCTGGTAGCAACTCAGTTTCCCCATCTCAGACAATTAATACAGTCTGTTCTCACCCCACAGCAGTCTGTGATGACCCGCTTTGAACTTTTTCATGGGCCCTTAGGGGCCATGTTTGTGAAACACAGAGACTGAAAGAAGTCAAAGTGGTATTACGGAACAGAAAAGAAAATGGGTCTACAGTGTGCTCAGTCAAGGAAAGAGGTATCCCAAACTGCTGCAACACTTGCCTCGTTTTCACTAACTAGAATTAGGACAGTCCAAATAAGAACTTCAAAATCTTCTCCTTAGGTGTGGGTAGAGGACCCAGGACCATGTGTGATGTGTCAGAACTTCTTTTTTCTCAGGTCTCACCTAACAGCACCAAAGGTTGTAATTTTATTATATTCTGTGGTGAAATACATTGCTGCTTCTTTTTTTTTTTTAATCTTTCTTCTTTTTTTCTTTTCTTGACTGCGTTGTCTTTATATTATAAGTCATTATAACTCACAAGCTTTAAGAAAACTTTAATTATGGAAGTTTTAATTTCAGGATGAGGAAGGACCTGCTTTGCAAATTGTGATGTAATTCAATAATGAATGGATAGCCAGTGGTGACAGGATGATGCAAGTGCAAGTTTTGGTCTCATCAACACGTTTGACTTGTGCGAATATGCTGGCGGAGGGAGGGTGAAATCAAACTGGCTTTAACGTTGTTTTCTTCAGTCAGTTAGCTGCTGTCTGTCAATATGCTGTCCTCTGTAACACCTCAGCATCAGCAACATACTAAGCTCCACCTCTTCTCTTCCAAACTATGAAGTACTTTTGTTCAGACTATATGGATGACATTTCTATCTGGAGTAGGGCACAAACTAAAATTTTTCATTTACGATCCATTTGTTCTAAGAGCTGATATTGCACTGTGATTATTTCTTGCTCTTTGATGCCATTTTGGGGGGCAATGGAGGTAATGGGAATATACCGTGGGTTTTTTTAATGGCAGTTTGGTGAATAGCTTCTAATTCCCAGTCCCTTTTTGAATTAGCTTTAGTTTGCTGGGCCCTGTTTAAAAGTAATGGATATAAATGTAAAAAAAAAACAATATCCATATTCTTCTGTATCTTATTCTCTCAGAGGCAGAAATCAATCTCTGCTCCTTAGTTCAAATATTCGATAGTAATGCAAGATAGACATAAAAGTGGCTTGATCTCTTATTGCTTTCCTGTCTCTGTCTAGCTTTCCATCTGGAAAAATATTTAATAATCAATTTTCAAAACAGTTGTTGAAAGGCTCCCTTGATTCCCTTCTACAGGTGAGAGAACATAGAGATGACCTTGTCAGACTGAAGTATCCTGGTGCTGCCGTCAAAAAAACTCATCTGATGCAGCAAAGTGCCAAAGTGTTTTGGCTACGCATAGGGAGAAGCTTTTGTTTTTCTTATGAGTGTATAAGGGATTATTGGTCCAGGCTTGAGAACCTGGCAGGGAGAATTTCTATATTCTGGATAAATGTCAAAATATAAGCAAATCCCCATACAACATACTGTAGATTCCTGGTTACTGTTGCTGGCTGCTACTGAAGTTCATTTTATTTCACTATGACCTAGAAATGATTCCAGCAATAATCTAATACCTCCTCCCCCACCACACATATCCACCCTGGAACTCAAAGCAAACTATTTGCTTTCTACAACAGTACATAAAGACCATTTCCCATAGGCTTGAACTGTTATATACCCTTTTTTGTAATGGTCTATGGCACATGAATCAGATTCTGACTGGGAGAAATCTCCAATGCAAATGAATTTCAAAATGAACATTTATATTCAGTTGTGAAATTCCTGCTTAATGTTTATGTATTGGAGTTGCTGTATTGTGATTTAGTTGCAGAAATACACTCAAACTTCTGAGGAAAAACTCATGATATAGCTAGTGCTGCCATGGATGGATCTTTTGTGAACTTTCCCATCCCTCTTGTTGAAGTAGCAGGAAGTAACCAGACTTTTCTCTTCCAGGGCAGGTCCTTCCTCATCCTGAAATTAAAACTTCCATAATTAAAGTTTTCTTAAAGCTTGTGAATTATAATGACTTACAAGATTCTTTGCTGCTTTGAAATCAAAAAATCTATGTATGTGATGAACAAAAAAGCCTTCCTTTAATTCCAAAGTTTATATTCAATTTTATGGACCCTTGCTTTTTCAAAAAAAGCAACCAAGACTTATCAGAGCAATGAAAACTCTTCTGAGACACATAGAGGATGGGTAATGGTGGGATGGAAGGCAGAATCGGGGCAACAGCAACATACTGGTGGGGCTCCTGGGAACCACTCAGCCTCCAGTTTGGGCACCAGGATATTGTTCTGAGCATTAATTTAAAGGCTATAAGGCCAAGATATTGAGCACTGTGGAAGCTTTCAAGTAGCAACAGTGAGGTGGAAATGGGTATAATGCTTTATCATGTGGAACGGGAAAGATCAGCTAAGTTTTTAGAAGTTTCCCCATATAAAAGCCTGCAAAGAAATAAAGCATCTCTTAGGATGCTAAGAGGCTAGAAGCATTTTCTCCAGCCTTAAACTGCCAGTCATGAAAGCACAGCACAGTTCAAACATAAACCCTGAACTAAAACTGAAAAGCTCATGAGTAACACTGGGCTGGGTTTCAACACCCTACACATGTTGCCCAGTTGTCCAGTTAAACCAGTAGTGTTGCTGCTAGTAACAGTCTACAGGCTTAATAGTAATTGTGCAAAGCCACCCTCCTGGCCTGTTGCGTTCATTATCAACTTCTTACATGGACTTGCTCTGTGAGCCAGAGCTTGATACTAACTGTCTCTCATTATGATGTGGTGTTTAAATGTGGGATAATAGTAAAGGTCTTGAAAATATGAGCTGAGGTTGGAAACGGGTCTCAAGAGTGCAAGCAACTCGCTGGTAGTCAAGTACTGGACACTGAAGAGTATCATTAAGAGCTAGGAGAAACTGCTTTAGGGATAACAAAGAAAATAAGCAGCAGTGAAGCAAGAAAACATAGCTGAGCAATAGGATAAGGCACCTAATGCAGCCTGGGAAAGCAACACCCTCAAGCATCAGGCAGCACATAGATGAGGGACGGAAGTGTCTAGAAGCTCAAACGTCTTATGAAGGGACAAGACATCAAATGTGGGTGGGAGGTGGGGGAAATGACTCTGCTTAGACTGTCTAGAGCTGTTGGTGGGGTGGGCTGCCTACTCTCTCTGCCTGCTTCTAGGGCCCTGGGTCTCCTTCTGTCTGCCTGCCCACCACAAGAACCCTGACTCTTCAAGGACCATTTTGACCTGCCAGCTGATCATTTGGGACCGTGTACAATTGCATGATGGTACATCTGCATGTGTGTTGTTTCTCACAGATTCTGCTCTGTAATGCTCTAACTCCTCAATAGAGCATTACTGCATATAAACTTCATTTTGCTAGTTACTATTAACTATTTGGGTTTGGGACTGGACATTAAGTCTGTACAAGGGAAATGACAATGGTGGTAGTATGTGTATAGTATTGTTCAAAGCTATACATACTGTACCTTTTCTCCTTTTGTTTTAATAAACCCCGAGGGTGTGTCTGCCACTATGAAAGTGGGAAATTTAAGAGGTTGGTTCTTACTCACCCAGTCTATGCCATCAGGTCTGCAAGCTTTACCCTGAACATTCATTTGGTTAGGAGTCTGAAAAAGATCAGCATTGACAAGAAAGACAATACTACTGAACATATTTACCCAAAGCTTGTCTAATTTTCAGTAGGGATGCTCGGGTTTTCTTCTTTTGTCTTCACTCCCTTTTGATATGTTGTGTAGATAAATGCAGGACCTACTTATATATTATATTAGACTACTTTAGATGTCTGCATATGAATATTTGGAACGCAAATTGAAAATAATTTGAGCCGTCTTTTCTGGGCATACTACTCACTTATATTTTTGATTCATTTTTAATACTGTGAAGGATCATTGCTCATTTTTGCTTCGTGGTTTTTTTTTTTTTTTGTGTGTGTGTGTGTGTGTTTTGTTTTACTCGTGCCACTACCCAGCAGTATCTAATAAAAACCAATGCTTACATAGGAAAAGTATCTCTGATTCCCCTAAAAGGAATTCTGTGTTCTGAGACACCAGACAGTTTTGGAACCACAAGTTTTTATGCAAAATGAGATTTGAAAATAAGTCATTTTTACAAATGAGACAAAACCTTCAAGTTTGAGAAATCAGTTTCATAAGAAAGCGTTTTAAAATAAATTGTTAAAAATAATACATTCTTCCAAAACTTTCGTAAAATGGAAACAGTTTGGATGGCTGCAATGCAAATAATTAAGATTAATATCTGACTACTTCTTCAGTGGCTGTGAATAGAGGACATTTTTCCAGGTGGACAATATAGCAGATTTGGCATGTTTCTAATAAAAGGAAGTAATGAATAAATCCGAAAAGCAGTTGTGGTAGAAATCTAAAGAGCAGGAAGGATAAGTTTATTAATAGTTTCAGTGCACAGTTAAAAAACTTTGTAAATTGGACAAAGGATTTGCTTTCCAATAATGTCCTATGTGCTAACAGTGATCATCTCTGTTCATATTTTTTAAAAAAAATGCCAAGAAGAAAGAGGAACTTCAAAGTTATTGCACATCTTTTTGTCAGTAACAGGTTCTATTATTTAATTAGAAACAAAGACTTCTTTACCTCCCTTAGGCTCCTGTCTGGATAAGATTTGGATCAGGCAGATGAGTAATCCTGATTTGTAGCAGTCTTGGTGTTGTGATTATAAAGGCATAACTAAGTGCTCCATCATTCAACAGTAGACAAAAAAATGATTTATGTAGATCTTCTAGTTCTATAATGTGTCAGTTCAAAAGGGAATCTATTGTTCCGTTCCTGCTGGAAAACCTTTATGTAGGTGATAACACTACATAAAGAAATGGGGTTTAGCTTCCAGAGTTAGTTCCTTGGCTGCTAATGAAAGACACATGTAAATAATGAAGATTATTTTTTGCTTTAAGAAGTTAACATGACATTTGTGTCATGTATAATATGCTTTGTACCTAATTGTTTTGAATTTCATTCAGCCATTCTCATGCTATGTGGCTTGTTGGCAGAGAGCTTAAGCAATGTGGTAAAACAATCATGTTCAATACCTAGGTACCAAAATTGGAGAAGTACAGTCCAAATTTCTTATGTTCAAAGATGGAAAAAGTGTGTGGCATTATATACTAGAGTGTCTTCTAGCAAGATTGTGGTTTGGCTTCTACTTTCTCTCTGTTGCTGGCTCAGTCTTCTGATTTTAAGATTTTATTTAAAAATAGTTTTTACTATATTTTAATTGGGTTGTTTAAAGATGTTTTTACTTTGTGCTTGAACTTTTAGGTGGGCTTGTTTTATAATAATTTTACATTTTAGTTTCTTAGTATTTATTTTAGCTTGCGTACTATTAAGAACGCCAGTTTCCAGCAGCCAGGCCAAGTTTCCAGAAGTGTTCAATAGTTTCATGTGACACAATTTTTGGGTGACCTATCTGAGATACTTTGTTCTCAGAAACATTTAGACCCTTAGCTGCTATTGAAACCAAGTATTAAGGAAGTGTGTTAGACGCAAGTGTGTCAGCTCACTCTGGATGTCAGAGGGGTTCCTTTAATCTGTTGCTAAACACTAACCTACCCCAATTCCTGCTCCTGACTGTGTGAAATTGATTCCAAAATCATGATAATATTTGACTACTTATGCAGCTCCCAAGGGTTTGGTAATGCGTCAATACATCATCTCAGCAAATACAGAAGACTCATTGGTTTGTTCCTCATCCTTTTATTTTTTCTTTCATGTGGGCACATACTCACACCTGCATGCATATCTATTAGAGATCAGTAGACACTGGACTATTAACTGTTACTTAGATTATGGAACAGTCACTTGCTTTTAAAATTCATTGCCAGTAGAAGTAAGGAATGTGCCAACATTGGGGACTTTTAAATCTAAATTTAGAAGCTACTTATTTCATTCACCATTTTTAAAATATTTGTTTTGGGTCTAGCCTGTGGCTTGGCAGTTGTACGTGGCATGCTTCAGTGTGAGGAAATCAACTTTCAGAAAGGCTAAAATTTACTGGGTCTCCAGAATTCAGTTTGAGAACTGAACTTGGGTTCTAATTTAGGATCCCCAGCTTGCTCTTTTCTTGGATTGCATTGAGCCCATGCAAGCCTGGTGTCTGGGGACAGCCCCAGAGCGTGGGTTCTCTAGGGAGAACCTTTCTCCCGTAAAGTAAGCAGTGCATTTCCAGAGCGTGCTAATCTTCACCTGTGGTCATTTTTCTTAATAGCACATTGAATATGTAGCTTGCTCTTGGGTAACTTGGATTGAACATGCAAAAGAAGGGGGAGGGAGGAGAAAAAAAACCCCTACCTTTTAGCTAGTTCAGAAACAACTGAACCTTCATACATCAACCAACCAGCCTTCTTTATTGTGAGCAGCTGCTCTGTTAGGAAAAGTCATGTGGAAAAGGGACACTGTAAAACTAAATACGAAGGCTATGTTAATAACCTATTAGAGGACACACAATTATGATCACAACAAGGCAAGATATTTAATAGTTAAATGTTTTTGAGTAACACTAAACCAGCAGTACTCAACCTCCTGCCTATTTATTTATATATACCTAATGCTATAAATAGTAATATGTATGTATGTAAGTTTAAAGCCGGGTAACATGCAATGTATCTGAATTATTATTACTATTAAATATTGAAATTTTAATACAATCCTAACTGGCATAAGCTCTGTTCTTCTTCCACTGACTTTCCTTTTAATCTCTTTCTCTCCTAGCCTTTTGGAAGTCACTTCAATATACTGGGTTATATGCCCTGTCTGAGGCTTTCCTGAGCAGTTGCAATAAGGTGGTGTGATAGCTCTTTGAACGCTGTTGTCAGTCCCTAGTATATTTAGCTGTCTAGTGAAGATAATTTAGCGATCATGGGTGAGTAGCACAATGGTGTCCCTATGTCATGGCAGAAGCCAAAATAGCCTGACAAATAGCAGAACCTTTCAGAGTTTCAAAATGGGCAGCTTTTGTAATGTTTAGCATGTGTTCTGTGATCAGCTGCATCCACATCAGAGTGTATCGTTGCCTAGGAGGAAGCACGGGCTTGTTTTCATTAGGCTTTGAAATGGTTTATTACCAGTGTACTGTCAGGTTTTAATACAATGAAAAAGTAGTAGTCAGCTCTCCTGGGACACACTGATCTCAGATGAAAACAGGACATCTGGAGGGAGAATATCTGAGCAAGTGGCAGGTGCTATTTAGCTGATGCAGCAAGATTTTGCAAGTCAATAGTAGCCTTGACACGCTTCCCTCCTGGGCTGTTGGGCTACAGCCTTGCTGCCGGATACCACCAGATAACATCACTCTTGGCTCTAGCTGGAGATAAGAGTAAGAAATCTGTCTGATAGAATCCAGGAGGAACTGGGTGCATGAGGGGGAGGGGAAGATATGACCAACCAGGTTACATTAACAACAATCCTTCAAAAAGAAAGAAAAAGATCTTTGTGGAGGAAAGCACAATTAACACTTTCTTAGATTCGCAGTCTGTGAATCTATAATATTCAAAGGCATGGAATTAATTGCTTGATATTTTTCACTGAGGACATGTTCATGTACTCCTGGAATTACTATTATTATTTTTCTTTTAAAAACCCCACTCTTTAATAGCTGTGGTTTTCTAAAGAGAGTCATATTGAAAATTGAACTGACAGGTCTTCATTCTCTTCCTGAAGTCATCACCCATATTCCAGAGGGAATTTCTACAGTTTGGCCAAACATTAGACATTAAATATTTAATGCAGAAGAGAAGCAATTCAGAAATACTTGGAAACAGTCTTGTACCTTATAGCAATTACGATCTCCCTGAGCTACCCTTAAACAAAGAGCTTTGTTCTTTTAAAGCAATTACCAGAAGTTTTTAAAAAAACAAAACCAAGAGAAAAAACAATGCAACACACAGAGCAAACCTTCTAATGCCAGTAAACTTTAAAAGGGCACACTTTTCTCCAGAAAGTGGTTTCTGTCATAGGCACTATACGAATAGCTGGTTATCCTACATGTGATTCACATTACAAAAGGAATAGCCCTTACTCAAGCAGTTTTCTTGAACTTACAAACAATATTTTACTCTTGCATTTGCAGTAGTAACACAGGAAAAATAAAACAATACTCATGCATCATTTGTTTGCTCTGAAATGGAAAACATTTTAGGTGTTGTCCACTGGATGCATATCCCGTACCTTGTTTAAACGCTGTGACTTGAACAGTGATTGTTATGTCCACATATGCAAAAAGCTGAGACAGTTTTACAGACAAGGGCAGCTTAGGTTTTCTTTCTTATTTTCTGTTCCTCCTATTCCGTATGCTACAGACTAAATTTTTGAGCCTGTAGATTTTGAGAGTTTCACAACAGTGACCAGAATAAGTGTACTTTAGTCTGAAGCCTTTCTTTAAATGCCAATAACTTTCAAGGATAGATAAGCGCTAAGGCATGCGATTAACTCCCTACGAGTTTCCTTACACTCCAAAGTTAACACAGAAGAAGATTCTGTGCTGAGGTGGCTGCAGTTTAGTAGGGCGTTGGCCATAAGGCAGTTGCAGGCAGTATATCTAGTTAGTTGGTGTAGTCGTCCCATGAAGTAGTGTACTCCTGGGCATTCGTATAATGTATTTCCTCAAGCTAGGACAAGCACCAGACACCCTACTGAAGTATGAGCTGTTTAACCATATGGAATGTCAGGCTCATAGGCCTATGACTGTAGACAAATTGGGTTATCGCCTGTTGCTCTACAGATATTTAGACTCATTTTCTCCTCAGGTAATAGCTTCACCAATGCTCTCTCAGGTAGACCATGATCTTAATTTCCGAATGACACAAACACTGCTGGTTATTTTTTAAAGCACTAATTTTCTTTGCATGTTAAAACGTTTAGTGCTCATATTCTGCCAGCACATATCACCCTTTGGATCTGTCTTTGTTTCCCAGGAACTTGTTTCTCACCTCTTGTTTTGGAATCTTCTGGGAGAAATCTAGGAGTATCAAGTATCCCCTGCATCCAGTCACGAATACCATCTTGATTTCTCTCTTGACACCCATTTCTTCAAGAAGGAACATAAGTTCGTGCAGTTCTGTCAGCTCCATTCTCAGCTTTCTTCCCTTTGGCGCTGATTTCATCTGTCACTCAAAAACCCCGTGTGCCTTCTACCCTTGTTACACAAGGAAATCAGCACACAAGTTTGCTAGACCTTCAGAGTATGCAGGGCAAGCTTAGACTTTTTCCCACTATCAGTGGATCCAGGAGGCCAGGCCACATACAGGGCAGGAAACTGTTCTTCATGTACGTACTGTGCAATATAGAACAAAAATAGAAGCCTGGCCTGAAACATTTACGAGCTTAGACTAAGGTAAGAGTCACCTGATGTTTAGAGAAATGGAACGGTGGAAAGAGGGAGCACACAATAAGCCAGCCACAAGATACTACTAATCACTCTGAACAGCAGTGGTAGCAACAGACGTGTTTTGTGCCCCTTTACAAAGTGTTGACAGCATTGCAGGGCGAGACAGCTTTTGGGAGGAACATCTTTAGGGAGAGACCTGAAAGGCAATTAGTGAATGTTTATATGGTGTTCCCCTGACATGAAGGTGATAGCTCTGAAAATCAGCTCCATGGACAGTTATCTACTTTTGGTACTGAATGAGAG
This sequence comes from Nipponia nippon, assembly GCF_047370975.1. Classification (NCBI taxonomy): domain Eukaryota; kingdom Metazoa; phylum Chordata; class Aves; order Pelecaniformes; family Threskiornithidae; genus Nipponia; species Nipponia nippon. The sequence continues at coordinate 57,465,144 of NW_028262290.1, read as the reverse complement.
ATGAAGAAGGAACAGGCTGTAAATCTACCTAGGGTGAAATCACCACCAGCCAAAGCAGCAGAAAAGGAGTGTGTCAGTGGAGAGAAGCAACAGGAGAGCTGAAACAGCTAACGTTAAGAAAGCGATCATTGCAGCTGTTGTCTGAATAGCCATGAGGTTTTGCATTTGGTCAGGAAAGACGGAGCTGAAGAAGGGATCTGGGAGTCAAGTACAGTTATATCTCTACTTGAATGTGGGGATGTAAATCTTTGCAAGATCAGGACCTTAACGGTTTCTATATGAAACAGATTGTTAATCTTGCTTAAATTACACATCTGATCCCTGAAGTTCCATTGGAAAATTAAAATTATTCCATTTGGCTAATGTTGTTAGACTTAGGGGTATATATTTTTTTTATCCAAACCTTGATGTTTCTAAATTTATGTTCTAGCAACATTTCATATTTGTCCAAAATGTGTTATTGGGAAGTAAAAAGATCAGCTCTACTTTTTGCAGGGGCGGGTGGGTTATTATTCAGGTTTACTAAATAGTCTTCTTCACTCTGTTTCCATGGTATACAAGTTATTTGTTTTTGAATGTTTTGGATCATGTTTGTCTCTATAATCAAGCATAATTCATTATGTAGAAGCATTAACTTTTACAGTGTCGACAGTGCAGCTCTGAATTCACACCTTACGTGGCAATGTTATCTCCATGTTATTATCATTCTCTCATGTTTTCTAACCTGCTTAGCACTCCCTCTCATTTATTTGAAGATGAGGTAGCTATCCTACAATTAAAGTTAGATGTCAGGCATGCTGATAGGAGATATGCAGAATCATATAGAGAATAGAAGAAAAAAAACACAGACAGGAGTGAGGGAAAGCCAGTGATAAAATGAAGGAAATTTTGTGAGACCATGCAACTGATTGCAGGGGAAACCTATCTTGTCCTTTACCATTATGATCTCTTGGCCTGGATTTTGTAGAATGGCTCAGTGGACTAAATCTAAACTGACTTTGCTTCTTTGAGAGCAGGGAAGAAAATTTGACTTGAGCAGTGGCCTTTACCAGCGGGATAGACTCGGCCCCCTTCTGGGGATTTAGTGAAGGGATACTGTATTGATTATGACATTTACAGTCAGAACTCTATATGGCTTTAACACTGACAGTTTACCTGTAAGTGGCTACCAAAGTATGATCAGCTTAAAATTGCCTCCAGGAGGCAGCAGTATTATTATTGAGCATACTTCCCTGCATCAGAACCAAGGGCTCATCTTATCATTGCAAGGTAAGCTGGAGACAGACTGTGAACTTCAAAAGTAATAGGTATTCCTGAGCAATACCCTTTTTAGATGAACCCTATGAAATATTACACTATTCATGTTGCAAAAAAATGTGGTAACTTTTGTTATGTGAAAACATAAAATGTGGAACAGCCGAGCTGCGGCAAAATTGCTCTCGCACTATTTAAATATGGGACTATACAAGTTATGTACGAACCCAAAAGGGAGACAGTCAATCCAAATTAAGAAAACAGCAACAAATGAACAGTTTTCAAGCAAGCATTTCAGTGATATTCACGGAGAACTTTTCCCAGAAATGCTGGCTTGTAAATCACTGCTGTGAAGGAACAATAGTAACTTCCAATAGCATGTTGCTGGCACAGCTTTAATATATCCTGATCTTGTAATGATATGTACAGTACATTACATCTTCATTTTGAAAACCCATTATGCCCACTGGGGGAGAGGGTCAGGACTAGTGAAGAGTGAGATATTAGTGATTTTCCCGTTATACCTGTAGGTATGCTTTGAAACAAAGTACTTGAAAACTTTCATCGCTTTCTTATAATAAAAATAAAAACATTTCTACTTTAAACTTGCCAGAAAAAATGTGGAGAGCAAGTGATCTCATCAGTATCAAAACCTGAAGTGTCTACATTTGTGATATGCCTCAGTGCTAGTGGCAAGAAATGTGGGACCGAGGCACTGACCTATAAAAGCAATAGTTAACTTTCTCAGGTAGAAGAGAAGGGATTTCCTGAAGTGGGTAAGGTTAACAACTAGAAAGGTACTTGTTCTGGGTCTGATTGGGATGGAGATCATTTTCTTCATAGCAGCACATATGGTGCTGTGTTTTGGATTTATGGCCAAAACAGTGTTGATAACACACCAGTGTTTTGGCTATTGCTGAGCATTACACAGCGTCAAGGCTATTTCTTTTTCCCACTCTGCTCCTCTAGGGAGTAGGCTGGGGGTGGGAAAGAAGTTGGGAGAGGACGCAGCGGGGACAGCTGACCCGAACTGACTGAAGGGCTATTCCATGCCATGTAACATCGTGCTCAGCAATAAAAACTCAGGGGAGGAGGCTTTGGGGGAGGTAGCCATTGCTTTGAGACTGGCTGAACATTGGTCTGCTTGTGGGAGGTGGTGAGTGATTGCCTTTGCACCATTTTTTCCCTTTCTTTTTCTTTCACTTATTAAACTGTCTTTATCTCGTCTCATGACTTTCCTTGCTTTTGCTGTGGCTATTCTCTCCCCCTGCCTGCTGGGTAACTGAACTATTGCCTAAAAGCAGCTGTGCTACCTATATGATCTTAAATGTCCTGAGTGCAAAAAGGAGCCTTCCAGGAGACAACACTACCCCTTGTAGCATTTTTGTCTTTATGCAAAAGATGAAGTTTGTTAGGATCAGCATATACCTGAACTGCCAGTTACTGAATTGAGTAAGACCTTCCAGGTATGGGTAGGCCGTATGCCTTCCAGAAATGAGTTTTAACAGATAGTTTCCCTACTACCTTGCTAGTTCTCACTTGCAAATTTAAACCTGTCCAGCTGTGTTCAAGACACATTCCATTCACACATGCTCTGGAGCCCTCTTTGTAACTGGGATATCAGCACAGATTCCCAGGGTGGGTTACTGAATGCCCGTCATGTGTTTTTAATGGTCTCACTTTCCCACAGGCCAGAAGTGGGTGCAGCACAGTGCCTTGTTTTGCCACGCGTAAAATGTCAGCATACTTCAGGATATAGGCCATGCCCAGCTCTGTACTCGCTTCGCATGCACTCAGTATATTATTCAGATGGTCCAATTGCCTAAGACAATTAGCTGTAGGAAAAGCCTGTCTCAAATAAACCAGGGAAGGCAATGTTATATGAATTATTGTAAAAATCATACGCAACCTGTTAAGATTCTGTTCTGCTGGATTATTTTCGAACTAAAGCCAATTAAATAATTTTTTTTTTAAATGTGGAGTTACTGGACCTGTCATGACAACTTTAACCCTGAATTTGTTAATATTTTATGGTTAAATTCTCAGAATTAGATTTAATTTCTTTATGACTTTAACATCACGTTGAATCACAGTTCTGTCATGTTTTGGACCACTGAACCTGGGGCTTCTGATTCTGTTCTATTGCAAACTGTGCAGGCAATCCTCACTACAATACTGTTTTTTCAAAAAAAAGATTTTTAACACAGCCATTAAAAAAGTGAACTACTTTTATGGAAAAAGCTATCAAACAGTTTATATGTTATAAAGAAACAGAAATATTACATGGTGCCTGCATGTTCCATATGTAATAATCTGTCTCTTTAAAAAAAAACCACACAGGCACCAAATTTTTTTATGTTTAAATTACTATGTCCTGTGAATACTAGAAATAATACGTTTTCTAATAACCTTTTTACTACCACATTTTGACCCAACCGTGGTGAGCTTTAATACTTTTGCTATATCTTAGAATCAGAAAATCAAACAAAAACCTTATTTAAATTGCATTTTGTCACCAGGTCCCAATTCTGGAAAGCACATTAAGTTACATTCTGCTCCATGCCTGTCATCAGAGTACTTATCTTTTATCTGTTAACTCAGTTCTAGTCACAAGGTTTTTGTAGATTATCTTATCAATACAAGATAAGAGAATCCTTGAAAATAATTACTTGGGTATGGAACTGAATGAATAGATTTTGTACAGAAGGAAAAACAAATGCAATAAAAATAAACATAACGTAATCATTTGTTGTCCAATGTTTGAGGCATTCTGGGAGCATTAGTACTATTTCATATTTGCAAAGTGCAAATATAATTCAGCATGCCAGCAGAGTGCCCAGGATGTCAGAGTTCTTCATTCACCCCTTGATACGGTATCTAACAGTAAGACAATTACAACCTCAAAACCAGAAATGAACTTGGGTTTGAGCTTCAAATTCTAATTTTCCAGTCTTCAGTGCGATTTTGGATAGAAAGCTACATGCTGCCTGACAGAACCTCCTCCTCTATGAGAAACAGGTGGCTGAGGTGCAGCTCCTCCTATCACACCCTGCTCCTCCCTGAGGAGCTGTCATGACTAGCCCTGATCAATGCGTCTAACGCTCCCCGATGCAACAGGCTAGAAACAAACTTTCACTGTAGTGCTTTCTCTTTGCACACTTCCCATGGCAAAAGGTCAATCCTGTCCTGAAACAAATCTTATCCTTTTGAACATTCTTCAGTGAGATTTTCTTTTCTATTTACACCTGAAGGCTACCAGACAATGACATGCCTTGCCTTCTTCTGCATTATATCTAGGAATGGTCAATTAGTCTTTGGCCAAGAACTATTCGAAGTAGTTCATGTTCCACCATAAACTCTGGAGCTATGCTTTTGGTCTTCAAATGTAATGTTCTTCAATTTAACACAAAAATAGTATTGTATTAACATATTCTTTATGAGGTCTGCCTCTGAAATGGCTGCTGTCTGTGGGTAAAGCTCAGTTGCTCAACATGTTGCCCCGGTTCTTTCAGCAGCATGACTGAAATTCATTTTTTCTACTCATGTAGAGCCTCAGAAACAAGATGTGTTACTCTGAGAACATTCAGTAACATCCAGTTTCCTCTTGTGCCTGTGACTCTGTACCTTGTGACAAAGGCCTGTTTCTTCATTCTGAATAGTTTGAAAACTTAAATACAAATATTCTTTGTTAGGAAGAAATTAAGGTCATGATAGTCTAAGTAGTGCAAGCAATATGTGAAGATAATTATAGTGAATGTCTGCATGTATAAAATATACACCAACAATGTAAACATCTCCTGAATTCATACAAAAATTTGTTACTTTTATTCTAACATTAGGATTTCAGTCCTCTTATTTTTAGCAAATTTAATGTCCATCTGTCCTTTGAAAGAACTTCCTTTAACATCCTTTAAAACTGTTCATTATTTAACATTTGAATCCAAACTAAGCTTTGTGATTGTGCTCGTTGCTTTGCTAAAATATGGAACCTCAACAAGTAGAATTTCAAGACCTTGGTAAGGATAAGGAAAATGGTGGGTGTTAGAACAAAAAGCTAGCTCTCCTTGAAGCTGATGGTATAACAGGAGATGCCAATCAAGACGACTGAGTTATGGGAAACAGAGTTTGGAAGGATCTCTTTATCTGACTGAGCCAGTTTATATGCTTGTGTTAATACGCACTGGTGAGAAGAACTTGCAAGTCTATTCACCCCGTCATATTTTATATGGGCTCATACTATGTTGGAACATCCCTTAATCTTAGTTTAGTGAAATGGTTTTCCTATGATAATTGTGTCTCGTGATCATGCTATCCAGTCATGCTTGATGAGCTTTGAAGAATTTTAAGGATTCAGCATTGTCCATCTGTCAGGGGCTGGAAGCATTTTCTGGGGCAGCAGAATTTTAACAGAAATATTTCATATAATCCTTAGTCATCTTTTTTCAAAGCTGAAGTCCTCATCTCATTTTGGGTGAAAGCTGTCCTATTCACATCATTCTTCAGCAAACTTTCTCTCTATTTCTATTATCCATTATGTGCTTCCTTAGAGCAATTGTGACTGGTATTCAAGAAGTGGGTACACTTGTTTTCTTAGTGGCATAAAGAGGTTTTCTGTTTCCTTTTCTAATAGTTTCTTAAATGTTCTTGACCACCGCTGAGCGGGGAGATGCAGTTTTCAGTTTACTCCAAAATTTCTATTCCTGAGTCATAGTACTAATTTAGAACCCATCATCTTTATCTATTTAGAAATACTTTTCTCGTGTGCAATACTTCGCACTTATCAACACTGAATTCCACCTGCCTTTTTATCTCCGGGCCACTCAGTACAATGAGAGCCTCTGCAACTCCTTGCAGTCAGTTTTTGACTATCCTGAATAAGTTTGTATCAATCAGCAGGAAACCGTGTCACTTTTCTATTAATCTTCTTGTTCAGGGCATTCAGCAAAACTGAATCCTCAATATAGGAAAACGCACTTAGTAATTGAACACTGAACTATTTTTGGTCAAGAGCATTTACTGTTGAATCTACAACTTATTGGAAGTCAGCCGTTTTTGGAATACAGAGATACAGTAAGTATCGCGGAGTATACTCAGATCCTTTCCCTTCCTGGATCTTTTGGACTATGGGAGCAGAACTGGAACAGACTATGTCTGCTGATCAGGAAATGCACTGAGATTTCTTTTACAGGCTTAGATTTTAATTTCATTTCTAATTTGGAATGGCTCCCAGTGCTCTGCAAGGCCTGTCTAAATGACTAGAAGGTAAGTCTTTAAAATAATAAACCAAATTAGAGATTTAATAGTCTAAGATGTTAACTTTGAAATGACAGCTGTGATTTCTCCTTAGAGGCATTACATGGGATATTGTCCGCATCACAGTGAAAAGGAAATTGCTAAGGTAACTCACTGCATTCCTGGAAGCTTTAATGAATACTTAGCCAATTTTACCTTCAAAGTGCGGACCAAAGCAGTCTTTGCAGCAGCCCCTTGACCCAGATAATAATGATTTGTAGCTGTGGTTGGAATAGACTGAATACGTTTCATAGCTGAGGAAGGCCACAGAGGTGTCTGTTCTGCGATGGGGATTTTTTTGTTCCCACAGTATCCTGATCCCAGGCAAGTGGCTTTTTTTTTTTTTTTTCTCCTGTAGGCAAGTCTCTTCTTTCCCTAAGGGATAATTTGCATGCCAAGCAAGCCCAAGTCTTATGGTGTGTTCAAGCCAATCTGCATAATCATGTATGCTGTAGGTAAGCATGCCCTCCTGATCTGAATCTGTCCCACGGACGGTGAGGATCAATGATACCTCAGCGATCAGAACTCCCAAGTTCCCAGCTCTCAGCCGCATGCTTGTGTTGCTCAGCCAGTCATCAAATTGTACAAGAAGATCAGGAACTCAATGTTTTCTGTATGACACGGTGATGAATTTGTGAGTCAGAAAGGGGATCTACATTAGGGCTTTTGTAGGATAAGCGTGCTTTTGAGGCAAACAGCAAGACTGGCCCCTTTACGATGTTACGGTTTGCACTGTGGAGTGATCTCAAAGCAACCAGCTGGATTGCTTTTGAATGAAGCTAAACTAGAAGGTACGTTTCAGGAGTGAATTTAATGTCTTCCAGCTATTAATAATTATTTAGTTGTTTAGAGCTAGTCTGATGTAAAATCCCTGAATTATGCATAGAGTAGATGTCGGGTACTTATCACCAGCTATTTCACCTTACAGATCTGCTTCTGTTACGCTGCACTACTTGCTCATATAGACATACTCCTACTGCTCAAAAGTTTAAAGGAGCTGTTATGTAACTGGTCTATTGTACAAGTCCCCTTCTGGGTTTTGGAGTAGTTGTGAAGAGAACAGAGAGAAGTTAGGTCTGACTTTAACACAAATGAATCATCTGCATAGACTGCTTTCTCAACGAAAGGGACTACTTCTAGATACTTACTATAAATATGCGCTAAAAACCCTCTTCAGAGTAGATAAGGATACTGCAGCTACTATTCAAAATGTCCATGAGTTAAGCTTGGAATATAATGGAAGGTCAGTGAAAATCACATCTCTGGTCAGTGACACCCTGTATTGTATCTCTTTCCTCCTTTCCCCCCACTTTCTTATTATTTACTTTTTGAAATATATTCAAAACCTATTTTCCAATTTAGCTTGGAAGGACTGTGAGATATGAGTTTGGTAGTTGGCTCAGCCACGTGTTTCCTCTGTGATTTGGTCATTCATCTGTGAAATGAGAATGTTACTTTATAAAGGTGTCATGAAGGTAAATTCAGTTAATTTATTGTGAAGCTCTCAGATGTAGAGCTCCTGGCTAGGTTGTTCCACTCATCTTCTACTTCTCCTCTAGCAGATTCACTTTTTCTGTTGTTTTCCCCTCTACTAATATTAGACAGCTACCTTTTCTGTTTCTAATAGTGTAGCTTACCCTAAATCAAATAATGTAAAATATTGTTTATTTGTTTATCATCTTGTTTATTCCTTTGTCAGATGGCCTTGTTTGTCTTGTACCATTTCATTCTATGTGGATATTGCTTTAATAAGTTTCTGTTGTATCTGCCGTCTGCCTGAACTGCTTTTACAAAATGACATATCTGACATACCTGATGCATTGTCCTTGACTGATCAATGAATTTGAGGACTAGAGATCATTATATAATGCGTTAAGAACTGGATTTTCAAGCTGAGGTCCTCAATTTGCATCCAAGGTTTTTTTTTCTGAACGTTTCACGTACTTTAAACTACACAGGTACAGACTTTCCCTAGTCTTGCTTTTTACTGGTTAGAGTCTACTTTGCAGATAGCTGAACGAGCAAAACTGGAAGTGCAGCACACTGCGTAGATCTTGAGCTAGTTTTGCCACCAGAGAAATCCTAAAGTGCTATTGTGTCTCCTGTCAGATTGGTAGTTTTAAACCTGCATTCAGACTATTTTAGGGCTCACACTGGTATGTATGCTAGCTTGCCTCCCTTCAACAGTCCAAAAGAAACTGCAGATTGTCTTTGTGTAAAACAAAAGCAAGAAAATACCATAAGCTGTTTCTGTAGGAAGATTCTGTGTAACCAATAGAAAAGTGACAGCCAAAGGGCAAGGTAGAGTGTAAAGCAATTTCAAACAGATAACTTAGCACCCTTATTGGGGTACCTACCCTGCTGTATCAGGACATTGTGTCAAAGGAGAAGTCTGTGGAGATTGAGCATAGAATAAAACCAACTCCTTCCTTCTCAAATGAGAAGCAGAAACAAAAACAATACTTCCTGTATTTCACGTTTAAGGCCTCTCTCAATGTTTATTTGGTGACTTAATTTTATTTTTCACACCTATTTTTAACACCTATTAAGTCCCACTTAATTCCTTGGCATTAACAAGGTATGTTGCAAATAAGCAAGATGTTTACTAATAGGATTCCAAATTGATCATTGTGTTTGTTAAGTCTCACATTTTCATACTAAGTTAAATACTCCCATGAAGAAAATGAATTTTCTTTAGTCTCTAAAACTAAGAACTTTTTTAAAGAAAAAAAATCTTAAGTGGAAAAGATACTTATATAGTTGAAAATATTTCATATATTTAGAGCCATATATATTTGCAGAGTTCTAACTCTACACTTCTTTCATAGCTTTTTTTGGAACATTTTATGGTTGCGTATATGCCTCCTACAACAGATGTTTTGGGACTTCAGTTGTCCTCTAGAATGACTTATGCAAGCATTTATGCAACAGCTTCCCTTGATGTGCGGTGGATAGTACAACAATGAATCACTCAACATTGTATACTTCAGCAGTCTGAAGGCTCAAAACCATAAATCAGATCCTAGAAGCTCTGAGGTTAGCCCAAATTTTTTAAAAGAAAAATTATACTGTAGTCTGTTGTTTTTTCAGTGACTTCCGTCTCTCAAACTTTATGTGTCTGAGCACAGAGCTGTATTTTACTGCTGGGATTGCCCTGTTGCCTACTGGGGTTGCTGTATTTGTTCTGACATCCTGAAAATGAAAAGCCTCATTTTCCAGGTGCGCCCTCTGTCAGCCTGGGACATCTTGCAGAGCATTGGTGGCTGCTGGAAGGGACCCAGTTCTCCAAGAGGGGACCACATTCTGGGCTGATAAAGCCAAGAATGTACATTAGAGCATAACAAGAGGGAGTCTTGCAGTGAATGTCACCCTCCTCATTGTTTCTGTCTTTTTTTCATGTCTCTGGTAAACTGTGCCCTATGTGTGTGTGAGGATTGTCTCCTAGTTGCTTCAATAAATGTAGTTCTCCTAAATTTACATTTTCCCTGTCAACCTTCCAGTTAGCCAGCCCTGACCTGTTATGTGAGCTCTCAGACCACGCCTCAGTCTAATTTCTTGTATTTTTGGAATATGTTCTACAAGGGTTTAGAGGAATGAAAGCAGCCCTATGGGATCCTGCCTCTTAATCTAGGCTGGGATAAACCTGCCCAGAAGATCCTATTTTGGAGGCAGGCTGAATGTTAAAGGAAGAACTCCAGACTTATCTAATTCCTAAAAGAAAAGGAGAGGCAAAGGAGGGAGAGAAGCTTCCCATAACTGCTTGTCTCTTTCTGTGCCTCATTTACTGAAGAAGTGTGGGGATGCTCAGATGTGAAGGTGGGGGAGCTCTGATGACTTCTTCTGGTGGCCCCGGCTTTTTGGTTTCTCTCTCAGATGTGAGTGAGCATGACAGGTAGTGGGGGGGGGGGGGGGGGTGGATTTTGTAACAGGCTGTTGCAAAGCTGGCTCCAGATCTAACCAAACTTGGATCACATGCCAGCAGAGATCTCAAGAGCTGGCAATGCTCAACATACGTTAAGCCTTTGGCAGAGGTTTTCAGAAAAACGACTGCCTCTCCTGCTGCTGGGAAGGCAAACTGTATGTTCTGATAAATAAATGTCACAAAAGATGAGCATCTGCAAGCAAGGGAGTTTTATCCTTCATCTTCTAAAGGGAAATAAAGTCTTACAGAAGATAAATCATCGCTATATCAAAATTTTCTCACAGCACACACATAATTTTCATTTGTGTGAGGGTACAGACACTTCTTGCAGTTGTGTACCTCCCTCTTCTGTGTTTCAACAGGTTCAGAAAAATACTTGGTGGCTACTGGGACTGTGGAAAAATGGCAGCCTGAAGTAAAAATCTCTGTATGGCAGGGAATTGAAACTGTGAGATGATAAGACTCCATTTGTGACGGCCAGCTAGACCGACTCAGAGTATGGAGCTTTGCTTGCATAAATTAAGTGGAAAAGAACACCTATGGTGTTTCATAACAAACAGGATTATGTTAAAAGTATATTTAAGTTCTGTAGTCTGACATGCAAACATCACATAACGCTAATTGCTAAGTGCTATTCAAAAACGTAGCTCTGTTGTGTGGTATTTTTTTTATTTCAGTTAATCACGCTGTAACAAGAGTAAGCTTTACTTCTAGAAGACTGTAGTAGAGAGGATCTCTGAAACAGAATATCCTATGTCTAGTAAAATTGCAGTTTGTTATAACTCTCATGTAATACTAGTGACTGAGAATATGGCCATGGTAAGAGAACTTGGCTGCAATAATTCACTTTGTATATTCTGAAGTGGCTTGTGCTTTTCTAGTATTAAATCAGAAATTTCAAATAGATTTTTTAATGATATGAAAGCATAAAAAAGTTGCTGGGCTAGCCAGGAAGAAACTGTATTCTCAGAGGATGCTTAGCTTTCTATATAGGACAAATCTCTATTTATCTTGTCCTCTAGAATGTGAGACATGATGAGTTTTCCCAAAGAGATAGAAAGGTAGAAATAAAAGAAGGGAATAAAGCAAAGAATATTGTGCATTGATTACTTTGTGTTTACTTCTGTTTTCAGCCATGCTCAGACAGTGTTGACAGTAAAAGTCATAAACAGATACTTGAAAAATCCCACTGTTACATATGAAAACAAAACAAAGAAAGAGCTCTTTCACTTACAGTGTTTTCAAATGCATTTTAAAAGCAATAGGGCTTTTCAGTATCGACGTTATGAGTTTTGTTTTCAAAGCAGAGTCCCAAAAGAATTGTGAAACTCTCACAGTAGCTTACCTTCCATAAAGATTTAAATGTTTTTTTTCTCAGGCGTATACTTTCTACTGGCAAGTTCTTGCGGTTTAGCAGAGGCATAGTCAGGCCTGTGAAGTTTTTTGGTTTTTCTTAGCCATGCTTTTAAAGACATAGAGAATTTACTGTATTCCACTGCTCACACTTCTGCTCTATGAAGGAACCATCCCTCTGAAACGCAGTAATGTCTACTGTCGTCTCCTTCATCCCATTGTTCCCTAAGAGACAGATGACATCCATCATGAACACATTTTAGCTTTAATAATGGATACTTCAGATCCACAAAGATTCGGTACTAAAACACTGGTTTACCTGAAACAGTAAATTGAGTAGAATCCCTAGAGCGAAGATACATGAACATGCACATTAAAGTGTTAGGACTTAAAGGGTTTTGTGTGTTAATAAAATATTCAGTGGTTAATATTTTCCTCTTAGTACATGGGAAATTTTTTCAAAGTATATCTTCTATTTCTTCTCAGGTCTTTGCATTCCTAGTTTCTCCAGTCATGGACTGGTATTTCAGCAGGACCAAAGAGGTTATGCTTATTCCTGCACTGGGAAAATTCAGTGATGTACATATGCAAATAGTTTTACATAATCTTTGTTGAAGTCCTTTGTTTCCAGCTTTTAAAGCCATTTTATTTTCAGAATAAGACGAAACCTCATCCATTTAAAAATTTCCTTAAAACCTGCTAGAGTTTTGGACAACAATGATAATGGTTGTTTCTGCTACAATTTCAGCTGGGATTAACCGACCTCCCTCATTATTCCCTGCACAGTATGTGTAGGCATTATTCTTGGTTGTCATCTAAAAACTATGAAATATTGCTGATATACAATTCTGTTTTGTATACTCACACATTATTTCCTGTTGGATCAAATGACACACATAAAAGTGGATGGTTGCATTACAGATATTTGCTGTAAGCAAAATCTTTTTTTAGAATCAGAGTTGGGAAAAATTACCTTCTCTTTCCTCACCAGTTACTCTGTTTCACCTTTACATACTTTAGGCAGAAAATGTGTGTAAAAACAGGAATTAAGAAATTTTGTATGTATGTGCTCAAGGAAACACAACACAACACAAAATATATTCCATTCTAGAGACAGCTAGACATTTCTACAATGAGGAAGTTAATGCTGTACAGCAGGGTACCCTTTCAGGTAAGACATGCTGCATGAATAAGATATTTAATGCGGAATAAACAATGCAGGAAGAATGGAGCGTGTTTACTCACTCCTGATTGTGGAAGGCACAACAAATTCCATTAAAATAAATAGAGAAGAGATTATTGGATTATTTGGAGTCATGAGAGTTGCTGTAGAGAGCTAATATTTAAAGTGTATTTTCATAGCTGATTATCCTGTCTATATGTTTCCTTTCCAAGATACTTGAACTCCTACTGACATAGGAATTTTTAGTATCATTAATTTTTTGTGGAGAGGGCTCAAGAAGTAGTATTCAAGAAGCAGAATATAAAATCAATAGGAAATAACAGCAGGATCGTGTGGTTCACAGATCAAATAGCTGTGATAAATACCTGAAGGTTTTGTTATTATTTACTAAAGTTTATTTATTTATTATTATTATTTACTAACGTTTAAATTCTGCAACCTAGCATTTGTATTCGTATATAATAACTATATAATAGTTTTAAAAAAAAGGTTTCAAAAAAGAGCTAGGAAGCATTTAAATCTTTCTGCAAATAACCTCATCACCTCAATTTTCTTGGTTAAATAGTTGCTGCATTCAATCTACACTTGCAAACAAAGCCATTCCAGCAAATTTGCACTTTTAAGTGCATGAAGAATCAAGAGACAAAAATCCTTTGCCCCTCATTTACCTTTACACCTCCTTTATACCAATCACTGTTGTCCTTTAACTTTCAGGAGCTGTCCTTTAACTTCTAGGAGTAACTGCAGTGCTGTGAGAGGCTGTCTGGTCAAAGTGTTCTTTAATTTTAATGGAAACAGAGCGGTTTGTAGGAGGAGGATTTTTTAAAACTGTGAAATGTTTACAAGTCAATAGCCCTTCAACTGTATGGGAGCCATGTGTGTCTGGTGGATGTCAGTCTCATTCCCACTAAGCATTTATTTGACGTCTGTCATTGCCTCTGACAGAAAGTGTCATCTTAACTGAATACAGTCTCTTTTTCTGTTTTTCCCAATGTTGGCTAAATAATTAAATAATACATGCTCCTAGGCTGAAAGCTTGTAATGTAGTGTGTGTTCATTATTCACAGTTGCAGCATTTTCTTCTGCCTTCATTCAAATGTTTCTTCAGAGTTACCTTTTCTAAAATCATTGTCTTCCAAACTTATCCTACAGGCTTAACTGTAAAATAACTAAAAGGAGTAGTAAATGTTCAAGCTGCTGAGACTGAAGAAGGTAAAACAAGCTTAAACCCCATCTCCAGGTTGTGTTCTGAGTTATAGCCCCCCAAACAGCCACAGGCCTGCGCAGGATGTTCATTTCTGTAGCATTTGGCAGTCTTGCTGTGAAAAAACACACTTTGTTATCACTCCCCATTTCAGACTTTTCAACACTGAACAGTGAATGATTTTACATTATTTTTGCAGTGTATTGGAGATTAGACCGAATAATTAATGAATCTTATATAGCATGCTGCTGGGCTGATGAGACTAGCTTGAGCTCTGTGATTTATGACTTGATTTGCACAATTCATGCTCACACTTTATATTGTATTGGTAAAACAAACATTTGTTTCTTCTACATTACCATTATGCACTTAAATATTGAGGCATTATTGAATGCTTTCAGGTTTCCCCTCAGTGGCCTGGCAAATCGAAAGTCTGATAGCGTAATGATTCAAAACATTTGTATATGCCTCTTAATGCAATTTAAAATGTCCATGGTAAAATACAATGAAAGGAATTATATTTTTAAACCCTTTTGGGCCCCAGGGCGTACGGCTGGGCCATGCAGGCACACTGGCAGTGGCAGCCATGTAGCTGTGCTCTGCAGCTGGTGTCCTTCCACGGGGAGCCCTAGCCCAGAGGTTTCACCCACAGCTAACGCTCAAGGATTTTTCAGATCTTTTCCCGCTTTCTTAGTTTCTAATTGCGCAATTAGATGTGCACATACAAGGTGTGGTGTGTAAAATATCCACTAACCATTTCAAAGAACTGTAGGGAGAGAGCAGTAAATGAAGGGGTGAGCTCTGACTCCCCCGCCCCGGCTGCAGGGGAGTCTCTGCTCGGGTGCCAGGAGCACCTCCTCTCCCTCCTCCTCCTCTGCCCTTGGTGTCTGAAGGGCTGTTTCTCACACTTTTTTCCCTTATTCATCACTCCCAGGCAGTGTTTTGCCCTTTCTTTAAGTGTGTTTTCCAGAGGCCACCATCTTGGCTGAGGGGCTCAGCTGTGGCCTGCGGTGGGTCCACTGGAACCAGCTGGAGCCGGCTGGAACCGGCACAGGGCAGCCCCAGCCTCTCCTCACAGAGGCTGCCCCTGCAGCGCCCTGCTGCCAACAGCTGTGCACCTGTGCCCAGTTTAAAAAAGGACAATGAACTGGTGAACGAAGATGCCACCACTGTGACCTGTAAGTGATATGACAGAAAAATTGTGTTGCTGACCTGTCCCGACAGCCTGAGCAGGCGGGAAGGACTGACCCCAGTGATCTTCTGTGGTCTCACTGGCAGTGGGTTCACTCTGACAGGGGTGACAGTTGGGTGCCACTGATATTAATGAACCAACAGTCTCGTTAGCTTCAGTGAAAAAGAAAAAATAAGTTTGCTCCATTTGAGTTAACAGACCCTGGGGTTTTTTTGGTACTGTTGTTTTGTTCAGCATCATGATTAAAAAAACCCCGAAACTGAAGTATGTGGTTTTAGCAGTAAAAGCTCTACAGTAAATGTGCTTTACAATGATAAAGGCCCTTTAAAACACTGCAAGATTTCCCCTTCCCGTACAGGAATGAATACTGTCTTTTTATACTGATGGGTCTTGTACATCCAAAACCAGGATCTTGCACAAAACTATTAGTTTGGTTTTGTCTGGAATGAGGCTTGAACCATACTGGTACATGGGATAGTGACATGTTCTCTGCTGGACTACGGGGCTGGTTTTTTTGCCAACTTTGGTATCTGACTATTAAGCAGACCCTGTTTAGCTTGTTCCTCCAGCAGGTCAGGAACAAGGACAGCAAATGGACAGCATGTCCAGGTAGTCTACAATGATAAACTTAAAAAGAACTAGGAAAAGGTGAAATGTTATTACTAGAACTATGCCCAAAATGTTCACGTATTGTGCTCATTGGTGCAGAAATGATTGCAAGAAATGTGGAATGCGCTCAACAGGGGCTGGCACTGTTATATCATTCCTGTAATTTTAAATCATCATTCCTGATGCTGTAATATTTAGGGATGGTTGAGCTGGTTAAGACCACATAAGCATCTAACCTAAACATTTGAGGTTTGAAATCGTTTGATTAGCTTCCCAGCTCCACTCCCAGCTTTCATATGCTCCAGCACTTCCCTGTTGGGATAAATCTAGAAGGGGAAATATCAAAATACCATGAGAGAGGCTGTTCTCTGAAAGTTAGTGGCTCCATGCCAGTGACCTGTTAACCTAGCAGCCAGATGAGCTATGGTCATCGTTAATGCATCAGCACAACCCACAATGCACACCTTGTTTTATGGCTCTGCCTGGTTTTTCTACAGTGTGCAACTGTTGGGACTTAGAAATGGGGTTTTACTTAGAAAATATTCCTGAAAACTCAAATAGCAAAATGTGTACTTTAAAGTAATATGTGTGATATTGATTATTACAGAAAAATCCAGAGTTGAAAACTAGAGAGAATGAAAGTTATCACTCAGAAAGCAAATACATCTGTGTCAGAGGCATATGCTTGATGTACCAAGACATTCTTCAAAATGAATCACTTTTTATTAAAGACACATGAAAATTCAAGCATTTTCTTAGCTGCTTTGGGGAGCAGGACCACAGATAAAACAAACCAAGATGAATTAGAGACTGTTGTCTAATAATTCCTGATAAAATAAATTAATAAATTAGCATTGGAACAACGAGCATTCTCAGAAGAATAGTTTATTTTATAGGTTAAAAAGCAGAATTTAGAAAAAGTAAGTTAGAATAAACAGTATTCATAACTGAGTACTTTCTCACAAGTCATCTATATATTTGTGTCTCTACCTCTGTATACATACTTACATGGAAACATGGAGAACATCAGCTGCTCAGGAAAATTTTGTATGATTGTAAAGAACAAGTGGTGAACTTATCACAGCTTTGGTTCTCTTGGGACATCAGGTAGTGCTTTGTTGCTGCTTTTCTTTTTTTTTTTTCTCTTTTTTTAATAGACGTCATTGCCCACTGTGTTAGTAAAAGGTTGTTCCACTGAAATCTTGCTTAAGGACAGATCCGATCTTAAACCCAATGAATTCCTTTGCTGTTGTCTTCAGGACTGTGAAAGTTTTGGGTGTTTTTCTCAGTAGAAAGTCTCTAGATCTTCTGGTAAACCTATGCATCTTTGCATGCCCGATTTTGTGTGTGGTATCGCTGTTAATCAATTAGGTTGGGTATAAAAAAAGGTCTGGATAACTCTTGTAACATCCACATCTCAGAGCAACATCTCCAATTTCCTAACAGAGATGAAGGTGAGAAACTGTAGGATCTTATACCACCCTCATTAACTAAGAGCTGGAGAAGTTCCCACAGCACAGAGACATGACTCACACTTGTCACTTGTGGTAGTTATCTCTCTCATTCTTGTCTCTAGGCTTGTTTGTTTTGTTAGAACTTCTCTTTTATTTGTTCTAAAATGTATGCATTGCTTTGCTAGAGAAGGCACATGTTTATTAAGATCATACCTTGCATGCGGATGAAAGGTTTGTGATGATCCTCAGTTCTGCAATTAAAATACTAGTAGCTATTGCTGCTCTATAGCAATGCAGGATCATCAATGATCACACCTCAGTTCTCCAGGGAATAGGGTAGGAGCTGGGAGCAGAGTGTGTCTCCACATGGAGTGATGAATGGGAGAGGAAAAATGGAGAAGATGAGGAATGCACTGTAGACAAGCACCCTTGTCTTCAGTATACCTCAGGGCAGAAAAGAGTGCTTTTTAAATGTCAGAGGCTTAAAAACTGAAAAGCATTCTGGTGTTTCCATTGAATATACAAAGCAGAACTGAGAAATCCTGATGCTATTTATCATATGGTCCAAGGCTGGTATTTTCTAACCACGCATGTCTAAAATTAAGCACCTAAATGCATGAATAAGTAACAGATTTAAATTGAAGTTGGAAGTACTCATCACTTGCAAACGTCAGTCCTTTTGGAAAGAACATAAACGGAAGATGTAGATACTCAGCGTGTAGAAAAAAAGTGATTCTGAACAGGTCTAACTTGGGTCCAAATTCCGTCCTTGTTTTTTCACCCTGTCCTCACAAGAAAGTCTGGTATCCTAGAGGTGGGGATGATTGTGATTACTTTCTACATTTTTCTGAATCTTCTTTCATAACTAAGAACTCATTATGTCTGGACACTTCTGTTTGTACTTTCTTGTCTCTCTGAAACTAAATATCCAACTGGAGGTGAAAGCCAAAATGCAAACTTTCTTAAAACTTGTTTATGTTTTCTTTTCCTTTTATCTGTTCCCTCTGCCTCCATCTACTGAACTGAAGTTTACAAATCCTTATATGAGGTCATCTGTCAATTGTTATCCTTGTTCCCATTCTATAGGCCTCACGTTTGATCTGAAGTCATTGCTCAGTTCATGAAAAACCTTGTTGTTTGCTGTGTGAAAAAATAAATATTGAGGCTGTGGTTATAGGATTTTCATTACTTTCCGGGGGTGCATATTGGGAACAGATGTGAATGGGCAGTCAGCCAGGCCTTGTCATCTGAGACATGGCACACGGGCACCTTTTGGTATAAACTCTTTTAAATGTAAAATCACCCTGGCAGCAAACCAGATTGACCCATGTTACAAAATCACTTTTGAAAAAGACTCTTCTCCATTACAAGACTATACCATTGTTGTGGGTTAATCCTGGTAGGCAGCTGAGCACCACACAGCCACTTACTCATTTCCCTCCTCCTCCCAGTAGGGTGAGGGAAGAGGAAAGGCAGAGCAAAAGCAAAAAAACTCATGGGTTGAGATAAAAATCAAGGGAGAAGTGGAAGAAGAGAGAAAGAAAACAAAACAAGTGATACAAAGTCTATCACCCACTAACTCCCATGCGTAGACTGTTGCCCAGCCAGTTCCCATACAAAAGATGGCTAACCTACCTAAATCGCACTCCTCTCCATTTTATTGCTGAGCATGATGTCATCAGTTTGGGTCAGCTCTCCCAGCTGTGTCCCCTCCCAGCCTCTTGGGCATCCCCAGCCTGCTTCTGATGCGGCAGTGTGAGAAACAGAGAAGGCCTTGGCACTGTTCAGAAACAGCCAAAACACTGGTGTGTTATCAACAAAATTTTGATCACAAATCCAAAAGACAGCACCCTATTAGCTACTATGAAGCAAATTAACTCCATCCCAGCAAGACCCAGGACAGTTGTTTTGCACATCCCTATCATTAGACCTACAAATATTTTCTTTGCTATTTACCTGAGAAACATGGAGTATGGAGCCATTTCAAGCCACTGCCCTTTTAATAGCATTTATAACCTTTACTGATTTTAAAAGCTGATATTTTCATTTTTCTGCCCCTGGGTAAAATTGTATGTGATTTATAAATGTCTTGCTTATTTCCTGACATGTTCTCTCAGAAAAGTGCTATGCTGCTGCTGAAATAAAAAGATTCACCGTATTATAGTCTAACATACTTTTCATTGTTAATAAGGGTTAAAAGATCTCTCTCAGGCAATGGTGTGCAACCAATGTTTAGTAATGGGTTCCCATAGTGAATATATCATTAATTGAGGCAGGATGTCTATGTATTAGTGGTTTATGTGCCACAGGGAAGGTGGATGATAGATTTGAAAAAAAGAGCTGTTAATTTTCTTTACAGCTTTCCCAATGTTTTCTCTTAATTTTGATAAAAATATAGGGGACTTTTACCTGCTTGCCTCAGCATAAATGAATTTATATTTGATAAAAGAGAATTTTGAAAAACATATCTTGCTAGAAACTGTAATTCTTCATTTCCAAAATGCCCGACCCTCTGACTTCTTGTTCAAAAACCAGTTCAATATACAACTTCTCTTGTTACAAAATAATAGGGGATAGCCCAAAATGAGATATTGAAATATATCCCAAGACTGCTTTGGAATGATGGGTTCCTGTTCTTTATATTCCAGTATTCACTTATATATGGTATTTTCTTTTTTAAGTACTGTCAGTAGAATTCACTTCACAAAAATCCCCCCAAAATAAGGACCCCTCCAAAACCCTGCAAAATCTTTTTGTGCTTTAGACTTCATCTCTTTTTTATTTAAGATATTGCAAGCTGAAGTCCTGTATATTTTGTTATTATATGTCAAAATATGTGTCAGCGTTACTACTTTATTTCAATATTGTTGTCCTTAACATTCAGTTTGTAGTACTAGACATTTTAACATACGTATGTTTTACCTTCCGTTCATTTTTGTGAGCACTTCTATTATCTTATTTTCCAATGCCAATGTGTAATTTAGAATTTTTTCAGTTATCCATATTATCTCTTTATTGCACTGTAACATAAAATGAACAAGGAATCTGATTTTTAAAAATTGATTTTGTGCATCTGCACAGGTACATTTCACAGAGATAGATTTGAAAGATTTTTGTTGATTCCACATTTGGTTTCAATTTAGATTTTGTTTTTTTTAAAAAAAACCATAAAATCCAACAAAAACCCCCTATGGTAAAATCATAAGACTGACAGAAATATTTACATTCCTTGGTATAAGAATTCCAATAAAAAAGGTTTTGCTAAGCAAACACGGCAGTGCTGAGAGCTCTGCCAGGCAGTATGGACAGCCGGGAAGTAAAACCGAGTGCATACTAAGGGGAACATTTTCATTATTCAAATTTTGGGAAACGTCAAGAGTAAGCAAACAATAGAAGAAATTATAAGTATACGGAAGGTTTAAGCCTGGACTTTTAAGTTCCCTTAGCTCTCTTTCATTAGCTAAACAGATAGGACATGAATTGTTTTGATGACTGTGTGTATGTAGTGAGCCCCCATCTTCCTATATGATTGTACTCACAGTGTATAAAGAAACTCAGTCCTGAGACCTTTAAGTTTCTTTAATTTTGAGTATTTTTAAGTAAGACTTTCAAGAATGCAATTTCCAATTATTCATGAAGCTAATTTACTGGGAACATTCTCAACATTTTCATTTCAATTCTTCCGTCAGCTCATAAGCCTCCTACAGTACATTTGCTGGAGTTTTATCTAACCTACTTTTCTCATCCAAAAGGAGGAGACTGACTCTCCAATTAATTCATCCCCATTCAGCCACGCTTTTCTTTTTAATCATACCTTCTCATCATGCCTTTGTGTCTGCTTAATAATTGCACTACTCTGTTTCCTTGGTATTGCATTGCTTCTTTTCTTAAACAAGTCATGAAAAGGGAGGTATCTCCAGTATTTTCTTCTTTCTTTTTGTACCCTTACCTGTTGCACCCGTCAAAATCACTGTTCACAGTTCATGATGTAGTTGTCTTCACTGTTCACCACCAGGTCTTAACTTTTTATGTTTTCATAGCACTAAGCTATTTTTCCTTCTACTCCCACTCTTCCTTCAGGTACATGTTCTTGAACATCTAAACAGAGATATGTCTTTCTCTCTTTTTCCTCACATTTGTATGGGACTTAGCCCATCTGCCATTAATTGCAATGGGGATTGCATGACTGAAAGTGCTGTAGCAATGCTGGGGTTAAGTGGCAATTGGGCTATGAGAAGATGCCTCTAGCCAAGCATGACATT
The DNA here is from genome assembly GCF_047370975.1 of Nipponia nippon. NCBI lineage: Eukaryota > Metazoa > Chordata > Aves > Pelecaniformes > Threskiornithidae > Nipponia > Nipponia nippon. The sequence goes on along the minus strand of NW_028262290.1, from coordinate 57,443,419 downwards.
ACAGAAGTCCAAGTTCCCCTTATGTAGCATTGTGCATAAGCGTTAACACAAACCAAACTTGTTTAAATCAGTTTAGCAACTGGAAAAACTTAGCACTTGGCAAATCAGCAGTGTTTGTCTCAGCACTCCAGTGCCAGGGCATTTGCACGCCTGGGCCCCTCCCTACTCAGATGGCAGGCAACCCCCCACCTAATCTTGGGGACCTCGTCTCCCTTCAGTGTGGTCCCGTTGGCACCAAGTGCCTGCAGAGATTAATGAGAGTGGATCTGTTCAGCTAGAAGAGACTAGAACCCTCTGACTTTGCCCTTTCCTGATTGTATTTTTTTTTTTCTTTGCCTTTTTCATGGTAGTCTGCAGCCTGGATGCCAGCCAACTTGTACTTTAAATAAAAAGTTGACTTAAAAGTGCTGCCTGCCATAAATGCTATAGAGGTTTGCTGAAAACGACAAAGAAAAATAAACACAAGGGTCTACTGCATTACCTAATTCACAGTAAATACCAATTTGTATGCAAGTTTATGTGGAAGAAGACATAACTTATAGTATGAGGTTATAAAGCATTTTGCCTTAAAATTAGAGAAGAAGGAGGGATGATCTTGCTAACTGCTTGACTAAAGATATTTTCCTTAAAAGTACAATTCCTTAATTAATAGTATTTAAATGCCATTGTGATGTAGGGTTGTACAGGCTTGTAGACCAAACAAAACCTTGATGATCAACTCACCTAAATTTTAGATGTCATATGGTGAAGTGACAGTTTGCTCCGCGCGATGGCAATGCTGATGATGCTGCCAAGATTTATGGTACATATGACTATATTAGAATATCTGTTTTTGTCATACAAATTAAATAGGAGATAAAATGAGTGCTAAATTTTGGCAATAAAAACAAAGCATTCATAGCACAGGAAAGCTTTCATTTGACTGGACCAGAGGCAATGGGCACACACTGGAAATACAAGAGGTTCCATCTGAACATCAGGAAACAGTTCTTCACTGTGAGGGTGACCGAGCACTGGCACGAATTGCCCAGGGAGGTTGTGGAGTCTCCATCCTTGGAGATATTCAAAAGCTGTCTGGACACAGCCCTGGGCCACCAGCTGTGGGTGGCCCTGCTTGAAAAGGGGGGGCTGGACAGGATGACCTCCGGAGGTCATTTCCAACCTCGACCATTCTGTGGTCCTGTGATAAGGAATACATAGCTAATGGCAGCAGCAGCAGCACAGCCTACTACATGCATACGGTATATATAGTCCTGGTGTGCTATATTGATGCATCCTTATTGCAAAGCATGACCTCTTCTTTTGCTGAGCAATAAAGAATTATTTAATCACATAGAGCAAATGCTAGTTTATCTTTTAGAGAAGATATCCACATTGGTTTTATGTATCTATTTCTGAATACATTTTCATTTTTGGAAGCCTTTTCAGCTTTTCATATATTTTAGTGGAGAGTGTGATGGTTCAAGAGAAGAAATGCTTGAGAGACTAAAATTTAACACAGAATGCCATTGAGATATTCAGTTCATTACTGTGTAAATTAGATGTAACACTGGAATTTGGATCCCCCCTATATTACCCTTGTCATGGTAACCTTTACTGCTAACATGGTAGTACCTTACACCACAGGACGCTCCACTGGTCCTGTGCTTGTTGTGGATTATTATGACCTTTGAGAGTGTCACAGGATCAAGGACTGTTTGGCTTCTCCCCTGAATTGGAAAGCACAAGACCTGCTGAGTTAAGTGACACGGATATTTTGTGTCTGAATTCGCATTTTTTGCTGCTGTTGTAGTTTTTGCCTACACTTAAACAGACATTGCAGGCACTGGGCAGGACATTGTGGATAGGCTAGTTATTGAAAAATACTTAAAGAGTTAGCACACTGTTACAACGTCATTGATGTTATCTGGCTTCTGTGCTTCCACTAATTGCTTTGCACGCAGATGTCTGACTGAGTTCAAAGGATCAGTTATCCTTTGTGGAAGGGGACAGTATGGATGGCAAGCAGCAAACTTTCTTCATAATTGTGTAGTATGAACATTCATTGTCATATTCATGAAAATGATCATTTTCAGTTCTCAGAATAGGTCATTAAAATGTACTCAGTATGGATTTTGGGGCACAGATTAGACAGTTCATGAAGCAGCCAGTGAGTAGTGGTCAGGTCAAAAACTAGGTTCAAGGCAGAATAGGAAATGCTGTTTATAAAGAGGAAGCAGAGAAAGTTCACGAGTTTCCTGTTCTCAGAAGAGTGACCCCACTCTAGAGTCGCCTCCAGAGGTTGGTTAAGAGAAGCCCAATCTGTATGCTTTAAGTCAGCCTTTGGAAGAGCTTCTCTTTGCCAATGGATTACAGGAGAAATCCAGAGAAAGTAGCACCCTGTGCCATTACACTGTAAGTTGTAGTGTAGCACCTGACACCAATGTACTTTACATTTAGTCTTTATAAGATATTTCCTGTAGGACATGTCATTATTTTATTTTACTTTTTTCTGAAGGATTAATTTAAATGCAGAGAATAATGCTGCCATTTTGCTCCCACACAGGCAACAAAGACCCTGGACTTTGAATTAAAATCTAATATTGTGTCATGTCCCAGATAGGTATTAGGAAAAGTATTTTGGTATTTATCACACTTGCTAATCCCCTTCTCTTATTCTGTGTGCTACTATAGAGGATGTTTAACTAACAGAATTCCTGGTTTGAGCATTTATCTACTTTTTATTCATTTTGTAGAAATGCTAAATCAGTGTTTGAGTATACCTTAGTCAGAGACCTAACAGTCCTGCCAGGGTAAATCTTTTTGTTTGTTTGCATTGTGCTATAGCACTTTCTAAAGCAATTTAATTGCCAAATTCCCTCTCACTTTCCTTTAGTGACTCCACCAGGGTGTGCAGGTTGCTTATTCTTGACTTCATTATCACTGGCTATTTGAACTCTGTCAGCAACCCAGTCGTCTGCTAATTAAGGATCTAGAGTTTCAGTTGCAACAAACATAAGGTATTTTCATTTATTAGGTCACATTACAACTCAACGTATACAGTGGATTCCCTTCAGTCTGTGTCTGGATGAAAAAAGTGCTTGAACTTGTGAGACCACCTAGAATAGAAAATGGCTCTGTCAGCTGGTCGTCACATATGCAATGTAAACACACACAGTGAGGCAGATTCCTTCATAAAATGTAAGAGTTATCAAGCTCTGCCTAGACACCAGCCAGACTATGACCAAAGTTTAAAGCAATACATCTTTTATCGTTCTTTTGGGTGAAGTATTTCAGCAGGTTTGTGCCCCAAGCCAAAAAAGATTTTGTAGGGTAGTCCCACCTGCTATTCACTGGGAAAACTTATTTTTAAACTGTTTCCATGAAGTATGCCTGGTATGGGATCAGACTTTACAAGCTGAATGAGGGTTCTGCTGGATACATATGCAGTACAGTGCCTCAGTGTATGCACCGGAAAAGGTTCAATGCTGGACTCTCTCCCTCCACACCTCATTTTTAAACTGTTAACTATAAGCTCTCATGGTAGCAACGCTACATCTGTACCTCAGGGGCCACTTTCAGGTGCCAGTAACCTCCTAAAAAGTACCCTTTGTGTACGTTCCTCATACAGAAGTTCTCAGGCCAGAAGTGAAATGTCGTGGAAGGTTCTTGATACTGTTCTTCTGGATTGCCTGCACTATGAAAGTGTTAAAAATATCATGGGGACATTTTATAGAAAGTAAAATCCTTCTTTTTGTGGTCAGATTGCTTAACAGCGATGTTTTAAAGATTTCCAACTTGTCTCTGACTTATTTGTCAATAAAGATAAGTGTCTTTTGACTTGACAAATTGATGTAGTTTAAAAATCAACTACAACACAGCATGTGATCCTTTACAGAGAACAGGCTTCCTAAATTATGAACTGAATCAGAAAAGAATTGTGAAAAGAACATATATTTTTGTTCTTGGAAAAATACTTATTTATAGGGTGTCAGTGTGATTTCCATAAAGGTTTCACCAATGGTTTCAGAAAAGTAAACATCCCTGCTATCTTTCTACTTGTTTGACACCTTCACAATAAGGTGATGGACTAAAAAACCAAATGTATAAATGGATCTTACATTTTTGTCTTTGGTAACATTATTTCCACTATTTTTTGCTGCTGCAGTTCTGTACTGTTCGGTAGAAAATAAACTTTTCCTGATACAAATAAGCTATTTTGCAGAACGGTAGGAAATCTTCCCTGTATTCTGTTTATTTTACACTCCTTTTTTGCCTTTGATTTTCAGGGTGTGCTCCATGTCACTATTTAATTGTTTCATATCGGGAAAATAATATGCTAAGTGAATAAATATGTGAAATAATCTCTAGAACTGTAATCTAAATTGTGTAGGGTTCTTGTCTGCACTTTATAGAAAACAGCACACCCCTTTCTTTTTTTACAGTTTTATTAAGCAGTTTTGTATTTGCAGTTCGTATTGTGGCTATTAATGCTATAGCCCACGTCTCAAAGAGTACAGTAATGCTAATGGTGTCTGAAAAGCAGGCTATGAAGTGAATGGTGTGGTTTATGTTTTCAAGTTTATTGCTTTATGCTTTTAATGTCGTCCTTTGCATTTTTGTTAATGAGAGCTGCTACTTAATGCTGGGGGCTGTGAAATCTATCCTACTGTGACTGGACTTACAGAAGAAATTAATTTTTTTTGTTTAAAAATCAGCAGAAGTTTTCAGTCCAGTGCATTTCTGTATGTATCACTGGCAGTTTTTTTAGCATACCTTCATTATTATGCCTGCAAGCAGACATTGCCTGTTTGCAAAAATATGAATTTCTTCTGGAGCTGCTATTTTTTAGCATAGTTTGAAGTTATTGTAAGGTCTAAAACTTCACAGTTATATCATACTGCTGAAAGAATGGTATTATTCAAGTGCTGAACCTGTAGCTTAAATTCTTACAGTCTGAAAGCCTCCTCTCATTCCAGGCAAAACATGGAGGTGGTATCACAGCAGTTCAAACTTGGGTGGCCCTTAGGATTTCAGATTGTATTGTTTGGGCAAGTGCTCAGTGTACTGGGGCATATTCCAGAGGGCTCTGTGGCATAAAATTCTAAGTGTTATAAAAATGTAATGGAAAATTGTAATGTAATAAGGTGCTCATATGTATATCTGGAGTTCTGCATGTATACATCTGGAACTCTGCTCTCTGGAATAAACACAGCTGCATTTATCTGAATGTGTGAAACAGATTTATATACACAGGGGAATAAACCTTGTATTGCACACTCAAATACACTAGAGTACAAAATTTTAGTTGGCTGTTTATCACTGTCGCAAACTTTCTCTTTTCTGTCTTTTTTTTTTTTTTAGTTGCATGAGAATTACTTCAAAATTTGTCCTCTGATTTCAAGTTCAGAATTTAAACAATCAAAATCCAGGTAATTTAGCTATATACCTCTCCAAACAATTGTTCCAGGCCACAGTGAACAGCACTGTCTTTTATAAGATCCCAGCAGCTAATGACACTTATTCATAGGTTTAGCCACTGCTGTGTATGTGAGGGAAAATATTGCAATGAGAAGGATCAACTTGGGATCTAAATTTAAATAAACAAAATGTTGTCAATTTACTGTGGTATGAATTTTAATCTTATATGTTTAGAACTGAGTTGCAGATATTACATCTGCCTCTGTGCCCTCCTTACTCATCTTACAACTGTATTTCCAAGTATAAGCATTTATCTGTTTGCTGTTACTTTTGAAGGAAGAGTGCAGTGGCGGGATTAGTTCTCATTAGGAGTGAGTATGAGATTCTGTGGATGAGTTTTATCTGCACTTCCTCCAGCTCAGAACTCTTTGTTCTGAGGTCAGCCAGGAAGGCAAAGGACGGGTGCCCCTCTTTCCTCCCAGAGAGAAACATGGAGACAGGATGAGTATCCCCACAGGGACAGAGTGCAGATGTGGGTCTGCTGTCACTGCAGAGGAAGTAGCTGGTGACAGTAGTTCTGTCAAGAACTACTTAACAAGAAGAAGCGGTTCTTGTTAAAAGTCTTTGAAAACATTTCATTTAATGAGGCACATGGAGAGGGAATGCAAAGCAAAGACACCAGAGAACCCAAACTACACATTGATTTTCTAGGAGGCAAACAGCCTGAATCACGACATTTCTTAAGTGTGGCTGTGGATCCACAATAAGAGACGAATCAATCAACGTTGTCCTTTAAATAGATTAACACTTCCTATACAAAACCCCATGCTGTGTCCTGCCTGAAAAGAGACGCATGTGCATTAGAACAGGGTATCACTGTCTCGTGTAGCGGATATAACAGAAGTATACTTTTTTCCCAAGACCACTTCCTTTCCTTTCTTGGACAATTCATTTCCAATGTAACAGCCCATATGCAGGAAGGTGACTAAAAAAAGCCTGTCTGTGCCCAGGTAGACCTGCCTTCCATGAGAGGGCAGAAAATCACGGATCTTTCTGAGACAACCCAGCAATGTTTCCCAGCTTTCCACTCTACTGGTGTTTTTTCTCACAACACTGGGAAAGCGCATTATATGTTCCAGCCCTCCCTTATTTCACTTGCTTCTAGGCAGCCCCTAAGATATTGCTCCACAGCCTCCTACACTAGAGCAAACCTTTCTTCTGAAAGAGAGGAGAGCTACCTTTCTCAGTGACTCTGCTATTCCACACATCATTTTTAAGTTACTCTTGCTTCAGACTCCCCAAAAGGCTCCCCAAAAGGCATGCCAGTTGCCTTTAGTATCCCCCATCCAAAGCAGCCTCAGACACCTCGTTGCAGGTCCAGGAGGCTTGTTAGCACTGCCACTTTATGCAAGTCTGTAGGCATCCAGCTCTCACAGGCCCAGGTAGTCAGAGGATACAGCTACTACCGATGCCACACATTTATTGTAGTTATGAAGTGGTGGAGCCTAGCCGTACCTAGACTGACTCGCTCCCTTTGAGATGAGTCAGTCAGATATCGAGGTCAGACAACCTGAAGAGCACCTGATTCTTGCATGCATTTGCATGATTTCAGCTTCAGTAGAAAATTGCAGATGTAGGTGTGATGTTAGCAGAAGGAATCCATCTTAAGGCTGCTCTAGAGAAAATGTTATGGGAAAATGGAAATGCAGGATGCTGCCCAACACTAGCAGGGGTACTCTGCTCAGGCTAGTGGATGAAAGGCCCAAGTAATACAGTTACAGTAACTGTAGTCCACAGTGGAGAGATAAACATATAATTTGGTATGAGGATTCAGAATTTGTTTATAACTGAACTGCAAGGATCTGAAAAACTCCAGCCCGGAACTGATGTTTCTAGGTAGCAACATAAGTGATTTGCTCAAAGGTAGCCTGTTTAATCTGAGGGAAGGGAAAGAACTGGGAAAAAAAATTTTGGTATCAAGTTTGCATTTTATTAAAAAAAATGTATATGAGCTTGGTAGCTTGACTCTTTTGCTCAGGAACTGTTCCTTTCCCACATTAAAAGAAATGGTATATATATGTACATCTGTGCGACAGAAAAAGGAGGGGAGGTAAAATGCTCCAAAGAACTGAAACTTCTGAAGTAAGGAGAGAGACCATTCACAGAAAGAAGTAAGGAGGAGTTTTTGGCTTTAAAGAACATAATGTTTTCTCTTGGACAGGCTGTCCTCCCATAAAGCTAGTATTAGCTCTCTGGGACTTATTGGAAGCGCTCAGGTACCTTATGTGCCATCAGGTCTGAGTTAATAGGGAGGAGATTCTGCAGCAGAGCATACAGAACCAGTGAGCAACATGTTTACTGGATCATGACTAATTGAAAAAAAAAAAAAAGTCAGATGTTCCAAATCCATATTTATTGCAATTACTGGATGACTAAACTGGTATTCCACAGTCCATAGAGAAGGAAATTCCTCCATCCGTTAGGGAGTGTCTGTGACTTATCCAGCCTCATTTTTTTCTGGTCCAAACATCTTTATGTGACTGGAATAAGAACACTTCCTTGCTGTACTTGTCAGAGCAAATCACTTCAGCTTCTCAGGCTTCTCTTGTAGAGAAAGAGTTTGTAAGCTGCTGAGATGATGATCCCTAGTTGTTTAAGCTGCCCAGACTCTTACAGACCAGCTCGTAAATGACTGTAGCAAAAATCTAAAAGACCTTTCTAATATTCATTTACTCATTGCTGTCATGCTGAGGTAGACTTTTCCTGAGGAGCCCCTGTGTTGTTCTGCTGCCTGTGAGCAATAGTCTGTGCTAGTGGAGTTCTGAAGCTACTCAGTAATTAAAATCACATCTGCCAATCTATTTTTTCCGTACTTATGATGCCACATTATCATGGTATTTGAGAATGTCTAAGAACAGATTTTGAGCAGAATGTCTGATATAAACCAAGTGAAAATATGATTATATTAAAATCTCTAAAAACCATTGTTGACTAGGTCTGGAATTAATTATTAGAGCTTTTTTTTTTTTTTTTTTAGATTTGTTTTCCTCTTTTCCCATCAGGGATACCTATAGCACTACAAATTGTTCTGCATATGTTGATTTAGAAATAAAGTTTGCTTTTTTGTGTACTTGCGTCTCTCTTGGGCTTGCTACCTCAGGAAGTTCTAGCGAACGGGTAGTTGGCAGGAAAGCTGCCACCTCAGATTACTTTATTCTGCCCTGGTACTGTTAATTTAAGCTGTATACTCAAAATGTAGTCTGCTGGTTTCAACAGCAAGAAAGAAATCTATAAACTATCTTAGTACTAGTCACATTTATGTTCCAGTTATAAATGATGGCAAATGAGCCAAAATATCTGGGTTTAGAGCACCATTTTGCCTCATATATACACCAGAATGAACAAATAATCTCTCTCCTCCCCATTAGCAACTGGCATTTCCTGGCTTTATAGACAATGTATTTTTTGCTTCTTTGGTTATGTTCTGTGGCCCACAGTCTGGGAAAGAACAGATTAGCCACAGCTTTTTTCATGCTCAGTGGGCAAGATCTATGGCTGATTTACATCAGTGACATATACATTTTCATTCCTGAATATCTGACCCATTGTGTGATGCTCAGGAAAAAAAATAATCTTCTTGGAGGCATTAGGGGAGGTTTCTTAGCTGGAAATATAGGAAATGTTGCAGAAAGATCAGTCTTGTCAGTTCATATGCTATCATAGAATCATAGAATGGTCTGGGTTGGAAGGGACCTTAAAGATCATTTGGTTCCAACCCCCCTGCTTTGGGCAGGGACACCTTCCACTAGACCAGGTTGCTCAAAGCCCCATCCAACCTGGCCTTGGGCACTTCCAGGCAGGGGACATCCACAACTTCTCTGGGCAACCTGTTCTAGTGTCTCACCACCCTCACAATAAAGAATTTCTTCCTAGTATCTAATCTAAACCTACCATCTTTCAGTTTACAACTGTTACCCCTTGTCCTATCACTACACTCCCTGATAAAGAATCCCTCCCCATCTTTCCTGTAGGCCCCCTTTAAGTACTGGAAGGCCGCTATAAGGTCTCCCTGCAGCCTTCTCTTCTCTAGGCTGAACAACCCCAACTCTCTCAGCCTGTCCTCATAAGGGAGGTGCTCCAGCCCCATGATCAACTTTGTGGCCCTCCTCTGGACCCGCTCGAGCAGGTCCGTGTCCTTCTTATGCTGGGGACCTCAGAGCTAGATGCAGTACTCGAGGTGGGGTCTCACAAGACCCAAGTAGAGGGGCGGAGTCACCTCCCTTGACCTGCTGGCCACGCTTCTTTTGGTGCAGCCCAGGATGCAATTGGCTTTCTGGGCTGCGAGCACACCTTGCTGGCTCATGTCCAGCTTTTCATCCACCAGTATCCCCAAGTCCTTCTCTGCAGGGCTGCTCTCAATCCACTCATTGCCCAGCCTGTATCCATGTTTGGGATTGCCTCGACCCAGGTGCAGGACCTTGCACTTGTCCTTGTTGAACTTCATGAGGTTTGTATGGGCCCACTCCTCAAGCTTCTCAAGGTCCTTCTGGATGGCATCCCTTCCCTCTAGAGTATCAGCCACACCACTCAGCTTGGTGTCATCCACGGACTTGCTGCACTCAATCCCACTGTCCATGTCCCTGAGAAAGATGTTAAATAATACTGGTCCCAATACAGACCCCTGAGGGATACCACTTGTCACTGGTCTCCACCCAGACATTGAGCCATTGACTGCAACTCTTTGAGTGCAACCAATGCTACTTGTAAAGCCACTCCAAATGAAGATATCTTGTATCCTTTCTAGTTTGAATTTGTAAGACACACAAAACCTGCGTGTGTTTATCACTCCTTGATCCTTAAGGTTATAGAGAAAATGAGTTTCATGATGATGGACAGAGAAATGTAGTATAATTGTTGAGACGCTTTACAGTGCTCAGTAAGAGCAAGAGTAGGTCTTACGTATTTGGTTCTTGTGCAGGCTGGAAAGGTTGAAAGGTCTAACCACTATTTTTCCTGTGCTTTTACAGTCTCTCCACCTGACGAAACAGAGGAATGTATAATGCTGTGAGTCCCCAGGGGTGCAAAATGCATTGGCAATGGATGAAGGCTGTATAGGTCGGCTAGGTGTATGGAAGCAAGCACTTTGCAACTTCTCAGGGGATGGTGGAAAGCATCCCAGTCCATCAGACAGCTTGACACAAGTATGTACAACCTCCCCTCAAGCTCTTTTTACAATAGCATAACTGTATGCTGCTTCTTACGTGCTGCATGCAGCAATTTAGATCTAAAAACATTATATGGCAAATGAACACCACAAATTTTAGAGTACCTGAAAGCCATCAAACCATTTTAACTAGGTCCTCTTTTTGTAATAGACTAAATGGCGTGCTGATAAATTTCAACTGCTTTGTCCGTAGGTAGCACCATCCACCGATGTATGTCTAATATGTTATTTCCTAGATACCAGAAGTGGCTTAATACAAGATTATCATGTATAATAAAGCTAACTCTGGCACTTGATGACACTTCACATTTAATAATAAAACATGATGAAAGACAAACGATATTGAAAAAATCACCTGTTGAATTTTTGTATTTGTTTTGACAGGTGTTTTTTGGGTGAGAAGCTATTTATGACTGTCAAAACAATACCCTTTGCATATGAACAGCGAGTAGCTGGTCCTCATGCACTCTGAGTAGCTTCTTAGTTCTCCACAATATTTAATGATAATATGCTCTCTAGAAGTCTTAAACATAGGAATTTAAAAATTTGAATTTGGCTTCTGTTACTGAACTTACATTGACAAACAGGGCAAATAATAAGATTTCCTTTGACTCATGAATTAGCTGAAGTTTACAGTGTTTTGATTTGAATAACACCTTGATTTTTTGCTTGTAATGAAAAATATAATTTGTTAGAGTGGATTTTTTTTAATGACTAAACTGACCTGATAAATGCATTTTTGTGTTAATAGTTGTTTGAAACAGCAAGAGCCACAGGTATTCAAGTATAGCAGTCATACAAAGCATTGCAGCTTTGAAGAGAATGCAGAGATTGCAAATGATTACTCTCCTGGTTAGTTAGGCCTTTATAATCTAGGTTTTATTTGAACAAATTACTTACTCTATGGTAATTTTTTTCTTTTTTAATACTAAAATCGGTTTTTATTAGAGAATAAGCAATATTCCTCAATTGCATTTCTTAGATACGTAAAGAAAATGGCCGTTTTAAAAAAAAGTTCTCATTTGCTTTGCATTGTTCCTATAAACTATTCTATTAATCTGAAGCAATAGAAACAAGTGTATTTTGTATCTATGCATGCACTAGGAAAGCAGATCTGAGTGTTGAAAATTTTAGAATATATAAAAATTGTCTAAAAGTCCAACTAGAAAAATACTTCAAACTTCATTGTTTGAATATCAATAATATCACAAACTTGATTCTTTCAAAGTATGATTTAAAATTCATACCATAGGTGGATACAAGAGACTCCTTTTATCATCAAGCTGTGTTTTCTAAAAATAGTTAGCACTTTATAATTAATAAATAATATACAAGCCTCGTCCAAAAGATGGAACAGTATGGCCGCTCTCATCCAAAACATGCTATTATTTTGCCTCAAAACCTGGCTGATTTCCTTGTGTGACTGCATCGGAGGAAAATAAGTGAGCTTTCTACCACAGCATTGTTCACGGCTTTTTAAGTATCTGAAATTAACATGACTGGAAGACTGATGAACGTCAGTGATGAGGAGAACAGAAGAGGTGAACAGGAGAATAGCCTAGCAGACTCAACCATAAGTATGTTAGGCATGGAAAGTTACTTTATCTTATGATTAATGTTGTGTATATGTGTTTACATGGTACGTGAAATGGGAGAGGGAACTTTCACTGCCACCTTGATAGTCTGACATAAACCAGTGAACATATATCTGAGCTAAAGAGGCAAGAATTACCTATGGGACTCAAAACTGTACTGCATACAGAGCTGAAGGGAAGCTGATGGCAGTGGCAGTGAAGTGCCTGTAGATACAGAAATTTACCTGTTGATAAAATGTGTTCTAGGTTGTCAGTCCTTTCTGTCCTCTTTCCATCACGTGGAGAGTAAAGGGGCTGGCTGGAGGAAGACTGTATAAATGAAGGAACTTTCCCTGTGTTTTTATACAAAGAAAATAAGACTGGACAGTGTGCATTACAGCAGAGCTTCACGTAGCTTAACACCTCCAGAGCTTTAAAGTATTTTAATACCTGAAGACTATTTTTAAAGACTATTTCTTAAGACTGTGTTTGCAATGTTAACTAGTGTGCATTTCTCCTTGCAACACAGCTTATCAAACCCTGTTATTCTCTCTGTTCATTTTGCCCTATTGGGCACATAATGGCATGTCATGGTTTCTTGAAAGTGAGAAGCTTGACAGCTGTTTTAAATCTGTATCAAGGAAATGAGGTGTAATTCTGATTCTTATTTTTTAATCAAAATGGGTTATCAGCTTTTCAGATCTCTAAGTTTTAGGGATGCCAGGCAGTGGAAGATTCAAAGTGCTCCAAACATGAACATAGCTCCAGATAAGTGGGAGGCAGGGTAGGAAGAAGGAGGAGAGGGGAGGTTATTTCAGCTAAAAAGCTCTGTTCTTTAAATGACTTACCCAAAGACATGCTAGAAATCAGCAGCAGATCTAGAAACAGAGTACAGTTACATTGCTTTCCAGTCTGAATACTGTCCTTACTCCAGTCACTTGAAAACATGTAAATGGTTGTGTTCATACAATGGAGTAATTTTGCTTTTGCAATGTTATTCCTGTTCTATTTGGTATTTTGAATGTAGGCTATTTGGATCACGTTTTATCCAAATCTTAGTTGTTCATAGTGTGGTGTGATTCTGAATAGGATTAGAATAAATGATATTTTATCAATGCACACATTTTTGTAGCATGAATTGTGAGATAAACAGAGAATAATTACTCTGCCTTGGCTATGTCTCTGTTTAAAATGATGAGAGAGAAAAAATCAGTCATTTTCTACCCCATTTCCTTTCCCTTTTTCTATGCTGCTGAACCTGTTCCACTTATTAACATTGGCAATATGCAGACATTTTGTGCATATAACTGGAAACTGGTAGCTATTATACATTGGCTAATGCTGTTACAAAACTGTATTGAGAGCAACAGCTTAACAGGAATCTGTGAATCCACCTCAGAAAAGGAATGATTAGTGACAGCTGGTGAACTCAGTTAGCCAACATAGTTGCATTTGGAGGAAGGCAACTAATTTAACAGACCCACCTGCTGGAAGAGCTCAGCTGAGCTAGAAGTGTGACTAGAAAAAGCATGTGTAGGTCAGCAACCTAGGTCTAATAGGATTAAAGCCAGGACTTCTTTTTACTCTGTTACAAGAAAAAACAGAATTATGAAAGGAGAAGAAAGTTATGCCCACAAAAAGTTCAAGTTGAATTTTTATATTTTTCTGACTGCATGGAGAAGGCTCCTGTGGAGAAATCCTTGGTCACGGGGCACTGAAAGAAGAAATATCTTGGAAGAGAGGTTCAGATGTCACACTGAGAAACAACGCTTAGCATGGTAGTGTTTTAGACTGTGTGGTTTGGCCTCTGGTGAACAATTCTCACTGTAAAATGGGAAGTGCTGAATGAGTTGTGGGCAGGGCGCTGGCTTGCAGAAGAGCTGGGCTGAAGCTGACAGCAGCACTCGTTGATGTCAGCCCTCTGTTGTCCTGCTCTTAACCCAAGGAACCGTACCACTGAGGCAGCTGTTACGGATGTGCTTTGTGTTGCATGGCCAGCCTCTGTAGACTAATGGCATATATAACAATAGTAATGGGTTAAGAGTATAAGCCAGGTTGTAGATAATAGTATAGAGCTGGAAGAAACTTATTTTTGGGGATGGTCTTCCAATATTGTGTCCTGTGGAGTTTATTACTCCTTTCTCTCAAATGTCTGGTACGGGTCATAGCTGGAGGGCAGTACTGGAGCAGGCTATTGTTCTGATCCAGTTTAGCGGTTCTATAGTCCTACTGACAATAAGCTGATGCACTATGAGCAACTTACTTACTCTAATGTAGTTTTTATATTATTCTTAACTTCATAACATAATCCATTGCACTTTAAACACTGATCTTTCTAGTACCACTGTTCAAATAAAGCCCAACTAAAAATATACAGGGGCTCAACAGCGTTATGAATAGAGCTTGTCATATATTAGGGAGTTCAGTCAGATTCTTAAATTCTTAAACTGTATTGATTGACTTTATGGCCTGTATTCATCCTCTGGGCTCCTGAAAACTAACTCTGTCTGGAAAGGAAGTCCTGTGTAGTGATAGGAATTCTTCAATACTGCAGCATAATTAGCACTCTTTCTACTGTAATACCTTTCCCACTTCCCAAAACAGATTTTTCTCTTCAAGTGATGAAACCTTTTCTTGATGGCTATGCGTGCATCTCTCTTCTGCTGATGGCTCATTTTTCTGTTGTCCCTGGTGCTGCCTTCACATTGGTTCTCATCTAACCCCATGCATTTGCGCTCTACTCTGGCTCCACGTTTTTTCCAGTCTTAGCTGTTATGTCAAAAACGGGGAATTGGCATGGAGGTCTTATGGGAATTGCAAACTAAGGATTAAGGAGTATATTCCACTTCTGAAAAGGTTTTTAGGGTAGTGAATATCACCCCTTTGTAGCTGGAAGTTCCAGTATTCACCTGTTGGTTGGACCTAAAGGCCTCCAAGTCTGTTCTGCATGGGGTTGGGGAGATTAGGGGAGTTGAGGTGAGGGAGAGAGGAGAGAGACAGTGCAGGTTTCTTTCTGAATCTCAATAAGAAAGGCCCAAAACCCAATGTCTTAATAACGGCTTTAATGAGACAGAATAAGAAAATGAATATAGATAGCAAGTAAATCTTGCATCCGTCCAGATTTTGGGCACTCCGTGTTTGTGCGGCATCAGATGGAGCCCAGATGGATTTTCCCCTGGTGCGCTGCACAGAGCAGATCTGACCCTGTCTGTGGAGAGAACCTCTCCCCTTTGGTCCTTTGAGCTAATATGTAATTTCCTTACAAGAAAACAACTCTATTCCTAAAGGATGTTATCATCATGAGAACTTCTTGCCACACTTTCAGAGAAGGCAAGGCCACCCAGGTAGTGTAATTGCTGGTATCGAGTGGGAGCTACCTGCAGGTTCCTCTGTTACAATTAGCTGGGTGAGTTTATCCTGAGCCAAGGAATTTCTGCAGCACAGCACAGACACGACAGCCACGCTGTACGTGCAGCACAGCACAGTCCTACACCCACTCAGGTTAACTGTTCTGTTGATTGCTAACTCCTAAACGTGCAACAGTTTCTCAGTCAGGGTCAATACAAAGACCAAGAGTGAGAATCAAAGAAAGAGACGTTACATCATGAATTCTGTTTTTTGGTTGCTCAGTTGCTCAATACTGAGCACATCACTTCTCTGTGACAGCTCCCATATCAGTAAATTATCAGTGCCAGCTTGTGTGCTGAAACTGGCAGGTGAGAGCACTGATGCCCAGTCTTTCACAGGCCAAGACCCTCAGGTGACTTTCCTGTCTCTGGGCTGCAATGTCATCTCCACAATTTCTGAGTATCCCATACTTCTGTCTTCTGATAACTCTGCAGGAGGATTTGTCTCTGTCGCTCCCCTTTCAGTTTTCCCTGTATTTCCTTTCCTCGTGCTTCAGAAGGCTCTGAGCAGATTCTTACCTTTATCTCAGTCTTAAAATTTCTGTGGAAAACCACTGCAGGGGAAGCTCTTTGTTTCAATGTCTTGTTCCATGTTTCAAGGAACCAAGACTTTTCTCAACAGACCAAGAAAATCATGGCCAAATATATTCCTCGGAACATCATGGCAACAGGCTTGTCACACCGGGAATCTGATATTGCCTGTACCTGCCAAGAATGTGTAATGGGTCGAGAGGGAGCGCACAGACATCTCAGATGTATCTGCCTCTCCTGCTGCCCTATGCCTCAGTTCTGGTGGAGTCACTTCTGCCAAATGGTTACCACTTGTTTGCTAAAAACATGCAGGGAGAAATATGGGTGAAACTGGGAGTTCTCAGTGTGTACCTGGAAGGGTAACCATGGAGGAGTAACTTTACTTGTAAGTGAATGTGGAACGTGAGGTTACATCAACTGAGAGTAATCTTTAAAACTGCTGCTTCCCAGACAGTTAAGTTTAGTTCCTGAAAGCACAGGGTGACAGAAAGGGCCCAGCTTTATTTGTAGATGAAGAAAAGGGTATCATCTGAGAGCATTTTGGATAAGGTGAGATCACTTATTTTCAGTAACTCAGATAAGTTCAGGACTATCAAAGTATCATTCTGCCTGGCAAGGGCTACACATTCTTATATTATTGAGGAGACAGTCAAGTGACTCCGTCTTATGAGTCTTGACTGAAAATGCCTTTAAATAGCAAATATGTCTGTGTTTAATGTGGTTTTGCATTGTTCGATTCGACATACAAACAATGAAATGAGAGGCGTGTTAAATATAACTCAGTATTTGGAATGCCATGCTTATGCAAGAAACCACACCAAACTGTGAAGGAAACAAGGAGAAAAAAAAAAAATCACAAGTATTAGTGGGAAACAAATGTGCTTTGGGGTTGCCAGCCAAAGCATACAGGGGTAATAAAACAGAAGGGATTTTGGAAAGGGAAAAAAGGCAGAGCTGAAACTAGAAGTCTATTCTCTTGTTTCCCTCACCTCTCTTTGTAGGTGTAGAACAATGTAATATTCACGTCTGAAATGCCTCACAGATGTTCTGCTGGTGGAATGGGACGGGCATGTGTCAAGAGCAAAGTCCACATCCTGTTCATGCTCTGACTGCTGTCTGTCTTAAAGGCTTTCTGTGGCCCTTAAGACAGCAACAAGACTCAACTTCAAGTTGAGTTCTTTCCAAAATGCCTGTATCAGCACATTGATGCTTAATTAGGAATGGAAGTGCCCTAAATGTGCTGGTTTCACTACAGCATGTACAACCCATCACAAATATTTACCAAGCTATTGGGTACTTTAAGAAGATCTCTTTCTATCTCTTCCCTCTGCTGTGTACTTAGAAGTTGTAACTTTCCCTTTTTATAGAAAATGTGGTGATACTCTAGGTTTTCTCATCCTAAGTTTTCACCTCTGCAATTAAGGTCCTTCTAACCAGGGGCAGCCCTTGCCCTGGGAATAGTGGGAACCATTCACATCAGGGGTTTATAAACCATGATAAAATGTTATTGAGAGTCATTTCCCTCTTGTGCTACACAAAGCCTAGCACCATGACACACAGAAAACACAGGAAAAGGCAGTATGCTGTACCTGTGCAGTAGCCCTCAGTGGGTATTTTCCCAGCTGTTCCCAAAGCTGCAGAGCTGCACAAGGATAAGTGTCAGAAGTGACACATGGGAGAAGGTTACATAGTCCTAGCTGTCCTGGATTTTGTTCAAGTGGTGATAATTTATTGTATAGTCCTGTGTTTCAGTCTTCCATTTTAAAATGATGTTGAGCAAAGATGTTCTTGCATTACAGAGTCCTCATGCATTTGTATATTGGCACAGAAGAGCTCAGTGGGGCTTTCACGGGCTACATGCAGCAACTCAGGCAAAGGGTGAAAGGGGACAAGGGGACACGCAGGAGAAAGATGCAAAGTAATGGCCATTTATCCCGTTTTCCATTATGTAAACAGCTAGTATTCCTGCCTCGTTAGTACTATCTTGATAATGAATAACCTATACCCTTCTGGCTTTTAAGGTGTTTTCCTCAAATTTCCATTGTTTTGTATGTGTGCAGACAGGAACACAGATCTTCTGTAAAGTTTTTGAGGAGATATCCACCAGCTGCAAAACATTATAGCCACCACTGCTTTTAACTATTTATTTAGCAGCATTTAATTGGTAGAAAACAATTTCTCTGATTGCACTTAACAATAATGAAACACTTACTGGATTCCATCTAATAACATTTTAAGTAAGGAAAAAACCACTGCCCACACATCTTCTAGTAAGGAACATTCACTGAGTTTAATTAAATCACATAAATGAGAGTCCTATTGTTATCCTACACAGCCTCTGCCTTCTTAAGCACCAGGAGAAGAGCTCAGTTTTAAAGAATCTCTTGCAAATTAATAGATCCAGGCTGTGATGACTGGGAGTCAAGAAAAGTGTCAGAGACTTTCAGAGAAACTGTCCTGGCAGTAAATTCTTTTCCTTAGATACAAATGGCTGCATAACATGATGCATGATGAACTCATTTGGCTGCAGTCAATGAATGGTGCCAGAAGCAGCCACAAATAATATTGAGGGTGAAGGTTGTTCTGTCTTTTTATTTCATTCCATTTGTTTTACATTATGTTGTGACTTCTGAGGAGGGGGGATGTAATACCCCGTCTGTCCCCTGCCACAGATAGGGTATGGAGAAATTTGTGAAGGAAACAGCTAGACTGCCATTGCACATGGGTAGTGGGAATCTGTTTTATTTTTTTTTTCCATGCTTCTGTAATGTTGGGAGAGAAATAATAAGGAATTTGTTTCCTTTGAGTGGTATGTATTGGAGAGAAGGTGAAATGACATATGAGGTTTTAATGGTTTCTGGAAGGCAACTGCTATGTGAAGAAGAATAAAAGGGTTAGAGACATGCCCAGGATATGAAGCACTACTCCAGAGCTTCACTTTTGTGCCTTTGCAGACATGGAATAGATTGTTTTCCAGAAAAGGGGGCACAGTTAGATCCTTATTTTTAGGTATCAGGTGTTCTGGTTGAGGCCTATCCTTTCTGGTAGAATTTAGAGACATCTTTCCCTCTGTGACCTTTTATCTGAGCTGAGTGGGAGCCATGGCCATGCACTGATGGATGCTATTTGGGAGAGAAATTTTGCCATTGGTCTTCGTATTTTTCCTTTTCTATGAGTTCTGCTGTTTTTTACTCATGAGTTTAACTTTCTGAGCCAAGTAATGATCTCTGCAGCTCTGTTACTAAAGAAATGTCCAAAGCAGACCTTACCATGTAAGGTACATAAAGTATGCAGAGCTGACAGGTATGCACACAATTTTAGTGCTTCTCTACTATGACCAGAAATGGTAAGCACCTGTACCTTGAGATAATCAAATATTACTTTTCTTCCAATTTCATCCTTGTAAATAAGAATTTTTGGGGATGGAAGAAACACATCTAGTACAACACAACTGCTCCAATTAGAGTAGGTTGCTCGGGGCCTTCTCCAGTTGTGTTTTGATTATCTCCAAGGATGGAGGCTCTATAACCTCTCTAGGTAACCCGTTCCAGTCATCAACCACCCTTGCCGTAAAAAATGTTCTTTCATGTTTAAGTATAATTTCCTGGATTTCAATTTGTGCCAATTGCCTCTTGTCCTGTTACTGGGCCCCACGGAGAAGAGTCTATATATATTATACACATTCATAAGATCCCCCCTGAGCCTTCTGCTTTCCAGGCTAAGCAGTATGTCAGATCCTCCATGTCCCTTAACCATCTTCATGACCCTTTGCTGGACTTACTCCAGTATGCCCATCTCTCTCTTGTACTGGGGAGCCCAGAACTGGACCCAGCACTCCAGATGCAGTCTCACCAAGGGCTAAGTAGAGGGAGAGGATCACCTCACAAAACCTTCTGGTAATGCTCTTCCTAATGCAGCCCAGGATGCCATTGGGCTTCTTTGCTGCAACAGGACACTTTGCAGGCTTGTTGGCCACCAGGACTCAAAGGTCCTTTTCTGCAAAGCTGGTATCCATCCAGGCAGCCCCCAGCTTGTACTGGTGCATGGTGTTATATCTCCAAAGGTGCAGGACTTTGTACTTTGTGGAACTTCATGAGATTCCTGTTAGCCTATTTGTCCAGCCTGTCAAGGACCCTCTGAATGGCAGCACAACCTTCTAATGTATCAGACACTCCTCCCAGTATTGTATCATCTGCAAATTTGCTGAGAATGCACTCTGTCCCATTGTCTAAGACATTAATGAAGAGGTTAAACAGTACTGGCCCCAGTACTGATCCCTGGGGTGCACCACTTGTGACTGGACTCCTGCTGGACCTCATGTTGCCAGTCACAACCCTGTAAGTCTGGCAGTTCAGCCAGTTTTCAGTCCATGTCACTGTCCACTTATCAGTTTATCTATCTATGAAGATGTTATGGGAGACAGTGTCAAAAGTCTTTCTAAAGTCAAGGTAAGAAACGTCCACTGCTCTCCCCTCATCCACAAAGCTAACTCATCGCATTGTAGAAGACTATCAGTTTGCTCAAGCATGATTTACCTTTCATAAATCTATGCTGACTAGTCTCAGTTGCCTTCTTGTCCTTAGCATATTTTGAAGTTGTTTCCAGGATTACTTGTTCCATCAGCTTTCTGGGCACTGAGGTGAGGCTGGGCAGCCTATAGCTCCTCACATCCTGCTGCTTGCCATTCTAGAAGCTAGCAATGATGGTTGCTTTCTGCCAGTCCTCGGGAACCTTCCCCAGTTGCCATGACCTTTCAAAGATAACGGAGAGTGGTCTTGATAAGGCAGGAAGCATGAAAATGAATCTAGCTGCTATGGTTATGTGTAGTCTATCTGCCTGCTTGCCTTGAACCTAAGTCAGCCATTTCAAACATAATCACTTAGATTTTAAAGAGATACAGCTTTTGTATGCAGTTTTCACGATACGTTATTCACTTGTGTTAAAAAGTGAAGTGGTAGAATTTGACTCTGCCTCTAAGCCCGGATTCTTGCTGGTGCTGATCAGTATTGTCTTCAATGGCATTATACAAAGGAGAACATGATATAGGGGACAGCTATTTATGTGATTGTAACTATTCACTGTAGATGTTTTTGATTCTCTGGCAACATGCAAAACCAATCATCTGTTTCTTTCTGTGCAGTTACATAAACACTGAACGTCTTGACCATTCTTTGTGAGAAGAGTGATGTCATTAAAATACCCATCTGTGGTATTGATGCTCAGCAGCTGTGATCTTCTTGTGCATAAATAAAAATTCATGTGCCCATCCATGATTTCTGTGATATTTCTGATACCTGGTTCTTTGAATAAGACTGTATCATGGGAATCTATTTAAGAAACTCAGTTGCTGCCCAGCCTCAATAAGACATTATATTTACAACTTTAAATGACTGCTATTTTCCCTTAACAACCCTGCCTCCTCCTGTCTGGGCGGTTAAATAATTAAAAAAGAATGCACAAGAGTTCTATTTTTAGTTCTTATATAAGCTTTTAAGCCTATTATACTTAAATGCAAACTTATAAATTGCTTTTGGGAGTGTTAAGCATCTACAACTTCAGATAACATTGTGATGAACATGCCTTTAAATTAGGCCTGAAGATCTCTGATTTGATAGCAAGCTGAAATATTTAAAATTAGTGGTCTTTCAGCAGCTTTTTATTTAAACATTATTGTGTCTCTGTTCCTAAGCTGTGGACTTCGCCTAGTAATGCTTTATTCATTAGGAAGTATCTTGCAGACCTTCAGAAAGGTCAGTTTACAAGGTGAAGCAAACAGCTAGTGTCTAAGTATCAAGCAGCAGAAAAGGAGATTGTTTTCTGGAAAGAGAAAATTTGTCTTTTTCTACCTTAACAGGCTCTACAGTATTATCCCTTTTGAAGATTAATTTGTATTTATATAAAAAGCATGAAGAAATTCATATGATGATATGTTGCATTTGTTTTCTCTAGGACTAGGTTACATGACTGGTTGATGTGAGCAGGGATAACAAGTTGTTTCTGAAAGAGCAAAGTTTAATTAAAAAAATGCCTGAGGATTTATACAGAGTGCTTATATTTGGTGTAAATATATATTTATATAGTCAATATAGAGTTTGATACTGCATCAGAATGGTAGTCTTAGATTAGTCAGAACTGATTGAAATCACTGATGAAACTTAATAAAATTTAATCAAAAAATGCTTAATGCTTGAGAGGAAATTAAAACATCTATATTAATAGCACCACCAATGTTAATGGTGAGGTAATAAAAACAATAGAAATGGGTAATAAGCCTCCCCCTCTTTTGCATTAAAGATCATAAACCAGCATTTTTTTCGTAAGTTCTATCCATGCTGTAGGAGGTATCATGATTAACTGTATGAATGGGCACTTTTGATCCTTATGGAAAGGGGATTGACTGAAAAGCTAAATATAATTTCTACAAACTTAAATCGGTTGTTTGACTAATCAAGAGTAGACAGAAGGAGCCAGGTAGAAAGTTACTTAGGTATTTCAGTCTTTCAATTCTACTCTCGCAAATGGTGCAACAATTTCAGAAGGAGATATTGCCCTAGTTGACCAATGAGAAAGCGATACAGTGATGCGTACATCCTCTGTGTGGCAGATTAAGTAAGTGATAGTAATTCAGCTTTCTATAGGGAGAAAATCCTGGAACCAGAAGCATATTACTGTGTTGATAAGGTGAATCAAACTTTATGATTCTAAAACTGCAGTAGAGATTGAATTTTGGGTGGTTTTAAAAGCAGTGGCAGTTAGAGTAGACAGGGTAATAGCTCTGTTTTCTGATGATTCTTCAGTAATGTTGTTCTTAGTTTGACAGTTATAATTTTTCAGGATCTTGAGGTTTTTCTTTTTGGTGGTTTAACCTGGCAGGCAGCTAAACACCACACAGCCATTTGCTCGCTCCCCTGCAGTGGGATGAGAGAATTGGAAAAAAGGTAAAACTCGTGGGCTGAGATAAAGACAATTTAACAGGACAGAAAATGAGGGGAAAATAATAATAATGATAAAAGAATATACAAAACAAGTGATGTGCTTACCACCTGCTGACTGATGCCCAGTCAGTTCCTGAGCAGTGGCCATGCCCCCGCCCCAGGCCAACTCCCCCAATTTTTTTGTCCAGCATGATGTCATATAGTATGGAATATCCCTTCATCCAGTTTGGGTCAGCTGTCCTGACTGTGTCCCCTCCCAGCTTCTTGTGTGCCTCCTGCCTCCTCACTGTCAGGGCAGTATGAGAAGCTGAAAAGTCCTTGACTTAGTGTAAGCACTGCTCAGCAACAACTAAAACATCAGTGTGTTACCAACGTTATTCTCATCCTAAATCCAAAACACAGCACTATACCAGCTACTAGGAAGAAAATGAACTCTATCCCAGCTGAAACCAGGGCAGCTTTGTAGTCCTCAGAAAGAAGCTGTACGCGGCACACCTGTTGTCACATGCCCAGTCTCTTTGGAAGAAGTATATATGTTGGATGTCACAACATTTAAAGTAAATCTCAACAGCAATAAAATCTCCCAACCTCAGACCCCATACTTTAGCTGTCTGTGTTTTGCAAAATTACTTCTCTATCTCTCAACTACCATTAAAATCTGAACATGCTGCTCACTTTCCACTTTGGCCAAAATATTTTTTTTCCTCATCATTTTGTACGAAGGACAGCTATGGGGTATACTTCTGTGTCTTGGACAAACATAAACAATATTTGCATAACTTTTCTTGATTTCAGTTGTCTCATATCCCTTTGAGTTATCTTTTGGATTTTTTTTAATTTGAATTTCTGTAAACAACCAAGCTAAAGAAAGAATCCTTCTACCTGCTGTCCTTCTCTACCACCAAACCCAAGCCTCTCTGAATCAGTTCCAAACCAATCTGAAGAGGCTTAAGGGTTTCAAATTAATTACATTTTTACAAATTCCACTGAAAGTGGATATCTAGATGCACAGCACAGATTCTATTAATGTTCCTACTGAGGGAGAAGCTGCAGTAGGTTCATGCTATTTATTGACTCTCAGGGTGTCCAGAAAGAAGAAAGACTTCTGGAGTTTTCTAACCACCAGACAACGTCATTTGGACTGCTCGTTTGTTTGGATGTCAAAGTCAGCTTCAGAAAACCAAATTCTTTTGTTCTGGTTTTATTTTTTAGGTTTTTAAGAAGAACAATTATATATTAGTTTCCTATTGTGGGTATTTATCTGGAGGTTTTATTAGAACTTCTGGTATCATCCAGTATTAGGCTCTTCAGAAAATTCATGAAGTTATTCTCTGAGTCCAAACAGTGATATGAATATCTTAAAAATGGTTCATACTGTGAAAACTCTAAATTACGGTAGGTGGGATTTCTTTTATGCACAGGCTTTTAGCTATTAGGCTTTGAACCTGCTCCAATATATATTTTCAAGGAGCTGTAGTTTCAAGTGTTTGAATCACCTTTGAACATAAGCAAATATTCACAAACATTTTTGTCAAACACAAGTTGCCTGCATAGTGGTCAGGCCGGTCAAGCTCTGCTAACGGTCAGCTTATAATCAAATTAAATAAACTTAGCTGCCTCCTGAGATCTCATGTGCAAGTAAGGTACATTCAAGACATGAACTGCTGAAGCAAAGTGATGAACCATGGGGTATACAAACCTGAAGTTTAAGCCAAAGCTATAGTCTGGATGATCTGGTTTTGCCAAATCTTCTGGACTTGCTACAGCAAAGAAGAATGGATGGATGAATTTGAGGATAACAACAAAGTAACTACATTAGTGGGATGAAAACTATGAGGAGCAAGCTGGAAGAAAGCATAAGGACCTGTTTGAGTAAAATGAATATGAAGGATGCTGGAGTCACGGTCTAGGCAGTTGGAGGTTTGTTGATTTAGGATGGAGTATGGTAGGTAGGGAGACAATAAACTGCCTCTGGTAGTATGCAGTGAGGAAAGCCAGAATGCATGTTGCCAGCTGCCTATTTCCCTTCTTTGTCAGACTGGTTCAAAAACTGGTGACTTGTTGCAAAGGGCGGGGTTTTGTTTTTTGTTATTCGTACACTTCTTGATGAATACAAGTGAGGCATTTGGCCCTGCTTGAGCAGGGTGGGAGGTGTGGACAAGACAAGCTCCAGAGGTCCCTTCCAACCTAAACCATTCTGTGGTTCTGTGAACAATAGATTTTGCAAGGTTGGGAAAAAAGATGTTGCAGTAAGAACTCCAAATGTGAGTCTACTGAAGAATTACAGCTTTACCTGGGTGCAAAATTGCATTTTCAGATGCTGTGTGGGAAAAAGTGTCTATGATGTCTCAAAAATTGTATCCACATATCTCCAAGATGACACCACAGTTAATGACCACCAGTTAGTGGCAAGATGGTGGTACTTCTCTTTCTCAGTCAAAATAGATGTGACAGAGACAGGAACTGATGGTATATAAGATAGCAACACTGTGCAGAAAGTACTGAGACTAAGTGGTTAATGTGTTGTTGGTAAACTATCTAGGATAATGCTCAGGGCATCAGATTACATTATTAATGCTACACTGAAAGGGATATCAAGGGGCTTTTGTGGTTTATGAAGTAAACTGTTTTCACTTGGTAGTAAATACAAGACGATGATGCAGGCAAATAGTAATCATGAAACCACAGCAAAGAAGCTTTAAAAATGCCAATGCATACACAATGAAATTAGAGGGAAAATGACTCATTTTCAGAATCCTTTATTTTCTTTTTCATACAAAATAAAGCTTTGATCGGAGGTGTGTCTGGCTATGAGATAAGTAAACTATTGCCCCAAACTATCAGTCACTTGTGGCTTTCTGTATTGGGAGAACCAACCCTTTTAGAATGATGTCACTTGCAGAAATGAATAGGTAAATTGCAGCTGTTAGTCTCTGCCCACATGGGACAAAGGGCATACTTTTCCCCAGGAAATGAGACCTAGCACTTACTCCTTATGATAACTAATCAAACCCCTTTTAAGCAAAGAAAAGGAGCATAAAACAAAGACACATACATTTTCTATCCTGCTCCTGTGGTCTAGGTAAGAACTTGATAGTACTCCAAATGCTTTCTCTGAGAAGGATTTGATGATAGAAGTTCATCTGCTCTGATTTTCCATTTGCATGTTGGAAGATTCAAAAGAAAACTGCTTTTCCTGGTTTTGTAAGACTTTTTTTCTAGAAATAAAAAGGAATTACCTTTATAGTAGAGAGATCTATCCTTTTATCCCTAAACCCTTGGTGCTGGTGTTTGCATGTATTGAAGCTAAAGGATTTCTTGGAACACATTCAGACTTGCTCCTTGTAGTGTCTTTGGTGTCCTATACACAAATTTTTTTCTCTCAAGTGTTAGAATCATCTTGATTTGGGAGGAAACCACTTTAAAGTTGACCATGTCTTTACCATTCTGCTAATTTTTTTTAAAAAGTCAACAATTATAAAAAATAATAAGAATAATAAACTCCTTGACTTCATTCAAACTTGAAACTCAAAACTTGACTAAAAAGACAAACTCTCATGACTTTGCTTACCTTGGAGACCAGTCCTGCAAGATACTTTTATTTGTTAGGGAAAAACCTGATACTTAGACTCTGGAGCTCTGGAAACTTCCACATTTTGCTACTCAATGTCTAAACTTCTGAATGAGGTTTGTAAGATGTCTAAAAACTTTGGAATGCACTTTAAGAATGAGTCATGGGAAGTTTTTAAAATATGCTTATCATTTAGATTAAGTGACTAACTTGCAAGAATCATTCCTTACTAAGGTGTTAACGCTTTTCCATGTATTTTATGTAGACCATATATGTTACATACTTTCTCTGATTAGTCACAGCGATCTCTTAGTTTCTTGTCTTATTTTTTTCCCATGTTAACTCAAAATTCTCATCTTTCTTACTGCAGAAATGATAGCCAGTTCATAGGTCTTGTTTTACTTGAAAGTATTCCAGAACAAGCTTTTAGAATGATATTCCTGTGGATACACGAAGTTCTGCAGCTCACTGGACTACAGAGCCTTTGACATCCTCCCTGCCACTCCACAAAGCACAGCTATTCATTTGTATCAAGCTGCCAATCTTCCTTATGCACCTACTATCCTAGGATCACCTTGTCTGCATACTTATTCAAAAGCTCTCAACTACTCATAAACCATTTTGTATCTCTCTTTGTACCACATTCTGGGTATGCTAGTTATTAGCTCCATTCAGTGCTGTTTGTGAGTCTAGTCCTATGGCACGTCCTGGATTTTTTTGCCCTGTGGGAAGGTAGTCCTTCCTGCACAGCAGTCAAGACCTATGAACAACTATCATAGCAAATGGTAGCAGAATGTGAGTTAGAGAAAAACCGAAGCTCCTCAGTCAAGTTATAGTTGGGTAACTACAAGCAGTGCTCGTGCTGTATATACTGAGAAAAGGTGACTCTAACTCTGCAAGAGATGTTGCCACCCAGTTCTGTCACAGAGGTTTGCACTGATGGGGGCAGGACGTGAATCAATTAACTTGCCTTCCTCTGCCAGTGCCTGCCTTCTGAGAAGGCACAGATCTACTGGTCATCAGACTCTTGTCTGGCACATTACACCTCGAAGGAGGGACCCGTGTTTTCTAGGTTCTAGAAATCCAGGTAGAGACTGCTGTGCAGCAGTCCTGCTGGAAGATGTAAGAGAAACTGCAATAAAATCCAGTAGGTGCATTTAATAAGCTAGTTCCAAATGATGGCCAAACACTTCTCTTTCTGGTGTGTTCATCTATATGCCTCTTTATGCACACAGTTTCTTACCAATGCCAAATGCTTAATGTTTTCTTATTAAAACTAGAAAATCAACTATGTAACTGACCAAGTATGCTGCTCATTCCTCTTCTTGTTGGAAGGCTTAATTTTCTCTGTTTGGCTGGCTGCTTACCCCCCAATGGAGGTAACCATCAGTATTAGATGCAATGTATGGCACTGTTGCTTGATTTCTAGAACTGCTTTTACAACAGACAAGAAAGCAAGGGAGGAAAAGTACTTTGGTACTCAGTTTGATCAATGTTTTTAGCTCTGAGTTATACTGTATGCTTAATTTTGGCAGTTTGCCTTGAGACTGTGAATAAAACTCTCTTTATCTTGAAAGGTAATAATAACCATTAATTTTGTTTAATAAACAAAAGTCCTATGATAAAAAGATAAGTCAAGATGTCCACTACCTCTTGTCTGCTTCCCTTTTTGTCTACTATTCTCACTTTCCTATTGGGTGTGGTCAGACAGAGTGAGGGTAAAGCAACTTCTGGCATAGCTGTTTCTTCTGATTAACAGCTACATGATATTCCTTACTGTCCAAGTACTCGTGACCCTTGGGCATGCTGTTGTAACAGCAAAACAGCTGATTTTTATATATTTGGAAACTTTGTTCCATTGGAAGAATTGTGTTTTCTTAGGTTAAAAGAATGGTGAGAGATCTTCCCTTATCCTGAAACAGCCAACAGTCCAGAGGACTTGCCTTGTACCCAGAGCAGAGTGGCCCAAGGTGGTACCTTTTACACCAGGTATGCCCTTTAACAATGGACTCTTCTATGACGAGGGGACTGTTTCTGGATTTTCATGACGCTTCACAACATCTCAGATTTCTCCTGATAGAGTGGGGGAAAGAGGAAAAGGCAAAATAACATCTTGTTAGATTAAACTTGTTCTCTCTCTAATTTATAAGCTCTGGGTGGCAGCTTAATTTTGTAATTAAGCAAAAGAACCAACTTTTATTAGAGCATTTTGTCAGTGTTCTCAGAAAGCAGAAGAAGGGGTAGAAGAAGGCCTCCTGGAAAAGGCAGAGAGCTTTCAGGAGAGGGATGGTAATTTGAACTGACATGGAATGCAGCAACTCTGCTTGTGAACCCTGATACGCTATTTACATGTTCTCCATAGCACATGAGGAGATATAATACCAGCTGTCCCTTTTTCCCCCTCTCCTGAATGGTTAGCTGATCCTGCTGTAAAATGCCTCCTCTGGAACAGGAAGAGTCTCCTAAGGCTTTCTCAATACATTGTGAACACAGTGACTTGGGTACGTCACTGTCATGTACTAAGTACATATGTGTACTCAGCTTGTTGGCCTTCTTCAGTTTCATGTGTTTAAAGTCTGTCCTGTGGTGTTGAATCTGAGGTTCAGCTCACCCACGCAAGAGCCCAAACCAGCAATGACTAATAAATATTTACTCAAATACAGTTAATTTCCTTCTTTGCAAAATGCTTTCTGTCTTCTTACAGCCAGCATTTAAAGTGGGAGAACACCTTCTCATCAGTTTGGGAGACTTTCAGATGCATCACTTTAATGTGACTGGTATGTCTATAAAGCTTCTTTCTTTCCTGGTTGTTGGAGAAGCTTCTTCACCCACTCATAAAGAGTTTGTGCAAAGTGGAACCTATGCTTCTTCAAGCAGGTACTGGCTTTTTCTAGTGGGAGCTCCACATTCCCTCCTGAACCCACAGGTCAATTTTCAGCTAGTTTAGTTAGGTTTTGGATAAACTTGTCTTTCTTATGTGTCATCTAGGAAAATGCAGAGTATGCTAAGCCTCTTGGAATGACAGAAGTACCTCCACCATCCTTACTGAACACTGTGGATGTGGGAGCAAAATGCTCTTCCATTGCCATCAAGCAGTCCTGTCATTATTCATTACACTTACCATTCAGGAACTATTAATTATGCTTACTATTCAGGAACTTTCCACAGCTGTGGGCCTTAAAACAACCAGAAACACCCTGTAGGATTTGTGACTTGGTGCAAGAGAAAGATTAGGTGCTAGATGCATCAGATACTTTGTTTAAATGTAATTCCAGTAATCAAAGTTCAGAGACTGAGTTCCCTATACAGTTCATGGAGAGAGGTAAGTCTCTGAAAAAGAAGGGAAGCAATTCTGAACTCCTTTACTGTATACCTGAAGCAGACAGTCTGAGTAGTACTGCTAATACAGCTTAGTATCACTAAGTGCTGCCTGCCTCCAGGAGAATAGCTTGAAGGTTGTTCTAGTACACTAAACTGGCTAGCTGTCAATTAGTGGAGGCTGCGATAGTGAACTTCCAAATTGTAATGGCCACTTTCTTCACCCTGCTAAGGAAACTGTTGATGTTTGTCTTTAGCTTCTGTTGCTCAGAGTGAGTTTGCACTGGTTTCTAGAAAAATGACTTTGTCATCACATCATTGCCTGCAGGTCATGCCAGGTCTGCATTGCTATAATGTCCAAGCTGAAACCAGATGTGGTGCTCCGCTGAACAACGCTGCTCTGAAAACAAGTTTTATGGATTTTGCTTGGTCTTATCTTCCTCTGCTCTCTCACTTTTGAAGTCTCCCAACTCATCTGCAGTCAGCTGGACTCATGGCTCCTAAGACCTATAAAACTGCCAGTGGTAATGAATGACAAGATTGTAACATCTAATAGCATCTTCCACATGTTGCTTTACTGCTGTCTAAGAACTGGACTGCATTGTTGAAGCAGATGACTTATGGCATACTGGAAGATTTAAGTGAGAGAATTGTTTTCTTTATCCCTTTTTAAGTCCTAGAATCCAATTAGACCTTGTACAGTGGGCTGCAAAATAATTACAGAGTGCATACTGTTCACTGGAATACTTTGCATCATGCAATTTTTCCCCCCAAATGCCATGCAGCTGTTCTAAAAGAGCACTGAGTTGTGTGGGAACATGGAGATTAGCTTATGCCAAAACACAGCCAGACATATGTGGACACAGCTATAGTAGAGAAAGATGTGCTTAAAAGTAAGATACTTAACAGAGCTAGGTTACCTGTTGCTTTGCTTTCATTACTGAGACATTTCAACACATAAATAACTGTTCAGAGATTTGGTGAAGGTTATCTGCAAATTAATTCATTAACTTCTAAATGTTTCTGTAAAAAAAAAAAGGAACATGAAGAAATTAAAACCCCAAGCTTGAAGTTTAATGCAATCCTGCACATATATAGCAGCAGTTCCTGGAAAGCACAATGGAGCCAAAATATAGCCAGTGCTGTAACTGTTGAAAAGGTATCTGTCTCTTAAACCACATAAACTGCTCACAGAACTGGGTATGTTTGTCCTTCTGTCTTCTGGTCTGGCCAGTGGTTTGCAAACCATGCCTCTGCAGTCAGAGCAACCGTGGCAGTAGAGTCGTGACCCAGCAAATCTTGCTCTCTTCTTGTTTTCCATGCTTTGTAACACAGAAGCAGAGGACTGGGCCCTGGAAGAAGTGTTGCAAAGCTTGGCCCATATGCTGAGAGAAGAAACACTGAAGCTGTTGGGTGAACAGTATTGGATTTTTCACTCTTATTGACAATCCTACTGTATTCCTTGTAAACCAATTGGATCAGATGGAGGGTGGGAAGAATTGTTCTTTCAGGGAAGAGAAAATTCTCAAGACTCCTCAACAGTGGTGTCAGGCAGAGAAGTCCAGAGAGGACTCCTGGGAGGAGCAGGGAATAGACAGCCACATCTTGGAGTTCATAAAGTTTCTTAGTGACAAAAGGAGTGGAGGTTGCTGCAACTAAGATAATCCCTGATTCTAAGCCTGGGAGCTAAGACAGGACTAAAAAGATACAATGGCAGGGGAAAAGTTGTGTTTCAATATTTCTTGGGTTTTGGTGTCTGTCGTCCATGCCCCCCCCCCCCCCCCCCAATTCTTTAGTTGCATTTTACATTTAAAAGTCTATTAGTTTTCTTTGGGGAAGTCACTGAGAGAGAAGATCAACGCAAACCTACCTCCCTGCTCTGGCTGACTTGTAACCTCATCGCAGATGTCTGGCAGGAATGGAAGGCATTATACCTTCTGAGGATACTGTTTTTCATGCCAGGAATCAACTTCAAACGGTTTTGCTTACATGGAGTGTTTTTATTTTATAACCACCTTCTTGCACTGTTGTGAGTTGTTACTTCTGGCATGCATAACAGCCAATAGTAGCTCTGCTTTTCTTGATCCTGTCCTGTGATGAGACCTAACCTCCAATATGATGACTTCTGGTGAATCAGTGCATCCCGAAGCCCAGGGTTGAGCTGGCATTTCACACAGCATGCTGATAGATGTGCTTTTGATGCAGCTGTGCCTGCCCTTGAAGTATAGATGAGGAGTTCTTTACACAGAGAATCATGTTGTGATTCAGATTCTATATCAAGTAAATAAACCAAAAAAGATTAAAATATAACAGTCCAGCAGAAACAGATACGTTTCATTTTTCTCAGTCTTGCACTTTGGTCTCCTTGCAATAACATTAGTTAGGTTGTTTTAGGTTGAGTGTCTTTTCCAATAATTATCTCATCTGAACAGTGATTAAAAAGAATTGTAGTAGTCATTCCAGTTAAGCAAAAAGTACGTGAAAGAACTGATACATTCATCTGAAAACACTTGAGTTTCCCAGTGTGGTCTTTTTTCATGTGGTTTTTCTGGTATTTTCTGCTGTGGAGTATTCTCCTTGGGAATTAATTCCATGCTCTCCGAAAAACATATTCCAGCTTCCACTTTTAACCAGAAGACTATGTATGTGAAACCAGATCCTTATTCTTTTTTATTCAATTATTCTAATTATGCTAGAAAAGCTTTTTATAATGCCCTCTGGGAAATATGTGTTATATGAACAAGACATTTCCTGATACGGACTGAACATTACACTTGTATATGTCAAGCATTAAGAAAAGTTATTCTATGGTGTCCCATTTCTCCTGAAAAATAAATAATACTCAGAAAATATTTCTAGTAGATGAATCTGAACTGACAAGTGATTAAAATCCAAATAATTCGCTCAGGGCTATCACTTTCTTCCTTTCCTTCCCTCTCCCTGTGAAAAGCAGTCCTCAAGGATCTGTCTGAGAAAAGACTTAATTTCTGGTGCTGTGCAGAAAGCTGCTTAAACTGACAACAATCTTTGCATCATGCTCTGAAGAAGTTGTTATGCTCCTCACTTGTCTCTCGTTTGTGCTCCCTTGATGATTATTGAGTCATTATATTAATTATATCCAGCAGAGGGGAATAATCACCTGAGATATAGGTGACTCAATTTCCCTTTGTGTGTCTGATCCATAGGAAGCATCTATTGAAAGGGCTTGCTCAGAAACTGATTTTCTGTAGAAAAATGCCATTAGATTATTATTTTTCTTCATAATGCCTTTAGACATCCAGAATAGAGAATAGCAACTCAGAAGAATGTGCTCTCTTTCCTCTCCAGTCAGACATCCTATAATCAAAGTTCTTATCTGATGGTATGCCATGTGTGGATAATATTCTTGCTGCTGCAAGGTTCAGAGCACTTGTAAATCTGTCATTTTAATTCATAGCTGATCTAATCCATCAGGTTATTTTCAAGGAAAATGAGTTATCAAATGGACTGGACATTTGATAATGTCACTATATTCTTTTCTTTGCTGACCTATATCTATAGCAAATATGTTCAAAATGATAAACATATACACATCGACAAGAAGACAGCTTCCAGGGTTCTGGCTTTTGAGATGTCTGCAGCTCAATAGATGCTTGATTTGCCATCTTTCCCAGTTATTTATTTATTTGTAGGGAGTGAGTTTATTTTCAGAACTCCTCTCGAAGAGGAGGACTGGAGTGTTGGTGCTGAATGGGAATGGCCCCTTTGCTTTCATTCATAAAATTCAACCCCTTCTACCACAGTTTGGTTAATACCAAATCATGAAACACTTTTCTTCCATTTTCTTTGCATTGTGCGTTGTGTGACTGGGAAATCAGCCCTTCATAGGATAATGATTTCTTAGAACTCTCTTTCTTCAGAGGAAATAAAGTGTGCTGTTCCCAGCTGTAGCATCATTAGCATGGTAGCATGGTTACAGCTTGATGCTTCCTACTGGGAAATCTCCCCTCTGATTTCTGAAGGATCCTGTTGGGGATCTGTAAAATTTTCCTTGGAGACATGGTGTGAGACGTCCACAAGGTTTGTGGAAGGTCAAATAGAGGTCCGTCAGGGCCTGAACCTGTTCTGAATGCTGCTTACTGATGTGATATAATATAATATGGTATAATAATATCTGCCCTTTTTTTGCTTTGTAAGCCTGTTTAGATGAGTTTCCCATTTCTGCATCAGAGTATCCTATTTTTCAGCATTGATGAAACCAGATATTGCACCTTCACCCCCCTCAATCCTCATTTTATGTCCTAATGTGTTCACAGAAAGAAAAAAAAAACTCATGGGCAAGAATATTGCATTTTCTCTTATAGAAAAAAGACATTCGATGAGAACTCAAGCAAAAAACCCTCTATTTTGCTACTTGCTTTGCTGTCATTCTCCACGTCTTTCTTCCCATGCCTTCCCAACTACTTTTTCTATGTTGTATTCTGAAGTCTCTGGTGCAGTGCAGACGTTGTCTCCAGCAAATTATTTTATCCAACCTAAATGAAATGTTACAGCACTGTTTTTTAAATCTCTCAGTGCCTAGAGTGAAAGCATTTGCAGATTTCTTCATGGATTATTGAAAAGGAAAACCTTTATGGGAATGATTGGTAAGGTCATGCTCCCACAGGATAATCTAGAAGATTTTGATGTCCATCTACATATTACATCATTTTTACAGGATTGGCCACCAAATCGGGAAATGAAATTTTTAGAGAGGTTTTCAGGAGCATTTTTAAGCTATAAAACATGCTGATAAGAGACACTGACATGCAAAGTAGACAGTTTGCAGATCAAACTTCAAATTCTTCCTTTCCTTTGAAATTGCTGTAATTATAGCTGGGGGAATTTTTTGTATGTGTGCATTTGTAAATTTCTTTCAAAAATGGTTGTAATGTTAAAATTACAAAGTTGATCAGAAGCAGAATTACATAGGTCCAAAACTCATTACCAAAAGTTTTACTAAAACCAGCTGTTGTAATATTGATATGAGACAGAACAGAATGGCTTGTTCATAGCAGGCAAAGTTTCACTGCTTAATAACGACTACTTTGGATTCAGTCCAGTGAATAGTTTAACTCTATAAATAATGCACTCTTGCTACAATTTCCTCTCTCAAGATTCGGTCTCCTTAATGATTTCAAACCTGCCCTGTCCCATGGTATTATTATATTGCTTTAAATGGCTGTGAATTGCTGACTCTTGGTAGCTACGTGGACTTTTTTTCTGCTCGCTCTTTCAAATTGACCCTTCAGTTAAAAGTAAATTATCAAAAAAGAAAAGAAAAACAGGTCATGCTGTTCCTGTGTGGCTTATTCTACTGGAGACAACCACAAAATGAGACTTCTTTTCAGTTGCGGTACTACTTTATTCATTTCACTTGGGAATTGCTTATTTAACTTTGGTAGCTTATTTAATTTCAGTGTCTTTGAAAGCCAGGGGAATGTGCATTTCTTTTTCATGTAGCTAAGAGAGTGGAGAAGGTAGGGAAATGACTGGCTGCACGTCTCCACTAGTTGAAGGAACACAGATTCTGGATGTGCACCTTCATGCCAGCTATTGCCCATAAGAATATCTCTCTACCCTATGAAGTTTTTGGACATTCTGCTGTAAAAAGTGGATGCCTTTTTCTGTGGTCATACTTGGTCTTCACTGTTCAAAACACTCACCATAACCTCAGAGCATATGGTTACAAATCAGGAGTCATAGCCTTCCGGCTTCTTACAGTTTAAAAAAAAATGATGGCCCTACGTTTTGGGTTGGAATCTGTGTGGTTTTTCTGGCCTTGTTTCAAATTTTTCTATGCGATTGTGGCGACAGCTTTCATTAGCAAAGAAAGATCAGCATCTGTGCACGTACATTTATAAACTAGAGTAGAGACACTGCAGCACCTGCCAGTGCCCTGGATCCCACTTCGGCCCCTTTCCAGTTAAATATATGATTCCGGAAGGGCTGTGGGAAGGATGAAAGGGGAATAAATGCAGGGAGCTGAAGTTTCACTGAGGGATGAGTCATCTCAGAGTTCACATTTGTGTGTGTGCACGCATTTGTGTATGTTTGGTTTTTGGCTTTGTTACTTTCATTAACTTATAGATGGCTAAGCAGGAATCGGATGTCAGCTTCTTCTGTCTCCTTTTAAATCCACCATAAAAACGTGTCTTGAGTCTTACATTTTCTGTCTGTTTTGAATTCATTCTTCATCATTTCTGTACACTTGTATATAAGTAAGGTTTCTAACAAGTATTATAATTTCTTAAAGCATTGAAAGGAGTGAATGGAGACTTAATGGCTGTGGCAGACTGCACCATCTGTCATTCACTGAACCTAGAGACAAGATTTTGAAAACTTGAGGCAGTTTCAAAAGTGCTGGGAAGTTACTTGCTGCAGCAACCTCCATCTGGAATTAGTAGTGAGGGTAGGGATCTAAGTTGTTCAGGAGGACAGGCAATGGGCAGTGGGTTTATTCTGTATCACTGCCAGCTCTGTGGACATTTGAGTAGAAAATATAGTGGAAATAGTGGCTGTATCAGGTCTGCCAGCTTTCCTGATTTTATTGCAAGGCTCGCTGCTGTTTTCCTTACTTCGTCCCAACAATTGTAGTCATATGATTGCACAATAATTTTGGCCTCGGTTTATTGAGAAAAAATTTCTAAACCCCAGGTTGGGGAGGGAAGGCATGAAAAAGTGAGACTACAAATGTGCATGAGATAGATAGATCTAAATACAAATGAATTTAAATTCAATCTTTTCGTAACTTCATTGTTTTTTTGCTGCTACTCATTAATTTTTGGAAGCTTCCTCAAGATTTTTTCCATGTTTGAGGTTGGCAGGAATGGTGTATTTCCTTTTCAAGGCATATCCTCCACAATGCAAACAGCTGGAAGAGGCTCCT
Source organism: Nipponia nippon (assembly GCF_047370975.1). Taxonomy (NCBI): domain Eukaryota; kingdom Metazoa; phylum Chordata; class Aves; order Pelecaniformes; family Threskiornithidae; genus Nipponia; species Nipponia nippon. The sequence goes on along the minus strand of NW_028262290.1, from coordinate 57,406,552 downwards.
ACAGGAAGCAAGTTCTCTCCAAAGTGGGACGATTTGGAAGGACCCAGCAAAAAGTGTCTCTCTCTTTGTCTTTTTAGATTTTGTGATGTATGAAAGCAAGTCCACAGTTCAGCAAAAGCCTCAAAAACAATATGTTTGCTGTCTGACTACTACTGTAGTAACCATCTTAGGTAAAAGCAAACATGAGCTAGCAGGAATTCTGTGCATTAGTTTAAGGGTAATAGACATTTTGTCTATAAGGGTAATGGCATTTTGTCTGGACTAACTTTCTCACAAGAGTATCTTCTGAGCTATTTCTCAGAGGAGGAAAAAAAGTCTTTTTCCAGAACAGGTAAATAATTTTGTAATGATTTTTAGGTGTATTACCTGTATCTGAAGTTCCTGTAGTATCCAGGCTCATCTTACAGCCATCTTTTCACTTAAATGGCCAGTAAATGCTGCTATAGCAAGATGTCATACAGTCATCATGCAAGCAAGGAACTTAATATTTGAGTTTATGCTTTGTGAAAATACTGTGTAATTAGACATAATACTATGTATTATAACAAGAAAGAGTAGAAATGAAAGAACACCATAAAGAAGATAACAGAGGTGATGTTAAATATGCTAAATCCATGCATACAGCAAACAGAAAAAATCTATAATTAAAGAAGGATTTTTTCCTCATTTTCCTTCCCTAACTTGGTTGCAAAACTCACTTAAAGTGTAAAGCCAATTTTAAAATACACATTTTCCTGTAGTTCCTACCTGTATTCATAACTGATTGTAACATAGATTCTATCATCTACCTAACAAATTTAATTTAAAAGTCTCTAATCTGCTTCACTCTCTAGATAGGATATAAGAAAATTAAGATTCAGTGATTTTATTTTTTTCCCAACTATCCTAATTAAAATTACTTACCATGTACATTGTCTGCCTTCTATCATGCTCTGCCTTGCTGCTGAGATATAGAATCAAGTTTAATTATAAATGAACTCTTTGTATTTTTTCCTCTCTGTAGAATCCACAATAGAGATGACAGGGAATAAGAATTTAACTGAAATTACAAAGTTAAACCAAGAAGTTTTACTGTTTGTTTGAGTCCCAACAGTACAAAGTGTGAGAAAAAAAATAACTAAACCACCATGGAAGAACTCTCTCCTTTTTGTAGCTTCATTGCTTCTCTATGATTTACGTTCTTCAGATGCTGAATTCAGAAATATAAATTGTTAAGCACAGCTTTTTATCTTGAATACCAACAGAAACATTTTCCCTGGCTGTGTAGAGTAAATCTTTCCTTTTAAAGATGCACAGATAGCTGTTTCATGTCAAAGCAACAATTTCACATCTATATTTAATTTGTAAAGTTTTTTTGTGCTTGTGATCTATTTGCTGAAAAATGTAACATTATTTTACAGCCAGTGCTTCTTTTTTTGCACCATCCCTTCCCATCCCAACCCATCCCAGCCTATCTCATCCCATCCCTAAATGAAACATCATTTCTTTTCAAAAAGCAGAAAACATTCTAAAGCTGAAATCCAGCACGTTAAATTTTCCGGTTGTAATAAGTGTTATATAAAATTTGTCGGAAAAAGTTATTGACTTAAAATGATCTTTTTTAATCCATTCCACAAAAAAAATGTTTGCAGCTTTTAACATTTGTTTCTTCCCGTATTAACTTTTATCTTGTATATTATTTCTCAAATGTGCACACATGATTCTTGTAATGGTTTATTCATCTGCAGAAAACTACAGAAGTCTATAATCATCCCTATTCGGGCCCGACATTCCTAAGGCAATTGTCTTAGGCATATCCTGAACAGCCAGTATAAAAAAACACACTCAATCTGTAAGTGATTACTAGAGATCACTGCAAGCAATACAAAGATTATTTTTACATATCTTCATATTCTCATTTCTGTCTCTCTGACACAGTCATAATTATGCCAGTAATTCTCTGAGGAGGAAGAGTGCAATTGGCCAATAGCACTTTTGGGAAGACCATCCCTGTAGTTTGCTCGGTCAGGTGGATAACCAGCAGCTATTGACATTGCGGAGCACAGAGGAATACAGGCTATAATTATAAACAACCTCTCACTGTGTCTTCTCAGACCTAGTGATGTTAGAAAGAAGAGCCACAGAGCTGGCCAGAAGTCTGACTGATAGCACCCATCAGTCCTGCGGGGTTTGGGTGGGGATTGCAATTCAGTGCTCCAGAGAGGACTCCGTTTATATGTACCTGTTTCAGTGCTCTCTGGAAGAGAGTGATAGGCTTATTTGCTTTGAGACAACAGGCAGATGAGCAGTCAGAATTATTAGCTTTCTTTTTCTGATGGTTTCATTGACATCTAGCAGATGGCCCTGGTGCATTGTATTCAGTAATAGTTTCACATGTATTCACTGGCATCTCATAGTGTCTCAAACTTATGCAATGATTAAATGCTTCTCTTTATCAATATTGTTTTGTATCCATTTTGTGTCCTACAGATACTGCTACTTATGGTGTGGCAGTTGTTTTAGAAAGAAAGAATTTTTTATGTACTTCTAACCATGGGTCATGCTTTCTACATTTTCTTATACTTTTCTCCTGTATCTTATGGTAGAATCTTGGATATTGAAAGAAGATGGCAGATTGTCCATTGTCCATGGACAGATGTGTGTATGATTCTTAAAGCAGAGGAATTTTGTAGTTCAGGATAGATATGTGTTGAAGAAACTCTAGAGTAGTCATGGTGAGTTGATTCTTAGCCAGATATTGGTGTAATTTGTGGCTAAAAATATGACTAGCATTTAGGAAAATTGAAGAAGTGTAAATTAAATTAGCAGGCTCACATCTGCAGCCGTCTGTTACTCCTGATTCATCTGCTTTTTGTAAAAAAAAAACAAACCACACTTGGATAGGAAAGCGGGATGTTTACCACAGCTGCAAATTTTCGGTGGGATTCTTTAAATAAGAGTAACAGGAGAAGGAAAGACATGATCTATTTGTAATTTGAAAGAAATACCTGCCTAAGATTTTTGAAATCTGAAAACTGTTAAGGCAAGAAGTCTGGATTAATGTCTTAGATGGAACAAATAATAACATAAAAATTCATTTTTACTGGAAGTAAAATAGGATAATTGAGACCTAGTTTCATAAACAGAGAGCAAGCAGAAGTAGTGACAGGGAAAGCAGCAACATCTACATGTTTATGTTCATCTTACCCAGCTGTTGCCTTCTTATTCTGTTTAAAATAGTGAATGCATGAAAATAGCTACATATGGATATATAATATTTATGGGTATAAACATATATTTACATACACATATAAATGTATATATATTCTTTGTGTGCATTTGTAAGTAGGAATCATACAAAACAATACTGCATATAATAGCTTTCACTGGTCGGATTTTCCAAACAACCACCTAAGTACTATTTGATTTTAAGAGATTAGGTTGTGGGACTTGGATGCAATATGTAGCAATATTGTTTGCAACATTCATCCCAGGAGAAATGAGGGGAAAAAAGATAATTTAACAAGTTATATCCTTTATCAGTTTAATATACAACAACATCAGGCTCACTGAATGAAAAGAAACTTGATTCACTTTTGCCAATTCAGTTATGATGTACTATTGCACTATAAATATGTTTAGATGAAATCTGAAAGCAGTTACAACAGTATTTATCAAAATAATTCCTACAACAAGTTTAGAGGACTATTTTTAATTACCCATACTTTGTCTGCTTCAGAGGTGATTAGTAAACTGGATAAAAGTTTCAACTTTTTCATCTATGTTCAACTTTGACTCAAAATTAGAACGAATAATGAATGTAAATCTCTGGAGATTTAAAAATAGTTTGCTAAGTTCTGTCTTTAGTTTTTGCATCTTTATAATTCCCGAGTCTAGAATCAATAGACTTCTGGGAAAGGTTATTCTAATTGTTCTTTGTCAGCCACAAATGGAAAGCAGGGCGTATAAAAGTATTTGGTGAGACTCCATTCATCTAAAATTTCCAGGTCAGTTTTTCAGTATTAGGAGTTTGGATTCTACAGATAAGAAAGCAACAGTGGTGAAGAAAATTGTCCACAGCTTGTTTCAGAATACCGGCAGCTGTTACTCTTGTTACTTTTATGAAACTTCAGGAAGATAAAAACAATCTCACTTCATTTAAAAAAGGTGTTGCACTGCTGTCCTTAGTATAAGCTTCATTGATTCCTATACCATTCAAATATGAAATAAGAATGTTAAGTTATTCCTTAGAGGACATGAAGGACTTTGTAATACATTAGCATTTTGACACAGGCATTATTTTAAAACTTGTGCAGTGTTTTCTTTGTCCTTGTCCCTGGTTGCAGTAATTGTCTGGGTATGTTTGTAAGGCACAAGCAGCAAGAGCTGTTATCTGAATTTTAGCCCTTGCACAGTGATGATAAGGGGGGCTAACAAGGCTTGGAAATGTGGACTTCCCGTCCTGGTGCAGGGCTGGAGCTTGTTGCCAGCACACCACTGCAGGTTCTCTCCAATTCTTAGGCTGAGTGTGAGATTCAGGTGGGAACTTGCAGCCCTGTGCAGAAACCCTGCTGTGTGACATGATGCAGAGCTATGCCTGTGCTGTACCGTGTGTGGAAGTAAAGTGGGGAGAAACATGTCCACACCCAGCCATTGACATAAGGTCTGCTTGTTTGGTCATACTATTCCTAAACAAAGCAAAACCATTTCTGAGCAGGGTTTGAAGGAACTGGAAGTTCGCTGCAGTTTACCCACTTGGCTCAGTGGATTGGAAACCAGGTATGATTTTAGCTCTCTCTGGAACTCACCCATTTTATAATCCATGTGTAGGAGAAAATGTCATATGAATACTGAGAGCTTTCTGCAGGCTCCCACACCTAAGCAGCAGATACAATCTTTTGCAGATGAAGTAATTGCCTGGGAAATAATCTTAAGGAGTATTGAAACAAATAATTCTGGCTGTGTGTCCAGACACCCACAGACAAGTGCAGAAACAACCCAGGAAAATAATGCCTTTGAAAGCACTCTGCCAGGCTATGCTAATCTACTTGTGAAGATCCCAGGATCATTTGTCCTGGTTAACAGTTTGTACACAGGCATAACCAGAGGATGGCTTAGGAAGATTGCAATAGGCACAGACTTAATCCCTATGCTACTGAAAAGAGCAGTGCTATCACAGCAGGAGTTACAGCAGAAAAAGCTGATATGGTTTTATTTTCCTCGTCTCCTTGCAAATTATAGTAACACATGTCCAGCAAAAATGGTTATTAAAGTAGGATTGAACTCCTGCCCTGCAAGCTGTTTCAAAGAAATGCTGTTTTGTAACTTGCTCACCTTTGTACTTTTCTCAGAACTTCATGGGAGACGTGACAAGCTGTCTTAAAACTAAAACACAACAAAAAATTAAAACAATGAGTATTCAAGCTAATAGAAGAATTTAGAGGGTGCATAAAAGGTTTTTAGATTAATAGTCTGAATTATGTTTAGATTACCAATGAATGGAGAAAGTGTTTCAAGGGTTTCCATTTGTATTTGAGTGACTAAAGCCAGGGACAGTCGCTTACCAGCACTGGGGATATGGTCTGGGGATTTAAAATGTGCCTTTTCAGTGTTAGGAAGGCAGGAGGGAAGACGGGGTCTGCATTGACACACCACTGTCAGAAAAGATATTTATCTGGGTGTTATCCAGGGTTGATCTAGCCTTAAAAGTTGCTCCTATCTGGAGACTGTGCACCATGCACTGGGTGCCATTAGACTCTAATGCATCATGTACTTTATCTCTTACTGCAGTGCTTTCAGCACCACTTAAGATTGCACTTCCCCTTAAGATTGCACTTAGAAACCAGACTACAAAGACCCCAGAAAAATTAACTATTCCCATCAGTGCATGTCCTCTTCAAATGTTTCCCAACATACATGAAGTAAGAGTTTGCTTCCTTTCAGTAGCTTTTTTTCAAGCAATGACCATCATCCTAATTGGCTGTAATTTGTACCCTTATTATTAGGAAATCCAGGGAATGAAAGCTAACAGACCACCACAAGATCTGCTGAATCTGGGTCCGACATGGGCTAATGGTGGATAAATGCTTGCACATATCTGCAGAACAGTGCTGCATGCTCGGCCTCCCTGCTGTGGACCTAAAAGATTCAGCTTTAAAAGAGCTAAGTCTGGGACCAGCAGGTGCATTGCAGAAGCATTCAGAATGCCTTCTCCACGGCACCACAATAATACTTGTGATGACAAAAATGCTCTTCTGATGAATATGCTCTGCCTCAAAAAGAAAATAGCATAAGAGTTGCCAAAATACAACTCCCTTTCATGGAGAACATGTTTTGAGGAGCTTTCCAGAAATGGTAAACAGCTTGAAGATAAGCTTGTCACTGGAAAAGAGATAACTACACCAATACTAAGAAGAAGCAATTTCTGGCCACTGCTGCTCCAAGAGAACTCTGAATTATCCTGAAAGAAGCTTACAAGAAAGTGTATGGAAAGTATTTTTAAAATGTCAGAAAATGAGAAAAAACATGTAAAGATGGTATGAGGACAAAGAAATCAATGAGAGATATGAGAGAAGATTTGGTCAGAAGAATGACATTTTTAGTAATTTATCTGAAAAATTTACAATTACTGTAGGTAATCTGCAGGCTGACAGTGGGTGTTTGCATGTGTATGCATACAGAAAAATGATAAAGTTTAGTCCAAGTGACACTTTAGCCTTTTGGGATTGTAGCCAAGAACATTCTTGATTTCGAGGACCAGATCTCAGTTAAATGTAAAACGGAGTAGCCTGACTGGCTTCCAAGGAGATCCATGGTTTTGTACCACTGACAATCTGTTGCACACATCATGGGGTGAAAAAGGACCATCTGCATTTTTTTCTTCTTGCTAGTATCCTGTTTACATTGCTTAGAAGCAATGATTTTTGACTTGCTCTTTAGGCACTTCCACTTCACGATTTGCTTTCCTTTCCCATACCTCGCTGATATTTAAGCTATTAAGACAAAATTTTGACCATGATTATAAGCCATTAACTTCCCATGATGAAGATGTATATATGAGAATGCATTATCTTATTAGATATAAGAATTATCAGGCACTGCACAAATTTTCCTTCAACTAGTAGGTTACATCTAGAGTGCCCTGAACTTCTTGCCCTGATGTTCAATCAGCAGGCAGCTCTTAGTTTGTTCACAGTCATAATGCTGCTGTTTCCTGAGGAGTTTGACATTGGCAAGAGAGTCTGTAGAACTATTTGGAATTTACAATAAAGGTCCTTAATAATATGAGATGCTTAGGGATACTTCTAGATTTAAAAAAGAGTACATAAATTTAAAACACTGGTGCAGTTGTAAGCTAGTTGTGTAGTTGTGTCGCTCATGTCTGCATTTCAGGCTGTTGTTGGCCACCATGATTTTATGAGATGTGGGTGTAGGATTTTGCCTCTGAGCCAAGGGTAGGAGCCTGCTTAACAAAAATGTATCCTTGATGCTGAATGTAACTATGGAGACTGGGAAAGGAAAGAGCTATCTTCAAGGGCTTCTGAGCAGGAGAAGGGTCATAGCTGGAGAAAAAGGCCAAGCAACTCTGCACTCAATAAACTGAAGCAGGAAACCGCAGCATGACTCATTTCTCATGCGTAATGTATCATCAGAGCTCTCCTGTTACAGTTCACTGGTGGAAATGAAGTTCATCTTTCTCTGACTTTCAGGAAACTGCTGAGAGAAAATTCCTTTAGGGAAGCCACAGCTCCAGTGCTGGGTGTTTTGCAAGCAGAAAGGCAACACGGATACCTGACTGCTGTTAGACACAAACTGATACTTTGCATAATCTTACCCCCAGCTGAAGTATCAGGTTCTCTTCAGAACACCTTCGCTTGGTGAGAACTTCAGTAGCCTGGTATCTGCAGTCTCAGTGAGGGAGCACTAGCATTGTAGGCTGGGTGGATCAACAACTTCTTATGCTCTTGCTGCTACTTTTTATGTCTTAACAGTGATGTGAACAGGAAGCAAACTAACTCTGATAATGAAAATCAGCTAAAACAATGAAGTTTGTTATTGGGTTTTTTTTTTGGACAACGATTAGCAGTTAAACCAAGTCTTGAATGGGAACAAAATTAGATTCTGTTCATATTCTGATTTAATAACTATTTTTGAGGGACTGTGATATGGGACTCTTAACTGAACTTCACAACAAAAACTAGATTCTGTTTTCGAAGTTTCCTGCAGGATTTTAGGTCAGGGAAAAAAAGCACCAAGGATGTACTGACAATGCCCAGTGGTTTGGGAAGGTAAAGAAGGGTGTAGAGACACAGACATAGGCAATGATGACCTAGAGCCCTATTGTTTTTTTGTTCTGAATTAAAATGTCCATAACAGACGATTCCCATCCTGAAATATTAAACCATGGCCCCATGAGCTACAGGCTGTATTTTAAATCTGTTTTTGTTTTCACAAAAAGCTACATTAATAATATCTTGGCATGGTACTGAGCACCATCAACTGTGTAAAATTCTGTTGCCTGCTTTGCTCTTCTATCATTAATAATACATCCGAAGACGGGAGTGAGAACAGAGCCTTGCAATGCTAGCTGATAAGGTAGCTGAAAATGCTTCTTTCATTCCAACTATGATGATAAAAATAAGAAGGAATCTTTCATACCGTAGATGACAGATTCAAAGTTGAACTGAGAGCATCTAACCCCACTGAAAGTCATGGAACTTCACTTCCTTGGAAGAAACCAAGACTGAACTGAGAATTAAAAAATGAAAAAAATCCTGGAGTCAGTTATATTCCCCAAGCACTAAGTTTAGCCTTGAAAATATCAGCATGATTTTCTTTATGCTCTGATGATCCATCAGTGTGCCATAAATTAAGACTGTGCAATTGAAAAAAAAATTTTTTTTTGACCTGCTTCCTTTCTTTCCCCAGTTTTTGAAGGCTTTTTTCTTCCTGTCTCCCTAAAATGTTGTCTTTAACCTCATCTGAAAGTTTTATAAAATTGTTCCTAGAAATGTTATTGTTCTTCCAGACGTGTTGTTTTTGAGAGTAATGTCTATTAAAACAATGGTGATGAGCTGGTTTTTTGGAGGTTGGTCAAGAACTGTAAACTTGAGCCCACAAACAAGACCCCAAACTTCATGGTTTCCAAATCAATCATCTTGGAAACCTGTTTTTCATCCAAATGAATCTTGTGTAGATGTAGCATTAGACTTTTGTTCTATTTTGCTGGAGTAAAAACACTGGTGGTTTTTGCTAATGATGAAATTTATTGTTTGCTTGCTCTTCCTCTGCTTTTCTCTTGCAGAGGAGAGTTCACATAGATCTAGGAGGACTGGTGTGCTATTTTTCATGTTGTGGTAACGGAGAAGAGGCAGTTGCCTTCATTTCAAATGAAGTCCTGGATCTGTCCCTTGTATGTCCCTTTATAGCAAGGGAGGCCAGCAAGCTACTTTGAAAAAGTATAAAAAGTATAAAAAAAAATAAATAATAAAAAAAACCATAAAGATATGTTGTTTCAACTCTTTAACCTGGAGAGTAATTTGGCACAAGAAAAACATCTGGACAGGTCATGAACAAAAGAATGCAAGAAATTTGGAAAGGGCTTCCAGCCACAGAAACACTGCAGTTCTGAAACAGCCTTCCTATACAACCAGTTAGATTTGCCGGGGGTTTCTTTTGCATTATCTTGTTTTCATATTATAGTTTGATAATTCTGAACGGGATTATACAGTGTGGTTGCCTGCTTCTGCAGACAAGCAGAATTATTTACTTTGATACCTATTCCTAACATTTGGTAACCTATATTTCAAAAGAGGGGAACATAGATTCTTTCTCTGATGTTGTTTTGTGTTGTTTAGTCCAGAAAATTGCTTGCTGAAGCATTAATAGACAGAAATTATTTTTTCTTGGTAACCAAATACTTTTCATGAACTCTTTGATGCTAACAACTAATACTACGGAACCAAATGTAACTTATGAAACGAGGATTTGAAGGGGATTTTTGCACAGTAGTTTGCTGCTATGCCTAGAAAACCTTTTGATTTATGCATTGGTGTCAAATAGATCTGCTTATATGGCAGAAGTCAAAAAGTTACTGAAACTTCTTGTCACAGTATGCAGTAAAATAAAGAACCCCTTCTTCTGGGAAAGAAAAATGGTTAGTAAGAATGAGGGTGTGGGTTCACAAGCAATGTGAGCCAATCTAAACGCAGCTTACCACCCCAAAGGGGCCTTCCTCTTCTCCCTGGGACTTTTTTCCCACCTTCTTAGTGTTTGAACTCCTACAGTAGTATTTTTTAAGTGAGGTTGAATTGGGAATTTAAGGTAAAAGAAGACAAGAAGAATCTTCAAAACTGTACCAGAAACCCTGAGACAGAGAGTACTTTCTTGTTTTCTGATAGATTATTAAGTGCCAATATTAGCTGTAAACTGAACGTAGTAGTAGCTGTGCCTGCAGGGGCCACACCCAGCTCCAGCAGTGCACAGGCAGAGAGCGTGGTGGGAAGCATTCCTCCCCATCAGGCAACGAGGGGAGCACTTGCTGTAGTGACACATCTATTTCCATTTCATTTCCCAGCCGTACTTTGTCCTCCTTGGCAGAATAAGCACTACTGACTGAGAACATGACGTGGTATAACCTCTTACACTCCATTCTGACTGTTGCTGTGTTCAGATAAAAACTGGTCAGAATGCCCTCTCTCCTCCTTCATCTGCTAATCCATAATCCCACAGGTTTGATTTTTCCAGGTAGGGGGGAAGAGGATGACACTGGGAAAGAGATCAGAATGATGCCTTGTGTTATTTTCCAAGGTGACTGCTACACCAGTATAAGATGAAGTGAAACAGGGCGCACTGCAACTCTAATCAAAGCTTCCTTCCTGACCTCTTCGAGCTGCCATTTTCAGGACTTGTCTGGATTCTGGTGGAGTCCCAACATTGTATGCAGCAAAGGTTCCTCTCTGTGTTTCTGTGGGTCCTGTTCCCAGCATTTGTCTTCTTCCTGAGACAGTGCCGCTTCCCTCAGCTCCTCTCGTTTCATGAGCTCCTACATTTTAGGGACATTTTCAACTTCTCTGAAAAGCTCAACTGTAAACCAAACATACCCAGACTTCATATGGCAGAAGATTTCCTGGATAAATCTTCTTCCTTTTAAGAATAAAAGCACCCAATGATCTACTAAATATGTTTCTTCAGTGCCCTTGGCCATTCTTTGGGAATTTATCCTTGTCTCTACAGATTTTTCCAGATTTGGAAAATGAACACTCTAGTTCAATTTCTCTCTGATCATTGAATTCCACTCTTTAGTTTTGGCTGATACTACAGTAAAACCCCATTACTGGCATCCTTAAGTCTTTGTCCCTTTTTCACTCTTATCTGCATCCCACTGTTTTTTTTAAAATGTCTCTTTCTATCCTTCAGACTCTTTGTGCTACACTGGGAGGTGTTTTACAAGGGAGAAATTTTCTGAGATAAGTTCACAAAACCCCGGTCTTATATGGAGTGTCTTGACTGGTGGATAAATTTGCTGAGTCATTACATATTTCTATGATTACTCATACTGTTAGAAATACCAAACTACACACCAATAGATCATCTCTTCTATATGTTTTAACATGGAACTTCTTATTTTAAAGTTTTGGAGAGTTCTGTTTCAACAAGATTCAACATGCGGGTATTTACGTATCCTGTTGAATATGGCCCTAAACCACTAAACCTACTTAGCATTTTACTTTCTTCTTTCTGTGCTTGTGAGTATTCACTAGGGAAGCCTGAAAATATTATTTTCACAGAAGATGCAAAAGGGAAAAGAAAATTATGGAAATCCTGGGCAATGCAATGAGTAAGTTCTGGCTGTATTAGAAGACTATCTAGAAGTCTTAGTTTCAACTATTATGAACTCTCTCAGTCTACAGCTATTGTAGTGGCTCTTCAACTTGATAACATAATTCTGGAAATATGGATTGATACCAGCTGGGTGTTTTTATGCCATTATTTGCCAGCATACTCCATGTTGATGACCTAGTAGGTTCCCTATCTGCTATTTCCCCAGATTTTGTATAATTTGAAAATTTTATTTGCAACAATTTCATATCTTTCAGTTTGTTATGCTAAAAATCTTGTTTACGGGAAAATGGGAAGCACACCTTGTTAGTATAATTGAGATCTTAAGAGTCAAATCATTATGAGTGCAGATCTAATTGTTACAGGAAAAGAAGGAATAATAATGCAGTTAAAATTGGTGTACACACTTCTTGGTTTCTGTTTCTTTTACCAGTCTCATGTTCACCCTTCCACTGCTCCTCTGGATCCTAAAGTCAACAGTTTCACTCTGGTGTTGTCATTGAGGGAGTGCTACAGACAGTTGTCAGCATCTGAAGTCCTTTGTCAGAAGGAATGTGATCTCCATGTTGGTGGTTTCTTCTTTCCCCCTGTGTGATGTACTGAAGTAATTTTTATATGTTTGATAAAATGCATTCACAACTTTCTCTTTCTTCGTTGGTCTGCAGCTTCATGTTACACCTGAATTTATGATATCTGGTGCTCTTTACATGCTAGATATTATTTCTTTGTTCTTTTTGTTACCTGTAAAACCAATTTTGTCCAGTTCCAGGTATACATTTTTTTAACGGACCATTAGCGAGATGTTTACAACCATGGGCTCTCCAATGTCAAGCCTGTGCCCCATCTCTCATCTTGCCTGTATACCTCTACATTGCACCCTTGTCTCCCTTTCCCAAGGCCTCTATTTTTGTACCAGACCTGTATTTCTCTACACTGCATCTTTGATTTAGTCATAAAATATCTCATGCTACATGGAATACCTGTTTGCTACTGCTATCTATATAAAACTGTGGTTGTACCACACAAAGTTAAACAAAAGTAAAACAAATCAATCAGTTAAACCTGGTCGATTAGGAAAATGACTGTCACAGCTAAACCAAATAAAACAAAGCACCAGGTAGGCCAAGAAAATTTCAGACAGCACAAGCCTGAAGAGCCTCAGTCCAGAGGACTTGCAAATTCAAAGCTTATAGCCTGTTACTAGTAGTGGTGACACATATTAAGGGACTACATGGTAGGTTCCATTTGAAACATATCTGCTTGGTAACTCTCATCCACAGTTCTTAGGACAGCAAGTCCAATGGTATTACTTCATCACCTGAACTTGCAATTTAATCTCAAAATTATGTCAGTTTACTTTATCAAGATTTGCTTTACATAAATTAATATTAATTAGATTACTCTTGTGTGGTTTGCTTTTGAGGTCCATATCAGCCATTTTTGCTGCTTTTGTCCATAATCAGTGCCTTGCTTACAAGCTTATTGTTACTTGAATTATATCTGAATTATCCTTTTAAAACACTCCAGCTTCCTTTCAGTTCTTCAAAACTCCCCCAGTTTTAAAAAGCTTATTAAAAATCAATTATTTTCTCTGTTCAGAGAACTCTTTAGGTAAATAATTTTAAAATCTTGGATTCAAAACATCCAGATCTGGTTTTGACACATCTGATTTTAGTAGAGGAGAGATGGATGTCATCTACCAGATACTATATGTTCATTTTGTTTATAACATCACTCTCGGGAAAAAAAAAAAAAAAAAAAAGATTTCCAGCTGATACTACAAACTTCCATGGTGGCATGGGCAAATCTGGAAACTGATACCCATTAAAAGGCCAAAACCTTATCATTGGAGAGCTTAGTTATTCATGGGATAAGCCAACCATGCTGAGTCCAAAGGAAAAGACAGATGACTCTTTAAAGTGGTTTGTTAGTAGGCTGCATAGTTAGAGGTTTCTCATGAAGTTAGCCTGGGAAAGTGACAAGAATGATAAAGAAGAATGAACCTGTGAGGGGAGAAAGCGAAGTGTAGAAATGGAGCTTAGAAGATCATTGGATGTGACCTATTTGACAATGTTAAACCCTATAGGAAGCTATGCAAACACCCACTCCCCTTTCAGACCTTGATTTTTTTGCAAGTATGTAGAGTGAATCTGTATTTTGTTTTTCAGTTGTACAGAGCCCCTAGAAAATCCATGCCAAGTGAGCAAATATTTAAGAGACTGTGAGGCTGAAATTGAAATTTATTCTGATCAAGTTTAGAGATATGAATGACCATAAAAGCCAATGCAGCTAAATAGAAGAAGCTTTCTCGTAGGCAGGGAGCTTTCAGAAGGGATAAATATTATTAAAAGCAAAACATGAAAACCTAGAATCGTGGACATAAAAAGCAGGACTGAATATTTTGATCAAACCAAAAAATCATTTCTTCACTTCACAGTAAGCTTCTTTATACAGCAATTAGAATCTCTTGTTCTGCTTCCTAAATGAAGAGAGCGGTTCTTAGTAGCATATTTTTATCCTGTATGAATATGCATAATTAACTTTTTAAAACTGGAATTTGAGAATATGTTATTCTCTTCTGTGATTTGCATTACACTGCCATGGATTATTAGTGGCTTTGAAGTGTTAGTTTCAAGCTTTCAATTGGTGGTTTTATGTTTTCTAAGATGGAATCACTCCATTTGTTTGACTTGGTCTCATCAATTGTTTCTTTATTTTTTGCCTCTGGATAGACTTTTACCAACTCGTGTTATTTGACTCTTTCATATAATTATGCTTGTTGAATACCTCTTTGATATATTTTCCAGAGATTGTGTTATGTTTTAGTTCTCAATATTTCAATGAATTAGCAAGGGAACTAAGTTCATGAAAGTCTATCCAGAGCCTTTCATCTAGGACCAGCTACTTGTTGATATGAAATAGCGTGTCCAACTTTTCCTCGTTTATATTTGTGCAACTTTGCTAAAGTTTATATGGTTGTGCCAGTATAATTAAGGAGAACATTTGCCCAAAGAACATTTCTAAAAGCAGATCAGTGATCTGACCTGTAAAAGCTGCTTTTTGATCTTCTCATGAAAAAATTATCTGTGAAGGTAACTTCTATGTCAAAAATGGCTGAAGATAAACTGATAACCCAGACTCCTGTACTGAAGTGGTTGTCCAGCATCTGTAGAGCCTGGGGGAATGGCAACTTTCAGTCTTGCATATAAACGGGTAAATCCAGGCTCCCAGTACACTTGTTAATCTATGCTGGAATGCTGCAGGAGGCTACAATCTGGTGCAAAATTATGAACTTTCTGACTTGATTGTGTATCATGGAAGTAATGTAGGCCTAAAACTCACTATCGTTCCCATTTATGAGTTGGAATCTGTACAGTGTGGGCCAGGAAAATGATATACTTCATTACGTTGGGGACCTAGCTCCCAATTGCATCATGCGTCATGTTCTGGTTGGTTGACTATTTTATTACGAGTGCTCCCAGTTTCTGTCATGTGATCTTAAAATTACACGTTGCCTGGAAAAAAGAAGGAGCTTTCTTACACTTCAAAGCAGACATTTGTGCCAATGAATGGCATCCCTCTTGCATTGACATGCATAAATCAAATTGGTTTATAACTTAGCTCTGACTTCAGCTTTTAGCAGTCAACAAAGTTCCCTTTCACAAAGGCTGAGGTTATCTTCTTGCACTTGTCCCTGCCATACTGTAGAGCTGGAATAAGCTATCTTTCTGCTGTTAATGTGGGCTTATAATGCTACATTCAGATCTATGACAAATGCGACTTTAATTGAATATACTGTTGCAGTTAATGGATTTACTACTGCTTAGAGCAGATCTGAATTTGGCTTCTATGTAAGGAAGGATATTTCAAGTCTATTGGTGCAGTTGGTTTTTACCTTTATTGTGCCAACAAGCATCAGTGATGGTTTTTTCCCTGTTTCACTGCAAGACCTGAAACCGTTGTTTAACTTGTTGAAGAGTGACCTTATAGTTGTTGTTGCTTCAAATGACCATCTTTCCCCTGAATAAAGTATTAAATGAGGATTCTCTTTATTTATCTATTTATTCAGATTGATTCATTCAAGGTAAGTACCTTGGTAAGTACTAAATCTCTGACTGGAACTCAGTTCCTAATTTGCCAGGGAAGACCCTGAAGGCACATTATACTCTTTCCAAAGGTCATACTGAGTGCTGCTCAGATGTCAGAAAAGGTTTAAAATGTTCTTGCAAAAGTTGCTTCTTAAGAATTGTATTCAGTAAATTTTACTTTGTTGTAATTGCTCCATCCTTTCCTGGTATCAGTGCCCCAGAATGCTAATGTTTTGTTCCAACATGCTCTGTAAAAGCACCAAAAGTGTTGACATTTTTCAGGGGGAAGCTACAGTTCTGATAAAGTCACATAAAGGGGAATTAGGTGAGAGAAAGAAACTGGAAGCTTTGAAAAGTGGATGCATTCAATGAGCGATTGCTGTAGCAATCTAGAAGCAAAGCTAGAAGGAAAAATAATCCTTCACGGGTATATCACATGATGTTGGAAAAAACTATGGCATATATTGCTATCCCCTCCTTAATACTACCTTTTACAGGAGTTATATAGATGGAGGAGTACCTGGCAGTGCTATCAATCATTAATGAATGCCTCGGTCATTGCCATATAGCTTGCTTTACTCAGTTTATGCCTGCTGATCAGGAGACAGGTTTCCTCTTGCAGAAGCAGGAAACGCCATTGCCAAATACACCTGTGCTCACTCCTGGAAGTCCTTGGTTCCCATTAACTACAGAAGGAATTCTAGATGCAAGAACTTGCTAGACAAAGCCTAAAATCTTGCCATAAAAATGCTGGAACAATATTTTAAAACTTTATGTAACATTTTATGTCTTATGGTAGTTTTTGTATTCAGCTTAGAAAGTGGATGGATGTGTGGGATTTCCCATGATCCTCTTGGCAATGTGCTTTTTTTAACTAAAAAAAAAAAAAAAAGACTTCTTGGGTAGCAAAAGGGTACATTTGACTAATTCATAAATTGCCTGAGATATAGTCACTATAGCTGGGAGTTTTGCTTCTGTTAAACAGCCCTATTGTTTGTGATTCCAAAAGCTAGTGCAATTAACTGTTTTGCAAAATGTCTCATCCTTTTACATGTTCTTTATTTTTTTATGACTTATTCCCTTTTCATTTAAACTGAAATGAGTCTGTTTATGAGTTGAAAGTAAGTTTTAATGGCAGCATAACGACAGCCCCTGGCGTGTTAGCCAGAGTGGGCACTCCCTTCCTTCCCATAAATAAGAACCATTTTATAAATGGAAACCCTTTTGCCTACTGCTTGAACAGTGCCTTTGAAAGCATTTACTTCTAAGACATTTATATGGACCAAGTGTTCCTGAAATCACTGACATTTTTTTCCTTTAAAGGTTCTGATGATTTTTTTTTTTCAAATGGCAGTTTCTCTTGTAAGCTGGGAATAACATGGTATTTCAGTTCAAGAGAATAACACAGTTTTTGTGTTGCGCCGTTAACCAGTTGTGAAAGAAATTCAAGAAATTCTTTCAGTTTCTGATGTCAGGCCTGTTGATGTGTGAATTTCTAGGCAATTTACATACTGACTATATGAAAAGGAAAACAAAAACTGTGCTGGGGTGTGAGATGTCACAGTATAAGCTGTCCTAACTCCATAGGTTGAAGAAAATATCCATTGATAAAAATCTTCCATTTTGATATGAATCTTTTGACATAAAGACTTCATAGTGAAGTGAATGGACTGCAGTTAAGATTTGTAGCTGACTTCAGAGTTCTCAGGGGCCTAAAAAGTGCACATGTGTTCTGTGTTAAATATTCACAGACGTATGTGCTCCAATAAAATGAAACTTTAAGCCAGCTAGTGAAAAAACGAAAATCTGAATGAGGAAATTAGGAAAATAAGGTGAAGGAGTTTGAATGTGTGATATCAACTACTCTGAGCCACAAGAATTTTAATCACTGTAAAAACATAAAGAGTTGTTAGCTGGAAAGCACGTAACAGAAGATTTACTTAGCTATGTTTACCTGAGGTAGTTCTGCAATTAAAATTGGCATGTACAACAACAGGAACCAAGGATTTTTAAATGAATGTTTTTTTTGCTCAATGGCTGAATTCTTCTCCCCTTTAAACTGATGGGAATTTTCCCATTGGCTCAAAGCAGAAATAAGAGTTGATTTTTGGACTTCAGATATCTGCTTGTTTTTTTGTTGTTGAGGAATCAGTTTATGGCTTATTTAGGTATGGCTCTTGCATCCCAAACATAAAAATGCACCAATAATTAAAGGTCAAAAAAAATCTGACATTTGACTGGCGTGTTCCTAACTTGTCTGTTATTGACTGTCATATGCACTGGTGTTGGGAGGATATAGAATTTTTATGCCTATCAGAAAAGAAGTGTTGATCAAACCAGCTGTAAGTTATGTTTTGTTCTTGACCTTTAATCAGGAATTTATTTCTAGAGAAGTATTACAACTGTCCTTTCTCCTTGGAAAAATCACTTACTTTTTCTAATGAATACTTTAATCCATAGAAATTAATAATACATGTTTAATGATTGGTGTCACCTTTAATTTTTATAGTGTGCATTCTTCTTGGTGCTTTTTCCGGAGGGCTAATATGTGTAGGAGGAAATGCTTTGTGTCAGAAGGATTCAAATTGTGGTTAATATGTGCCACATGTGGCCCATTAAACCAGTTTATTCAGCTTATTCCCAGAAGCATCCTGCAAGCCAAATGAGTTGTTCTAATGGGGACAGCAGCAGCAACCTGCTTCCAGTCACTGTCTTTGTTGGCTGTTTGGGGGCTATTCATGCCTAGTTCTGCTGCTCTGCATTGGCTTGCTGTACAACATGATACCATACTTGGCAGCAGGTACTAAGCAGCTGCCCTTTGTCTCCCTCCAGTTCCCTATTTTTCAGTTTGTGACCCTCTGACTCTCATATCTGCCTCTTGTTGTCATTTGTTGTCTCCCGAAACTATATGGCTTACCCCAGGTTTCCTTCTGTGTTTCATATTCTTCTATTTTAGGATTAAGGGTGGGATTTAGTTTGGTAAGGGATAGGCTGATGCCTGTTCTTGATAGGGAAAACCAGCTGCAACTATGAGTAGCTCTAGAGACAATAAGCTCAGGCACTTCAAGCTGAAGGCAAGAGGAAGCTCCTCTATAAGGAGAAGGAGGTGCTGGAGTCACACCTGCCAACACCAAGAGTGGCCACCATCTCTGTATCACGCAGGGGGAGCTTATGACCATAACAAGAAATACTATGCCAGCTAATGGAGTACTGGTAACTTTTTCTTGATCATCTGAATATCTCACCTGTAACAACACAATCACTAATGTGGTCTACAGTGTTTTCAATAATGACTTAATACAGACAGAGTCCCTGGTACAGCACTCCAAATTCCTCATTGCCAGCAGAATCATATGGGGGAATGGTACACCAACACCCACTCCCTTGGATGCAGTCAGAGTGCTAACCTGATCCCTGAAGAGGTGGAAATCCTGAATAAGAGACATTCAAAGAAGATCCAGAAAAAATAACAGCAAAAAAAAGAACTCCAAAGCAAGCAGCATCAGTTCTGACAGGGAAAGTTGCTTCTAGTATTGTCTGCAGACCCTGACAAATGTGTCTGAGCAGGTAACTATATTCTGGAAAGCAAGAAGTTTTAAGGACCATCTTAGGATGATAAAAGATCAGGAAAAACAAATAAATAGTTTGCTAGAAGACTGAATGTATTTTAAGAGCTCTATCTGATAGAAACAATTTCATGTCCCCCTGTAGTATGTAGTGGTGACTCCCTAGAAGATAACTCCAAACTCCAACAGTTGTAGATTCAGGGACTTCTGTAGTCTGAGGAGATGTCTGTCTTTCCCTCTCAAATTCAACAGGTAATGTTGAATCCAGGTGAACTTGTATCTTCCACAAAATCCTGTGGCAAGGAATTCCACAGCTTCTATATGCAATGTTGAATAAAAAAAAGAAAAAAAAACAAACCTTTTTTTCTCTTGAACCTGCTTCCTCCTGGTTTCATTTGCATCTCCTAATGAAGCATACTGTACATTGCTTATATGAGATATATACTGTATTAGTACAGATAAAATATCAGTTATCAAAAGTGCGGTAATAGGGGGATAAATCGTTGGGGAAACTCATGTACTTACATCAATAAAATATATTCATGTTTGTAATATCATAATGCTGATGCTGATATGAAGCCAGCTATACAGTTGGCTTGTTACAAGACATGGCTATATTCATAGTGAGAAGATAACGAGGGGTTGTGTGAGTACGCACAAGTATCCAGTATGTAACTTATTGTCATCTATCTAGTAAGCTTTCTTTGTTACGTAGGTTACCAATACATTGAAGAAATAAGTAGTTGAACACTTTTCCACTCATATATACCTTGTCTGAAATTTTTATCTCTGTCCACTATTCATGAACTGTGTCTCTTTGTCCTTACCATAAGCAAACAAATTTCATGGTTCATGACTTTCATAACTAAGATCATGCTTATCAATTATATTTCCTTATTTCTTGGATATTAAGGAAATTAAAGTTGAGTCCATAGTTTGCACAATGTTATTATATCTGTGTTTTACTGATTTACATGGGAATTTAGACGACAATTTAATCTTTCACATGCAAAGCTTATTTTAAGCAAAAAAACTTCAATGTATTATTCAGCATGGAAATGCTACTAACAGTTCTTGTCGTTCCTATAGTCCTGGCTAGCTACAACTAACAAAAATTTCTATACTTTAGTCCAAAATATTGTATAAAGTGTCTTCCTGTAGGCATGAAAGGGCAAACATTTTAATTATGGTATTCTGGAATTCCATAGTAACACAATTCATTGGTTTTTTGATCCGCAAAGAAATACATTATTAGTGAAAGTCTCAGAACTTCATAGAATCCTTGCAGCATCTTTGGAGACTGAAAACACTTGTCACTTACTGGGGAAAAATAATCCTCTGCATGAGTCTATGATGGATTGGATTTAGTAATGGAAAAGCATAACCCTCTCTGAACTCTTATTATGGAACAGAGGGATATAATAAAAAAAAAATAATTAAGTAATGCCATTTGCCTAATTAAAACCTTATTCTGCAACTGGATTAGATTAATTTTTTCTTCAAATCCTTTACTTGAAAATGAATTCTACAGAAGATGGAAAATCAGGTTTTATTTCTCATTGACCCTTTATTTTGTGTACTATGATTTGAGTGCTGTCACTGATGGAAGAAATTGGAACATAACTAGCAGTCTAAAATCTGAGCATTTATAGTAAACCCCTTATTTTATCATGCCATTTCACTTTCCCATGGCCATTCCAACCGAAATTCCATTCTTACATACTTCTGAACAGGTTTTTTTTAGCTATTTAAGAAAATGTGCATTCTCTAAGCAATATCACATAAAATCTCTGTGGTATTTTCAGCATTTCCTATTCTTCTGCCACAACCCTTTTTCAAGCTGAATTTCATGTGGAGTGCACACAATAAGCAAGCGTCTCAGCTTATAAAAGATGCAGTAATAGGGAAAGTCCAGACTGTTGATATAAGAAGAAATTTTTATTTAACAAAATCTCTACAAGCTACAGAATTTAATGTTTTTAAATATCATTGATGAAACAGTGGTTGATGCATCTTATATAGCTTGATAAACAGCCACTACCGTATTTGCTTCCATCTTACTCTGTGACTTCTGTATAGAAATTTCTACTGTTGAAGATGACAGAATACACTTTTTTAATATAATGCACTAACTGTGTTTTAAAAGCATGGTCAGAGTAGCCATTTTGTAGTAATTTTTGAACAGTGCTGAATTTTGGAAATATGACTGTCTTAGACTTGTGTCACAAGTGTATTTTTTCTTCTTTCATTGTTATGCCATCTGGTCCCTGTGTCATCAAAGAGTGACGAATACATGAACATCTTGGAATGTTCTTGCCGAAAGGCTAGTAGATAAAACAGAGGCAAAAAGGCCAGATAAAGAAAATGTATTCCCTGGGGGGCAGTGGGGAGATCCATGAGTCAGCTGTTGCTTTAGAGAAAAGTAGACAAAGAAGTCCAAGATCAGCAGCCTGCTATATCCATAAGAATTAAAGAAACAATACCATAGTTTTCCCTCACAACTCTAACATAAAGCTGTTCCTGTCTGACCTGTAAGCTGTGGTGGTGCTGGTGCTGTTTGGCTGGTAAAGAGAAAGGCTGAGGCACACGTATAATTCTCTCCTGTTTTTGTGCTAGTCCTAACTTTGTTGTTTGATATGGTTATTGCCAAGCTGTTCACTTAAAGTTTCTTCAAACTTGTGTACTCATATGTGTTTGGCAACCCACACACACTCTTCCTCCAAAACTTGGGTAGAACTGCAGTTGTTTTTAATTAGGAATTATTGAATACTCGGATTAAAATTGTTCTAAGAAATTGTGTTAGTTCTAAATCTCACAATGAGACAGTAGGAATTTGCTGACTCTGATTCCAAGCTGTCCCTCTCACCACGTTCAGCATGGAATAATATTGCCATTGACATCAGAGGTCTAACTGGTCCCGCATTGTTTGTTACTGCGGTACTTCTGGCTATTTGCTAATGTCACAATTCACACCTACTCTTACAGTTTCTTGTCTATCTATTATTTTCAGCAGGAGTGGAAACCCAAAAGAATTTATTTCTGACAATAGAACACAATCTCTCCCTAAACCAGGCACTTTTCAAAAAGGAAGAAGCATCTTGCGCAGAAAACTACCACAAGACTCATGCCAGTGGAGGCACTGGATATTCATATTAACAATTTGTGATCTTTTTCTACTTGTTCTATGGACTTCTTACATGCTTGGGAGAAGAATACCTACAGACCTGAATGCTGCTGATCTACTCAAATCTGAAAAAGCAGCAGAATGTGGGGAATAGCACAAATGCAGAACATAGAATCATAGAATTGTCAAGGTTGGAAAAGACCCTTAAGATCATCGAGTCCAACCATAAACCTAGCACTGCCAAGTCCACCACTAAACCATGTCCCTAAGCACCACATCTACACGTCTTTTAAATACCTCCAGGGATGGGGACTCAACCACTTCCCTGGGCAGCCTGTTCCAATGCTTGACCACCCTCTTGGTGAAGAAGTTTTTCCTAATGTCTAACCTAAACCTCCCCTGGTGCAGCCTGAGGCTGTTTCCTCTCGTTCTATCTCTCGTTACTAGGGAGAAGAGACCGACCCCCCAAACATGCACAGATCAATTTAACAGCACTTGCAATTTGAAATGGCTCTTCAGTGGAAGTACCAAAACCTGTGATCCTAGAAAAAAGAATACCCCCAAAATGGTTGAAAGTATGAGGAAGGGAAAAGAACATTAAATACAGGTGAATCGTTTCATGGTGACACTTCATCCTTCTTTTTGTTCTGAAAAGGTGCCCATCTTTGCAAATGATCTGTCCCTAATAGTTTGGGTTTCATCTGCTGGTGCAAGATACAGATCAAGAGCTGCTCTGTTCGGCGCTGTATGAGGCTGGTTGCCTGCACGGATTACAGACTGTGCTATGTAAGCGCTGAAACAGTTCACAGTTTAGTAAGGAGTGTTCTGCCTGAGGTCACAGGTTGAGTAACCGCTGAGTACTAATAGGGCAGAAAAATATTGTTTCACTGTTACTATTACATTAAAATAAGGACTGCGTTCCTTCTAAGAAGTGAGGATATGTGGTACTGTAATAGTTGTGGGCTGCACAGGACTCCATTTGGATGTGCTGAGAGAGAGGGAAAAATAAGTACCCCCTACATATATGCTGCTTGTCTTCTGTGCTTGGTTCTGAACTCATCCTACCTTGCTGCAGTCTTTGACATGCAGTTCTTTCGTATTTGCTGGAGAAAATTTAAGACCCAGACTTGGCCACAAGACGCAAATGTCTGCTTCTCAGATGACACCTCAAAACAAGTCTTCAAAACTAAGAATTGTGGCATTATAAATAGTGTTTACTCCTTTATTTGTATCAGGAATTGTGTTTGTATCCTGAGATGAGATTGCAAAAGTTTTAACTAAAAAGTTATTGCAATATTTGTAATCTTAGCTCGGGTCAATATCTTCTAATTCTATTTTGAACAACTTCACAAAATTATTAAATAATGTTGATCAGTTAGGAGGAGTAGTCAGTTGATGACAAACTGGTGAATGCTGAAGACATTAAAGCATATAGATTTTCCCACTTTTCTTTCTGTAATGTTGTTTTATGAATGCTCATTCTAAAGTGTGCCATAGTAAATCTCAGTTCCCTCTTGAACTCTGTAATACTTAAAAATCCCTTGCTCCAGAATCGTGAAAAGTCTGAGACAGCTGTCTGTACTGCCAGAGGAAATCTAGCAAAAACCCAACTTTATTTGAGAAAAATATTATTTAAACATTGATTTTATAGGTCTTCTAAGGTTCTTATTAAAAGTAGACATATTAGGACTATAGGAGGGCAGAATACATGCTCTAAAATATGTCACTATTCAGGGACTTAAAGAAGAAGTGTCCACTTAAACTATTGTTTGGAGTACTGGAGTGAGATTAATCTTAAAGTGCACCATGCAAAGCTTTATAATCTAGAAAACTGTTTCAATTTAAACATAGTTTAGATATTGTCAGGACTGGATTTCAAGTTAGGGAATAAAACTATTCTCTACCGCATTCAGAGTTTATAATACATTCAGCAAAAAATGTATCGTCCAGTACAGTGTAGTATCCATCATCCATGATAAACTGTAGCTTCAATTTCTGCAAGAATGAACAAATTTAAACAAATAATCTCCAGACTTCCCAATGGATACCACCTTTCTAGATGTGTCTGTTTTGATTCCAGTCTTCTCAATATGAGGACAATATTTATTTTCATATATTGTGTACTAGCCAAGCACACCATTGCCAATAAACAAATGATCCCCTCAGGTAAAAAATGATATCCTTTCCAGTGCATTTGGCTCAATGGATGTGGAGTGAATGGATCCAATTTATCAGTCACAAAATGAAAACTGTTTACTGGAAACTGTTGGTTTCGTGGCAAATGCTAACTCAGAAGCTCTATATGAAAGCAGAATTTTCTTGTTATAGATTTAAGTTCGTAATCTCATTGGTATCAGTGGACAGATGACCTATATACATCAGACACCGCTTGTCATACTAATCTGTATTATTCTCATTCCATGGTAAAAGTGGGGATAGGAACCATCTCTTTGCTCTGCGTTGGAGCAACATAAGACACGGTAGCAGCTTGACTGCTGTCTGACGCTGGTGGGCAATTCTGTAAGACAAATAAAAAGAAATTGGCTGGTTGTACAGAATGCACTGAGACTCTTTGCAAAAAGAAAGAGTGGGCGCTGTGAATGCCATTTAAAATCTGACTCTTTAGGACCTGTTGTAGTTAAACTTCTTATGGCAGGTTTGGAATTTCTCATTCTAAATATAGGGAATAGCAGGAATACCTTGGTAAAGGTAAATACAAGTTTTCAGTAAAAGTCCATTTTATGAGGATTTTTACATGTGAGCTTTCTTACAAATCTGTAAGAATACCAATCTGTATATAGTGTCACACATACCTTAGTTATGGGAAAACTGTAATCTGTCTCTAGAATGCCAAGCGGATTGCTGAAAAATAGACAAACTGCAAACTGACCTGTTTGCTCCTATCTAAACATCTTTGATGGAGAGCAAGATGATATTCCAGAACATATAAAACAGGAAAAAGGACAAAAAATCCATTTAATCAATTAAAGAATGAATAAAAGGTGACTAATAAAAGTAGCTCAGGTAGTACAATATGATTAAGAAGGTTGTTACAAGAATTACAAGAGTAACACCTATAAACTGTTGACACAGTAATAAAGACTATTTTCCCAGTGCAAGCTATTATTCCTTAAATCTCTTTTTCTGAGCATTTTTCTACTTGACAAACATATTTAAATAAGTTGAAGTTTCCATTTTCTTACTGCTAACCTGATTTTCAGGTTAAAACTAATAAGCCATTTTTTGGGGTGGGAGTGGAGATTGTACTGTATTGGTGAACTTTACTTACCACATTACTACATGTTTCCTTTTAAAGCTAAAATGATTTACAGCAGTGCTTCCCCTTGAACCTGGGCTTGATGGACTTTACAAAGTGTGACATCATTGGCTCCTCTTGTCACTTAGAGTTAAAACACAAGGAGGGGAAGGACAAGTAATTAACAACACATTGAAACTGTAGGTTCTCGAGAGGTATCAGGGTTGCCTTGGCTGTTCTTGGACACTGTCAACCTTTCTGAATCTGCACAAACCCTATCATTTGTTGCTGGAAGGAGAGGAGCCTTGTCTCCATGTGCATGCACTTCAAGATAGTCCCATCCGTTCTGTTTCCTTCAGTTTTGAGGAGACCATACATGATCTCTGGACCGGACACATGCTTTTTAAACTGTTTAATTAGGCAGTCGTTTACAGCATGCTGTGAACCATGCTTTAGCCAGCTGAGCTAGTGGCTTTTTTACAAAGCAGCTTGTTACCTACTCCATGCTAGCTAATGTTCTCAGCTGCACTTGCCTAACTCGCACTGAATGGGAGATCTCAAATGTTTAAATGCTGGAGTTCCTTCAGATCTTTGTGTGCTTTCTTGGTTGCTAGGACAATTTTGAGCTAACATCCGTATCAGCTGACAGTGAATGGGTCAGCCAACTGTGAAACCTATAAAACTGGGTCAAGAATAGTTCTGCCCAGCCCAGCAAGAGTGAGGCCTGAGCCAAAGGAAATAACCTTTTCCCTCGGCTATTCATTTTCTTATAAATGTAGAGCTTATTGTACCAGATTCATGAAAGGTAAAATCAAAGCATGTATGAGCAAATATAATGATTATTAAACCAGGAAAATATTATTGATACTGGAACAGCTTTTGCTGCTTTTTGGGTAGGAGCTGAACTGATCTTGAAGTTATCTGGCAGTGTGTGAAAGCTGATCCACTTATTTGTATTCAAGCCCTAGGTACAATCATAAGAACATTTTTTGACAGATAGAGTGGAAAATATTACAGCTATTTTGAAACTACTTCAGCTCACATATGTTCTGAGATATTAACTTGGCATGTTCCCTCCTGATCGCTTTGTAAAATATGTCCCTCTTCTTATGACTGTCTCTACATTGGTGCATAAGGGCATTTGTGCTATTGACATGCAAGGCTAATTTCTTATTTTGTGTGCAAGCTCATCAGGGCAGTACTTTATGTTGGCCTATGTCTGTGCAGTATGTACCACAATGAGTCGCTGTTCTTGGTTTGTTTACAGAGATACTGAAATAAAAATGACTAATAAAAATATAATGGGAGTGAAGGTGTAAACATGACTGAAGATGTATTCTTAGAGGAGGGGTAGATGGATTTTTTTGTGCAAAAGGAATGGCCAGCAAGTGAAGATAGGTGGTTTGAATTGAAGTGAGAGTGTGTATTATTACGGTTCATTAATAAATGCTATAGATTTCCATAACATCAAAAATACTTTACATCCTTTTAAAAAAGATTTAATTTTTTTCAATGCTGTTCTAATCCTGACTAAAAGGAGTACTTTTGCTTTGTGTTCACATGTCTGGGGAGGGCGTATCTTCAGCCCTGCCAATCAAGGTACTTGGTTTTGTTATTCTTAAGTATCAAGATTCTTAAGTATTGTGTATAAATACTTGTTTCTGGTTGACTTCATACAGTCATCCCATTTTATACTTGTTAACTGCCGCCAGAGCAGAAGTGCTTTTAATTTTTACCTTGCAAATATTAATAAGCTATAATATTACTTGTGTGAATATTGCCATAAAAACGTATGGGACTATTCTAATGATTGGAAGTTTACAGGACTAGAGTTTCTCTACTTCTCTCATGAGTTTCAGTCATGCTACAGGTACAAAGTCTATTACAACACTTTTGGAGGCGTTCAGTTACTTAGTGTGTGACTGTAAAATATTACTCTCTAGCTGATGACTCTTCAGTAATTATTGTATAGCCATTGTCATGTCCTGATTGCCTCCACAGAGATACCTTCATTTGTTATAGCTAATATTAAGTTTGTATTTTGATGCTTGAATTTAGCACTGATAAAATCACCTACTTTTAGTATGTGCAATGTACTGGCTGTTAGATGCATACAGGATTTTTATGGCACGTCTGTTACAATTTATTGGCGTTGCTGATCCTTCTGGCTGTTTCACTGAAGAATGGTAACTGAATTTGCAAGCTGAAAGATTGCTTTGCTTTGGAGAAGTATACTGTTTTTGTAGCTTGCCATGAACTTGTTGCTGATGGGTGGGTTTCCAATTATTTTATGTGTTTGGGAAGAGAAAAGAGAAAATATGAAAAAGAGGCTGAGGGCACCAGTTGGAGATTTACATCTGAGAATTTCCTGCCTTCCCTATCTTCTCCAAAATGTAAGAAAATAGACACCTACATCCAGTTTTAATCTAAATACTGTGTTGTTAGAGAATGGTCTACATTCTGGATGGCAAAAGGTGGCACTGAAAAAAAGTCAGAAGTTGTTTGGTGTCCTTGCTGCTGAATGTGAATGTGCACACCAGGTGCTAGCCACAGCTCTGCAGAGTGAACAGGACTCTGGCACGGTGGAAAATCAGTCCCTGGTGTCTAACATGCTATCTCAACCCTTATAATATGAATGTGAATCATCTAATGCGCTTATTATTGCCAATGGGGTGCCTTTTACATAGAGGGTAGTTTCTTTCCTTTCTTAAGGAATGTATTTTCTAGATCTGCAGTCTGCCATCATCTATCACAGGTACCTCACAATTCCTTCCTTCATTTCATTTAGTCCACAAATCTTTCTTTTAATTTCATTTTCACTATAAATAAGAGACTTACCCATTCTACAGCAAAGTCTGAAGATTTTTTTATAAAAGCTGGTAGAAAGAACACCTTACAGCATCTATAGTCACGTCTAACTAGCATGAGCAGTCACAGGCGGGTGCCTCAGGGAGTGATGCAAAAGAGGGCTGCATAGTGCTCCACTTGCAAGATTAAGAATGGAGCATTGTGCAGCCCTTCCGAGTTTGCAGCCAAATACCACAAGCAGTTATGTGGACCTGGCTGTGTCCCCAAACCAGCTGGCTGCATTTCTCCAAGGGCAGGGTGCACTGCTGGGCCTCTTAACCAGCCCCTGTGCAGGAGAGCTCCAGTCACTCAGTAGGGCAGGATGCAGTTGTTTATTTCCAGTTGTCCTTGGTACATCATTTGCTCACTGCTGCAGCCAGAATGTCTTTTTGAGTTTTGGCACTAATGAATGTGAAATAGGTTTTATTTTGTTGCAGAAACAAGATTTGTTTTGTTGTGACCAGTAAAGGGCAAAATCTTTTTTTTTTTTTTTTCCATTTCAGCATGGTCCTTAAAGCTCCTCTTATTCCCTACTGTGAGTTACATATCTGATGTTGCTTGGTGAATGCTAGTCCTCAAGTCAATAAATGTGGTTTTGGAGGCATTTCCTCTCTGAAATGAGTATATGCCTGTCTTGAAAAGGATGAATTATTCACACCATCAAGTAAGCAACAGTAAATCTCCATCTGAACACCTTCAGAAATTGATATGTTTAAACAAACTGCCTTTATAAATAACCTTTTACCGAAAGGTGGAATTGTTTTACATCTCAATGGGTGTAGGAACCTAAATGTCATAAATAATATGGATAAACTTTCCTCTTTGGTACTTCTGGAAACCTCTTCTCTTCCTCCAAATAATAGAAGGTTTATAAAATACTGATAGCAATAGACTAATTAAGGTAGGATCTGCCTATGTCATCTAATCCACTTCTTCTGTCATATCTGGCCCAAACCTGCTCTGAGAACTTTTGTGTATCAGCACACAATGGTCCAGCATTTACTCCTTCGGGAAAGAATTTTCTAGGTCTGATTTGCTGAATATGCGGTCGTCTAACACTTGGTTATTCAGGGAAGCTGCATTTTTCCACGGTGCCCTCAACCATGCATATTGCGGAGACATGAAGGAGAGTACATATATTTTTAACACAACTTTATAAATCTCTAGTTCACACACTTCTGGAGACAGAGTATGCCTAGGAAACATAATTACAGGGTTTGGTCAAAGCCACGCCCTCCCGACAAAAGCAAGAAGTAAAACTAAACTGAAACACACCCCTGAATTTAAGGCTACCACATGTCTGAATAGCTGTATGTTGTTCTCCTGGTTTTTTTTTTTTTTATTTCTAATCTCCCAGAAATTTTGTCTGAGTGGAGAAAGAGAACTTTGGGCACCTACTTAGGGCTAATGGATATCTTGCAGCTACTTGCAGAAGCAGTAGCCATAGCAGTATCTGTGAAATGGCTGGAAGTCTGCCATATCCCCTGTGCCCAAGCTAGTAAATATTACAAGTGTTTTTGTCACACGCATAATGTGGCCAGACTGCATGCACACTGGTTTGCAGGTCATTAGTACAGTGCTAATATTTCTGTCTGGGAAGTCCTCTAAAGAAACTGGGGAGCCCTCCTGGGGAGGCCAAAAGACTGAATAATCAAAGCATTAGACTGTGACTCAGGAGATCCAGTTGGCTTTGGTGCCAGCTCTGGGATGCTGGAAAGGTCACTTTACTAACAGATATATTAGCTTCCCTACTTTGATAACAGGGATAACGATAGTGACTTTTTTCCCCAACTGTTTCTGGTCTATGAATAGAGCAACTCTGTTAGAGCTAAATATGCCTGCTGAGTTTAACATAGTTTTCACTCCAAAATAACTGTACTCCCATTAGAACCAGAAGGCAGCATTGACTAAGCTACAGTTGTGGCATAAAGGAGGAAATAATAGCCAGGATGGTGAACACAATTTAAAAGAGTTTTGATTGATGCCTATTGCAAAACTGAAGTAAACCTGCTGATATCTATAGAGTTAGTCAAGGCTAAGGCATGCACTGCTGAGAACACTACCTAGCATGGAAGTTCTTATTTTAATTGCAGAAAATGAATGGAGGACTGGTCCATTTAAAGAAAAAGGAATCAGATTGGCATTTAATTGATGGTTGAAGGAACTTTCAGCCAGAGGCACAAGACAGAGATATGTTTTTTTCATTAGTCGCTAATGCTGTCAGTTGCTCTGGGATGTTAAGAAAGCAAAGTTACAACAGAAATTAACGCGCTGTGTTATCCTGTTTCTGTAAGTGCTTGCGTTCAGTGCATGCAAACACACTTCTTGCCAGGCTAGAATGTCAGGTCATTGGAAAGATATGGATTTGGTGGATGGTCAATGGTTCAGTGTCTGGATGGAGATCAGTGACACGTGGTGTCCCTCAGGGGTCCGTACTGGGACCAGTACTGTTTAACATCTTCATCAATAACATGGACAGTGGGATTGAGTACACCCTCAGCAAGTTTGCAGGTGAACCAAGCTGATGGGTGCAGGAAGGGATGCCATCCGGAGGGACCTTGACAGGCTTGAAGGGTGGGCCTATGCGAACTTCATGAAGTTCAACAAGGCCAAGTGTAAGGTCTGGCACCTGGGTCACGGCAATCCCCAATATCAGTACAGACTGGGGGATGAATGCATTGAGAGCAGCCCTGTGGAGAAGGACTTGGGGTTACTGCTGGATGGAAAGCTGCACATGAGCTGACAATGTGTGCTCACAGCCTGGAAAGCCAACTGTATCCTGGGCTGCATCAAAAGCAGCGTGGCCAGAAGGTCAAGGGAGGTGATTCTGCCCCTCTACTCTGCTCTGAGACCCCACTGGGAGTACTGCGTCCAGCGCTGGGGTCCTCAGTACAAGAAGGACATGGACCTGTTGGAGTGGGTCCAGAGGAGGGCCACAAAAATGATCAGAGGGACGGAACACCTCTCCTGTGAGGAAAGGCTGAGAGAGTTGGGGTTGTTCAGCCTGGAGGAGGCTGCAGGGAGACCTTATTGTGGCCTTTCAATATATAAAGGGGGCTTATAAGAAAGATGGGGACAGACTTTTTAGCAGGGCCTGTTGAGATAGGGCCTGTTGAGATAGGGTGATCGTTTTAAACTAAAAGAGGGTAGATTCAGACTAGTCTTAAGGAAGAAATTTTTTACAGTGAGGGTAGTGAAACACTGGAACAGGTTGCCCAGAGAGGTGGTAGATGCCCCATCCCTGGAAGCATTCAAGGTTAGGTTGGATGGGGCTCTGAGCAACCTGATCTAGTTGAAGATGTCCCTGCTCATTGCAGGGGGGTTGGACTTGATGAGCATTGAAGGTCCCTTCCAACCCAAACCATTCTGTGATTCTATGATTCTATGACAGAAGGAAGTTTGTGACTGACTGACTTTCCTGTGTCTCCTGCTTCATGACGATCCCAGGATCAGCTTTAGCTGGCTGCTAGAATCCACCCTGCATGGTATGTCCTAAGAGTAGGAAGACATATAACAGGTCAAGTAAGGGGGCAGGCTGATTGCTGTCTGTGATACAAGGTGAACCAGGAGACTCTGGCAGAGATGAAGGGTTGGTCAGGTACCAGCATTTGGGTTTTTGAGAACTGAAATGATATACTTCCAAGCATGACTCCTTTCTGCTTCTTCTCCCTTCCCTGACAGCAGATGCAGTGAGGTGAGATGATAATGTATTTTTATGGAAACTGAGTTGTCTATGGCTCATCTGTTTATGAAAATAAAATAAAATAGAATAAAATAAAATAAAATAAAAACAAAATCACGGCAAACCTGCCCTAACACATTAATCATGTCATTGTTTCTACTTACCATGCAGACATTTGCATTCAGAGGCTTAGATGTTGTGTATTGAGGGATAATTTATTTTTTAATGGTTTCACCGGGTAGTATAAAGCAATACGTAAGAAAAGAAGGCAAATGAGGGAAACAGCAAGACTGTAAATAGTACCAAAAAAGCAGGACTGTTCTTGGGCTCCAAGACTGTGCTTCATCCCCCCCTGTAAGGAAAGATCTGCAGCCAAAGAAGATGAAGAACTTGGCTTTGTGGATATAAAATTACAGCAATGTCTGTCCACTACCAAGAAAATCACTCTTTACTGGAAAGCAAAGCACAATTTACATTAAGGCAATAAAAGTAGGAAATGAAAACAGACATGCAACATCTGGGAAGGAGTAGGGAACTCTTTAGGTTTCAATGGTAAAAGTCTGCCAACCTCCCAGGTGTGGCATTTTTATGTTTATAGTATGTATTTCCCGAGCATGCCATTCATTATGATTGGCTGTATTCTAGGTTCAGAGGAGTAGGTTGCAGTCTGCCTGGACCTGTTGCAATACAAAAGGTGTGATTTATAACATGTCATGGCCGCAGCGTGAATGCCCCACACTGGGCCAAATTGGCACTGGTATCATATATTTAATTCTGCATCTCACCAAAGGAATTAAACTGCTCTTTTTTAAGCACATAATATTTTTTATCTTGCTGTAACAGGGATTTCTGCTGTAGGCACCTGCTTACATATCATTTTGGGGTAGGTGAGGTAAAACTTAACACAGGTGATCGGACAAGGGAGAGGTGTCAAGACATGGATGTCCTTGTGCTAAGGCCCTGAGATAGTTTCTTGCAGTTCCACTGTCCATCAGTATTGTCAGTATAAAACTGCTTTCAGTATATCACAATGTTGGAGAAGATGGGACACTGTAACACTCAAAGTGCAAATTTTCAGTTGCTGCAAAAAGTTCCCACACTGAATATGTCCACTGATGCGAAGACCAGTGGCTGTACACTGGTGCATGTACATATTTCACATATTCTTAATTGTTTAGCTTAAAAACTCATAGAGAAAACATAACACAAAGCAAAAATGAAAGCTGATAATAAGTAAATATTTAGATGTATTTTTGCCAAATGAGGAGAGTGTCCAGGCAGCACATGGGCCAGGATGTTCCTGGGAGCTGGGAGCGATGGGGGCTCCCCTGGGGTGGCAAGGCAGGGCCTGGCAGCCAGGGCCTGTCCCACCACCCCAGCCAGGAGCAGGGCAGCTGAGGGGGCACCAGAGCAGCCCCAGGCATTGGGCAGCTCCCTGGGGATGGGGTCAAGCTGAGGCTGGGCTGGGATGTGGTCCTGCTGGCGTACCTGGCTTGGCAGAGCCGGTGGCTGGGCAGGGCAGGGCTGTGGGGAGCTGGAGACCGGCCCTGCTGCGGCATCGCTGGGGCAGGGACTGATGGTTCTTGGCAACTGAAATGGGGTCCTGGGCCATAGGCAGGGTGGGGGGAGCCCCAGGGGCTGGGCAGAGGCAGGCAGGGCTGGCAGTGCCTCAGTGCCATGGCAGAGAGAATATGAATTCTTCTGTGTTCTTTTTAATTTTTTGAAAATATTGCAAGAGGGAACCAAAGGAATAGTTCTGTGTGTATTTACCAATGATGTTATTTGTATTGAATTTTTTCAGAAATCTTATGCGGGTACTTGTTTTGAATGTTAAATTGTTTAATTATTAATTGTTAGTCTTGAACTTTTTTGCAAAGCCCATGCTTGATTTTTTATGTGACCAAAGACAGTAAAAAATCACACCGTTGTTTCTTTACCAAAATCTGAAATGAGACTGCAAAATATTTTTATTTGCGGTGAATCCACAGATGGCTTTCCTGCTTTTTATTATTATTTGCAAATGTTTTTGTAGTTATTATATTGTAATTGTATATTGTAGAAGATATTATGTGTAATACAGATAGATTAATTGTATGGCTTACAACGAGGCTGTCTTGCATCATCAGACTTTATAAGCTCAGGATTATTAAGTGCTACCAGAATTTTAAGTTCCAGCGTCTCCAAGAACTGGCTGCAATATATGGAGATGATTTGGGAAGTGTCATCTTTCCCTCAGTATGCACACTCAGCTAATACATGACTCAGAAAAGCTCACATAACTAAAAGTTTAGACTGAAGCATAGAAGGACAGACAAGCAGTAGCTACATCAGTTAGTTACACTTCTGTTACAAATACTGCTTAGTGAAGTTCTGACACAGATGACTATTTTATTTAAAGCTTGTTTCACAGGCTCAGCTAGTTACAATGCATTTTTCTTAGAATTGCAAAGAATGCACATAGACACTGCGTTCCTACCTTGGTACTCTTGTGCAATATTCCACTTACCAGCTTCTCCCCTTCTGCAGCAAGCCAGTTTATTTTGCTGAATCAGACAGAATAGGGGGTTTATAGAAGTCTGTCATAAACAGTGTGCCAATACTTGGAAAAGTGCATTGTTATGAGTCTAGTATCTGGAGAGCTCATTTTTTTGCATAGCTTGCTTCTAGACCTTTAAAAAGCTTTGGTAGGTATATCAAATCATATTGAAGATGTAAAGAAGCCTTTGCAGACAGCCAGTAACTCCATAAACTTGGAGTTTCATCAACATTTAAAGAGACATCTTTTAAAACATACGGAGAGGAACTGACCTCTGGAGTTTGTGTGATTCAATAGTGCTAACATTTCAACTTTCTTCTGCTGTAGCTAGAGCTCCCCTGGTTTTAAATCTCTTCGCACTAAAGGTTTCTAGATTTGACATTGCCTGGTTTTGGTTGTATCTGAGAAGACTTACACACGTGTCAAATATAGGAAATAATAGGAAACAATTTGAATGAACTGCTGTTTGAATGTACTTCTAGCACGTGACTCTTGAATACATTCGGTATACAGATTTTAGTCTATGTTTTGTTGATTCCATCACAGTGTTTGAATCAAATACAAAGGTCAGTAAAAAGAAAGTAAGATAAAAATGAGCTTTCCATTGTTCAATAGTGCTGAACTTGACTCTGAAGTTATTTTTATACAGACTTTCAAAACATCTTAAAAACTGAAGAACTGAAGAAGAGGAAGGGTTAGCTACATTGGCAAGTGGGCACAGAGATCCATGTGTTTTTGTCTGCTTAAAAAGGATGTGGGCATGCGATACAACTCTAAACCTTTTTTTCCCATTTAATTGGACGGAAAAGAATAAAAAGAGCTAACAAAGCTCAGCAAAATCTGCAGTCATGTCTCAGGGGATGTACTGTCTAGTTGCTCTGGAACATCTCCAGGACTGAGGAATTCAGACAGCACCTCCCCAGAGATGGGACATAAAGGAAAATCAGAGAGGATGCTTAGATTAGCTTCTTCGCCTCCCACTCTGTTTCCACAGCACAACGGCGGGTCATTCCTCTGAACACACACAAAACTGGTTCAACCTCCAGTGCACTAAGTGGAGTCAAGGTCAAGAATAATGTTTCATCCATGCAAAATGAGAGGAACACACATAATACAGTACTCATGCCTGCACATGACAGCTGGGTTTCTTTTTGTAAGGGTTGCCCTTTGTTATTGGCTTCCTCTGCCTTTTGAAAACAATGGTACTTAGGCTTGTCAGATGTCCACAAGGGTCTTTGAGTCTCAAGTAGAATTCATTTTCCTAGTGACTGGCTGCTCTAGGACACCTAAAGCTTAAGTCCATGTCTTAGTTCAAATATGGAATGGAGAGACAGAGAGTCATTAAAAGAAAATGTATACAATGTCATAAAGAACATAGGCATTAAAAACAGTTTTAAGAGAGAAGAAATAAATCATACAGATTTTAGAGATAAATTCAGTGGCCAGTTAACATCTGTTTGAATCAGATTATCTACTTGTGCTACAAAGTAGATGTTTCTTAAAATTTGAAGGCATTATTACTTTCATCCAGTACTGAATATTTATCACTCCCATTTTCTGCCTGCCTCTGTTCTTATACTGAACTAGTTAGTGTACAACATAGCCCAGTTTCACTCCTGCATCTCAGCTTGTAGTTCAGTGTTTCCAGTGGTTTTTTCTGCTTGACGTGCTCTGACTGTATGCAAGCTTTTGACTTGGTCTTCATCTTTTCTTCTTTAAAATATCTGTCAGCAACAAATGAATGTGATGCATTTCAAGGTCATTTAGCTGAATCCTACAGAAGTAATGTGGATTTTTACCAAAGATTAGACATATTTGAGGGAATGGCAAAAGTGATAGAATTCAGTCTCTCTGCCTACTGAAGTTCTGATCTGAAGCCCAGAAAAATAAGTAGAAATACTCCACCTGACTTTTTTTCAGTTTTCATCAGGTGTTTGAGCCAGTCACCTGTTAATAGATAGCAACAGAAAGGAAAGGAAAGAACAGATTTTCCAGTCTGCTGCACATAGGTTAAGAAAAACTCATCTTGAATTTTTATCCAAGGACATTTAGGCTAGACATGCCTGTCAGTCATTACAGCCTAACTGATTAATTTAACACTGATTGCTTACAATCCATTTTCCTCTTTCCATTTTTGAGAGATCTGATCTTCTGTTGACTGGCTTTTAGTAACCGCTATAGCCAATTAATCTCTTTATCTCCATTACTGTAAACGGGTCTTTTCTAGCAGGCAAGGTTTTCTATCACATTAATATGTTCTCATTTTCTTTTAAAAGATACTCCTAAACAGTCAATTATTAAATTGCGTAGATACAGTGGATTTTTGTAACTTAGAAGTTTAGGGCTTCTTTGAGCAATGCATAACATACAGAAATCGTGTTTGTTTAATAACGCAGCTGTGCATGAAGTACTACTGTTCATTGTTTTACAGTATAATACAATATTTATGCCGCAACAATGACGAGGACTGCAATGTTAAACTCATAAAAAGCAAGCCACAGAAAAAATGAGGACTAAAATGCTGACTTGTGTTTAAGAGAGAAGAATCAGAAAAACTTTTCATATCTAAAGGCTTGAAAACAACACTGAATTTGGGAATGTGCTATAACAGAAACCTGGATTAAAAGAGAAAGCAAACCCCTTATGAATTTCTGTATGAGATAATGATATTCACAGTGCTCCTCAGTACATGTATACTTTTGTTCATGTTATTTTCTTCTATCTTTTGCAAGCAGGGAATGTCATCTCCATGGATGACATGGATTTAGGACTTAACATCTCCAGACTTTTCTGGATTGAAGAACAAAGGGTTATGTAAATTAAACTTCTGTTTTCAATTTTTGATTCTCAGCATATTGTTTTTTGTGGAACATTATATTGTCATATTGTATCAGACCAGTGGTATCTCTAGTCCACTGTCTTTTGTTTACACTATTTCTATACACTTCTTCCTGACCACATCCAGGAAATCTTTCTCCCCTCCCCCCTGCCTTTTTTTTTATTCCTTAATGCTATGTATTTTTAAAGACTTCTGTTACTTTCAAGCTGACTGAATGGCTTGATTGTACAGGAGTATGGATGTACAGGATGATTAGTCTCTGATACAACAGAAAAGCATAGAAAAGCAGAGAAGACTTTGAACTGTGTTTGGTCTTTGCCTTGGAACCCTGAAAGGGAGTTGTTATATCTAGACTATCTTTTCTGCTGTAGCATAGTTGTTCTTCCAAATGAGGAAAGCTGAAGTTGTTAGGGGGAATCCTGACAAATAAAAGATATAGGAAAGCTAGGTGATAGAGGAACTGGTTTTCCATCTAGCAATAAATCATAGAATCATAGAATCATTTAGGTTGGAAAAGACCCTTAAGATCATTGAGTCCAACCATAAACCTAACACTGCCAAGTCCACCACTAAACCATGTCCCTAAGCACCACATCTACATATCTATTAAATACCTCCAGGGATGGGGACTTAATCACTTCCCTGGACAGCCTGTTCCAGTGCCTGACTACTCTTTCAGTGAAGAAGTTTTTTCTAATATCCAACCTAAACTTCCCCTGGTGCAACTTGAGGCCATTTCCTCTTGTCCTATTGCGTGTTACTTGGGAGAAGAGACCAACCCCCACCTCACTACAACCTCCTTTCAGGTAGTTGTAGAGAGCAATAAGGTCTCCCCTCAGCCTCCTTTTCTCCAGGCTAAACAACCCCAGTTGCCTCAGCTGCTCCTCATAAGACTTGTGCTTCGGACCCTTCACCAGCTTCGTTGCCCTTCTTTGGACATGCTCTAGTACCTCAATGTCCTTCTCGTAGTGAGGGGCCCAAAACTGAACCCAGTACTCGAGATGCGGCCTCACCAGTGCTGGAGTACAGGGGGACGATCACTTCCCTAGTCCTGTAGAATCAGTCAACAGAACTGTTCTGAATTGATTGAATACTGAAAAATATCCCCAGATATTACATATGTAGTGATTATTTCTATTTGACTTTGCTGGCTTTCCTTTTTTTTTTTTTTAATGAGTAGTTTAATGAGTTACAGTGAATTTCATGCACACATCTAATCAAGTTTTAAGATATTTATATTATTATGTACATGAGCATAATTTCCAGAAACTTCAGTCAAGACCTGTTATGCTAATGCTTATCATTATGAGGTTTCAATATTTGCATAGGAAATTTGTTTTTTGTCACTCATAATTCACAAAGGGTTCTGGATGCACAATTCATAATATAAACCATTCAGCTTGGTAGTAATTTGCTGCTGAGTATGTGCTATGATGCAAACTGCCTTTAGAAAGGATCTTGCTTTTTGGAGATCTAGCTTTGATGTGAATGGGAAGTTAACAATGTCCAGAAAACACTTGGATAGCTTTCCTTAACTAAACTTGTGGAAAGGCAGTTTTAGCCAGCTGTGTTAAATGTATGGATTGGTAAATAACATTAATATGTGTGTTAAGAAAGAATGAGCCCAGGATGCGAAGTTGTCCTCTGAAATTACACTGAATTTAGCAGAAATTTAGACCCAGTTGTCTCTTTCAGGCTCATCTCCACTTTGAAATAGCATATACTCTGCTTGCATTCAGGACTCATACCCAAAGCAAAGTCACTGTTTTATCTATAGGTTGCATGGGTTATGAAAGTTCCTTAAAAATTGTGCTGGCTAGCATTCAAAATATACACGCATGTTTCATAGCTGGCTTCACCTCAGCAATCTTTAGTTGTTGTAGTGATTAGTCAACTGCTTTTCTTTATTAAAAAAAGGTTGGAAATGTAGTTCTCATCCCTTTCATGTCAATGGTAAAATTCTGCAAATATAATTCTTTCTACTGAGGGAGAAAACAGCGTAACGTCAGCAGTATTTGTGGTTTACTTCCAGCTCCCACAGCTAAGATAGGCTGGAGCCACAGGCCCCGTTCCTTGCCTCAAAGCAAACTCTCCTCTATTGAGTTACTCCATCGGTAGCTCTGGCAGTTTCCCAGCCAGGCTGAATTCACACAGAGGAGAAAGAAAGTGTGTGAAGGGGGAATTTACACACAGAGGCTTTTGTTTTGCACAGCAAGCTGTCTCAGGCACAGAGGCTGGATCTAGGTGTAGTCTGTGTTACTGACCAAAGAAAGTCCTTCCTCTGCCAGCTCCACTTACTAATCGCTTCCTCGCTGCATCTTTCAGAAAACAGGCAATGTAAAAAAGGAGCAAACCCCCCTGCTTCCACTGTCCTGCTGTTAGGGCAGAAAGGGGAAAAAAAAGTCTGCTCTGATTTCTGTATTCAGGCCTCTTGATGGATACAGGTTTTCAAGGCTGTAGAAGTGCCCACTAATAAAAAAGAATAGCCTATGGCTATTGGACTAAGAACTACTGTAGAAATCTGGACATAGAAGGTCATTGAATGAGGAATTTTAAAGTAGTTAATTTGAAGAATCTTCACTTTTCAGAAAGCAGGTTTCACATCTCCATCATGCAATGTTCACAGTAGAAAATACTTTCCTCATTCCATATGTTTTCTGTAAAAATGCATACTGCTGTACACATATATAGAATAGAATCATAAAATGGTTTAGGCTGGAAAAGACCTTTAAGATCATTGAGTCCAACCATAAACCTAACACTGCCAAGTCCACCACTAAACCATGTCCCTAAGCACCACACCTACATGGCTTTTAAATACCTCCAGGGATGGGGACTTAATCACTTCCCTGGACAGCCTGTTCCAATGCTTGACAACCCTTTCAGTGAAGAGATTTTTCCTAATATCCAGTCTAAACTTCCCCTGGTGCAACTTGAAGCTGTTTCCTCTTGTACTTGTCCATTGTTACTTGGGAGAAGAGACTGACCCCCACCTCACTACAACCTCCTTTCAAGTAGTTGTAGAGAGCAATAAGGTCTCCCCTCAGCCTCCTCTTCTCCAGACTAAACAACCCCAGTTGCCTCAGCTGCTCCTCATAAGACTTGTGCTTCGGACCCTTCACCAGCTTCGTTGCCCTTCTTTGGACGTGCTCTAGCACCTCAATGTCCTTCTTGTAGTGAGGGGCCCAAAACTGAACACAGTATTCGAGGTGTGGCCACACCAGTGCCGAGTACAGGGAGACGATCACTTCCCTAGTCCTGCTGGCCACGCTATTTCTGACACAAGGCAGGATGCCATTGGCCTTCTTGGCCACCTGGGCACACTGCCAGCTCATATTCAGGCAGCTGTCAACCAACACCCCCAGGTCCTTTTCCACCAGGCAGCTCTTCAGCCACTCTCCCCCAAGCCTGTAGCGTTGCATGGCGTTGTTGTGACCCAAGTGTGGGACCCGGCACTTAGCCTTGTTGAACCTCATACAGTTGGCCTTGGTCCACCAATCCAGCCTATCCAGATCCCTCTGTAGAGCCTTCCTACCCTCCAGCAGTTCAACACTTCCACCCAACTTGGTGTTGTCTGCAAACTTACTGAGGGTGCACTCGATCCCCTCGTCCAGATCATTGATGAAGATATTAAACAGAACTGCCCACAGTACTGAGCCCTGGGGAACACCACTTGTGACCAGCCACCAACTGGATTTAACTCCATTCACCACAACTCTTTGGGCCCGGACATCCAGCCAGTTTTTTACCCAGCAAAGAGTATGCCCGTCCAAGCCATGAGCAGCCAGTTTCTCGAGGAGAATGCTATGGGAAATGGTGTCAGAGGCTTTACTAAAGTCCAGGTAGACAACATCCACAGCCTTTCCCTCATCCACTAAGTGCGTCACCTTGTCACAGAAGGAGATCAGGTTAGTCAAGTAGGACTTGCCTTTCATAAAACCATGCTGACTGGGCCTGATCACCTGGTTGTCCTATATATGCCACGTGATGGCACTCAAGATGATCTGCTCCATAGCCTTCCCTGGGAACGAAGTCAGGCTGACAGGCCTGTAGTTCTCTGGATCCTCCTTCCAGCCCTTCTTGTAGCTGGGCGTCACATATACTAACCTCCAGTCAACTGGGACCTCCCCGGTTAGCCAGGACTGCTGACAGATGACGGAAAGTGACTTAGTGAGCACTTCCACAAGATCCCTCAGTACCCTTGGGTGGATTTCATCTGGCCCTATGGACTCATGTGTGTCTAAGTGGTGCAGCAGGTTGCTAA
The DNA here is from genome assembly GCF_047370975.1 of Nipponia nippon. NCBI lineage: Eukaryota > Metazoa > Chordata > Aves > Pelecaniformes > Threskiornithidae > Nipponia > Nipponia nippon. Next base: position 57,364,530 of record NW_028262290.1, on the reverse strand, counting down.
CCATTTCCCCTTGGATTATGGGGGTTTCATTCTGCTCCCCGTCCCTGTCTTCCAGCTCAGGGGCCTAGGTACCCCGAGAACAACTGGTTTTACTGTTAAAGACTGAGGCAAAGAAGGCATTAAGTACCTCAGCGTTTTCCTCATCCTTTGTCACTATGTTTCCCCCTGCATCCAATAAAGGATGGAGATTCTCCTTAGCTCTCCTTTTGTTGCTAATGTATTTATAGAAACATTTTTTATTGTTTTTTACGGCAGTAGCCAGGTTAAGTTCCAGTTGGGCTTTGGCCCTTCTAATTTTCTCCCTGCATAACATCATGACATCTTTGTAGTCCTCCTGAGTTGCCTGCCCCTTCTTCCAAAGGTCATAAACTGACTCTCCCGTTTTTTCCTGAGTTCCAGCCAAACCTCTCTGTTCAGCCAGGCCGGTCTTCTTCCCCACTGGCTCATGGGGGTGGCCTGCTCCTGTGCCTTTAAGATTTCCTTCTTGAAGAATGTTCAGCCTTCCTGGACTCCTTTGCCCTTCAGGACTGCCTCCCAAGGGACTCTGTCAACCAGTCTCCTAAACAGGCCAAAGTCTGCCCTCCGGAAGTCCAAGGCAGCAGTTCTGCTGACCTTCCTCCTTTACTTCTCTAAGAATCGAAAACTCTATCATTTCATGATCGCTATGCCCAAGATGGCCTCCAACCATCACATCACCCACAAGTCCTTCTCTGTTCGCAAACAACAGAGTCCCACATATAAAGCATATATGAATTCTCATCTGAACTTTTTGCTCTGGTACTAATACCATATTTCCAGAAGTGGTCGATTTGTATGCTTTAATGGAATCTGTAGAGATAATGTAAATATATTTTTGCATTCAACATGCCCATGAATTGTTTGTTAACTGGAAATAAGCTCTTTTCTTATTCAATTTAACCATTGCTGAATATGGACTTCAGCCCAAAGAAGTCAACAGAAGTCTTTCCATGGACTAAAATAGGCTTTGAATCAGGCCTTGTGTTTTTATAATTAGATTTCTTCTTAGAAAGCTCTCTAATTGGTACAGTATGTTTCTTTAACACAACAGGGAAAAGTTAAATTTCGTTTAGTAGCAGACAGTCATAGATTAGAAGGATGGAACTTTTTCCTTATTTATGTCTCACAAGAGATTAGAACTGTGTAATTGGAAAAGGAAGTGGGCAATATGGTATAATAGACAAGACAAATATAAAAACCAATGAATGACAAAGTAAATAGGTAACTTATTTACTTTTTGGTGTAAAGAGCAAGAAGTTTCCTTCAGTCAGGGATAAGAATTGGTGTAACTATCTTGGTGTTTATACATTTCTAGGAGCTAAAAGGTAAGATACATGCTTTTGTAGTTTTATATGCTTAGGCCAAGGAGGTAAATGATGCAATGGAAGTAATTCTTCCTCAGGTGAAAAAAAATTATCATCTACCAAGTAGTACCAACCCGAACATTTAGAAACTGTAGCTGTAGTTAAAAACGCATTCCAGAAAAACACAATTTTACCCTTACCTCATCTAATAAATGAAACCATGTTGAAAGCTGTGTAAATTAATGAGATTTTAAGAAATAATTCACTTTCATTTCTTTAAGAAATCTTCTTATAGATTGAGCCCTTATGGTACACACTTATAAGCCTTTCTCTGTAGACCTGTATGCTAGAGTCTTCTTAAGAAAATAAATAGATGAAGATCGATATGCCCAGGTAACTATTACCATAGCAGCTGGGATTAAAAAAAAAAAAAGAAGAATATTGTGTGACTTGCAATAAAGTCACGTACATGAAAAGAAAATTTTCCAATGTTCCCAAAATCTGGAGTTGTCCTGTATTCTCTGAAAGTTTGTTATGTAGCTGCCAATAAGTCATATCAGTTCAGAAGCTTCAAATCTTACTTGTTTTATTTGGATTTTGTGATGTTACATGGCCACGGTTAAGTAGGACTGGGTTTGTAGCGGAGATGTGCAAGCTATATTCTAGAAAATGATCTGTGAAATACTTTGGAGAGCAAAGCCTAGAACTTAGGGTGGATTTGGGCAGTGTGTCTGCAGCATCTAAAAGTTTCTTGCCCAAGCTAGGAGCTTAGAACAAATGTTCCAACTTATCAGTGATAACCACTGTTTCATTTCAACACATGGGAAATGGGTATCAGCTCTCATATAACATAAATCAGCTGCTAGTTTTGTTGCCGGGTGGGAGAAACCTCCCTGATGGCATGTTATTCCACATTTCTTTACTATTGCACTATTCTCAGAAGTGTCTAACATATAAACCCATCCTACTAAAGGGGATGCAGCGCTCCATGGACCATTAGACTAATTCAGCATGGAAGGTCCTATGTTTCTCAGAGAAAAGCATGACGTGAGCTAAGAAAAACTAAAAATATCCATGTGCTTCTGTCAGGAGCAGATCCTTTTGGTTAACTACATGCCCAAGAAATTTCACAAGATTGTGCTACTAACTTCTTTATGAATCTACATGCCATATAAGATATAGTAAGAGTGGGTAAAAAGTAAATTAATCTGAATTTGATGGCACATAGAGATAGGCTCACCTTTGGTTGCTACACTTAGGCGATTACTCATCTGTTCACTGATTTAAAGAGGACTGAGGATTTGTTATTCCTTCCTGTAGGAAAGAGAGAACCCAACATCTGGGACTGCTTTGGGCGATGATTGATGAATTGCTAAAATTTGTCCTGTGACTAATTGCTAGAATCTGATCACCCTGCACTAGATTCTAGTCCCAGCCCGCTCTACTGGGACTTCTGGTGTGAAAATGCAGCAGGTTCATGCAGTATGGCTCCTCTTAAAAAGTAGTTCCGAGCACACTGTGTGAAAGCTGGTAAATAAGAGCAGCATGTGCCGAGTTTCTTTATAAAAGAATCTCACTGGGGAATAGTTTCCTGTGAATCTTCTTCCCATGAGCTCTAATTGCTGTGTGAAAGCCCTCTGAAGAGGAACATGAAGACAATTTTCTGGGCAAAGCGGAGGGGGCAGCAAAGGTCGAGGAGAAAACCTGGTACTTACGGATAAGAGAGAACATGTCTGGAGAAGTAATGAAGAGAAAAGTTGGCAGCAATGTAAAGCCATTTTTTGTTAGATAACAGTGAAGCTACCAAAACAAATAGTTTCTCATAAGTAAACACTACAAAGTGGTAGGTTTAAAAGAATAATAATAAATGGTCAGGAAATACATGACACTTTGATGTTGAAGAGTTTCTCAGTTTACCCACTCTTCATTGTGCTTTAAATTAATGGATAATCCTAATACTTTTCATTTAGTTTATAATGTAGAACAAATGTGCAATGTTAACCCACCGCCGCACCAATCTTAAGTAGAGCCAACGACAGTCACAGTGGCATAACAACAAGGCCTGGCAAAAGGCCTGGTATTGCTCAGACATTGCTTAGTAGGTGGATTGGCTGGCATCTCTAAACATCTGTAGCCTGTCCAAAGTTGTCTGATGTGAACTCAGGCATGGGCAACACTTTAAAATGAAAAGCAAAAAATTGTCTTTGAAACCCATAAACTAAAAGAAAAAGAAATTACCAGCCAAACTGGCAAAAGAAGAAACAACATGCACCATATACTCTTGACATTACAAAATAAATTAGAAAGTATGTTATAGTTATTGGCACAGACACTGAGCTCTTCCATCCACAGTGTGGGCAAAGCTACTTCAATCCATACAGCTTGAATACTGGTCTCCCACATCCCAGTTGAGTGCTCTGACTGTGGGCCATAAAATTCAGTTACTCTCCCTTGCTGCCTCTACTCGCTCTGAATTAATGCCTAAATATATATAAAAAAAGTAAAGGTCCAAAGGGGACCTGAAGGGGAAGCTGCTGAATTCTGGCTGCTATATTTGTCAGGGAGGTGGGAGACCTACATTCAAACTGGGCCAGAGTAGGCTTGCACGTCAGCGATCAACATTTGAGTATGTGTGTGCATTGCCAGCTGCTCTGCTGTGGGGCTGAGACTGCTGCTGAGGACAGAGGTCCTGCACCTGTGAAACCATTATAACAGAAGCGTAACTGGAATGGAGCCAACTCTGCAAAACATCTTCTCATTTTATAAAAAGCAAAATAAAAAGAGTCTCAGGCAACCCTTGTTGTAGAGTACCTAAAAACTTGCTGGAACATGCTTGGAAAGTCGAAACTGAAATGCTTACATTAGAGAAACTCGGGAACCAATTATTGACAATGAATCCAGGCAGGAGGATGGGAGATCTGTAACACAAACAGCTACAAATTTCTAACATTTCTGTCCACTCAGCAGAGTCCAATGAGATAAGACTCTTATTAAGCAGAGAAAGCAAATTGTGGGAGTGTTGGATATAAGAACTGGCATTAGAAATCAGCAGTGACTCAACTGGCAGCTTTCCAACATTTCCCCACACCCCAGGCAAAGCCTCACAAGCAGTGCAACATCTGAGACTAAAATTTAACTGAAATTAAAAGATGAGTTGCTTGAACTAACTCTGGTCTTGTCACATAATTCGGTTTCTGCAGGTCTAGGAAGATGGGACTTAGATGTATTAACAAACTAAGAAATAACCCCTGATGCTTTCTAAGCAAACAAATTTGTGCAAAGAACATGGAATTGCAAAGCACATTACATTTTTTATTTTACCTTTTTGCTATGTGGTTTGTTGCACATTTGTAGTTCAAATTGAACCAAAATCTGTAAGAATCTTGCTTCGTGGACCTGGTACACAGAAAGACAGATTCTCATGTAATCAGCTTAGAAATTTTAATGATACTGGAAACGTAATTTGATATGACACCCAAGTTCATTTATAGTCACTATTTTTAAAAACAGTCCTTTACATTAAGTTGCAACCGGAGGAGTAAATGGGGGAAACAAACTTTTTTTGGACTTTACAGGGAGCAATATCTGCTCCCATATTAATTCACAGTATCATTACTCTTGTCTGTTAAGTGTACAGCTTTCTCACCATTAACATCATCGTGAACGTACACATAATTAACCTTGCCAACTTGGATCTAAGACTTTTTTATTAAATACAAACCACTCTGCTGCTACAGCTGATGTAGATGTAGAAATTGGTAGGTATAGACAGTTTTCATTAAACCATTCTTAGCTGCAGGCCCCAATACAAATGAGTTGTAAACCAAGAATTTGATTCTTTGTAAATTTACAAAACCTCACTTTCTGTATTTTCTCTATGTATATATTTGTGTGCCTATTTATAAGTAGCAACAAAACAGCAACAAGAAGAAAAGAGCTGATAAGAAGGCAAAAACAGAGAGAAAAGGCAGAATCTCTCTGACTTGCTCCCCACTCTATTTTCAAAGGACAACTCTCCTTACAAAGTAGGTCTTTTAGAGGATGAATGCAAAAAAGAATTTGTGATGATGTGGAAATAAATAGAAAGTGTGTACTGGGGTTATAAGAGGGTGGTGAAAACCACTTGAGAATGAGTGGGGGAGCAAAAGACAGCATAGGAGGCAAACAAATTGGAAGGCAGTCAAAGAAATATGAGAGACAAAGACAGAAGAGGCACAAGAAGAACAATTGCAAGAAAAACAGATTAGATTGAATATTAATTAGCTTTTGTGAGACCATTCTTTTCGAATATTGCTGTTTCTAGCACAGATCTAGCCCTTTGGCTGTGGTTTGCGTTTTGTCTAGAGACTGGGATTGGTATTTTGCTCTAACATTTACTTAAGCTATCGCTAGTGAAGTCTGAGACTGAGTTATATAAGTGTTTGGGGTGAAATTAATTTTTTCTAGCATAGTTTTGCAACTCCATACTTCCCAGATATTTGGAGCATAAACAGTAAGCTTCCTTGGAAACCATGAACTATTTGTGTCAGAAGTCCCTGTTCTGAAACTGGAATGGCAGTCAGCGTTGTCTGCTGAAGGACTGGACTTGCACTTACTTGGAAACATAGCCCATCAGTATAATCAAAAATATAAAATACAAAAGAACGACGTCTACCCAGTGTGGAGACTAATCGCTAGACAGTAATGTCAGATTGTCTGCTGAAGTCCTGGCTTCTGAAACAGTTTGGGATAGAGTCCTGAAAGTTACTGAAAGCATTGCATGTTTCCGAATCATCTAAAAGACAAACAAACCTTCTTTTGGAAAAGTCTCAAGAGAACTCTTATAACAAAGTTCTACATTCACTTTTTAAGTGAATTCAGTGTTGTTACACTTTCATTTTTCCACTCTGAGTAATGCTGCACCAGTATAACTGCACTACAGGGCTCACCAATCCCATGAGTGAGAAATTTCTGTAAGCTAGAAACCTGCAAATTTTGCAAATGCTGAGTTGAAATCTCAGCTTTCAAAAAGGACAAATAAATTTCTTTTCATTCCCTTCCTGAAAGTACAGCACATTTGGTGGATATGAAAGTTAATTACTGTTTTTGTAGATATTAATCTTTCATCCCATAACCTGTACAATTGTAAATAGTCTTATGGCTCTTGGCTTTTAGTTCTTATACACTAAGCCAGTTCCTACAAACTAAGCCAGTGTCATCTCTGCCTCTTATTCATATCCAAGTGCCTGACTGTAGCCAGAACTACCAAAAAAATGAGATATATAGCATCTGCCCTGGGTAGGTGGAAGGTTTTTGAGCATTTGTAGTGCATATTACGATTCTGCATCTAAAATGGATTCCCTGCCTGGGTACAGACACTTAATCTTCCTGTCATCATTTGTCTATTAATAAATTTGCCAATGATGCTTCAGGTGATATTCATACATTGCAATAATTTCATTTGTGAGACCATCCTCCAAAACTCCTCAAAGGCAGGATTTAACTGTCAGACAGCTCCTCTTATGGAGGCAGTTGTCCCATACAAAACTTACTTACATGTAGTCAATTAGGAACTGAGCTCTCCTGAGGAAACAGCCTCTACTGGTGGCGGGAAGATAGTGGTCACCTAGAAGTTCACTGCCCCGTATTCTACATGTACACAAATTATAACTTTTCCCTGTTTAGACCTATTTCTGTTTTAACATATTAAAACAGGTGATGTTTGAGGGGAATTCCACAAAGGAGTGTTACTCAGCCTCCTTGAAACACTTGAACTGCCCATGATTTGGGCATGAAAATGTGAACAGCTCCAGTTAAACTGTATGGCCGTTTCCACGCAACTCAAGCACAGACTCACTAGTGTGATCATTCATTATGCATATAGGACTGTCCTCACCTTAATAAGTGGGTTGAGTTGTGAGAAAGCAGGTGGGCTTTAATAGCTTTTAAATTGGACAGTGTAGAAACCATTAGACATAGTTTACCTGGGGGTGATGCCAAATAATTCACAAATGAAAGAGTTGTATGCACCAAATGCATCCAGGAGAAGGGTTTCTGATATACCACAGAGAAGGTTAAGTTCTATCTATATTATATACCTGTTAGTTTGGGACATTCCTGAAATACCAGAAACTGTAATTACTGAGCTTGAATGAAAGATTTGTAGTTGTTTGAAAAATCTATAATGTAATCTGTAATCTGCAATATAAGTTTAAAAGCTGCCTCCGAGCTGCGACTTTCATGTCTTGTTTTCCAAATAAGCATTTCTTATTTCACTGACCAACTGGTTTATATCGTAGACTAATTCCCATACTCGTCTACCTTAATGTCATGTGCCAGCTAGAATACAGGTTGCTGTTGTCACCGCATGTGATGTTAGATACAGGGTTCATTTATTCACACAGTGCTATTGATGTTAGCTTACTTGTAAATGATCATTATTAACACATTAAAGATGATGTATTCCGTCATATGAAGATGTACCTGTGTAGAGCACTGCACTACTATACAGAAAACATATGGTCATAAGAGTGGTGGTAGACATTGGATATACTTGAAGAAATCTCTCTTGAATGTGTGAATTTTGAACACTACAAAATTCAAAATTCTTTCATGATAAAATTAAGAATGTTTAAGGGCTATGTACTGGCTTGACCTGATGTTTTATTGTGGTATATGCTTATGATAGAAAACATTAATCAATCTTATCTCCTGATCTCAATCCAAAAACTGTGTAGCCATCCAGTATATCATTTGATATCCTACTTCCCAAAAACGCTTCCACCTTTCACTTGGATTGATTTTAACTGGGTGCTTCTGTAGGACTTCCATCAGCAGCTTATTCCATTAACTTAAATGGGTTTCTCTGAGTTACTGATAGGATGATCTCCTCCTTCAGTTGAACCTGTCATGACTTTGAATGACTGAGTAGCCTGTGTATATACTTGCATTTACAGTTCTGTCCTTACACACTTTTCTTTTTCTAAATGATGCATTCCAGCCCATGCTGAGCCAAGCTCCTTACTATTTATTTTTTCATTGACCTGAGATCAGCCAGGCAGCCTTCTGAAACGTGTTTCTGCATCAAGAGAACATAAGGCCTGCCATACCCAAGCAGACCTACAGCTCTTCTAGCCCAGTGTCCTGCCTGTGAGAAGGGCCTCTAGATGAATGTTTAAAGTACAACAGGAATAAAATGGCCCTTCCCCTGGTAAACCCTCCCAGCTTCTGGCCGTCAGAAGTTTAGGGACTTCCTGAACTGGAGGTTGCATCTGGTGTGTTAATAGCCCCTGATGGACCTACATGTGCCACGTATTTACAGTTTTGGCATTTACAGTGTCCTGTGGCAATGGAGTCCACAGCATAATTATACATTATATTGAGAAGTACTTCCTTCCGTTTGCTTAAAATCTGGCACCCAGTGGTTTCACTGAATGTTCCTTAGTTCTTGTCTTACGCAAAATAATCACCCCCTCTTCACCCTCTTCATTTTGTTTATGGTGTTCTTGCCATTCTTTTTGTTTCAATTACATTGAAAGAACTGTGTTTTAAATGTTTTCTCACTACGACTGGGCTTGGTGTCAGAGTTAACAGTATACTTTCTCAGCACAATAGGACACCAACAATTAATTGTTCTAAAATATTTATATTATAATATAAAACTGCCTGTGTTTAATGGGCTGAAACTTCACAGAGCCTATTGGTGTTTTGTTCTCCACAAATTACATGGATCTCCCTATTTAAATAACAGTTATAACTCAGTATGTTTATATATTCTTTGAAAGAGGTCAGTTTTGACCCAAAAAGTGTTTTTATTACCCATGCTTTTCATGGTACATTTGCCTTGTTCATTCTCTCAGGACACAAACTATAATACTTCAGCTTCCCTTATGTTTCTATGGATTCGCTGGCCATTATAAAAGAGCGTGTAAGACACACATTTCTTGGTAGGTCCAAGCCATTTAGAAGCTACTTTAATGTAGCTAGCACAAAGGCCCTTTACATCAGTTTGGACAAAACTCTGATTTTGGCATATAAATAATTTTATGTCATTTATAAAACAGATGCAGAAATAGTCGTGGCTAGCAGTATCCCCTCAGACTTCTCCTTCAAGAAGGAGACTTGTCCCAGCCACAGAAACTGAGAAAAAAGGAGGGAAAATGTGTTATAAAATTTGGATTCTGCTGCTCACTAGGTTTGATGGTGTGTGATCAGCTCATCTAGAACTGACTGGAATTCACGTCATGTGTGGGGATGGATTTTATGCAGAATTCCCCTGATTATGGCCAGAACAGAAGTAGGCCAGAACTGAGTTCAGGTTTCTGGTTTCCCTGTCTTCTAAGGGGGCTATCAGGACTCAGCAAAGTGCTGCTCAGAGAATTAGAGATGCAGGGTTCAGGACTTTTCACACTTGCTTCAAATCTTCCTTTTGTCCACCTCTGCTTTGCTCTTTTTCTTTTTCCCACTGGTCACCCACCTCCTCTCCATGCTTTACACTCAACAGTTTAGCAGTGGGACTGGAAATAATTATCCCATGTTAGTGATAAAGTAGGTATCCGACACTGAAATGACTTGCCCAGCTTATTTTGATTAAGGTGGGAAGAGTGTTCAGATCTTCTGATTCCTAATCCATTGATTAACAAGCTAGTTTCTGTTTCTTTAAGAGGCCATGATCATAATTTCACGCATTGAAATTCACAACTGCTTTCCCCAAATCCTTGTCTTTTCAGAGCTCAACAGCCATCCCTTTTCCTAATAACCTTTACTTTACCATGATCTGATAAGCTACCTTAGATGGATGTTATTGCTTTCTACATTATTTCTTTAGTTATAACTTCCATACCTATTACTAAGACTGGCATGCTTTTGCTCCTCTTTAGTGGTTGCACATATTGAATTATAAAGCTATCACTACCAGATACAAATGCATACCATCAGCTTTATTTCCTTTGTCTACTACAATATAATCTATGTACAGCTAAGCGAAGCTTCCATTTACCACCACTTTGGCCTCTGCACAATTTTCTCCTTTTAACCATGCTGTTATTCTTTCTGATCGGCTGGCCAAAGACCCACTTTATCAACTGAATCTCGAAAAAGCTTTAGCAATAATCTAGTGAGTTCACACAGGTACTGTTTTTCTCATATGCTTTGCATACCCCTTAGTAAAGGGAAACACAATTAGAGTGTTTGTTTTTATTCTTTTTTTCTAGAAAATCAACAGTCATTACTGTTGCTAAAGATTTGTCTCCTTACTTAAATAAAAAACTTTCAAAAGTAAAATAATATTTAAGGGGTAGATGTCATTTGGTGATTGCCTTTTTTTAACAACTTGGTAAATAAGAAATTTTCAGAGATTGCATACTACACTGAATTTCTGTCACCTGAAGTTTTTACTGTCAAAGGTACAGAGGGCAATGGTTTTGGTAGCACTGGTTCAGCTTAGTCGATAATGCAGTTCTTGGTGACTTGGAGACAGAAGTTTCAAAAGTAAATAATATTTGAGGAAGTCATGATCTATAGGGAAGAAACAGCAGGAAAAATACCAAACCCAGCATCACCACATAAAGTTAAACTACCTAAAAACCCCTGGAGATTTAATTTCCAAGTTTATTTGCTTTTTCATTCTCCCATATTGCTCTGGCACTCTAAAACTCTAAAAAAATATGACAATACTATTCTAGACAACAAATCAAAAATGCTTTTTTTAATTATTAAAGATATATATCTAGAGGTTTAGAACACAGATACCCCTTCACAAGAAATTTTAATATTTTTATCAACTTGGTCTTTGAATAGTGTTAGAAAATTTTTAGAATGATGGAGCATAACATCTACTAAGACTAATATCTTCCTCAAAACTTCTTGAATTTGAGAGCAATAGTGGTTGGATTCATATATGGTGTCTGGAATACTTTGGATTTTTTCTGTAAAACTGAATGCTTCTTACATTTAGGGACTGTGGGAGGACAGCATTATTGATATTCCTATTTCCATATTTATTCCTTCTTTTTAACTGACTGTAATGGCTTGCTAATATTTCTTGGGAAAGTAATAATTTACACATATTTTAATGCTGAAAATTGCCAACCGTGCGAAAGATGAGAAGCTGACACAAAGCATAAAGAAAATGTGGACAAAATTCCAGGTTCCATGCTGTGGGATTGTGAAATGCCTATTTCTTGATCAAGCAAAGGATTTTTAAAATATATATGGGCAGTAGCTTTAAATTCTGTAGATAAGCACAAATACAAAAGATTTGATAAATGCATGATTTAAAGAAATATACAAAACAGTATGCCTCATGAAATGGATTTTTCCTCCTTTTTCTGTCATGTATGTGTTTAAGATGTAGTTAAGGTGTGTTTGGAATCTTTAGACAGAATCACATACCCATTTTGTTTTTCCTCTTTCTTTCTCCACTGCTTTCCTTTTTTTTTGTTACCTGATTTGTTTATATATCTGACAGCTAACAAAACCTCATTTTGGCTAATGTGTGGCTTTTTGTTTCATTTATCAGATGCTTTGCTTGTGCTCTGAATGTAGATGTTATGGTACTAGAAGAAATCTCCTGTATACATACCTGTTTACTTGGCAAAAAAATAAAAAAACCCACTGTTGATGATGGCAGCTTTGAACTTTCCTTTCAGGAATTGAAACAACAGCTAAGTGCTTGATGACCTGAAATAAGCTCATGCATACCCATGTCCTGTATATCATTTATTCACTGTGGAAATATTTTCTCTACTGTCTAGCCATGCACTGGCTGTGCAGCACAATCATTTTCCTGTTATGGCAATTAATATTCAAGACAAATATAAAGAATTCATAGATCACATGGTATTAAATCTTTACTGTTACAGTAAGCAAAGACATGAAAACATCATTGCCCTTTAGTAGGTGAATTGGTGGTTTCAGGCCAGTTGGAGATGCCAGCAGCTCTAAAGCACTAATTGATGTTTTCTGGTTGTTTTAGCAGAAAGGTAAAAAATTCTGTGTGAAGAGAGCTTAAACTAACTTCCAAGCTTTATAGATGGTCCCTTCATAGTTGTTTTGAGTCATGTTGGCAGGGTGGCTTCAGAAAGCTTTTGCTCCCTTTCTCACTCAATAGCTATTTCATCCTGTGGCACGAGCCCAGACTTTGAAGTGCTAGAAGCTAGTCAAAGAGTAGATTTTGTGCTTACAGGAACAATTTCCAGAGAGACCTCAATAAAAATGCTCTGCCTCTGAGCAACTCTGAACACAGAGAACGTTCTGGTCCAAACCTGTGCTTTCTGGTTTTGCCTAGAGCTCTCCAAAGGTATTACCTTAACTATGCCCCTTATCCTAACAGTACATGTTCCAAAATATTACTTTTGTTCGTAAAAAATAAAAAAAAAAAAAAGATTTTTACTAACTGAATTTAAATCATGGCAATATACGTTTGAGTTAGATGGCTACAGTGGGAAGATACTCTGCTGATGAAAGTATCAAAATACTCATATATTAAATTCCTAAATTTAAAAAACCAATGTTTTTTGATACTTGAATATGTATTTGGTTTTATAATTTTTTTCAGTTTACTGGTTTGTTTTGCTGAGATAGATTATTTGGTACAGTTAGTTATCAGATAGAGCTGTATTTACTGAATCCAATTAAAAAAGAGTTAATCTCAATCACAGAACAAGAGTTAGGCCTTTCAGCATACAGTTCCTGCTCAGTTCCAAGCTGACAAAGATGAACTTACGAAATACCTATAAATCCAGGACTGTACATATGCCGTATGTGGTTCATCTTCTATTTCAAAATTCTAAGGTCTGTACCTGAGAAAAAAGTTTATAACTGAAAGTCCAGAGAGTAAAAGAGAAAAACTCTGGAGCAAAAATGGTTACTTTATGTTGATACATAAAGGAGGTTGGAAAATAAAAAAATTACCTTTATGAAGCTGTGTACACTCAATTTGGGACTGAGGGAGCTCACTCCAGTTACTGGAGCTTTAGGGAAGGTGAAGCACCAGCTGGCTAAGCCCAGGTGCCATGTCAGCCCAACTCCACAGCAAAATAGTGCTCTCAACTGCACCGTCTCCCTCCAGTGCCTTAACTTTTGTGGGACTAAAGACCCATGGAAGCCTCCTGTCAAGTCCCTGATTTGGATGCCTGTGGATGGTGTGACGTGCTGTGGGGACACTTCTGCCTGCTGCCTATGCGTGGTCTGTGTCATCTGCCGAGGGAGGGGTATAAATGGGAACCAGTAGAACCAAGAACTCATCATGTGCTGTCGTGCTCAGGACTTGACAAAGAAAATCGTAACTCCTGGCACATGCTATGTCCCAGGGCCTATGGATGGTTCTGCAACAGTAAAACTCCATTGTTGAGACCCACACTAGAGAATATTTTTTTGTCATGGCTGGATATTAAAATTACTTTGTGCGGTTTTGTTTAGCTTTGCCGAGATAACCAGGGATCGCCCTGGCTGGAATCTTTTCACCATATAACATGGATATGAACAAATTTTCTTTTATGAACAAATGGAAGAGGATTTTGTTTGTTTTGGAACCTGAACAGACAAAGAGGGGTGATGAGGAAGCCATATGTAGATGTAATGTGAGATGTCTGGGGCATGACTTTGCACTGCTCCATGTATTAAAACGATCCTAGAAACTGGAAAAAAAAAAAAAAAGAAGAAATTACTATTGCTGATTGATTTTTCTCACTCTTTTCATGACGCTAGTGTGTGGGATATAAATACTCCTGCAAAGGATCTCCTTTGCTTCTGCTTTCAGTGAGCCTTAATCAATAAGCCAAAGAGCTGCCTATACAAGAGGTGGCTGCACCCATCCCCACTGCTCTCGGGTTTCTTCTCTTGCTAATTGTACACTGTGATTTTCTTTCTGCCTTTAAGTGGCAGGCTAATGAAGTTGTTTCACAGAGGAATTGCCACAAAGGCATGAGGCAGGAATTAAAAGCCAGTGAGCTAGAAATGTCAGCTCTTGGTGCAGAGCACCACTGCTAACCGTTGCAATGATCAACAGTGCTAAGCTGCCAAGTGCTTGCCATCACACATGAGGAATTCACTGAATTTGGAGCGTGGTTCAATGAGCCTATACCTTTGTGCAATGCGGAAATCATATGTAATTTCCAATGTCATTTTGTTGGCATTAGACGCACACGCACACACACATACACACATAAATTAGTGCTGTTTAGAAATTAGATGGGTAGGCTTTGAACTGTTGGGGTGGGGGGTATTTCAACCATTTTCTGGTTTTGTTTCTTCAGGATATGAGCCCTGTTACTGGCTTCACTTTCTGCCTTCTTCCCCTTTTCAAGGTCACAGCTTTAAAGGGACATGATGGATACTTAAAACCGGAGGGGCAGAAGCAGGACAGTTTTATTAATATTCTAAAAATATGGAGTTTTATTTATGAAGTGTGTGAAGTATTTTAAAAGACAGTCTCAACACTTTAATTTTTATTGCTGCTTGTCTCCAGTCTCTGCCAAAAAATTTCGACGCTATACAAAGGTGCCTTTGTGGTCTAATGCTGTCCATACCTAAAATTCAGATTCTAGCCGTTAAATCCAGTTATACAAGACCTGTGTAAATTTTCATTATATCCATTATAACTGATTTCACACAAATGACCACATTCTCCATCTTTCAGATGAAATAAAAAAGGAAGGTCCAGAGCAAGTCTAACTATTAAAAGAAAATCCTACGGCACATTTCACAAGAGTAAGCGTGTTACTTGGCATCACTGACTGTATTCCGTCTTGTGTAATTAGATTTTGCCTACCTGAAATTCCCCCTGTAGTTCTAACAGGATATGTTTATTTTTTACTTCCTGCATGAAAGCATGCACTAATTTAGATTAGCTGAGTTCTACTCTAGAAGTGGCAAAGTTTCATGTTCGATGACACTGTTCTATTCATAAAAACCATTCGAGCATGTAAAATGTTTCTTGCAGGCTTTTGGGGTTCCCTAAATGAAGGAAATTCCATCTGTCCTGCTTTAAATTCCTAGCCATGACACTATGGCCATCAGCATTGAGATATGGACTCCGCCTGATTGCTGTGTGAAATGTCAAAAATTCAAAAGCTATCTCACCCTAACTAATTCCTTTGAATTCAATGTAATGGTGTAATAGGGGCATTGCCTCCCTGGATCAGAATAGCAGCCCATTTCGCCTGGTGCGCTATTGCTACCAGTAGCTCGAGCACTGCAGATATCTGCAGTACTTGCTTGTAGGGAAAGTTTTTTCCTAAGCTCATCAGCTAATAGTTGATGATGCCCTGAAGTCTTGAGGTTTTGTATCGCTAATTGATTTTTCTTTTTCTTCTAACTATGGTGGTTTTGTGGCTGTTTTAAGTATGTATCAGCTCTGTGGTGTTCATCTCTAATTCACTTTGAATTAATTGAGGTCATCATTAAATACTTCTGTTAGACAAAAAAGATTTTGCGTGGTGCTTGACACTGCCACACTGGTAAAATCTTTAAATGTACAGGCAAAGGCAGTAGTATGGGCTTTTCAAATTCATTTTAAGCAGTAAAGAATTTGGGATTGCATCTGTCTTTCATAGCTCAGTCACTTGTAATTGCGTACCTCCCTGATGGCAGGCTCTGTTCTAATCTTTTGGTTTCATGTAGGGGCAGTGGCCTAGTAGCTTTTAGTTTTGGTTTTGTTTATTTTTAAAATATATTATGGACGCATATCCCCCTTTTTTTTTGTGGAGCCAAGTAAGTTATATTCTTCAGGATTATGTGAAGTACAGTGCACAGAGGCATTTCTTGCCACAGCAGCTGGAGACATTTTATTCCCTGCTGCTGTCTTTCAATGTGGTTTCCTCATCAGTTCAAACTAAGAGCATGTGGCACTGTACTGAGCAAATCCATGAAGAAATTTCACCCAATACCTATTGCAAAAAAACACACCACCACCACTGAAAAAAAAAACATATCCACCCACACCTGCCCCATCTTGCAAAGTAAAACTTTCCAAAGAATGATTATACTGTCCTCAGCATCTTGCATTTTGTCCTAATAAACTTATTTCTTTATTTTAATAGTGTCTGTTTTGGAGTTAGAGCTCTCTCTGCAGAGCTCTATTGTACTTTTATCCTGTGCTTTGTGCTTTGCTCAGGGCACCCTGAGCACTTTATCTGCATAGTATTCTGCCTCACAGCTGGTTGAAATCAGAAGGAGTGCTAGCTTTGGTAATGAATAAGTGGGAATTTATTCAGAGCTGAACATGAATAAAGGATGCATCCACATCTCTAACAAATAAAGGGTGCATTTATTCAAAAGAGGAGCTGTGTCTAAGGAATACGTGTCTTCCACAATCAGCCCACATATTTTTAGAAAAAATATTGGAGGGCTATGCATCATCACTTCCATTGTGATAAATAATGGTGAGAGAAAGATAAGATATAGGCCTGGAACTTGGGACGACCTATTATTTCTTTAGGTATTTTCAAATGCATTAACCAAGTATGTGAATTTCCACATAGATACTAACAAAACTTATTCATAACTTTTATCTTTCATCCACCTGGTTTTGGTCAACTACTTGTTAGATATGCACTACCTTAATCCATGCTCGAATAATAGTAATCCTACATTTTAAAATCTGCTTGAGCCCAATGCAAGGCTGTTTGTTTTCTTCCACTTAAGGTTCTCCTAGATATCTTTTTCTTCCAGGATGCTAATAATGAGGAATTCTGTCTTTTACCTAGGATTTAATATCAGGATGCTTGCACTATTAGAAATGCTGTCAGTGGGATCTCTTACTCAGTGGCATCCCCCATGATTTGGCTTAGTAGAACCGCCATAGACTCAGCAGGAATGTGATTTATTTTGAGTGTTTCTCCAGAATATAGTTATTTTTGTATGGTTCCCCTACTCACATAGGAAAAGTTCTTGCTTTTATAAACGGGGAAAAGCTAAATGGCAACTCAGACCACTACAATTTATGTTAATGTTTAATGAGTGCAGCATAATTCACCCCTGAAAATGAAATTCTGCCACAGATTTCCATGGGACCCTGAACAATTTATTTAACTTTTATTTGCCTCAGTTTCTAAATTTCAAAGGTAGACATCTACAAACAATGTATTACTTATTTAAAACATGTTTTAAAAAATGGACTGGGGAAAATTT
The DNA here is from genome assembly GCF_047370975.1 of Nipponia nippon. Classification (NCBI taxonomy): domain Eukaryota; kingdom Metazoa; phylum Chordata; class Aves; order Pelecaniformes; family Threskiornithidae; genus Nipponia; species Nipponia nippon. The sequence continues at coordinate 57,347,098 of NW_028262290.1, read as the reverse complement.
CAGGAAACAAAATTATTGTAATGTCTCTCCAAGCAGTCATTACTTGTACGAAGCAAGCACTGTAATACTAGACATGTCATGCCTGAATTCTAAAGAGATTTAACCAGTCCCAGGTTTTAGCTTTCAGTACGACTTGCATAGAGACTAGCTTTTAAAGTCCCTTGGTTTCAGTACCTTTCAAGAATTTCCTACAAGTAGCTCTTTCCATATTTTTGTGCAGAGTTTTTTTGTGAAACATTTCCATTTTGTATGATGGGGGAAACACATTCATTGTTAAAAATACCAAATCACAGACTGCCACCTCTGCTAGCAACAGGAAAGTCTGAGGTTGTTCATTTTGCATCCTGTGCACAAAGATTAGAAATATTCAAACCAAAATTGGACCCAAAGATAATTAGGGCAGAGAGAACTGGGTGTATCTTCATTAGTATTTGAGTCTGCATCAGGGGTGTGCTGCTGAAGCAAAATTTCCTGATTTTCCCTGCTTTGGTTGCAAAGCAGTCCCAGAGTGCTTGGACCAGACTCTGTTTAGATGAAAGCAAATCAGCAAATGTACTCTGGGAGCACAAATCGTGTACTCCACCTGCTCATAAGGGCTCAGTCCATGGGACTGGAGTCAACCTAGTCTGTGGTAATACTCCCAAAGTGAATGGAGGATCAAAATCGTGTCCTCAGCACCAGCCGCTTGACTCCACTGACCCGTTGCCATTAGGCCTCACTGGTTGTCCTCCAGGGCTTCTCCACCCTCCCCATGGTCCAGGACCCCATTTCAGCTCCCCAGGGCCACCAGTCCCTGCCTCAGCAATGCCACAGCAGGGCTGGTCTCCAGCTCCCCACAGCCTTGCCCTGCCCAGCCACGGGCCCTGCCGAGCCGAACCCACCCGCAGGCCCATGGCCCGGCCCGGCCTTGGCCCATGCCGGTCCCCAGGGAGGTGCCTGATGCCCAGGGCTGGGGCTGACCCAGTACCCCTGGTTGCCCTGCTCCTGGCTGGGGTGGTGGGATGGGCCGCGGCTGCCAGGCCCTGCCCTGCTGCCCCTTGGGGTCCCATGGGGTGCTTTCAGGTCGCTTGGATGAGTGTCCGGTGTGCAGTCCTGCCAGGTAGTATCTTTGTTCTTGGAATTTCTTTTGTTTGTCTATGGTCACAATTTAAAGCTCCCACGCTTCAACCAGTCTGTGTGGGGGCCTGTGTCATGAGTGCACACTATGTTAGGTGAGTAATATAGATCCTGCAGGAGCTTGCACGCAGACCCAGCCATCTCCAACATGTTCAAAATATTCAGTGTATCCTTGTCACGATTGCTGTTTGCTGTTTATTTAGTGTCTAAAACAGAGGCATGTAGATCAAAATCAAGAGCAACATTTCCAAAGGAAAGAGAAGTACCACAGGTGTGATTGGATATATACTCATGTAGGCATGCATGACAGGATAATGCAAGATTGCATTAATATCATGTTTTAAATTCATTAAGGACACCTTCCTCCAGGTAAACTGTACCTCAGTTGTTGCTGCTATGTTCTTTTAGCTCAGTTTCATGAGCTAAAGTACTGTGAGGCTCATATATGCCAAAAGCAGGTCAGATTAATCTATTCCCTAAAATTCGCTGCCTGTGTTGTACAGGTGGGAGCCACGATAACCATTATCAAGTATGTGAGGTCTGCATCTGAAGTTCGGGGTGGAGCTAATGGCCTAGTCCTGCCTGACAAGTTGGTGGAGGAGAAGCTTTACCGTACGGATGTAGTACATTGATTTACAGGGTGAAAGCGAAGTGGGATCACATAGGAACTAACCACATGTACACGTGGCCACATTCATTTTGTCATGTAGTCGCTTTTGTAAGAGGCCTGTGCTGACCTTAGTGACCCCTGCTTGTGTAGTGCTGGTTCTGTATACTACTAGGTACCCTTTAAAAATCATTAGCTGATTATTATTAAATACTGGAGCTGCTGCGACACAGCTGGGTAGCCTGCCCTGCTGGCAGAGGCATGTCATCACACGGAGAGGGCATGAAATGTCTGTAGGAGCAACATACTCAGGAATGAGCACCTGAAATGTCTGTCCTTTGGGTCTTTTCTTGCAGTTTTGGTTTCCATATATAGAAAATGAGAGAGTTGAGAAGCTGTCAGGGCAAGATATTCTGTTCTGCATTCCTCTGAAGAGGAAAGCATGAACTCACCGGAGCTCAGCACTGGCAGTGTCTTCTGGAGCTGTTACTGCCCCAGATTTTGGGGCAGGCAGGATGGAAAGAAATGGGAGTAGTGAGACGGGGTGAGGGCAGTGCAGCGCTCCTGTAGCTGTGCTGCCACTTCCCACATTTGATGTGCTCTCCTCAGAGCAGCACAACCCCTTCCCTGTCTCTAGATGAGCTCAGACTGCTCCTAATGCCTACTAAAATAAAATGAATTACAATTTACTAATTGTAGAGATGTATTTGGAAACTGGCATCTGATGACATATCCCTCTCCATATATGAGTGCTGCTTTTTAACCGGCTTCCTACCCAGTTCTCTGCTTATATGTTGTCACAGCAAGGTGTGAATATTTTGGAGCAGTGACATAGATTGCTTTCTACACATTATGAATGATTTTTTGGATATAAAATAACATGGTATTGAAGACATAAGGCATACGAAATGGATTGTAAGAGGTGGATTGGAACAGAAAAGGTGTTGTAGGGTGGCTGCATACACTATGGTGTCTCTGAAGCTGCATCATGATACAAGAAGGCTCAGTGTGCGATTGCTTGACTGAATCACAGAGAAAAGGGAAAACCCACATGTTTAACCTCTGTGTTAAGAGGCATGTTCTTCTTTAAATGTTGAATGCTTTTTCCTTTTGTTGCTTCCCTAAAATGATTTATTTTTAACCGTTCTGAATTTTTGTAGGCCTCTAAATTCAAATCTAAAGTAGCATTTTTTCTAAGATTTTAGACTTTGGTTAACTGTTGGACTGGTTAACGGTTGGACTTGATGATCTTAAGGGTCTTTTCCAACCTTAACGATTCTATGATTCTATGATTCTATGACTGTAAACACCTGCAGAATATTTATTTACTCATTTTGTTTGAAGTTCATTAATTTGATATAATACCTTGCCCAATCTACTGCACTGTCACAATCATCCTGGGGTTTGCTGTTAGAAGCAGGGGAACGTTTCTCAAGGATTGTGACTACATTAAGAGAAAAGTAAACTTCATTGCCTCAGGGGTTTGCCTGGTGTTGAGTATGTATGAAATAGGATAAAGACCCTTCTTTAAAGCTTGATTTCTTTTCCAGAAAAGACTTGAATTGTATGCCTTGTAACTACAGCCACTGCTTGATTCCTTCTTAAGGTTCTAGATATGCTTGTTTTTTATTTCACCTTTAATCTGAATTTCTGACAACAGCTGGAGCACCCTGAAATAGAGACTTGCATTATGATGATTCACCTTAACAAGGAAATTAGATCTTCTGATTATTGTTCTAGTTCACAATGCCTTTTCTAGCAATGTGTCCTCTAATCCTTCATAAAGTTGTTTCAGCTGATGTATTTATAGTTTATTTGAAATAATTGTCCTATTTTTAAAGTATACAATTTATGCTAATCTCCAAGATATTTCAGGGAAAAAGAGGTGATACAGACAGAGCATGAGTTTGAACTGTTGCATTTAGATATGAAATTTCACAAAAATGAAAATTGCCAAGTAAAACATCTTGTGCCTCCCTAGGCAGGATTCAGTCAGGGTGTGCATTCTTCAACAGCTGACATAACTCAGGTCAGGATTGCCGCAATGCCCTGCACAGCAAGAAAGGAGACCACCTGAAAGGCTGCCTTTTTTCATCTAGTGTGTAGACAGCTATGTCTACTATGTCCAACTTTAAAAAACCCTACTCTGTTAAAAAAAATAGTGAAATATTTATGAGCAAAAGGATAAAAGGGGACGATCCTGGAGTGCTAGGTATATACAGACACGTGAAAAAGAAAGAAGCAGTAGTTAGTGCTAAGCTTGCTTACTGTTGTGTGTCTGGTTTGGTGCAGCAGTTCAACCTCTCCATTCTAGCATTTCAGCTGGACGCCTGCTCTGAGAAAAGCCCTATAATAAAGCCAACATTAAGAGTGTGGTGCTGTACAACACCTCTCCAGCAAAACATGTGTCAGTGTCTCTTCAAAGTTATGACTTGGGAAATGTGCAGAGCACTTCCACGTGCAGCAATGGATGAAGGAATGCAATGATTTTAGCTCCTTGTTCTCAGCTGCTATCTGTTGTGTTTGAACTTGAATTTGGATTAACTCCTTTGGAGCAGCTTTGGCTAATAAGCTTTGGCAGTAATATAAAAAGACTGGTGCACATCTGGCTATCTTTTATGTTGTTTGTACTATACACTCGAAAAATCAGAATATATCCACCTACGTACACAGGAGCAAATACTTACTTGTGTCCAAGAGAAGTACTTATTTCTTTTGGTCTATAATATAAGGACATATTCTACCTATTTCTAAATTATCTTCAGAAATAACATTTAATCTTTGAGTCACAGCAAGACAATGTCAGACATCAGGCATGACATCAGAGCTCTTGTGCCTGATAGTGCCAGGATAGTGCCTTCAATCCAAAATTACTTTTTCTACCTGGTGACCTGAAAGGTAACAGGACAGTGGTGCTGGGGGAATCCTCGAAAGTCCAGAATAAATGCAACTCCTGACAGTGAGCACCAGATGACAGTGAGCACCAGTACTCTTTGCTGGATAAAAAACTGGCTGGATGGCCAGGCCCAAAGAGTTGTGGTGAATGGAGTTAAATCCAGTTGGTGGCCGGTCACAAGCAGTGCTCCCCAGGGCTCAGTACTGTGGGCAGTTCTGCTTAATGCTTTTATCAATGATCCGGATGAGGGGATCAAGTGCACCCTCAGTAAATTTGCAGGCAACACCGAGTTGGGCAGGAGTGTTGATCTGCTGGAGGATAGGAAGGCTCTACAGAGGGATCTAGACAGGCTGGATCGATGGGCCAAGGCCAACTGTATGAGGTTCAACAAGGCTCAGTGCCAAGTCCTGCACTTGGGTCACAACAACGCCATGCAATGCTACAGGCTTGGGGAAGAGAGGTTAGAGAGCTGCCTGGTGGAAAAGGACCTGGGGGTGTTGGTTGACAGCCGCCTGAATATGAGCTGGCCAGGTGGCCAAGAAGGCCAACAGCATCCTGGCTTGCATCAGAAATCTTGTGGCCAGCAGGACTAGGGAAGTGATTTTCCCCCTGTACTCGGCACTGGTGAGGCTGCACCTTGAATACTGTGTTCAGTATTGGGCCCCTCACTACAAGAAGGGCATTGAGGTGCCGGAGAAGGGTGCGTGTCCAAAGAAGGGTAGTGAAGCTGATGAAGGGTCTCAAGCACAAGTCTTATGAGGAGCGGCTGAGGGAGCTGGGGTTGTTCAGTCTGGAGAAGAGGAGGCTGAAGGGAGACCTTATCGCTCTCTACAGCTACCTGAAAGGAGGTTGTAGTGAGGTGGGGGTCGGTCTCTTCTCCCAAGTAACAAGCAATAGGACGAGAGGAAATGGCCTCAAGTTGCACCAGGGGAAGTTTAGGTTGGATATTATTATAGAATCATAGAATCATAGAATACCAGGTTGGAAGGGACCTCAAGGATCATCTGGTCCAACCTTTCTAGCACAATCTAGATGAGATGGCCCAGCACCATGTCCAGCTGAGTCTTAAACGTGTTCAGCGTAGGGGAGTCAACCACTTCCCTGGGGAGATTACTCCAATGATTGACTGTTCTCATTGTGAAACATTTACCTCTCGTGTCCAATTGGAATCTCCCTGGGAGTAACTTGTACCCATTACCCCTTGTCCTCACCATGTGACTCCTTGTAAAAAGGGAGTCTCCATCTTCTTTGTAGCTTCCCTTTAAGTACTGGTACACGGTGATGAGATCACCTCTAAGCCTCCTTTTCTCAAGGCTGAACAAGCCCAGCTCTCTCAGCCTATCCCCATATGGCAGGCTTCCCAGACCCTTGATCATCTTGGTGGCCCTTCTCTGGACCCTCTCCAGCCTCTCCACATCTTTTTTGCATAACGGGGACCAGAACTGTACACAGTATTCCAGGTGTGGCCTGACAAGCGCTGAGTAGAGAGGGATAATGACTTCTTTATCTCTGCTGGTGATGCCTTTTTTGATGTAACCCAGCATCCTATTGGCCTTCTTGGCCGCAGCAGCACACTGCTCGCTCATATTGAGCTTCATGTCCACCAGGACCCCAAGGTCCCTTTCCACAGAGCTGCTCTCCAGCCATGTGGATCCCAGTCTGAGCTGCACTCCTGGATTATGTTTTCCCAGGTGCAAGACCTTACACTTGTCTTTGTTAAACTTCATAAGGTTCTTGTTAGCCCACTCTTCCAACCTATCCAGATCTTCCTGTAGTGTGGCTCTCCCTTCCAGAGTGTCTACTTCCCCACTCAATTTGGTATCATCAGCAAACTTCATCAGTGTACGTTTGACCCATCATCCAGATCACTTATGAAGATATTGAATAGCATTGGGCCCAATATCCATCCCTGGGGGTCCCCACTTGTGACGGGTTGCCAGTTTGAAAAAGAGCTATTTACCACCACCCTTTGGGTGTGGCCCGTCAGCCAATTCTTCACCCACTGCACAGACCACTTTTCCAGGCATCAATTTCTCCAGGAGGAGGCCGTGGGGAACCGTATCAAAATCCTTGGGGAAGTCCAAGTAGACAATGTCGACCGCTCGCCCCATGTCAACTGAGCAGGTAACTTTTTCATAGAAGGCCACCAGATTTGTCAGGCACAATCTGCCCCTGGTGAAGCTGTGTTGGCTTTTCCCAATCACATGCTTCATTTGACTCGTGATGGCCCCCAGGAGGATCCGTTCCATGACTTTGCCAGGGATTGAAGTAAGACTGATGGGCCTTTAATTACCTGGATCCTCCCTTGAGCCCTTCTTGTAGATAGGGGTAACATTTGCCTTCCTCCAGTCCTCTCGGACATCCCTCGATCTCCACGACTTCTCAAAGATTATAGAGAGTGGCCCCGCAATGACATCAGACAGCTCTCTCAACACCCTCGGGTGGATGGCGTCAGGGCCCATCGATTTGTAGGGGTCAAGCTCCTGTAATAATTCACATACTAACTCCTTCATCACTGATGGTGGGTCTATGTTTGGATCCTCCTGGATTTTTGTTCCCAACGCCTGGGATCCCAACAGTGTTGGTAAAGACAGAGGTGAAGAAGGTGTTGAGAACCTCTGCCTTTTCAGCATTGTTGGTGACTGATTCACTCCTACTGTTTAACAGTGGGCCTATGTTTTCCTTCTGTTTCTGCTTGCAACTTACATACCTGAGGAACCCTTTCTTGTTATTTTTGATGTCTCTGGCCAGTTCCAATTCAAGCTGAGCTTTTGCCTTTCTAACTGCATCTCTGCACATTCTGGCAATTTTTTTCTAGGGGATAAACTGGTTTTGTGCTTCGAAGAGAGCATTCTTGAAGAACTCCCAGCACTCACTGGCTCCTTTATCCTCCATGGAAGCTTCCCACAGAATCCCTCCCAACTGAGTTCTGAGCGAGCTGAAGTTTTCTCTTCTAAAATCTAGAACCCTTGTCTTCGTGCGAACCTTCAGTGTGCTCAGCTGGATCCCGAACTCCACAATATTGTGATCACTGCAGCCAAGGTTGTTACTGACCAAGATATTACAAAGCAGGTTTTCTTGGTTTGTGAATAGCAGGTCCAGCAGTGCCTCCTTCCTGGTTGGCACATCTAATATTTGTAAGAGGAAACAGTCCTCCAAGCATTCCAGGAACTTGATGGATGAGATGCGAGCTGTTGTATTGTTCTTCCAGTAAATGTCTGGGTAGTTGAAGTCACCCATGAGAACCAGGTTCTGTTGACCAGAAGCTTGCTTAAGTGACCCAAATATCGCTTCATCGGCTTTATCGTCATGGTTTGGAGGTTGGTAGCAGATGCCCACTGTAAGGTCCTGCTTGGAGATGACCCCTCTGATTTTAACCCAGAGGCATTCAATAGAGCACTCACAATCACCATAGTTGACTTTGATACATTCGAGGTTTTCCTTAATATAGAATGCGACTCCTCCACCTCTTTTTCCCTGACTGTCTTTGCGAAACAGCCTATAACCGTCCGTCGCGATTCCCCAGTCATGTGAGTTGTCCCACCATGTCTCAGTTACTCCTATGATATCATAACCTTCTGACTGGGCACGGAGCTCCAGTTCCTCCTGTTTGTTTCCCAGACTGTGTGCATTTGTATACATACACTTGAGGTGGTTCCTCCTCTAGTACACATCTTGGGAGACAGCTAAGGAACACCCGTAGCCGCTCTGGTTGGCCTGACTTACTCCCTAGTTGGATGTGGTGGCATGAACATTTCTGTTTTGGACCCCACCCCCCGAGTCCTTCAGTTTAAAGCCCGCCTCACCAAGTTAGCCAGCCTGTTGCTAAAGATTGCCTTGCCCCTTCTAGACAGGTGGATTCCATCCCTCCCTAGCATTTTATAGTCATCGAAGAATGCCTCATTGTCATAAAAGCCCAAACGCTCATGACGGCACCAGCCACGTAGCCAGGAGTTGATATGCGTTATGCACCTATTTCTGGCTACCCCCTTCCCTCAAACTGGCAAGATGGAGGAAAAGATAACGTGGGCACCAAAGTTTTTCACTAGCACCCCCAGGGCTTGAAAGTCTTCCTTGATTTTATCCAGGTTTCGGCTTTCAGTGTCATTCATGCCTACACGAAGTAGTAACAACAGATAGTAATCTGTTTTCTTGATGAGTTGTGGCACCCTCTCGGCCACATCTCGAACCTTAGCTCCTGGAAGGCAGCATACCTCTCGTGACTCCCTGTCAGGTCAGCAGATGGGTGCCTCAGTACCATTAGGAAAAATCTCTTCACTGAAAGGGTAGTCAGGCATTGGAACAGGCTGCCCAGGGAAGTGATTAAGTCCCCATCCCTGGAGGTATTTAAAAGACGTGCAAATGTGGTGCTTAGGGACATGGTTTAGTGGTGGACTTGGCAATGTTGTTAGGTTTATGGTTGGACTCAATGATCTTAAAGGTCTTTTCCAACCTAAATGATTCTATGAATGGATGAATTTTGATGAATACATCAAAATGCATTCCAGAGACACCTTTTCAGTATAACATTGAGAAAACAGTGAAAAGAACATGACAAAAAAGAAAAATGAAGTAGAAGGAAGACTGCAATTTATGTTGGAGAGTACAAGATTATAGAAAATCAGAAAGTTCAGTTATAGGTGAGATGCACAGTTTCTGTTTAAATAAGCTATATAGTAGCATAAGATTGCCTCTTTCCATTTTACTAGGAGCAGGTAGACCTAGTAAAGAAAAGGATTCCTGCAGTTAAGAGGCCTGGATAACATGCCCTCCCTAGCTTGTGTTAATGACAGAAAGACATTTTAAGTACGAGAGATGTATGGAAGTTTGTATTGTAGTCTTGCTTTGCACTTTTAGAATGTATCTATGCTTTATAATGATTAATGACATAAGCTTTAGAACATACTTAAGAAGGAAATGATGTGTTTCTCTATGCACCTGACTGGAATATTTATAGCAGATTGTTTTGACAAGTCAGTATTTTTCTACAGAAATGCATCCTTTTTGAAAAGTTCACCAGGTAGGATTAGCATGGGATGTTTCAGGGATAGAGAGATGCCTTGCTCTGAAGAGATTCTCCCCCTGGATTGGACAGCCACACTGCCCTGCTTTCCTGATCTGAACCTTATGCTTTGGACTCTCATATCACAGGACGGTATGCTCACCACAAGACTTTTAGGATGCAGATGTCTCTCAGACTTTTCTTTTTTTTTTTTGAGCTATTCCTATTCTTTGGAGCAGAGACCTGACAGAATCACAGAGTGCCTGAGGTTGAGAGACACCTCTGGAGATCATCCATACAAATCTCCTGTTTCAAAGTAGGGCCAGCTAGGGCAGGTTGCTCTGGGCTGTGCCCAGTTGGGTTTTGAATATCTCCAAGGATGGAGACTCCACAACCTCCCTGTCTAGAGAAGGAGGCATTCTGTTCCAGAGTTCAATCACCCTTATGTTTAAGTGGAATTTCTTGTATTTTAGTCTGTGCCCATTGCCTTTTGTTCTGTCACTGGGCACCACTGAGGAGAGTCTGACTCCATCTTCTTTATTCCCTCCCATCAGGTATTGTGCACATTTATAAGATCCCCCTGAGCCCTTCCTTCTCCAAGATGAAGAGTCCTAGCTCTCTCAATCCTTTCCAAACCCTTAATAGTCTTTGACATGCTCCAAACCCTTAACAGTCTTTGTGGCCTTTTGCTGGACTTACTTCAGTATGTCCATGTCTCTCATGTACTGGGGATCCCAAAACTAGACACAGCACTCCAGGTGTGCCTCACCGGAGCCAAGTAGAGGGGAAGGTTCACCTCACTTGGCTTGCTGGCAATGCTCATCCTAACGCAGCCTAGGAGACTGTTGGCCGCCTTAGCCACAAGGGCACATAGCTGGCTCATGGTCACCTTGCTGGTCACTGGGATCCCCAGGTCTTTTCTGCAAAGCTGCTTTCCAGCCAGTAATCCCCAGTCTGTGCTGGTGCATGGGGTGATTACTTCCAGGGTGCAGGACTTCACACTTGCCTTTGTTGAGCTTTATGAGGCAAACTTCTTGTTTGCCCATTTTTCCAGCCTGTCAAGGTCTCTCCCAGTGGCAGCACAACTCTAGTGTAGCATCAGCCACTCCTCCCAGCTTCTGTCTGTCGTGCCACACACCTTATTCCCTGGGATCAAGCAGCCAGGGTCTCTTCTGCAAAGAGCTCCAGCTGGAGAGGCCGCGAGGCTTGTCCTGGTGGGGGTAAGGTTCTAAGAAGAAGTTCTGCAGTACCTGCAAAGAGATGCTTGAGTACTATGAAGGATGCTATTGCTTTTCATATCAAAATAACATTTTTTTGTGTCTGAAGGTGCAAGGAAATATTGCCATTCATTTTCATTTTAAAGAACGGTAACAGGGAAAGAATTAAATAAAACAATTGAAGGCTCTTTAAACTGGACTGTTTCAACCTAGACCAGAATGTTTTTTTTTCAAGAAATGGTTTGTATTGTATTCAATTTGCTAAAAAAGATCTGGAGGATTATTGTTATTTCCAGCACAAGGAGTATCTCAATTAACCCAAACATCAAGAGCCCTAAATAGGTAGACAGAAAACTTTTACTAGCTGGAGAGGTAAATGAGAAAGCAAAGGAGCCATCATGTTAAAGGTCATAAAGCAGAAAGGTAATTCTGACAGCAGCATTTTGAATGGATTTGGGGAAGCCAGCTTAATACTGGGAAACAAGGCTAACACCTGGAAGACACAACAGTTGGGATGTGAGGTGAGTAGTGACTGGATAAATCTCATCAGGGAGAACAGACTGTATTTGGAGATAATTCAAAGGGAAACTAGCAAGACTTGAAAACAGCCCAGATGTGAGAGACTTTGGAGAAAGTGAAGTCCAAAAATCATCTAGGAGAAAAACCAGGTGTCTTCTGATTTTACTGCCTGCACTCTATCAGCAAAAGGTTTGCATTAATACTGTGAAAAAAGTGGTTTTAAGATTTTGCTTGGAAATGGCCTTATAACCTCAACATCAATAGTTAAGGGAAGGTTCTTAACAGTGAATTTGGGTGGTTTTTTTTTTTTTTACTTTCAAGCTCTTACGGTGATATTTTACACTTGAGTTTTTGAAGTCAATTATATTGGGTTATAACTTATACGAAATGACATGGCTGTGGTTGCTACTTCCAAAGAATGACTAAGTCATAACATAGTTCAACCAGAGGTGCACAAGTGAAATGGATTTTGAAATCAAAATACCCTGTTAAATGAATAGCTCAGATCTTAACTACTCTAAATCATTGCCGTTCCATGGCAGTCAGTATATTTACATAGATTTATTCTTGTGGAGGATTTGTCCTGTGTTTGAGTTGCTAAAATTTAATGTAGGGCCAAAATCTTCTTTTAGGCTCAGTGGGGCTTACAGACATCCATCCTCCTGTGTTGGTAGCTGTCCAGCTATGCCAAGTTATGCGAGTCCTGAGAGAACGCCTCCTGGGAGCTACTTGGTGTACAAAGACACAGCTGTGGTTGATGCCCTTTCACAGGTTGTAATTTATTAATTGGATGACTGCTATTTAGGAAGACTTGGACAAGTTTCATTCTTCCTCCTCCCCTTCCCTCCCACACCATCCTTTGGGTGTACATCCCCGTAAGACCACAGTTAATGAACGTTAGAAGGATGCTGTATAAAAAAGACATGCACGTACCTCTGAACATAGTTAATAAGTAATGTTCTGGTAAGTAACACTCTAGGAATCTTAGCACCATTCCTAAGTTTTGTAAAACAAATCATGCTGTATGAAAAAAAAATCTTTCAGTGTGCAACTTTTTCCAAATTGCATGGATTATTGTTCATAGCTTGCTCTGGCATCAGCTTTGCAAAAAGGAGTCGTGAAGAAGGAGGGAAGGGGATTTCTTATCCTTTCCTCTGTGTGATGACAAGAAAAATTTCATCTGTAAGTTTCACAAAGTCCTCATTCATGTAAATTTTCTGTTGGATTTAATCTGCTGTCGCCATTGACTTTTATGAGAAATTTTCGATGAGCCAAGAACTTCTAGGTTTAGACACTAGAGAGATTTGGTTTTGTTTTTGAAGACAAGAGAGAATTTGTCAGGGTATGACTGACTCTCTAGATTTATGTTACTAACAGATAATTCAGTTTATAAAATATGTTTATGGAAGAACATCATTACTGATGCAATCCATTGTGAATTAGACTTTTCCAAATTTCTGAGTAAGCAAATACACGCAGTGTAAGTGCAAAAATCAGCTAATATATTTTGTGCATTGATTTTGACAATTACAGACCTGTTTTAATTATTTATTATCCTTCATGTATTAATAAATGTTCTGTGGTGTATTTTATAAATAAAATGAAATCTCAGTATTATGTCAGCTCACCACAGACTCCTGTATTAAATCTTTGCTGAAAGGTGGGGAAAGACATTCAATGTTTATACAGATCCTACAGTACAGCCACTGTATTCCACAGTATTAATTTGCCCACTTTCAGTCTGAATTGATTTCTTACGCAGTCTGGAGTATCTGGAGGTGCCACAGCAGTTCTCTTGCCTGCATATTAAATGTGCAACTTCATTTCCTCTTGAATTGGCAACACAAGCATTTTTTTTTCTTCTCTAGGGTTTGACCCTTTATAGAGATATTTCATTTAAAAGTGCTTTTGGCATAATTACAATTGCCAGGGAGTGGTAAGGGCAGGCACAAAGGAGGATGAGCTGGGAGCAAAGGGCAACCCAGATGCAGGGGATCTCACCAAGACGGCACAATCCCACAGCATCAGAGCAAGACAGTGACAGGTCCTGTGGACGGTCAGCAATCATCAGACAAGATGAGGTGATGAACCTGGGACGGGGTTCATCCAGGGAGAGCAGTAAGTAACAGCAGGAGACAGAGCTAGAGACAGAGCTTGGGACTGTCACTGCTGTGGTGTAGCTCAGGCAGGGACCAGCCGCCCAGGGCTAAGCTGAAACTGGGCTCCTGGACCAAGAGGCAGCAGGTATGTGCGCAGGGGTCCCAGGTTAGGCTGACCTGGGCCATTAACGCGCATTGGTGCATGCAAGGCCTTGACACAAATATTGGGACTGACCTATTTTATACAAAAATGAGGTCCAAGGAAAATTTGAACTAGGTGGGGTTTTTTCAGCCTGTTTTTAAACAAACAGTTGTATGAATGCTCCCAATGAGCATGACTTCATCAGTCCATATGTACATACACCCATATGATAAACTGCGCTTTCTGGGCCCGATCCAAGACCCATGGAGAAGCAACAGAAAGCCCTCTATTTGTTTCTATGATCTTTTGATAAGACCTCCATTGACCATACCAGTTATTTCAGAACTAAGGGACTGGTGCCACGTGATGTCAGTTGAATGGCTGTCTTTCTGCAGATTCAGGAAGGAGTTTGGTAGTGCTGTGTTGTGTGAGCTTTTATACATGCTGGTAAAAAAGGCCTTTCCCTGTATCAGACTGTGCCTCTATTATTTTGTCTGAAGATCACAGAATCCCACATTGCTCTTTCCTTCTGGCACTGCCTTGCGCACTGGTGTGCAGCATCTTCATCCTCCTCCTGTGCTATTCTGTTGTGCTAGCCAGCCTCTTCCTGCCCAGTTTCTCTCTAGCCTGCTGCCAGGCTGCTGCCAGGCTTCTGGACAAAGCTTCGTGCGGGAAAAATGTCAAAATTGTGCTTCCTCCTCTTGGCTGTGTCAACAAATTGTTTTTGTGCCAGTAATTTTTTTCAGTTCTTTCTGATCTGACATGGTCGGAAGTGTGTCAGCTGAGCACGGGCAGCTCTTCGTAATGTCTCCCTATGCATGTCTTCACAGTTCAGCCTTTTCCAGGTTTGTGTCATCACTGTTTAAAAGCAGGACTGTGAGTATACACATTTTGAGCAGGACCTCTGTGTCCAGAGAACAAAGATTAAGTTGTTGATGGATGTCTCTTCATCTTGAAAGTTTTGGCACTCGGATACCTGCTTATTCTGTTCCACTAAAACTGAAAAATGCTGGGAGGTAGATGATTGCCATTTGTGCTGCTGAAACTGGGTAGCACAGGTTTCCTATGACCAGTGCTGAAGTTTTTACCTCTTCATCAGGTTTTTTTTTTAGCAGTCTTAGTCTTTAGCAATTAGTCTAACAGCCACTGGTAGATTTTTTTTTTTATTAGCTTCTCTACCTTTGATGAATATAAGTCCAACTTCTGTCTTTCAACAGAGTCCTTTCTTCCCTTTTCCTCCTTAAGTACATTTTCATCAGTTTTGGGGCAACATTGTCTCTGTTATTATAAGACGACGATTCTTAGAAATATATTTCACACTATTCATTGATTACTGAGTAGCAGATGTTAATTTTAGAAACATAATGTAGCCTCAAAGTTAATGGAGCATCAAAATATTGTACACTTAGTGCTAGACTTGCCCTTCAGATGAGCAACTTTGATATCTTAATGGCACACACAGATTGATTTCGCAGGTTGCATATGTAGCTAGTCTAGGTATGCAGTATCCATTGATGGCTAATCTAAGAAGTCAATTTTATACCACACCACCTGCCCAGCAATTCTGATATAAGTGAATGACAAAGGGATCTTGGGCAGCTCTGTACATTTTGTGTTCTTATTCATTGGGGCAATTCTGTTTTTTTTTTTTATTTTTCAGTTACTATGATCCATTTCTCCAGCCCTCCATGAACTCTCAGTGCTTCTCTATTTTGAAATCTTTGTTTATAAACATTTTTTCCAATAATTTCGATTACTCATGTTTACCCAACACGGTATGGATTTTTAGTCTCCTTTATGGTCAAACTGTAAAAGCAGTCAGTGCTTTTAGCTAGCTGACTTACTCAGAAGTGTTTTAAGTTATGAGATATTATCTTGTCTCTTTTATATCACAAGGGACAGAGAACACTTGTCCTCTGGTCACTGGAACCTGTGTACACTGGACATAGTGCCAAGTTCTCAAGGTTTTGAATCAGGATGCAAGCACAGGGATCTTTTCTTTGTATGTTACCTCATGTGCTAACAAATGTTTAAAAGCTGAGCTCAGTAGGTTTTCCTTAATTAAAATGGGTTTAGGAGCTTATTAAACTACCTAACTTTGTCACTATGTTTCCATTCTTATGGTCATTGGGATGCCACAGAGGAAAACTTATGCTTTCCAGATGGATAAAACTAACAATGCTGCAATAAGAACATGCTTTCTTTGGTTTTTTTTTGTTTTTTTTCCCCTGTATTACAGAAAACTAGTGAGAATTAAAAGTGAAGTCAATCTATTTTACAGACAAAAATTCACATGTCTCCAGGGAAGACTCTATGCAAGTAGCATATGGAGAAAAAGAGCTTTAAGAAGTATAAAGTTCTCCTTCTCCTTTGTGACAATATATTGCCTTTTTTTTGTGTGTGTGTCCAGAAATGTAGTATGAGAGGCACTTTGTTATATCTTTTGCAACAATATCTTCAGTACAGTGTAGAGGAAGATGGAGATATTTGCACTTACTTATTTATTTTTGATATCTAATTGATCTGAATGTCTGTAAGAACATTGCCTTAAATCTTTCTAAACAGGGAGCACTTGAACTCATCCATCTCCCCTCCTTTCCTCCTGATTGCCTTTCCCACCCCTAGAAAAAAAGAAAGCAAGTTTGTAGGGATCCCAGGCATAGCAGGTCAGTATTGTGCAAGACACGTTCCAAAAGCTACGACCTGTCTTAGTGGTAGATGACACAGAACCTGATGAGAACAAGTTGATGGAAAAACTATTTCATTATGATTGCAAAGAATTTTTATTCTGATCATATCTATACTTGATCCTTTTCCAGTACATAGAAGTAGACAAGATGATTTCTTGAGGATTTTTTTCTAGACCTATTCTCCTAAGGTCCTATACATTTACAATAGGGCTTGATGGAACCGTTCAGATGAAAAACACGACCAACAAACATTTCACTGAAAAACACAGTTTTCACAAGATATAAATGTTTTTGTATGGTATTTTGGATATTTCCTGTCTTCAGTGTCATTTAAATGGAATTGGCCTAAGCTGAAACATTTTAGTTCCTTGATATGGATTAATTTTTTTTGTTTTAAGTTATTTATTTCAACATCATCTATCCAGAGACAAAACAAAATAAGAATCTCTTTGCTGGAAAAATTGCCTGTAATCTTGGTACTGAAGCAGAGGGGATTTTCCCTTTCTTTCATCATCTTCCAAACTGAATTCCAGGCAAGCTTCTGCAGTCTCTTTTTCTCTGTCACGAACTCATAGAAATTCATGTGTAACACACAGTAAGAAAATGCCACATACATACAGTTTCTTTGAGGGGGGAGATAGACAACATGAAGCAAATGTGACCCTTGCTCAGTAGGATTCAGACTATCTATGGGTGAGTATCTAGGTCACACAAGGTAACTCAGGCTGCCCGAGGTGGGCAGGGAATCACAGAATCATAGAATCGTAAAATGGTTTGGGTTGCAAGGGACCTTTAAAGGTCATCTAGTCCAAACCCCCTGCAATAAGCAGGGGCATTTTCAACTAGATCAGGTTGCTGAGAGCCCTGTCCAACCTGACTTTGAATGTTTCCAGGGATGGGGCATCTACCACCTCTCTGGGAAACCCGTTCCAGTGTTTCACTACCCTCATTGTAAAAAATTTCTTCCTTGTATCTATTCTGAATCTACCCTCTTTTAGTTTAAAACCATTACCTCTTGTCTTATCACAGTAAGGTATCCCTGAAGCTTTCCTTTCTCCAGGCTGAACAACCCCAACACTCTCAGCCTTTCCTCATAGCAGAGGTGTTCCATCCCTCTGATCATTTTTGTGGCCCTCCTCTGGACCCTCTCCAACAGGTCCATGTCTTTCTTGTACTGAGGACCCCAGAGCTGGATGCAGTACTCCAGGTGGGGTCTCACCAGAGCAGAGTAGAGGGGCAGAATTACCTCCCTTGACCTGCTGGCGTAAGAAGTAAAGAGAGAATTTTATGTGCCTCTTAAAGATGATACAGAGCAGCCTTGTGCTGAGCATAAGGGATGCTAGTCACTTAAATGTGGCTCTGGAGGTCAGACATCAGACTCAGGACTGCTCATTAGCTACTGCCACTTCCTTGGGATGCCAAACCCTGAAGAGCTGTGTCAACCCCTTGCAAAGAGGCCTCTTGACTGAGGAATTCAGCTACTCTCTTCAGATAGACGGCATTCAAAGCCACAGCTAAAAATTGCCTTCCTGATGTCTGATTAAAATCCTGAGATAAATCTATCACCACTGTTTATTTATTGACTTTAGTAAGTCTAGCTGGTGTCCGCAATTGTCTCTTTACAAAATCAGAGGCCACAATAAACTATGCTGGATAGGATTCAGTTTGGGATTAAGGCCTTCAAATTTAAATGCCTTCCTGGATGTACCCATGTGTGTGCCATGGTGTCTAGGCTGCCCTAGCTAAAGGAAGGTCTAGTTATACAGTTGGGAAGCCTGGAAACAGAGATTTTGCATGTTCTACACCTGTGGCTGTCCAGGTCAGTCACCCTTGGGCTTAGAGAAATTTAAATGTCAACCTTACTTCTGAGGTTCACAGTTTCTAACTTAGAAAAAATAGAAAAATTTACTGTAGCCTTATGCTATTAAACTCCTCAGATATTAACAGAATCTGTAACCCCTACCTACACAAAAGATCGGTATAACATGCATTTAACAATACTGTTAATGAGTGTTTGAATTTAGCATGATTGTTCTGAAAGTGAAAGAACACCACATGTGCGATTGCTCCACTACAAGAGATTTTTATGTTAAATTAGAAATTACTGTACAGTTTGATGCAGAAAATGTCGTTCCCTAAGAATGATATTGTACTGACAGAAAGTGGCATGAAATCATCTTTCTCTTAGAGAATAGGTTCTTTGGGTCTACTAGACAATACCCGTGAACTGAATATTCTGGATTTTAACCCATGTATGTGAAATTGATTAAATATGTAAATAAATAAACCACACTGTTTGAAAATCAAATAATGCTACCAGAAACCTGTTCGTTTGGGAGTGCTGGTCAAGTTTTTTTTTGTCCTGTTTTATGCAAAGAGCTTAAATATCTTCAGGATAGCACACTCAATGTTATAAAATTATGAATAATGTGTTCATTGTTTCTTTCAGTCAGCCACTGACACATCTTGTTACTAAGATGGGTTGATATTAATAAAATACAGCACTTACAACTAAGTGAGGTACATAGAATTCTGTGCATCTGTGCTTATATAGCTTAAGTGATAAAAAATTGTCACCTTCATTGGGTCACCTGAATGTAATTGTATGAGATTATGAGACATGACATTATCAACCACAATGAAGATGCAAACATATTCTGCAAAAACATTCATCTAGTTAAAATAGATTTGCATCCTTTTAAAATCTGCAGCTGTTGTGGCATATTGGTCGGCTGTCACAACATGAGCTTTATTTCCTAGCTATTAGGGAGAACCAACACTCTCTTACATGATTTAAATTAGTTGCTCAGAGAGAGAATGACTTGCTTATCCCTTCCATTCATTTTCACTCTAGGCTATACATTTACATTGACATGGCCTTTGAGATGGTAAAATGAAACAGAGAATATTTTTTCCTTAATGGAAAAAACCCTGAAAAATGTTTTTGTTATTTCTGCTAAAATTGCTCCAAGGTAAATAATGCTAGTTTTTAATCATTGTAAATAAAGGCATATTTTTTTCATTGATACTTGGAAGTTTTCCTGATGAATTGTTTTTGAAGAAAGAATAAGCTTTCTGGAAAAAATTAATTTTTAAGTTAGTGTTAGCCTAGGGCGAAGTCTAAAGGAATTAGCAGGACTCCTAAAACTCCACCACTTGCTTTGAGACAAATTAAAGATATTTTTTGTTTATTCTCAGCTAGTGATGGCCATGCAGAAAATGGCGAAGTAAAATAGAAATTGCTTTCCATGTGAATTCTGCAGTGGTACTTTCAGCTGCAAAACATTCTAAGCTCTTGCAGTACAATTCGAAGAACATTCTGGGGTGATTTGAGGAAGTCAGAAAACATCACGATGACATCACTTCACTCAACCTAGAGAATTTTGTTATGAGTGTAGAATAAAACTTCAAAAGAAGTCTTAGTAACAAAAATACGCCTGGGGTTCCTTTTGGTTTCTTCTTATTCCTGTAGAGAGAAATAGGTATGGAGGAGAGACTTGTCATATAAAAGTTTTTTGTTGTCAGCAGAGTTGTTTAACATACTCTGTGATTGCTGATCTGATCTATTACACTTTCGTGCACCCACTGGAATGGATCTTTATTTCCTATAAAAAATACACATGCATACCTGTGGAATGCACTCAAGAACTCCCAGGGTTTTTTTTCCTTTGACACGTCTGGAATCTATAACTTTAGCTATAACATGGTGCACTTTCTAGCAGTCACTGAGGTACCATAATTCAATTTCATTTTTAGTCACTTTTTGGAGCTGACCTGTACTTTTCAGTTAAGAGCTAATTTTAATCAAATTCGTTTTTCACTTTGCAGAAACATTTCCAATATTACCTAGCTTGACTGCACTTTAATCCCATTATGTCACATTTCCAATTTTTATATTAGCTCCTCTGTACGGATGTAGACAATAAAGTACCAAAAGAACTATACTCCAGAGTGCAGTTTCATTTAAGATCTTTTTATTTGCAGTAAAATATGCAATATTTAGGAAATTCAAATAATCAGTTAAACTGTACTGAGTTTTCACCATTTCAAAGACTGTCTGGGAGATAACTGTGTATTTTCCTTGGAATAAAATGTTGAGCAAGAAGACTTCATATTTTTGCATGGGTGCACAAAAGCACAACAAGATTATTTTGAAAAGAACTGGAAAGTAGGTAACGTTCTTCTGAAAAGGCTGCACATGTACTTCAGGAGTTGGAAAACACTAGCATATTCAGTACAGAATGTTCATCACCTAGTGTATCTCAAGATACCAGATGTGAGGAGGAGACACACAGATAGTTAAATGCAATGGCATTTCAGTTCTAGAAGCTAGGATTACAACTTTGCTTAGGCCCAAAGACAACTCCTCATTATGCCTTTGATCACGGCTTTACAGTCATACCGGCAGACCATTTACATGTGACGGTGAGAAATAGAAGATTTGGCATGTGGAATGTCAGTAGTTAAGTGAAGCACCATGTATAAATCAAACACTAATATATCTGCTTAACATTAATTGACTTTTAAAGCACTGGATTTTAAAGACCTGGATTGTCTCTGGGGTTTTTTTAATGTCATAATGAAGGTCTTCATAGACTTTCACTGGAGCTGCTCTGCCATCACAATTGCATCATCATACAGGCTAGGCTTGCACTGAGTTACAGTGCTACAGTGATATCATATTGCAATGGTATATTCTCATGTTCACTTTAGTTTAGCATGAGATCTTTCCTGTAGCATAAAAATGGGTTTAAACTAAATAAAATATCCCATTACTATATACCAGTAGGGAAGTTGTGTGTTATAAATCCTAAGTAAATAAATTTTAAACACTTTATCAAATTGTCTATCTTAAAAGTTAGTCAGAAGCACTTACTGAAATATGATCTGTTAGCAGAAACACTGTAATTTAAAAAACAATATGCAATCTTCAGAATTTTGCCCAAACATTATTTTGTGCTAGATGAGACATTAGAAAAAGCTTATAAGTAAAGCATTTGCTCAGCATTGCTGCCACAGAGAACAGAATCACCAAAATGCTGACAGATACTTCAGCAGCCAGTCCCTTTTTAAAATGTTTTGATCAGGACGTGGGTCATGCCTGTGGCATATACTGAAATAATGTGCATAATGCAGAGCGGATAATTCATATCATCTCCAATTACATTTTAAAATGCTTTTTTTTTTGAAACACAGAATGCCCTTTTACTCAATATCTCATGGCTTTGCTCTGACATGTTGCACAAATGGGCCAGGACCCAAATACTGGATCCAAACATGTGGAAATTTTGGACCCAGAACTACCTCATAGTTACACATAGACCCTTCTCTCCCTCATACACTGAAATGAAGCAGCTGTGAAGAAACCCTGAGCTTTGAGGGATAAAATAGAGTTGTTTGTGATTTAATTGAATTGGAATCTATATCTAGCCTGTATTTAAACTCTAATTGATCTAATGTCAATACACATCCACATAAACCCATTTTTTTTAACTCTTCTCTTGAGTTAATGCCACAGCAAAATGTATGGTACATTTTCAATTTTCCATTTGAAACTTATCTTAGCATGCAGTGATACTTAACAGTATCACAGATACTTGATAGTGATGTCTAATTAAAGCTGCAAAACAAAAGTAGCACTGAATTTTCATTTTGAAAACTGAGGTCTTTCGAGTCCTTTCCGTATTAATGTTATTTTGACATTACCATAAGAAGTTATGATTGTTACCATATAGAAGCAGTTAGTCAAACTCCTACTACTTCACGTGGTTTCATGAATATTTGCTTGGCATAGGACTAACTGTTTAGTGTATATATTTTCATCTTATGTGGAGGATTTGTGATGTGATTGCAACCAATTCTGCTAGTTTTAGTAAGAATTTTATGCACTGCATACATAGCATAAAGCTCTCTTGCCCTAGTAATTAAAGCTTATTTAGCTATCTAGTTTTATTATTTGAAGTTTTGACATTCTGGACATTTACCACAATACTTCAGCTTTTGTAATTTTTTTTCCTTAAGGTTTTAGGTTGGCAGATAATATCATATTTCCAAAACAATTTTCAGCGTAAAACTGAGCAAATAGACTATAAACAATGTGTTGCTGCTAGACCAGAGACCAGCTAAGGAAGCTGTAGTTTGAGCTAGAGATTTCTTTTAAGGTTTAAATTTGAAGCAGGGATAGATACAGATTCTCATGAAATGTGACAAGTATATAATTGTTTATGAGCACAGTATTTGTTTTGCTTCTTAGATTATAACAGCAAAAAGAGATTTATCTTTTTCTAATACACGAAGAATTTCCTCTCAGAAGTCTAGAGGTGTAAATATTTGTTCTTTTGGGAGAAAAAGGAAAAAAAAAACACTTTTGTAAAAAAATCTGGAAAAAGTAAGAAAGTTGTCTCTGTAATTTTTCTTTTTGCTTTTTACATATTTTGTTCTGATATGAATGGCAGTTTCAAATGAGTGAAGCTTACCTTTCTGCCTTGCTCTTCTGTTTCAGATGCCAACACGCAATCAAGACATGGAATGTATTTTCTTTCCAAGTCAGAGACCTGTGATACTTGAATCAAATTCTTCAGAAGTATCATCCCGAGTAAATATTCACAAAATACTCTTGAAGAAACTATAGTCCCTTCTTCAGGAGTTTCATCACTATGAGAAGGTAGATATTTGAGAAGTGTGCTCATGGTCATACAATTTCTTATTATTCCTTGGAATTAAGCTCTACTCTTGTCATGTTTTAAATTATTTAAATTAATTAAACTCTACTCTTCTCATTCTTTTTCAAAATAATGCAAATCAATGAGAAAGGGGGTTCTCTTTTTGCAGGAGATGATAGTTATGGTTGTCAGAGTACCCATCAACCAATGAAAAGAAAGAAAAATGTCAGATAATTATTTTTTGTGAAGTATGCAGGAACATATACATCAGGTCTGGGTATTTCTTGATGAATACTGGTGAAAATGCAATTTAAACAGTACTCTAATTTTTGCTCTCCTAGGCAATTTATAATGAAATATATTTACAATTTATGAAGTGAATACAACATTCTCTAAAAGTAATTTCCAGTCTGACATTGATAAAAAGCTTGAAGGAGTTGGGCTGGTTTTTTTTTTCCTTTTTTACTTGATTAAATTGTAAAAGTAATGGAGCGATGTGAGGTCAGAGATGTAAGAAAAGATCTGTGTTCGTGGCATCCATTGAAATCACAAGTGCATAGAAACGGTGGCTGATATTCTAACCACAAGCTCACAGCTTATACAGAAGCAGTAGTACAGAAAGTAAATCCGTGTAGACTGTACCAGGTAACAACACACCTGAAAAGATTTTAAAAGATTAACTTAACTATCAACAGTAATTTAGTGCCTGAATTTAAGACAAATTTGTTTGAGAAAGAGAGAAGAAAACAGATCTTCAGCATTTTCCTGCACTTTGATGAAAACGTAGCTTTTTTTAGGAGTTTGGGATTTCTAATGCAGACAACATGTGTCTCCTAGCTGGATAGAAATGAACCCAGCATAGATGGCTTCAGTCTTTCACTAATGTAAAATATTACTAAACACACCCAAAAAGCAAATAAACAAAATTTAGTGTTGTCCTCAGGGCAAAATTTGATTCATAGTGATGAGATTATGAAAAATGCCTTTGTTTTTGCATGCTGTTCCTTGGTTAACTGCACCATTTGGCTCGAATAGCTGTTCTCAAAGTGCCTAATATACGGGAATTGCTTTCTGTTTAGTCACTGCTATACTATAGCTGGCAAAAGAGAACTGAACTGCAACAGAGAGTTGCGATCACCTTAACACTGATCCATTGTTCAAACTATAATGCTTTATTATTGCCAGACCATGTTAGAAAATTATGCCTATGTTTTATTAGCACAATTGCATATGTTGTGTTATCTGTGGAAATATGAATCATAGAATTTAGATGGGGTGTATTAATAGGCCATTCCACCACCAGTGGAGAACTGCTTCACACACAGTTTTAAATGAGTCTTTAATTTGTTGACAAATGTTACAAAACAGTCATACCTGGCAAGAACTGGTAGGCATTTGCAGGATCAAAATGCATCTACGTTCCTCCCTGCAACACCAGCTCTAGCTTCTTACTTGCTGTTTCTGAGAGGTCTGGGTTTTGGTTTTGCTGTATTTCTCATTAGGACATTGTATTTTTTGTGATACATGATGTAATGAGGGTCAGCTGCTTGTTAAAATCCATCATTTAATAGTAAGATGATAATTTCACCTAGCCTTTAACCTACAGAGTTGACTTCCCATACACTGACTCACTTTACATAACTAATTGCCAAAGAACTTAACGTGTATCTAGTCTTCTCAAGACTCATCCTGGACTGGATGTGCTTTGGTGTACTGGCATGTATAGGAAAGAAGTGAACTAACATTCCGTTTGCAAAATATCTGGCTGCTACCGGTGATCATTCATTTGTTACTAGTACCAGATTCACCCACAGATTTAAACATAAAACCATTTTCATCACTTTAGATTGCAGTATTTATGAAATGTACCAAGATACAGTAGGCATAGATGGTAGCAAAAAGCCATTAACCTACTGGAATGAGTTCAGCAGAGGGCCACCAGGATGGTGGGGGGCTGGAGCACTTGATGTAGGAAATGCTGCCGAGAGACCTGTTTCTTCAGTCTGAGGAAGGTAAGGCCGAGGGAGGACCTTATTGCTGCTTTCAGTTACCTAATGTCTGGTTATAAGGAAGATGAAGCCATACACTTTTTGGAGGTGCACAGTGAAAGGACAAGAGGCAATGGACAAAAGCTGCAACAACAGAAATTCCAGCTGGATATTAGGATTATTTTTTTTTTTATAATGAGAGTCATCAAACAGTGGAGCAGGCTGCACAGAGACTGTGCAATTTCCATCCTTGCAGACAGTAAAATCTTGACTGGAGACAGCTCTGGGAAACTTGGTGTAACTTTGAGGCTGGCGTTGCTTTAAGCTGGGGATTGGAGGTCCCTCCGTGCTTAAATTATTCTGTGATCCCATGCAAATCAATGTACGGATTTTAAGCAAGATGGAAAGCTGATTTTGAGTAAAATTATTTTGTTGTTTTCACTGTTGTGCTTGCAACAGAAGAGACAAAGTGGACAAATTATTTACACTTGCTGTGTAAATTTTCAGGACCATGGGCTGGTATCCAAACTGAAAGGAAAAAATTATTCATCAACAAGTCTGAACCTTTGGCAACTGTTCTATAATCCATTTGTTGGCTGTTTGTTTTTCTATAGATGTAGATTAGTTTGTGTGAGCCAAAGATCTTAGAAATTAATGTGTAAATATGTGTTTTAACCTGGTTGCCAGTAAAAGTAACAAAGTGAAATGAAATCAATGCATCAGGGAGAGGTTCATTGATGTGAGTGGCCTCATCTTAAAAACAGCCAGGAAACAGCAGAAATAGCCATAATGTGTTTTAATAGAGCAAAAGAGGTATAAATTATGGTCTGTTTCTCTCTATTAGATCTGATTTTTCTGTGATATTTTTTCATAGTCTTAGTCTAGAAGGTTTCTTGTGTACATACAATATAGCAGATGAACCTGAAATGAGACCCACAGAACAGCACAGTCTACCTTCCTGTATGCTTTTACTAGTTTTCAGCTACTTCCCTCTTCCGCTTCTGTGTGTAGAATCTAACGGCAGGAAAATGTTGTTTTCCCAGAAAAATACTTGATGTTGATCAAGAAAGAAAACATCAGCCTCACCAATTGAACACCTGTTAATGGTATCTCTGCATCTTATGTGTTTTCTCAAGTACTCCAGAGAGTTAAGCCTGTCAGACACAGATGTGCATGGAAGCAGCTTGGCGAGATGATTGTGGGGAGATACTAACAGCTGCAGAGTTCAGAAGTGCAAACAGCTTTGGAAGGGTGTAGTAGACACCTGGCTGTGTCTGAAGTCAGTGGGTCAAGGTCTCTCCTCTTTTACATTGATACCTTTTGTCCAAGTGCTTGGAATGGAGGTGATGTGTATGCATTAATTCTTCATCCATTTTTTAAGAAACACCAGACCATCGCCTCCCTGTGCATGCAGTTACTGAATACCACACATTAAGAAACTGGGCAATTAGCATGGGATTGTGTTTCCCAGTGTAAAATATGCTGGATCTTATATTTATCTTTATGGATATATGAGGATTCACAAACTAAAGGAAGACAGAAGAGGAAATTCACTTGTCTCTATTCAGACACATATTAAGGTTAACACTGAACCAGACAGGGAGGGAATTTGAGGCTGAAAAACAGGCAAAGCAGTGGAAATGCATCCTGAGAACGTGGCTGTGGATGCTCTGTGCTCATGGATCAGCTGGGGAGTTAACAGGAGCATCCTAGAGGGATCTGGGGCTTCTGAGGTGGGAACACTGGAAGAAACTAGCCCTGCCTGTCACTTCCATATGCATTTCAGTAGGACGGAAGATCCATCTCCTTTTCCTTTGACTCCTGATGATTCACACAACAATAACAAAGGCTCCTGAGGTCTCTGTGGCATTCTCCTCCTCTCATCCTGGGGGGCTGATCAGTGCAGAGACATGGACACCACCAGTCTTCCTTCGGCTTCTGTATGGCAGAATAATACCTCAAGTGATATGGAGAAAGGTTATGTCAAAGGTGCCCGGGAAAGAGTGCCTTTTGCTTGGACACTGTCAAAACACAGACCTTTGGTGACCTCGATCATTTTTTCAGCAGTATAAACTGGGTCTATAGCCCTCAAAAAAATCCCTGGAAATACTTCGAGCACTGGACTGAAAAGCTCAAGATTAAAGAACCTTTCACATCTGTTCCCTGTCACCAGCTTAAATTTAACCTATGACAGTAATGAGTGAAAGTCCACGTGCTGTTTGGCCTGTATAAAGACTTTGTAGTCATTTGTGTACATCACAAATGGTGTTAATTGGCAGCTGTGTCAACAGTCTCTTTGAAGGAATTGGGAATTCATTACGCACGTGGACAGAGTGGGTCTTTCCCTGGTAAAAAAATACTCCTTTCACATGAGGCACTTAAGATGGAGTAGCATGGGGAAGCTTGCCAAGACGCTGCCTGGTTTCTAGCCATGACAGCAGTCGCATTGCTAAGGACCGCTCTCATTCAGCGGTGGTCCTGCGGTTCCCCTGCCTCCGATGCACAGAGGAGTGACAAGAAGTTGGGGCTGTGCTCCCTCATCCGGGGCAGGCGCTTGCAGAACTGAGCTCTGCTTTCGCCTATCTCTGGGCAAAAGCAGAACTGCCTGCCTGAAACCAAGAGAGGAAATCTTTAAATCCTTTAAAGCTGTTACTGCAAGGCATTTTCTCGTTCCCTGTCCTTGTTTCTACCACCTTTTTATTGTTGCAAACTTACTTTGTGAAAACAGACTGAAGTCCCTGAAAAAGCTCTTATGTAATATACATGAACTAATTTCAACGAACAGTTCTGTACTCAAAGTTTCTTTCTGTCTCCTTTTTTATATTAGAGGCACTTGCCCGTGGGCTCTTCATTAAATGACTGCATATAAAAATGCACTGGTGAGAGGCATCTCTTTATCTCTTTGTTTCCCCCTTCCAGATCCTGTACTTCACAAACGCACTTTTTTCCAGTCATTCAGTGTAAAAGTACCTACACGCTTTCTGTGCTACATAGAGGTTCCTTTCCAGAACTGGATCTTACTGAAAAGTGTGTTTATTGAAAGTTTTGGCATACTGAAGCTGAGTATGTCAGCCCTGTTTCCCATCTCCCCTCATTGATGACTATATAGAGGTATTCTAGAAAATCACTCAGTACCCCTGTAAAAGATTTAAGTCTTATGCAGGTTTTTTTTAAAAAGATTGATGATTCCACCTGTATTCGTGAATCACCACATTCCTAAGCTGTTTATGGAATACCATAATCAAAGGTTTTGCTAAGGGAAAAGGAAGACAATAGCTGTACTGAAAGACACAATGGACAACTGTTAGTGTAACAGCAGGAGGGTTCTGCATAAATTGAGGAATTTTTCCATCTCATTCCGTTGCATTTCTCTGGGTTCTCAAGAAAATTGCTTTCATTTCTATGCCTACGTCCTGGTCCATCTGTTTTCTTGCTGCACCCTCTCTGCCACTCCAGCAAGTGGAAATGGGCTCCTGTGAGCTATACAAGACAAATGGGATTGCTGCATGAGGGAGAGCTGGCGTACCGAAGAGCCAGGTCACAGACAGCAGAAGAATGCTTAAAATCAGCACAATTACCTGCAGATACAAGGAAGGCGAGAAAGGCCAAAGAGAGAGGACTTAGTTTTTTATTTAGCATGGATACATTATATGGCATAATAGTGAAATCTCTTTTGTTTTATGCTTTGTGTCTCGAAATGAACAATACCTATTATTGCATTAGCATTGTACATGAGATTCAGTCTGAAAACTTCAAATCATTGCCTTATATTTTTTAAAAAACTCCTACCTTCCTCTCCACCCTGTTGCAGTGGATGGGGTTCTAGTATTAATGTCTGACCTGATAATCTAGATCAGATTTGGTCCTGGGGGTTGGACTAGATGATCTCAACAAGTTCCTTCCAACCTAAATGATTCTGTGATCTATGGACAGTAAGAGATTTGCCACTGTGAGAAATAAAGATCCATAAATTATTTGTCCCAGCTATGAAGCATCTTGTAGATTAGTGAAAGTGTGTCTCTGTTGCCTCATAAAAAAATGACTTTATTGCAGACACATAAAAGCAGGAGAGAAAGCTATCAAACCACTGTTTTAGTGTGGGATCACTTTAGCAGTCTGATCTTCTGTACATTATACCTACAATTATATTTCAACAAAAGGATGGTTTGATTCATTTGCTTAAACCACAGGAATAATTATTTTAACCTTCTCCATTAACCACAAATGAAAAAACAAAGCTGTGACACTGTGTAGTTCCCTGTCTGATGGCATTTTCTTTGGTAAAAGTGGAAACTTCCACTGTAAAGATCAGACAAATTTAGTATTAACGTTTTCTGTAAGTTTGTATGTTATTTTGATTTATATTTCCTTTAAGCAAACACTATTCTTGAGACTAACAATCCTAGGAGCACAAATTGGACAGGATAGCACTGGCCACTGTATCTCAGCAACTGATCCAAAATTTGAGTTCTTGGAGAAAAACAAGTAACTTTTTAATAAGAATTCACTGTAATCAGCTAAGAACAAAATATCTTGGTTTCCTGGGAGCTTGTACGTGGGAATGAGTTAGGTCTAAGGAAGTCCAAAGGTTACACAGTGGCCACTGGAATTCGTTTATGATTTTTTCTTTCTTTTCCCAACTCAAACTAAAATTTCAGCCAAGAACTTTAAAAGTAATGCATGAGTCTTAATTTCCCAGTGTCCGGCTTCTTCTATCTTGAAGAATCTTGGTTTTAGAAAATGAATAGCACATTTTCTAACAATGAAAACCCTTATGCCTAAATAGTGATAAATGACCCAAATTAGGGCATTCAGAGTCACTACTCATTTCAGAAAACCCTGAGAATAAAGTATTGTTTTCTACTTACTTTTTTCCCATGACCTACTAAGGCAATTGTGCAGTTACTACCTCCTTATCTATGTTATTTTTAGTAAAGTCAATGCCCAGAGGAGATAATGTATTGGATTAATGATATGTGAAATTGTTGTGGTTTAACCCTAGCTGGCAACTAAGCGCCACACAGCCACTCGCTCATTCCCCCTCACTGGGAGCGGGGAGAGAATCAGAAGGGTAGAAGTGGGAAAACTTGTGCGTTGAGCTAAGAACCGTTTAATAATTTAAATGTAACAATAATAACAATAACAATAATAATAATAATAACAGCAACAACAACAATAATGAAAAGGAAAACAACACAAGAGAGAGAGAGAAACAAAACCCACGAAAAACAAGTGATGCAACCACTCATCACCTGCCGACTGACACCCAGCCCATCCCCGAGCAGCGATCGCTGTCCCCCTGGCCAACTCCCCCCAGTTTATGTACTGAGCATGACGTCATACGGTACGGAATCGCCCTTTGGCCAGTTTGGGTCAGCTGTCCTGGCTGTGCTTCCTCCCAGCTTCTTGTGCCTCTCCTCACTGGCAGAGCATGGGAAGCTGGAGAGTCCTTGACTTAGTGTAAGCACTGCTCAGCAACAACTAAAACATCAGTGTGTTATCACATTATTCCCAGGCTAAGTCCAAAACACAGCACTATGCCAGCTACTCGGAAGAAAATTAACTTTATCCCAGCCAAAACCAGGACAGAAATATATATTGGGATTTTATTATTTTCTTTGGAACTATAATGCCTTCCTATGATCATTAATACTGAAATGATCTAAAAAAAGTCCCCAAAATGAAAAAAACAAGGCTTAAACTTTCTTTCTTGTCTCATGCCAAAGCCTGTAGAATCAGAAAACATGGGGATACCACTTTTTCGACTGCTTTAGAGACTTAGTGGCCTGCATTTCCTCAATTTTCAGCAGAACTTAAACTTCTAAATTATATGATGTTTGTGGTCTTTTACATTGTGTTATTAAGTCAGGATCTATGAACGCTTGTGGTTAGTTTCATGAAGTTCATTTGTTAGCCAGTATGAAGTGCAGTACAATTAGGTTATGTTAGCTAAATAAAAAAGGCAAAATTGTATTCAAGTATTTTTTAATAAAAAAACTGTCAGACTATTCCCTCTCCAGAGTTCATTCATGCAAAGAAAACAGCTAATATTTTAGACCCATACCTAATAGGGAAAAAAAGAATAATTTCTAAATCTGGAATAAGACAAACGTGGATACAATCCTTTGGGGCTTTGTTCCTGTTTCCTGTATAGAAGCTGTAATTTCTGCAGTATCCTTCCACTTCTTATTGCTTGTGTCTAGACATAAATTGACCATAAAACAATATTAATATTGTATATTGCCCTGGTTAAGCTTTTTTGTTTGGCATCAGGGTAGAACTTTGAACATTTTAATGGTACTTTCTGTAGCACAGTAGTCGTGAATGAGTTTATTTTAATGTAGGAATAAATTGGTTACTGAAGGTATTTTTATTATGCATCTCCTTGTAATTTCTGCCAAATAAACAAAATATTCCTCAGATAATTGGCCTATTAGACTGTCACTTTCTAACTATTTTTTCTATGCTGAATTAAAGGGCACATAAATCCTAAATTCTTTATTAGCGTGCTGACTTTGCAGAGTTTGATGGTAAATAAACTGGCACAGCATTAAAAGCTCCTTATTGAAGGAGGACAATATGTCTTTTTGTATCGACTTCTGCATGATTCAATTTTCACTAAGTATCACCATGACCTTTATAACAGCACCATGAACTTCAAAAGCCATTTTGCATGTGGTGGTTAACTTTCCCTTGTATAATGTGGTTTTAAAAATGATGACCTAGCCTTTCTAGACTTGATAAATGTGCAGCTGATAGTCCAATAATGAAAATAAAAGGTCTTCAGAAATGCTGGGAGCAATAATTAAACATTTTGAGAAGGGGTAAATTTATGGGATTAATTGCATGTAAATGATTTTCCAGTTTCCTCTGCAAATTATTTCATTTTTTTTAACTGAATGATGTTTCTTCTGTTTATATAAAAAAAGGTTTTGAGCCTTTAAGCATAACTTTGAAGTTATAAAATATGGTAACTAAATCGAACATCATAAGATATCTATTTCTATCATCCTAAATGTTGCTTTTGACTCTTACATTGAACTAATTTCTGTGGTCTCTGAGGGCTCATCTTCTGCTTCTTCCTCGTGCAAATGGTAATGATACATCAGAATGCTGCAATGCTGAGGGGACTTAGTTTACTCCTGCAGACGTTAAGTGTCAGGACTGACATTTGTACAAAAAGGCAAATCAGTACTGAGTGGACCTGAATTTGGGATCTAGGTGTTCAAAGACATGAGGTGCAAAACTCTTTCCTGTAATTTTCACTTTCCCCCAGAAACTATTGTGTAGTATAGACAAAAAATGGTACCACCATCAATGTACTAACTGGGTGGTGGCTCACAATCATGTGCAGACCATTTCCACTTCAATTTCACTCTTTATAATGCTGGATATTTTTCCGGAGGTCAAAATTTGATAAAGAAAGCTTAATAATTAGGGCAATAATGCCAAACACAAACACATTTTCAACTTTGCGTGCTTTTTTTTTTTTTAAACACAGGATGTTTTGGTTTGATTTTAGGTTTAGTTTTTGTTTTATTTAAGTTACTACTAAGACAAATGACTAAACTGCGTTGGCACAGAAAATCTACAAATGAGAGCCAAACTTCATGAGAGAATGTTTCCCTCTCGCATGCTTTGTAAATCCAAACATACA
The DNA here is from genome assembly GCF_047370975.1 of Nipponia nippon. NCBI lineage: Eukaryota > Metazoa > Chordata > Aves > Pelecaniformes > Threskiornithidae > Nipponia > Nipponia nippon. Next base: position 57,314,503 of record NW_028262290.1, on the reverse strand, counting down.
TGCAAAATACATGGAGATACTATTTCTGGCTGTGATTGGCAGAGAGTGCAGGACAGATGTGTAAGCAGAAGAAATTTCTGTCTGTATGGCAGATTCTCTTTGCTGTAAGTCTCACATAGTTTGTCAAGGTTTACTTCTTTAAACAGCCCCGGTGCCTGAGGTTTAGTGGTGATGTACAGAGTTTTCTTGACTACTGTGCTTACGACAATTATACTGACTAATGTGCACAGCATTTGTTAACCTTTCATTGAATTCAGAACAAACCTCTCTTCCTCAGAAGTAAAGTTTCAGAAGGTGATTTTCTTTTCATTCTGCTTCCCTCTTATTTCCCATGAATATATAGGATTAAACCCAGCCCTGTCTGTGAAATAATAGGGGTCTCTACAGTAGGACTGTGTGATTTATGCCAGGCAATTAAAATCAATTCCTAACCTACACGAGGCACTAAAAACTGAATTGCTCAACACACTGGGCTGTTGAGCACTGTGTGGTAGATTTTATTATACCATAAGTGCTTTACTATACTGTAAAAAGGAGAACGTAATTGCTATATACAACTAATATATCCAATTAGGTAAGGATAATGTTTAATAGAGCTTTTTGTTGGTTTCAGTTACAACTTGTGAGTTCAAAAGAGAAGCTGGAGTTGGGGAATTTCAGGATGCAGAGTGCTCTAAGTAGGACATACGCTTCAACAACATAGCACCAAATCTATCCTGCAAGGACGCGGTTAGTGTGTGTTTCTGCATTGACTGAAGTGGGATGGCAGTCCATAATTCATATTGATTCATTCTGATAACTGGGATAGCTGGAGGCAGTTACAACTTGTTGAAAGAGTGCTTATTTTTCCCAGCATGTGGCTCCTTAGACACGATCACGTCAGACTGTCTGTATCCTAAAAGCAAATATAGGAAAGCTTCTAATTTTTAAGATAACATGTGAGAACAGCCAAATATGATCACAATTGTTCCAGCGACTGCATCGCACAGGCCTTAAGTATTATTTTGTTATACCCCTGTGCAGCTTAGTGAAGACAGATTTCCCTACTTAGCTATTCTTTGCACAGAGTTATGTAGTGCTATAGCAATAGGACTGTGATAGATGCCCCGAACGTAACCTGGGTGTCTCCATGCATGTTAAGATGACAGATTTGCCAAGGTAAGCATCTGCCAAATCTTTGCTTGGAAGGACCGCTGAGAACTGGGAACTGGAGTGCCCAGAAGACCTCTTTTTGAGAATTATTTATTCAATGCTGGCTAAAAACTGCACAGAACATCCCCGAGGACAGATGAATATCCTTTTCTTGCCTCTCTCTGTTTCTGTTTTATCTCCTTTCTAGCCACCAGTCTCGACAGGCCAGTCGGACTCCCCAGCTTCTTTCTTAACCCAGTATCTCTATGGTGTGAGAACATCTTTCATGCTAAACTTTCACTGTTGCAAAGAGATAGGGTTTTTTTTTAGGAGGCGCATCAGGCAGGGGTATTGCCCAGCTAACGCCCACTCAGTTAGGTCCTTTAGAACCTTTTGCCTTTCTCATTTCTGGCTTTCACCTTACTGCCTAAGGATTTAATCCTAGTGGATTTGATAATAATGAAGAAAAAAAATGAAGAACATATGATACATTCACAGCAAAGTAGTGCATGAAATAAACCCATTCTTCTCTTTAGGACCCAGTTTTCAATGGGCACTGATAGCATGCTTACATAGTCACATGTGCAATTTATAGCATTTCCTCTGAAAAGATCCAGATACAATAAGATATGAGGCCAGCTTCCTTTTTTTTCTTTTTTTTTGTTCTAAAAATTTACCTGTTATTTGGGTTTTATTGTTCACTTGAGGATATAAAAAATGCAAAAAGGAGAGTAGCAGTCTCAAAGTTGTTTCTGCGTGCATATGTTTTTTACATAATATGAAATTATGACAGCTAAGTCCCCGGTGTGGCTGATTTATTTTTAAAATCTGCTTTCAGATGCGGATTCAGCATAAAGGAATTGATAGATTCATTTTCAATATTCCTCAAATTAAGAACTTTGGCACACCACGGAAATTCATGTGTGTCACAGCAGCATGGTGTTAGGCTATTTTATCTCCTTGCCTACTGACAATCCAAAGATGTCCCAGTGATGCTGATGTGGAGCAGTGCCTCTGTTCTAAAAAGGGACTCAAGTAGCAGAAGGTGTCTTGCGGCCTTCTTAACCTGAGAATGCCAGACTACAAGCTGGATGGCCCTCAAGCTGCCTGACAGCAAAGGCATTTCATTCCTGACCACGCAGCGAGGACTGTGCAGTCAAAGTATTCAGCAGAGGGGGAGAATCGAGCGCTGAGCATGAGCTACTTTCTCTGCCTCCTACAAGGTTCTTCTTATCGAGCCAGTTGGTTTCCAAGATATTTTTATTCACCGCCATTCTCCTCCTCCACCAAAAGACTGGGGCTAAAGCCAAAAATTCAGTGAATTCTCTGTGCTCTGCTCCAATGGGCACAACAATAACCTAGTTAATAATGTACTCAATGGCAGCAGTGCTGCCTGCCTGTGGTGTTTATGGCAGATACCTGTGCCCTTGGAGAAGACAGGGAGATTTAAAGAAGGGTGGGTTTTTCATCTTGAAGAGATTTCTTCTGTGCCACTCTGTCAGTGGTTTCAGGCTTGTCCCTGAACTAGGATCATTTATGTCACCCATGTGACATTTGAGGCAATACCTGGGCATTTGTCCTGTTTTATTAGTAGCTATGGCTCTGCTCCTTGCAATCACGGCTACAATGGTTTCTGCTCTCCCACTGTTGTCAATGCCAGAAAGCCCCCTTGCAGGTGAGTCCATAGCTGCTGTATCACAACTTCTGGGAAAGGATGTGGTGAGTGCTCAGGCTTCCCACTGCTTCTGCACAGTCCCCTCCAGCCACTCCACCAAGCCCCATTTTCCACAGAAGCTGTGGGTAGGAAACTGCCTTGTGGGAACACAGACATCCTGGCTAGGGCTGGTAACGCCAGCAGCAGCACAATGAAGGCCTCTACAGCGGGCCAGGGAAGCCAAGCGCACATCTCTTGCATACATTTTGATAAATTTGGCAATACATGACCTGTATCATCTAATGGGTTCATTTTGACTTGAGCAAAGTGTCCCTGATCTCACAAATCCTTTTCCTTATCCAAGTGAAGGCTTTTGAACACCACAGCAAGCAGTCTGTGGTCGTCTGTCTCTTAGCTCCGTTCTGCAAAGGCTTTGAAAGGTGCAGCAGGGCTGAGGCTGAGGACAGAGCTCCACACATCCACTACAGAGGGATTGCTTGCTCCAAGCTGGAGTGGGACAGGGAGAAGGCCACGTAGGGACCACAACAAGCTGAAATGGGATTCAGAATCATGGTGAGGCAACTGCTCCAGGCAGCTGTAGACAGGGAGACCAAAGCAGACTCGCAAATCATTACAAAAAAGCAGTTGCAGCCCCTGTACCCGCTTCTGCCCGGCCTCTCTTGGTTTTGGAGAGTGGTGTGCAGGGACAGGCACACTGGGGAAGTAGGGAGGGGGGAGGCTGGTTCTTTCAGCCTCCATTGCCTCCTGCTTTTAGCCAAAAGCAGTATATTGTTGGGTACAGGCACAAGTGCTGGCAGGAAGGTAGGAGCAAGATCTGTCTAAGAGTTGGACTTTGAAAGTGAGCTTCTGGAGTGGGGAAGTGCCCTTGGCTCTGTACCTGAACTACCTCTCCTGGAGAATGAAGGCAGGGAGGGAAGGAGAGAGAGAGAGGGAGGCACCACGAAATAGTCTGAATCTGAATGCAGTCGTAATATAGTCGGCTTATCCACTGCTGGCAGCAGTAAGCTCTCATTTCATTAGGTGAACTTAAAAATCTCTGGAGAGGTCATCACTTTCTCAGACTATTACTATATACATATATACATACAGGAGAAATATATATTTCAATAGAATACATATATTCTCAGAGTTTTACAAGAAGGTTACATATTCTTCTCGAAAGGAGAAAAGCTGTTCTTTTACACTGCTGGAAAATATGTCACATTTCTCACTCTCCAAGCCTTTGCTAGCACACAAAACATTATTCTTCTCTCAGTGGCCAGGTTGTCTGTGTGAGTTGATGACAGTAAACCTCTGGCTATCTTCATTTGGTAATTACTTCTCTCCACTATTTTGCTTTGTTTTCATGGGAAAGGGCTCAGGAAAGTGAATTTACAAGTGTAGTAGCCCAGGGTTTTCTGTGTATATGCCCGAAGAAGGAAGCCAGGATCCCAGGTCTCCATGGGTAAGGGTGGAACAGCCAGGGATGAGTCTCTGGCAGGATACTAGGTCCAAGGAGAAAAGGTAGTTTCAGGGAACGGTAAGCACAGAGGGAGTAATCCAAAACTGGATGGTACTAATGAAAATATGCTTGCACATGCATCTAGAAAAGAGCTACTATTTGATCTTCCCTGTATCAGAGCCATTATGCTTACAAATAAGGAGTTCATTTCTTATTTAGCACAGAAACTGTCTTTGTACTCATTTATGTCAGTTGACTCCATGCCCTGTGTTTAAAATGCTCCAAGGCTAGAATAGCTGTTTTCCTGGAGTCATATAGCAATACACATTTCAGCACCAATTCAACTTAGCTCAAAAAAATAAAGTAATGCTAGTCTGGAAGCTAAAATACTAAATTGTATTTTCCCTCTGTAGTCAGAGTTTGGTCTGTGGAGTATCAACTGTTTAAACTTAGTGACATTTGGAAAGTAAGAAATGTATTTTCTACTTCTGTGAAAGTCATCCGACAAGGAACCCAAGCATTTGGTTCTCTGATGTGAAAACTACAATATTCTGCACAGCTGGAAGGTAATGCCAAATGTCTTCCTCTTCTGGACCACTTCTCAGGTCTATAGAAATATCAGGTCTTCTACACAAAGAGAAAAAATTGACAGTCTCGTAAAATGTGTCTTGCAAAAATTGTTTCTGAGTTTCTGCAGGGAAAGGGTCGTACTCTTTTCTGTTGGTACATTCAGATACAAACTGAAAAATGCTAAGTGTAAGGGAAGAGGGTTAAAAATAAATTTGAAGTACAAAAAAAACCTAATAAATTGGGTGAATACAGAAAAATTCTGACAGACTACATAATTAAAAAGGTTTATTTACCTTCTTCTCTGTGACCAGGAGTATAGAAAGCCCAAAGGGGGGAGAAGTGGAATGAAAAACAATATTCTGTTAATAACCCAGCTGGTACAGACAAAGGAAGTGTCTGTGAGAGAGAGCAGAGGGGATGTGGGAGAACACTGCCTGCTGTCTCTGCGTTTCCTAGTAAAAACTTAGCAGAATATTATGCCTGTATTCCCTCTAACTCCACATTCTGGGGAGATGCTGTCAGCACCTTTCATGACCCAATGCACTTGGTATCTCGGCCCCAGTAGGTCGCTGGTCACAATACACTTTTGGTGAATGTTTTATCTCCTGGGGCAAGCACAGAACTTGAGTCTTTCATTCCTTTCTTTCATCTCTTTGAGCCATAACCTGTTCCTTGAAGTCATTGTTGTCATGGGATTTCCTTTTGGTGACCACAAACTGCATTACCAAATTGCACGTTTTGCCACCATAAGCAATTCTTACAGTTTTCTGCAGCCATTGGAAAGTGCATTACTAACGAGGAGCATGAGTGGGTCGAATAATTTCCTCTTGCTGCTTTTGCAGCCTAGAAGATTTGAAAATGCGAAGGCAGCTCCTTATTCTCAGAAGCATATTCGTCTAGTCTGTTGGTATCAGGTCAGGATTAACCTGGCATGCTGATATAAGTTCTTTCAAGGAAATTTAGATCTAGATCTAAATTCTGATATTGTGTGATCACCTTATGTTTACATCTGGGCAGCAGCTTCATCCAGAAGACATGAGGTAGAGGCGGAACTAAGCCACCTGCTAATAGGAATCTATTATGTCATGCCAATGTCCTCAGCATCTTCCTTTTTTTTTTTTTTTCCTCATTGTGAGTGTGTGTGGCTTGAACACTACCCATCTGTATGGACCTGATGGTGGTCAGGATGTGGGGTGGCTATGGGAAAATCCGAGGAAAAGCAGCAAACTGGAAGGCAGCTAGCACGGTTTCATAGACTGTGTTGATTTAAACAAACACGTCCGTGGCATGGAGCTGCTTTAATGCTCAGTACTTTCAGAGGGGAAGACGAGGGCATGGAAAGGGAGCATAATATGAACGTCCTCTTCCTTTGATGTTCATCTTACAGTCTCTTTAAAATGAACACCAAAGTTTGATGGCATTTTCAGCATTCATTTAAATAGATTGAAATGACTCTGAGCCACTCTACTGTAAAATCTCTGCCGTTTTGAAAGGCATGGGGCAGCCCTGCTGAAAGTCAGAAAAAAAGAGAGAACAAAGAACAGCTACAATAAATAATAACTCTGTGAAAAAAAAACCCACCAGAAAGACTGAGCGCCTGCCACCATAAACATTATTTTACAGGAAATGACAGTTCCGTAAAAATATTGGGAATAATTCTCTAAGGGAGGGAGAAAAACAACAAACCCTTTTCAATTTTAGAATTGCCAGTGATGTCAAGGCTAAACCATTCCTGTCTTGTGATCTTGACTAGATGGTCTCTGAGTACAAGTGCTGCAAGAATATAATGTGACTCTTCCTGTAAGACTGGATCCGGCAGCCCTGGTCCAACCACGGCCTGTACAGTGTGGCTGCTGATCATGTTAGCAGCTTTTGTGCCTTATTACAGCAGCTCATCACGGAGAGGCACAGCTGCAAAGAGCTGTTTGCTTAGGGTTTGAACTCTGTTTTAAAGACACTGCTCCTTCAAACATGCTTTTGAAAACATTGTGTGTCCAGAGAAGGGCAACGAAGTTGGTGAAGGGTCTAGAGCACAAGTCTTATGAGGAGTGGCTGAGGGAACTGGGATTGTTTAGTCTGGAGAAGAGGAGGCTGAGGGGAGACCTTATTGCTCTCTACAGCTACCTGAAAGGAGGTTGTAGTGAGGTGGGTGTCAGTCTCTTCTCCCAAGTAACAAGCGATAGGACGAGAGGAAACGGCCTCAAGCTGCGCCAGGGGAAGTTTAGGTTGGATATTAGGAAAAACTTCTTCACCGAAAGGGTAGTCAGGCGTTGGAACAGTCTGTCCAGGGAAGTGGTTGAGTCTCCATCCCTGGAGGTATTTAAAAGATGGGTAGACATGGTGCTCGAGGACATGGTATAGTGATGGACTTGGCAGTGATAGGTTAACGGTTGGACTCGATGATCTTAAGGGTCTTTCCAACCTTAATGATTCTATGATTCTATGATTCTATGCTACCTGCATGCCTTAATGGTTGGCACCTGCATTTTGGGTGGGTGTTAGCTGCAGATCTGTGACTGGGTGCATGAGGCGAGTAGGAAGGGGAGAAGAGGGGAGACTCAGAGTAATGCCTGATGTAAATCCCGTCCTCTCCATATGAACAAGCCACATTACTGCAGAGGTGATGGATGGCGTGCACCCGTCCTAGATATGCAATGCCTCTGAGGTGATACGTATTTCACACAGACACACAAAAGGACTGCAATGATTTCTGTCCCTGCAGCTTGGGCAGTTTGTTCGTTAGACAACAATTGCTTCTAAAAATTGGGCCTAAGCCTTGAGTATGCTGCTCATGACTTTCTTACGCTCAGGTAACAGTCAACACTGGCACCTAGAAGCTCTGCACTAATTTAGAAGCATGTGTTTCATTAAATACTCCAGCCTGTATGCAGGGAAAGTGCAAACCAAACACGGTTTATAGGGAATTCACTTCCTATTTTTAGACTGCTTTACAAGTACATTTTTAAGTAAGAGAACTGATGTTTCCCCCACAATAGTGGTTTAATAACTATACCAGCCATGAATTTGATATTGATAATAGCTGTTTTATTATTAAAAGATGCTTTTGAGGCATTTCACAGCTTTTTGTGCCATTATAAGTTTTGCAATGAGCCATTTGATTACGGTCTTTGTAAAAGCTTTTCTTGCAAGGAGGAAGCTTCAAAACAACGCAAAGACAGGGGAGAATAAGGAAAAACATTTCTCTAAATAGAAACTGAAGCTCATTCCTCTTAGCTAGTGTGTTTTCATCTGCAAAGAGACATGCACCATATGTTTAATAAAAAATCTGATCCCAAACAAAGAGTTCCTATCCTCCTCCATGGGTTTTAGTTCTGTACTCTGCAAATAAACAGAAGCCACTTTGATATGGGTATGGAAAATAGTGAGAGGAGAACGGCCTGGAACATAACTACTGCAAAGCTATTTGTAGGTATTTTGCAAATACATAGAAGAGATTGGAAGAAGGGGAAAGACTTTTCCCTTCCCATGTATACTCGTAAATGCAAGGGACAGGAGGAGTTAAGGGAAGGGCAAGGAGTAGATCTTCCTGCCTTGTCCCTAGAACAATAAAGCTCAGCTCTGCCTCCAATTTGTGTGATATTTGAAGCAACTCATTCTCACTCTGTGCTCAGAGTGGTTGAGCCAGATATCTCGCTGTAGTTATGGAGGCACCAGTCCCAGGTCTAGGCGAAATCCTAGACTACAAAAGCCAACTATAACTACAAAAGCCAACATGTTTGTATCACCTTGGGTAAGGTGATCAAGTGTAAGGTTTCGTCATGTTCAACTATGTCCCTCCTTATTGAAATAAAAATATGCCACACAATGACAGTAGCAGCATTTTACTTTTTATAGGCATTCCTCCCTCTGTCTTTTCTGTTTTGTCTTTCTAGTCCCTGTATTACAGCAAGAATAATTTTTTTTTTAAATTGCTTTTGCCTCTCTTCTGAAGGAAACTTGTAGGAAAGGGACAGAATATTATAACTGATCTTCAGTTAAAATGTCATGGTGCTTTTCATAATTGTTCAGGATTTTTCTGAGCATGCAGAAGAAGTGAATGCAAATTGCATGATGAGATTCATCAGTGGGACGTCAAGCATTCGCCATTTGCAGAAAGTCCATGCAGTGTTTTGCAAAAAAATATAGTCATCAGCTTGGTTGCCCAGGTGAAATACACACATGGATAGCACTATGCCACTGAGCTTAATTTCCTTTATAAGACTGTTTGCTCTAAATTCAGGGATTCCCCTAATGTCCAAACTAAACTCTGGGCTGATCAAAAACTGTTGCCCTCCACTGTTGCATTTTTGATGGCAGATGTGCTGATTTCTCTTTCCAGCTGAGCTGAGTTTACCAAGAACAGGCAAGGATGCAAAGGGCGTGTTTGCACAGCCTAACATCAGGTATCCAGGGCTCTAGGCCAATGATGGAAAACCTCACAGCCCAGGATGCTACTATGCATGGGAGCTGGGGAGTCTTGGCAGCCTGCTGCCCTACTGCCCCTAAGGGATTGTAATGGGCATGTAACCCAAGAAGAGCACTCACTGTCATCCCTCTAGTCTTGCTAAGGAGTTAGTGGAGGGAGAGATGAGCATCTTCAGGAAAAATCCAGCACTCCCAAAACAGGAGTTCAGCTGCCATCTAATTTTATGCTCTGGATTGCCCTCTGGAGGTGCCTGCAGTTTTCTGTTAACTTTATTGGAAGACTGGGCTCCCAAGTTGAGTGATGAAAATATCCATAGGGCATTCATATGTAAAACTTACCCAGATCTAATCTTTACATGTGCCCACTTCAATAATAGAAACGTCACCATGTGAGCAGAGGCTTGTGCAGCAGCACAAGCACCTGGGAAAGTGTAGTGGTGCAGATCCTTTGGCCTCACTGCTCATGCTACATGCGTGTTTTGGGGCTGGGAACCACCTACACACGCCCTGTAGGAGTAGGACAGATGCAACAACTTGTGCCTGCATTGTTGCTGTTCATGCCACTTGCAGGCAGATGCCTCATGGATCTGTCACACATGCGTTGCCTGGATCCCAGCACATGTCTCTGCAGAAGAAAAAAAATAAAACAAACCTGAGCAGTTGGTTTATAAAACCCACAATGTCAGAGAGGTGCACAACATTTGAATCTGATACTGTGGAGCCCCTTGTGCTCAAGATGGACTTGACCCTGCTGTGAATGATAACGAACCGTACTCACAAATTGAATCCACTTGCCATATTAAAACCTGCATTTCCATTTCTACTGGGCAGCTCCAACAGTGTCTTCAGTTACTGTTGTCTTCTTTTCAGATAGATTTTAGTACTGTTGAGTGCAGAAATATAACTGGAAAAGAAAAATACAGAGTTAATGGGATAACATAATAAGAACTACCAGGGTAGGTACAAGTCCTCAATAGTTAGCTTAAAGGACATTCCCAGAATGGATTCCAAAGCTTTTTGTTTATGCTCTCTCTATAATGCAAATGGAAAATTTTACATCTTTGGATAATGATCCAAAAGACTCAGAAGCAGTGAAAGGAACCTTCACTAGCTACCATTGCAAAACACTAAAAATAGGGCTGCATCTAGAATTCTGTTGGTTTGGGTTTTTTTTATTTAATGAAACCAGTATGGGGGTGCCTATGCAGGATCCAAAATATTTTCCCTGGTCACATGCCTGCATCGATTGCACATCTAAATCTCAGTTTGTACCCCAGACCATAGGAACATGTAGAATCATAGAATCATTTAGGTTGGAAAAGAACTTTAAGATCATCGAGTCCAACTGTAAAGCTAGCACTGCCAAGTCCACCACTAAACCATGTCTCTAAGTGCCACATCTACCCATCTTTTAAATACCTCCAGGGATGGGGACTCAACCACTTCCCTGGGCAGCCTGTTCCAGTGCTTGACAACCCTTTCAGTGAAGAAATTTTTCCTAATATCCAACCTAAACCTCCCCTGGTGCAACTTGAGGCCATTTCCTTTCATCCTAGAGAGAGGACAATATTTAGATTCTTTGCATTTTTATTTTTTAGTCTATAATGCAATGCTGAATCAAACCGGTGTCTGAACGAAGAGTTAGAATTGAGCTTTTTTTAAACAAAAATATTAATTAGGATTCCATCCTGTGCACTCCAGTCATGTGCTGCGTAAGTTTTGTATTCCTTTTCCAGTGGCGTTCTTCCTCTTATGAATGAACATTGTTTTTCTAAGACAACCTTATCCTCTTGTGCCATGAAACAGATGTGTTACAAGCAGTGGCATTACAGGTTTTCTTACACTGGCCAATGTCCTTGCCCTTTGCCAGCTTTGACTCCTTGGCTTGGAGCAGAGTTTGCAGTCCATGCCTGTTGTCCAGGCCATCAAGGATGTGAGCAGGGGCTAGCTGTCCAGCCCTTGGTGTAACAGGATTTTTGAGAGCTCAGCTTGACGCTCTCTCCTTAGATCAGTGATAGTTCTTTGGAGTTGCTGGATTTTCTCTACTAAAGAAATGTCTGTCTGACCAACCGCAGAAACAGTCCCTGTAAATGAATTAACACAGTGATTTTTTTTCTTTAGCTGTCAGGCAGCATGCGTGACTTTCCCATTTCACCTCAAAGCGGACTAAATTTCTAACATTATTATCTAATTGTAGCACTGGTCATTGGAATGGAAAAGTATTGTTACTTGTTTTTCCATTGTTGGTGGCTCTGGGGACAGATACCCCTATCCAAATGTGTTAGTTTTAAAAATTATTTTTAGACGTACGCTACTATACAGAGCGACCCTGCCAGGTATTCCCTCTTTTGCCTGGAGCTATTCATCAGCTGACTTCCTCTCCTGCTTCTTCTTGGCTCCCCCTTTCCTACCCAAGACAGAGATGAAACACACGTGTGCGCACACGAAACCATTTCCTTCCCTTCTCTTCCCCATTTTGCTGTTCTCCTCCCAGCCCTCTTTCTCCTTTAGTTGCTAAGGGCTTCTCTCAAGGAGCTTTGTCCTGCAGGGACAGAAAAATAAGGAAGGGGGAGAGGGGAAGGGCTGTGTGTCTGCTCACCCGTTAGGCGACGGGGACGGGGCATGCCAGAGCACTAAGGAAGGGCAGCAGCTTTCCTAGCAGAGCCCTGCTGAAGCCATTTCCCTTTCCAACCCAAAACTCCCGTCTGCTTCCTTACGTTGCGGAGCCACTTGAGGCTGCCTATGGTGTGGTAATGACACAGATGGGATTCGGAAGGACTTTTTCAGTGTCCGTTTAAAGGGAAGGGAGAGGATGTTGCTTCTCCAGTCCTTTTGGAGAGATGGTGTTGCAATAGTAGGCTCTGCAGAAAGGCAAGGAGGGATGAGGTGGAAGAGATGTGGGGAAACTGAAAACAGACAGTCAGGCTGGAGGCATTTCATTGTCTCACTAAAAGGGAGTGCTCCCTGCCCGCAAGTCCCAAGTGAGCGAGGAAGAGTGTTTTCAGGACATGCCTGCCCACTGTCCAGCTGTCAGGGACGATGCACTTCAGTCACAGTCAGCCTAAACTGGATCCGAATTAAGGACCTGGAGGAGTTAGTGGTTTCCTTGATTGCGTAGGCTCAGCTGGAGGAAGGAGTTCTGGCTGAAACACAGGTGTGTGCAGCGATGTCTGCTCTTTCACTTGGGTAATAAATCTATTATTTTACTGTTATACTGCTCCGCGGAGAATTCTGGTTTTGGTCCAGTGTGCTTTGGGATCTGCTGAGCCTCATTTCTCGTTGCTCTAAGCTGATGCCGCCAGCAGAAGTGTAAATTGCGACGGTGCTTCTGTGATGCAAAGGCCTGGCTCTCCGCTGGCTACTAAACTGAATGTAACTCATATCACCACTGCAGCGGAGCAAAGTTGACAGCCATTACCAAAGGAGTCCAGAGCAATGTTTTATGTTTTTATTCCAGCTAGCTCAGATCTGTTGCATAGCTGTGTGTTTACAACGATCTGCGTAGGACTGTCTTGGAACTGCTTCATTTCATCGCGCACTTTATGATCACTTTGTAATTAGCCAGAGTCAAGCCAATAATCTCACTTACAGAGCATAACCAAGAATAATTGTACTTTATGTCATTCTTCCAGACTTGTTTTAAAATTGTCTTAAAACGACACTTGAAATGCAAATGTATTTAACAAATACACTAAATGGTTAATTTTTATTCAGTGACAAGTAGGAAGTTTATTACTTGTGTTTTTTTCAGATTGAAAATTAATCTTGATAAGCTATGTTCTTATAATAGACAGTTATAATTATGTGACGTGCCTGTTTGTTATTTGAGAGTCTGCTCATGCTTGGACACTCAACATGCAGGGGAAACTTCATAGTTCATTGTTTATTGAACAATCCTTTCCAACTGTTGGGCAATCTTTTTCAAAATTCTTTCAATATGTAAAATGTGATTACACGCAGGCAGGTAACCATGCATGCTGAATTAGCATTATTTTCCCTACTTTTTTTTTTTCACTACTGAAGAGTGGTGCTTAAAATTCCCTGGCATATTTTGCCCCAGAAATCTTAAAATACTAATAATCTAATTAGAAACTTTTAATAGTACTAATAATCCTTCCCTGTGCTATCACTTGCAAGGAAACAAAACAGTGGCTCATCTGCTGAAATGTATTTGATTTGAAAAGAGCAAACATAATTAATGTATAATTTCTAAAATTTGCTCCTGATATGAGTAAATTCACAGGTATATAGTGTCAGAGCTCCATGAGAAGATCCCACTTTCACCTTGGCTAGCCTCTCTTGTTAATGGATCTCAGAGAGCTTTCCTGTCTTATTGATTCAGCCGCACGATGCATGCAGGAGGAGCTCGGAGATGTGTTTCCATCAGTTCAGTCAGCAGCTCTGTTTCGTTAGTCCTCTGCACTGACCACTAGTCAATTCCATTTTTCTAATCACTCATTATGGATACTGCTCCTAACAGTTAATTTCTGATATATGTGGAAGTGTTCAGTAGTCAAGAACAGATTTCCTTTCTAATTGCAGCTAAAGTTAATGACACCTTGAGATACCATTTGGATTCTGCCAGCTTCGATGTCCTACAAAATGTGACTAAACTAGAACTGCTTAAGCATGCGACAGATCTCTCCTATTGTGTTTTACATTATTGTCAGGTAAAGATAATTATGTTTTGATGCTTCCTAATTGATCAGATCGTAAAACCCAGCAGAACAAGACGAGCAATCAACAAGGGTTTCTATAAATAGATACTTACTGTGCAAGACAAAAATTCTAGACAGACCCTGTGACATGAATGGTGAAGATTAACAAAGGCTAGGAGGGGAAAAAAAAAAATCAGACCTTTCGTAATGCATCTGATTTTAGAAAGTTTTCTGCAAACCCTGTGCCCAGTTCTAAGTCAGCTGAAATGAGTGGTGAAATTACGGATTAATGAATTGAAGATAAATGAAGCATGGGGGAAATTTGGAGGCTCCTAGGAAAACTTGCCTGCTCTGCTGGGGCAGCCAAACGTTTCCAAGGATGCCTACTCAGCATACATTTGAGTGGAATGAATTTCCTTATTGTAAGGCAAGACAAGCTAATCATTTAAGAGGATAAAATAGTTACTGACTACTGCTGGTACTGGGGAGTTAAACTGACTCTGAACCAAAAGTCAGTTTGAACTGGTTTTTTTTAACATTTCTTGAACCAGAACTGAACTTGAATGTTAATTTGAAGTTTAGCTGACTTCATGCTGGAAGTGAACAATAACAGCTTCAGTCAGAGCTGAATGTGAACTAAGCTGAAAAACTGAATCGCTTGACTCCTGGTGGGCCACTGCAGGCTGTTCCCCCAGCTGCTGACAGGGCTGAGCAGGAGGCGGATTTCCAGAATAGGTAAGAGGAGCAGGATGTTTTCACGTAGTCTTAGGGAGCATGGATCAAGAGACATAACACACTAGTTAATCATCACAGTAAATGTTAAAGCCATTTCCTTCCCCACAGGTCCCCAAAGCAGGACTCTCGTATTGTAAAAATAACAAATATAAACCAGCTTTGTACAGCAGTGATTGCCCTGAAAAGGCTTCAGTAACTTCTCCTGCCTCGCAATGGGACCTAATGACTTGCCGCTTCTTTGTACAGGGGAGTTGTGTTTCTTCAGCTAGTTTAGCACTCATTTATGGAGCTCACCAACTGTATGGGTTGTGTACATGTGTATATATACACATATATGTATATATACATACATATGTGTGCGTGTATATGTATTTACCCATACACAAGCCCTTGTTTATGTTATCCCAAGTCTGTGGATGTTAAAACAATGCCATGAGTTCATGATTCAAACAGACAAACAAATAGGATAGCTGAGGCAATTAGAAGATGTTTCTGAACAGCGCTATTTTGGACAGTCAGTCAGCTCAACACCGTTAATTTCAATCAGCAATTCTAGTTGATTGTGTTCTACCTAATAGAATCAGTGACACACTATATTCTGGACTTTTTTCCCCAGTAATTCTCTTGGCCTCTGAACTCTATTAACTGCATCTGATTTTGCATATTGGATGAAGCAGGGGCAACTTTTTTCCAAAATTCCCCCAAGTTATTGCTACAAGAAAGCTGAGAAGGTGAGCTGGAGCAAACCTCTTAATGGCTGAAGTTTGTTCTTTTATTCTTCTTCCCTCTCTTCATTAAGACCTCCTCAACCTCCCTGCTGCTAAAATGTTTTCACCTAAGGCAGGTGTTACACACCTGGTGATAGGGGTCTGAAATCCCGGTGGTTGAAAAGAAGGTAAAGAAATGCTGGTAGGTGGTGAGGTCGCTGTGTCTGCTGCTAGCACCGTTACTGTACGCTGTAGGAGTCGCAGAGCCTGGCAATTTCCCCTGGTTTGCAGAGGGAAAGAGAAAAACTGTGTGGCTCACAGGGTGATCTCACTAAGCTGTATGTCCTTAGGGAAGAAGCAGCCCTCCTGCTTTATATTCAAGTTGCTTTTTATGTCCCTTGCAAAACTGGTATCAGCTAAATAAACTCCTGGCTATCGTCTAGATACTGTTCTCTATTATGTGCACTTAATTCAACAGACAATTTCCCCATTAATTCAGTTTCTCTTTCTGCATTACCTATTTTAGTCAGAGTCCTGTGTTTTATTGTTTCCATGCTGGCTAATAGCACATCCCCAATTTTCAGGTTAACGCATTTACTGTTCCTGTCAACAGCTGAACTACAGAAGGCGTACACGATTCTCGGTAAGGCTTCACATATTTTTTTATACTTCTTACCGCTACAGAGGTATGGTTGGACGATGGATGTCTCGTTGGTCTCTGAAAATTATGTGTATGCAAACAGTTAACTCCCGGCAGCTGTGGGGAAGAAATGTTGTCATTTACACGAAAGACGTTTTAGCCAAAAGGTGGCACTGCGGCTGCATAGATTTTGCAGCAGATGAGCAGTCTGGCGGAAGGTAACAAGCCACTTAACACATGTATTTTAACTCCGCTTTTCATACCTTGCGAACGGTAAGTCTTGAAAACCGGCTAATTATTTCCCAACCATTAGAACCAAATCAGTGCTTCAGGAAGCAAGCAATTTGGTAACTGTACTGTAAAAGTAATAAATACTTTATCCTTGCTTTAGCGAAGCTGAACGAGTGAATAAGAAGACCCGATCAATATCTGAAAATGTGCTCCCAAAGTGTACAGAATATTTCAGCTATTCATGTAGCCCATGCATGCAGACTGCTCCTACTAACTGCTCGCTTCGTAGCCTCTGAGGCAAGGAGAGCTTCCCTAGTAACTTTGAGTTTTTGAGACAGATCCTGTGGTCCTAAAGCAATGCTCGGGTTGACTTTCCCGTGGGCTGATCAGATACTTCATTAGCAGATCAAGTACTACTCGATCCTAGCGTTTTACCATCTACAGACATGATCACTAGGCGTATTCACAAAGATCGATGTGTACAGAAACCTACGCCAGAAGACTGAGAATCAGATACCCGGGCTTGGTTCACCGTTGAGCTGTCTGGGTGAGCCGCGCTGGGCCCGCGTGCAGGAGGGGAAGGAGCCAGCTCCCCAGGCTGTGCCCCGCCGCCGAGTTACGGTGTCACATTCACCCTGCTGGGATGGGGCTTCGCTACACTCTCCGCTAACGCAGACTGATGTTACATTTGAACTCCACACACACGCTTGTGTCCGAGTGCGAAATGACCGTAGGTACCTCTTCAGAGGAGGCTTGGGCTCTTTGTGAGATGGGTCCTTTTAATGGACTCGTTAGGCACATTGAATTAGCGTCTGTAGTTGATTTTTCTTAGCTTTCCTGAGCATTTTCATACATTTAAGTCTGGAGTTCTTTACTTTCCAAACGTTCTAGTATCAGAGTCAGTGAGCCTGTTATATCATATTTGAGTATTTGAATAATTGCAGTTATTCATAAAACAAAAATCAGATGTCCACATGGCTCAACACATATCATTTGAACCCCCAAAACACAAAGTTTTTCTTTTTTCTTTTTTCTTTAAAAGGCCCTTTGTATTTTCCTGCGTCACACTCAAATTTGCAAACTTTTTCTCTGCAACAAGGATATGAAAATATTTTTTCTTGAAAAGCACAAGAAAGAAAATGATGCTCGAGTAATTGTAAGAGTCAAAATGCCGGGACTTCAAGAGCAGATCTAAGACTTCTTAGGTTTGAAGTAAGACTGGACGAGGTCCTTCACCAGGGAGAAGCACCGAGAGTTTATGTTCAGGACCACAGGGTCGCCGCTCCCGCTTTCCCCTACTCCCAATCTCGCACGAGAGCGAAGAGTTACCTCCAGCGCTGCCCCCGCGAAGAAGATGTTGCCTCATTTCAGTGGGATGGATTGCAATACATTGCCAAAGACTAAATGGATTTTTACTTGTGTTAATAACAACGCGAATAACTTTCTATTTTATGGCATGGCTATTACAACCCAAACTATCAAGTTTATTCAGCAGACGCACAGGGACGCACCAGCTGAGCCTTGAAACTGCCCCTTTAAACCCACAGCGCTTCCCAACCAGCGCCGTATTTTAAAGGGCAAAAAGCTTTCCAGAAAACTCAAATACATTCCAGCGGCCGCAGATTTTTTTTTTTTTTTTTTTTTTTTTTTTTCCAGGCTACAATTTTCTCGTGGACCTAAAACGCGCTGCTGAAACCTGGGGCGGGAAATGAACAAACGACTGAAAGCCGCTCCCCTACTCAAGAAAAAAAGAAAACACGAAAAATTGAAGTGAAAGAAAAAATCACGTAAAAAAAGATACTCTGGGGGAAAAAAAAAAAAAAAGGGAAGCAGAACGCAACGCAAAGTGAGGCGTTGAGGCAAACCGCGAAGTTCGCGGGGCGGGGCGGGGCGGGGCGGGGCGGGGCGGGGCGGGGCGGGGCTGGGGGGCGGTGGGGCGCAGGGGCGCGCAGGCAGCGGGGCGGGGGCGGGGGCGGGGGCGGGGGCGGGGCAGGCAGCGCGCGGCCGGCCCCCTGGCGGCCCGGCCCGGCCCCGGCGGGGCGGGGCGCGGGGAAGTTTCATCGCGCGGGGCGCGGGGTGGCGGCGGCTGGGCCCGCGCCGTCGGGGCGGCGGGCGGGGGGGGGGCCGCTCCGCGCTGCCGCGCTGCCGGCGGGGGCGGGGGGGGGAGCCCCGAGGGGGCGGGCGTGTGCGTGGCCCGGGCCCGGGGGGGCGCGGCGCGGCGCTGGTTGCAGGGGCTGCCGCCGGGATGCGGCGGGAGGCGTGAGACGGCGCGGCTGAGGCGAGGCGAGGCGAGGAGGGGACGGGCGATGCTCCGCCGCCGCGGCGGCTCCGCGCACGGGCGGACCTAGGAGCGGCGGTGGCGCGCAGAGAGGGACGGCTCTCCGGCCGGCTGGCCGCGACCCCCGCCCCGCCGCGATGGCCACCGAGGTGGTGTGCGGGCTCACCTTCCGGCTGCTCCTGCCCGTGTGCCTGACTGCCGGTACGTCCCTCCCTCCCTCCCTCCCTCCCTCCCGCGCTGGGTCGCCGGGCGGGTGCGCCTCCCGGGGCCGCGGCACCGTCCCCGCCGCCCGCCGGGCCGGGGGCTCGGGGGATGCTCCGCGCTCCGTCCTCTCGGCTGCTCCCGCGTTCCGCCGTTTTCCCAAGAAACTTCAAACTCCGTAGCTCACCCCTGACTTCTTAGATATTTCTTGCTGCTGCTGCTATTATTATTATTCTTTTTTCGTTGCGGTGCGGGGCCGCGCGGCTCTTCGCTCGGAAAGGCTGCCGCCCGCTCCGCGCCCCGCGCCGCCCCGCATCCCCGGGAAGGCGTGAGAGAGGGCCGGGCTCAGCGCTCGCCCTCCGGCCCTCCTGGTCCTTCTGCCTCCTTAGGGCGCTTTGTAAAAGCGGGGAGTGGGCGTCTTCCAGAACGAGCAGTTCTCTAATTGACGGAGGTTTTCAGGAGGGAGATCTTTCTTATTTTGAGAGAGAGAGAAATTTCGGTTTGTTAAATCGCGTTACTTAGCAGGCAGCCATTCAAGAAACGAATTATTTTTGGATGGAGAACTGCGGTGTCCAGCCGTGGGTGAATATGTTAATACTAATCCATGCCCTCCGCACAATTTGAAAATAAAACTCGGAAGAAGCAGCGATGCCTCGTTAGGTCGGCAGGACGACGAAAGCCGCGGTGGCGGAGGGCGGCTCGGCCGGGCGGCCGGGGCGGTGCGGGGCTGCGGGGCGGCAGGCGGGAGAGCGGGGGCCGGGGACGGTGCCCGCCCGCCGCACGGCGCGGAGGGGAACCCCTCGGCGGGCAGCCCCGCGCCGCGCATCCTCCGCGGCCGGCGGAGCGGGGCCGGCCGTACCTTGCGCCGCCGCCGCGGGGCTCCCGGGTCGGTCCCGGCCGCCGCCGCCAGCGCCTTCCCGGCCGGGGGCTGCGGGGGCCGGCTCCCACCCGCGGGGGTGCAGCTCTCCGGGGACAGGGCCGCCCCGCGGCCCCCCGAAAGGCGCAGCCTGCCCGGGGCTTTGCCCTTGACGAGCCCCGTGGTGGCCCGGGCAGCGCCTCTCGCTGGCACCGCCTTCCCGCCGCCCTGCCCGGCGGCGCCCCGCGCTCCCGCTCCCGCTCCTGCCGCCCTCCGCTGCCCCCGGCGTCTCCTCCGGGGAGGAGGGCGCGGGCCCATCTTCAGCCCCGCCAGAGGCGTGCGGGACCCGAGCGGCTCCCTGCTGCCTCGCGGTGTGCGGCCCCTCTGGCTTTCCGGGACTGGGAGTGAAAATGCCCTTTTTTTCCCCATCGCTTTGCTTGAGGCGATGCTGCTCGCGGGGTTGTACGAAGGGTGAGATGGAGGCAGCTTTCCAGCCCGCCACCAGCACCTGCACCCGCTTTCTGCCCGTGGCTTCCCTGCAGGTGCCTGACCCTGTGCTTGGTGGCCACAGTTCCCCGGGCCCACGGCAGCAGGTGAGGGGCCTCTGCCTGCTTTGGGGCCATCCACGTATGGCCGGGTGTCAGTGCCTTGCTGGCCGGCGTGCGGGAGCGCTGTGTGCGGAGGAGCTGGGGGGTGGTGGATGGGGCAGGCAGCGGCCAAGGGGTGGTGGTACCAGGCAGGTCTTTCAGTGCCAGGGTTGGGCATAGGGCACCCCCTGTTTGAAACCTGTTGGGCCCCGTCCATATTTTCTTTAATCTTCTGAAAGATGGTCGGATTATGGATGAGGATGGATTTACTGGAAAGACACGTGGGGAGAAGGAAAGATTCTAGAAGATAAGTTGTGTTCAGGTGGAATTTGTTTATAGTGCTCCTAATAACATAATATCTAGCTGTGATATTAAAATAGTGGAGGTATTGTTCTTTCAGGTGCTCACTCTGGTTCTTGCCAAACTCTTTCTGTATCAAAAGAAGTTCAGATAAAAGTGTTTTGCTGTCCTGATTCCTGGCATTTAGTAATGCAGAGGTACTTTCGCATTGCAGTAATACCTCCACAGATGAGAACTGATGTTGTCAAGAATTGCTTATGGTCATAAATCTTATTCATCTGAAGATTAATCGAAATACAAAACCCAAAGGAGGGGCTTCCTGTCTTGAGTATGAAAAAGAAATCCCTCTGCGGAGCTTTTGGGTTCGGACCTAGTGATCTTGTTCAGTTGGCTTTGAGAGGAATCAGTAAATGGACAAACAGCTTTTCTCTCACCTTAATTGACTGTGTCTGTAGGTGTTACTCTTTTCCCCTTTACAAGCTGTTAGCAGAGTCCTCACTAGTGTGAAACCTAGTTCAGCCCACTTCACTTCTCCACTTTTCTTGCGTCTGCACCTGAGTTATCCCTGAGCCAGTGCTCTCCTCCTTTCCAAAGCATCAAAGCAGTGTTTCGTGGGCTTCTGGAAAAAGGCTTTTTAGAGTTCATATATCAGAGTGATGTTTTTTTGTATGACTTACGGTGAGGTTACATCCGCAGCTGAAAAGCTGCCACGAGGACTCACTGCGCAGAGTGCTGCCTTCTGTCTCCTGCCCCTGTCTGGGCAGTAGCTGTGTCTGGCTGTGCCAAAAGGGTGGAAACACAGAGTTGTTCTTTTGGTTCGGAGTCTGTGCATGCGTGATTTTAAAACGACACATTACTGTAGTTTCTTATCGTGGCATAATTTCCTTCTCTGTTTCTAAGAGTAGAAAGTAACAAGGTTGGAAAGCCCCGACGAGGCGTGTGGAAGGCAGTGGCAGCTGTGGCAAACTCGTTAAAAATAACACGTCTGCTAAGCCGAAAAATGATTCTTTAAATACTTGAAAAATGGTTAAGGCTTTAAATCCTTAATACTTTAAATACTTCCTTTTAAAAGTAAACAAAATTAAATACTAATACTAGTTATCTCTGATGGTATGAAATACTTTCCAAGCAATACCGTGTAATTGAGAAAACACAATTCATTATAAGAATTTTTTAGGATCAGATCTGTAGCACTAAAGAGTGTAATCTTGTGCAGGTAGGACTAGAGGTATCCATTTCAAGCTCAGGAATGACGTGTCTTGAGTGTCTGCTGAAGACAGGAAATTTAACATGTGCAAAATGAAAGACTTTGGAGATTGAAAAGCTGATTGTAGGCTTATGACTTCACAGCTGATCCACCGTCGTGTTATTTTCACGATAAAATCTTATGTTCAGTCTGATGCGAACCTAGAGCTTAAACGATAACTCACAGTAATGTGAAACTTCCTTGCAAATAAAGTACGGTGTTCTGTAATAAGACAGAGAAAGTTGGATCTGTTGTTGGGGTTTTTTTTGGTGAGATTAGTGCAATGTGATATTTTCCTGTGTTGTAGTAGTACAATGCTGGAAAAACAAATAATAAAATGGGGGAGAGGGAGCTTTTGGCACTGGTGGTGGGCAGTAGGCTTTTTGTGTTTTGTTTTTTAAAGCTTGAGCCTGGGCACAAACCTGTCTTTTTTTATTACTCATATGATCTTGAAACATGCAAGACGTGATTTGTCTCTCTCTGAAGTCAAGCATCAGAAGAATCTTTTGCTAATTACTTTCTTTGCTTTATAAAGACTTGAACCACAAAATTGCAGTTTACATCACTTGATAACGATATTTAATTATTCTGCTTCCAATTGTTTTACTTCACCCACAAGTCATTAGTTTTCTTTTAAGCAAAATATTATTATTTTCAAATAAGGTGCTGGGAACAAAATGCTTAGAGAGAACAGCTTTCTCTAATTTTTGACTGATGCTGCTGTTATCAGTGAATCGGCTTCGGTGAGCTAGCTGCCTGGCCCAAGCACTTCCCAGCAGTTACACTTGCTTTCTGAACTTTTGAATTTTGACCCAGATGAAGTAAGAATTGTAGGAGCTTCTAGAAAGCTGGGGTTTTTTTGAGGAGGTGAGCACAGGTATCGGTGTGTGGTAAGTGATGGCAGGTAAAAAGAAAATACTTCGGAGTTTTTGTAGGCGGCAGAGTTCAGATATTAGTTGGAAGTTTTCACTCATTTCTTCAAGCCAAATCTTTGAACTCCTGGTAAATAGCGGGAATTGCTTTTATTTCTCCCTTCAGTGATCGTGATTCATCAGAATGATATCGAATGAATCAGAATGATCATCTCTTCAGGACATAAATGATGTGTAGCAGAGAATATTTTTTAAAGCATACACAGTATTTTTAAAAACACGTATATTCAGTTGTTGGAAGCACCTGAGCAGGACTGAGGTCCTTGTTCTGCCTTGGAAGGAAGAGGTAGATTCCAGCATGCCTGAGTGCTCTTTGACTTTTATCCCCAAATTAACAACTATTGATGAAAACTTTGGAAATATTGGCATTGCTACATTAGCAGGTACTAAAATACTGTTAAAATTATGTGTTTTAGAGAGTATTTCAGAATCCAATACCTCCATATATGTTTTGATGCTTTGAATTATTACTATCCACGTTTTCTATAGATAGAATAAGTTGGACAACTCTGTAATATTAAGGCAAGTCTGTGGAGCCAGGGAACCATGCCATGCTTGGATTATTATTTTTTGGGTGCTTGTCGTTGATTTCACTGGAGGTGGCTGTTTAAAAATGATGGTACAATATGACATTGTGTTGCAATTTTCAGGAGACTGAATGATTTTTATGTGCCAATCTGTACAGGTCATGTTACGTCAAAGTGATGACAAAGCGATTTGTGATGCAGGACCATTCAGACTAGAGGGTAATTTGTGTAGTGACGTACGTGACAGTATATAAAATACAAATATGTGTGTATACATACATATTTTAAAATGCTGACATATTTTTAAAGTTGAACTTTAGTTAGTAGTTAGTGAGAGTGCTGCTTGTTATGCTTTAAAATTGGCCAGTTACTGAAAAACAAAAAGGCAAAGAATGATCAAACTGATTTTTTTTTTGTCATTACAGTGGCACTGGGGAATATTTATTATGATGGACTGAGAAGAATGATAGGGAACAGCATGAGAGAGATTCACATAGACTTCCCGTTACATTTTAAAACCCTGTTGGTGTCCCAGAACACTCATAAAAATGTTAGTCACAGCAACAAAAAAGTCTAGGAACCCCTTCATGGGTAGCATGCTAAAAAAAAACCCCAAACTTAGATGCCAGTTTGCACAAGAGATCCTAAAATGGCTGTTAGGTTTCCTTCCCCTCTTCAAATGTTTTAGAAATTTATCTGGCTTCTTTTATTGAAGGAAGTTTTGCTATTTGCCTTGTTCAATGGGAGCAGGTGAAAGGTGTCAAGGGGAAGAAATACATACAGTCTTGCGGGAGCAACATTTTCCAGGCTGGTAGGCACGGAGTTAGATTTTCTTGTGCACAAAAAGCAAATGTCATTTAAATCTCTGTGGCTTCCATTTTAGGTCAATTAAGATCCAGAGAAAAGTGTTTTGGGGAGAGCGGGGAGGCAGCAGTTGCCCACAAGCACAGTGCTCTTTCTCTCTTCTCTAACAGCCGTCTCAGGTTGACTGCGTCTGCTTCCCCCTAGCACGTGGACTGGGAAATTCTATTTAAAGATGCATCCCACAAAAAATGGGAATAAAACTACTCTCCTTAAGTTCTTACCACATCTACTTATTTATCCTAACTGTTCTGTTAAGTGGTTTGAATCCACTTAATGGTTAAGATGAGATAAAACCAGAATCTATAAATTTGCAAGGCTTAGGGCTTGCCTAGTGGGTAACTTGTTCTACAGACAGTATTGAACTTGGGAATGGAAATCAGTGGGAGGCAGCTGATTTGGAGAGAGTTACTTGGAGAAAGTGGACAACTTGCTTCGCTACTTGTAGGAACTGGAAAGCATTTGAATCCTTTATTGGTAGCGGTGGAGCTCACCGTTATCAGTTGCAAATCGTATCATGTGTGGAATTCCCTCTCTGTCTTTTAAACTGCAGGTACAACACTGAGCCATATTCCGTTTTTTCAATCAGAGCAGTCAGATCATAGAATGAAATGACAGAACAGTATGTATTTTGGGAACAGATGAGTTGTTTTGGAGATGTTTCTGAGGGAGGTCAAGGAAGAGAATGGTACTGTTATTGCACTTGTACACGTGTAGCCATGGTGCTCTTCCATTTCAGGTAATTTGCTAAAAGTCCAAAAGTGTGGGAGACAAAAATTGTAAGACAGGCTGGGGGGATGCAGTGCAACAATTTTAACCACTGAAGGACTAAAACAATTTTGTGGTGCAGCTTTACCAGCATGTTTCTTGGAGTAGTGGAGTTGCAAAGGCTGGCAAAAGCAGACCAACTTCAGAACGGCTGGCGCTGCTAAAAAGACTCTTGGAAGGGAATATTGTTAAATGGATCGTATCTGAGAGGGACTTCAAATGATGCACTCCTTCATAACAGTAAAACCTTTTTCACATGCATGTAAAGCTGCTGGATGTTTACTCTCCAGCTTCACTTCTGTCCATCTCTTTTCTCTTTCTCTTTTCACGTTGAAATGATAGCCTTTGTGAAGCTGAAGCATCTTATTTCAAGGATAACCTTTCACTTGAAGAACATCAGTAACTACTTTCTCCTCTTGGACTGCAGCACTCTAAGAAACAGGCTGTTTGAAACAGGCTGTTTGCTTTCTATCTTGAAGAATGATGTTAGCAAGTGCTAATTCGTGAAAAAGTCTGTGTAGTCAAGTAGATTGTACAAGCCTTTGTAATATCTTTACACACTTTTAAAGATACTGTGAGTATGACTTGCTAAGCTAGTAAAATGCTTTGGTTTTGTTTTTTTGTCCCCCGTGCTGCAGCAGATTGGTCAATATTTGTTACTAAATCAATCCAGATTTGTTTTCTAGGGCAAAAGTTTTCTGTAACATTACTTTTCTGGTGATCACAGGTCTTCATGCTGTCATCTGGACAGATCTCTGAAGCTAAGCAGGTCAGAAGCTGGCAGCATGCAGATAAGAAGTGTTCAGAAAAAGTGCAGGTGTTGCTGGCAGGAATATGAGTGATGGAGTCCTCTGATTCTTGTACTGAGAGGAACTGGTATACTGGGGGTTATTTTGTCAGATAAACCAGCTTAAGATTTTTAATATTAAAAAAAAGTCCACAAGTTGAATTATATAATATCTTTATTTTGGTGCGTTTGTTAGAAGTGTATCCTTCGATGCATTATGTTCAGGATTTGGTTGAATTAATGTCCTTCTTCTCTTCTGAGAGTCTTACCTGTCCATTTCCCGTCTCGACTAGGCAGTTGTAAAACCTGAATGTCACATTAAGGTTGCTATTCTGTATCTTAATATCTTTTATAACTTTAATTCTGAGCTGCGGTGTTAGCTTTGATAATATCCTGTAGCAATGAATTCCGTGGGTGAACTCTGCTGTGAATAAAAAGGAGTACTCTTTAATTCGTGTTCAGTTTGTTGCCTTAGTAAATAATCCTTTGGATGGGAAAAAGTATGTATAATCACTTAAATCAACAACAGTCTAGTGTTCTATTTACTCTAACACTTTAGAATAACATTTGCAAGGCATAAAATCAACCGTTAAGATTAACTGTAGAAATTAACAGGTCTGAGTTTCCTATCAATTGTCCAGTTCTGAAGAGAAAGGGATGAGGATTATGTAAATCTGCTATCCCCTCATAAATAAAGAGTTTTAGGATGCTATACTTTCACAATTTGAATCATTAGAGAGTGCAGCATAACACTTCTTCTCTGGGCTTGTGCATGTAGTCTTCAGTTTGGAAGCTCTTTTGGAAATGAAGTAAACTTGAAGAAGTGAGTCTGTGTGTTTGTGAGTGATACACTAATCACTCCCTTTTTGGCACGATATTATGAAGCACAGGACTGCAGACATTACATACTCTGTCTACTGTTTCCGAGACACTAATTTGTTAATGTAGCTTGACAGAAACATAACTTAAAACTGAAGTATTTAAGTGGTATTAGAGTGAGGGTCAATTCTGCCTCTTGTTCAGAAGTTGCATGGGAGACTGAAAATTATTTCCTTAAGAGATAAGGGGGGGTGTTCTGGCTTCTTACTGTGCTGAAGGATACGCAAATGCTGCGTGGGTAAAGAGATGCTAAACAAGTGCTGTCTTTTCCCTAGTCATGCTAATACCATTCAATAAACTGTGTGCTGATGGTTTTTTGGTAAAAGACGTGCTATTAGAGAAATTAGCTTTTCGGTCATTTGGGGAATTTTGTAACACCTCTTGCTAGCGGTCATGTATTCCAAGTTGCAAGTATTTGTTTAGCCTTTAACTTTAGTTTAGCTTTTGTTAAATGCAGATTGAGGTTGCAAAGGCTCGGAAAGGAATGATCGGTAAAACATACTGGATAGTCAGAGTACCCCCTCCTTGTAATCTGAAAGTAAGCCTTTCTCCAGATTGATCTTCAACTGTAAAACGTGATGCCAATTACAGGATTACATATCACTGATATTGTTGATTGCTTGTCTAGGAAATCACCTGCTAACCTCTAGCAAGCCAGTACAGTGACATTTACTCTGAATTTCATTTTAATACATGCTCATATATTGGAAAATGTCTGGAACATGCAAAATGCTTGCATAGTGGCTGCACCTGTTGGTGTTGTGTTTTTCTTCCCTTGTTACACTTTGGCTTTTTACGACGTCTTTCAGAAGAGCAGTTTCCTGGTCACTGAGGATAGATTAATTCGTAAGCCAAAGGCAAGCGAGGGAAATTTGTCTCCACAAATCCTGATTTATGTAGAAAACTTTTACTGCCATAAATAAATATTAGCTCATGTTGTCATTTTGTTGGCCTACTTCTATGAGAGCATTGTTAGCCAGTATTCATAGCTGTAACGTGATTGCTAAAATGTGTTTCAATTCATTGGTCCTTCGCTCAGTACATAGAATTTTAAAGACCTGTCCTATTACATTCCTTAATAATGCTGCATTTTTTTGACAAAGATACATACTTACATCCACTTCTACAAGATGAAAAGAAACTATGTGTTTTAACCTTTTGAAACTTTGTCAGAGACCAGATTACTTTCTAGGACATCTGTATTTCAGGGCATCTTTTTAGGAGCGCACTTTCAGTTGCAAGCATAGAATTATAATTATTTTCTACATTTTTGCATGAGTCGTTGATAACATCAACGTTTTCTTCGATGGCAATAATTGTATGTTTCTGTGTAGAAGTTCATAGAGAAATATTTATACTTTGTCTAAGTGCTAGATTATAAAATTGCTTTCTTCAGGTTGTAGTGCTGTGGATCAAAGCAATTCTGTTGTGATACATGTGCCACCAGCCAGAGAAGCTGCATGATCTGAACATGAGCCAGCATTGTGCTCAGGTGGCCAAGAGGGCCAATGGCACCCTGGCTTGTATCAGGAATAGTGTGGCCAGCAGGACCAGGGAGGTGATAGTGCCCCTGTACTCGGCACTGGTGAGGCTGCACCTCGAGTCCTGTGTTCAGTTTTGGGCCCCTCACTCCAAGAAGGACATCGAGGTGCTGGAGCGTGTCCAAAGAAGGGCAGTGAAGCTGGTGAAGGGTCTAGAGCACAAGTCTTATGAGGAGAGGCTGAGGGAACTGGGGTTGTTTAGTCTGGAGAAAAGGAGGCTGAGGGGAGACCTTATTGCTCTCTACAACTGCCTGAAAGGAGGTTGTAGCGAGGTGGGGGTCGGTCTCTTCTCCCTAGTAACAAGCAATAGGACGAGAGGAAACGGCCTCAAGCTGCGCCAGGGGAAGTTTAGGTTGGATATTAGGAAAAACTTCTTCACCGAAAGGGTAGTCAGGCGTTGGAACAGGCTGCCCAGGGAAGTGGTTGAGTCTCCATCCCTGGAGGTATTTAAAAGATGGGTAGACGTGGTGCTTGAGGACATGGTTTAGTGGTGGACTTGGCAGTGATATGTTAACAGTTGGACTCGATGATCTTAAGGGTCCTTTCCAACCTAAATGATTCTATGATTCTATCTTTTGATTCTTCCTCTTCCTTCTTCCTTCTCTAGACATTTAACATGTCAAATGACTGTTTGATTTGAAGAACAAAGATCTGTGAAGCATGACCCATATCTCTTATTTGTTAGCTAAATGCTAGGCATGTATATTTGCACTATAGTGCTATGTAAATAATAAATACCATTTCCATAGCTTATTTTCTCTAAATTGAAAGGAAATCAATAAACAGCTTTTTTAAAAAAAAGCTTTGGGTAAAATGCCATTACTCTGTTCTTAAAAACAAAGCTTCTGGTAAAGATAATCAAGTTTAGCACTTTCTTCCATCAGTTCAGTGTGTAATTGAACAAAAAAACCCCTGGTGTGGTACTGTGCCTATTTGTCTCTTTGTGAAACTATGTTTCAATTGGAAAGACTGTAATCTCCATAGTTTGTTCTTTTCACTATGTTTCTTCTTGTAATCCTGTCTGTAGACTTTGATGTCACATTTTCTCTGACCTTGTTGGTTTCTTCTGAAGTCTGATCAGGTCTCTTCTTCAAACAGAACAGAACAAAAGCCTCTCCTATGGTTTTAAAGATTTTTTTATTAACCATTTAAATACATTTGCTGATTAGGAGAACTCTTTGTGATTTACTTCTATGATAAATGAGCTTCTCCTTCTTGCCTAACGTGACACATCTTTCTTTTCCTAAGCTTTCATGCAGTTCTTGCCATACGGTACATTGGTCAGGACCTTTGATCTTTGTTGAGCAAAAATGTACATGTCCATATTACTATCAAAATGCATTTCCCTTCTTGCTCCTGAGGAGGGGCCTGTCATTTCCATGGGGTGGAGTTGGGTTTGAAGTCTTTCTTATGTGAGCCTACTGCTGTGCTTGTTAGCAGGGCAGGTTGTACAGCTCAGCTCACAGCTTCACTGTTTCCTTACTCTCAGATGAAATGACCTTCGTATTCCTTAAGATACAGCACAGAAAACACAATGGATGGAGGGGAAAAACCTAGCTGGCCACACAAGTCATATTTACTCTGTACCACACAAGCCTTAAGTTTACTCCCAGGTCCTTTCGAAACAGATCCAATAATTGACTTCATCCCCTTGTTTAATGGCTGGTTGCTCTTAATGGTGGGCCCTGTAATGTTTAGAAGGCTTAGTATTCAGTGATGTTTGTTTTCCATCACTCTTCTTCAATTGATGCCTTTGTCATGAGAGAAGTCCCAGGTCTGAGAAAATTGACCCTATTTTACGCTTCCTCGGCCAGTACAACTTTCCTCCCCAAGTTCAAATCTTTTGATTTGTTTGACCTTGAAACACAATGTCAATGTGTATACTCTGAGGCAAAATACAATACAAGAAATACTGTGTATATATAAAATTGTATTGATATACTGTATCTTAAAATACTTTTTTTTAGTGTTTAACCTGTCAGACATTTGTTCTTACTGAACTGAGTCAACAAACTCAATCATCATGCCCATTAGTGTACATAAACATCAAAACCTGTTTCTCACAGCTTTTCATTGTCATCTGCAAATACAGCATCCCAGTTGCTCAAAGACCTTTACAAATGTGGGTTTTTTGTTAATTTGCTGAAAGCAAAGGTAAACATACTCTGATGTGTGTTTTTAGCAGATCCTTGCAGTTTACTACATCACTGCAATGTTAAACCAAAATTGCTTTTAGATACAATAAACTTATATGAAATACAGCACTGTCAGCTTCTGGCAGCCTCGGTAAGCCATTCCTGATACCTACATTTTTATCGTAGCATGCAGATATATGGAGGGGGGTAAGACAATGCCACTGTGCCATTTTCAGGGTCTAGAGATGAGGGTTGACCTAATCATTGAACAGTTTGCCTCTTCCTGTAGAGGCTACATTAAAATGTTGAAGAGAGATAATACACACATTTTGTTTCCTGCAACTTGGCTGCTCGGCGATGAGCTACACTGGCAATAGCAAGGAAATGGCAGAAGGTCCCAAATGATCATAGTGTGCTGCGGAGGATGAAGCAGCTGGAATTGCTAGAATTTCAGAAGAAGGATATCAGGTTATTTCCTGCCTGTATTTCCTGTTACTGTATTTGAGGGAATTCTGGTTTTTTCTTTCCCCTGCAGAGGAAGCTGTTTTCCTGTTGCCCTTGAAATGGAAAAGTAGCACAATTGTTCCAATGCTACACAATATTGCAAACTGGAAGGAACTAGAAAGTCTCATTACCAGAGTATCCTGCCTGCATCATTAATGCATGTTAGTTGTTGTTGAAATACACTGAAATAAGAATGTGGCAGTTGTTTAAAAAAAAAAAAAAACAAAAAAAACAAACAAAAAGGATGAGATAGTTAAGTCACTGAAACCAGCATCTCTTTTGAGGAGAAAGAATAATGTTGTTCTGTGGGGCGAGTAATTCCATAGTTACTCAGTTTGGGTTTCTCACACATTCTTTTGAAGCAGTTGAGGTTGGCTGCTCCCCTGCAAGGTTTCTGGGGTGATTACAGGATAGGCTCTGGTCCATCTCTGCATTTCCCTCTTCGTAGCATCCCAGGCTGGAAGGCACCTCAGGAGGTCTCTTCTCCAGTCTCCTGCTCAATGCAACACTGAATTTAAACGTGATTGCTCAGGGCGTTTTCCTGTTGGATTTTGAGAGTCTCTGAGAGTGAAAGTCTACAACCTCTTCCAGTGCTTAGTTAGCCTCACAGTGATTGGTTTCTTTGTTCTTTCCCCCCTTATATCCTCCTGACTTCAGTTTGTGGCCACTGTCTCTCAGAGTGCACCTTTGCAAAGAGCCTGGCTCTGTCTTTTCTATAACCTCCCCTTAGGTGTCAGGGAGCTACTGTGAGGTGCCTCCAAAGCTGTCTCATCTTGAGGCTGAACGAGCCCTGGTTCTGCAGCCTCTCCTCATGGGGCTTCAAGCTCCGGCTCCAACTGTCTTGGGGGCCCTCCCCTGGGCTTGTTAAAGTTTATCAACATATTTCTTGTCCAAAATTGCATGTGGTGCTCCAGATGTGGTTTAATGAGTGCTGAGTAAAGGGGAATAATCAGTTCCCTTGGCTATGCTGCTGTTGGTACAGCCCCGTAGCTTACATTGAATGCCACAAGGGAGATCCAATCGAAAACTTTTTCACCTTGTTTGAGTGTGAGAAACAGAAAGTAGACATTGACCATTTTCATTGTTTCTTAAAAGAAAAAAAAAAAAACAAAACCAGAACATATAAGCTGTGAGCAAAAGATGATAAGTAAAAATAAATTGATGTTGGATATTATAGCTGAACAGTCAGCATTGGTACCCAGGCAGAACTTGTAGGAATTTTTCTGTCTCGTTTTTGATTTAAGGGCCAAAATAGTTTTTACAGTAAATCCTACACACTCTCTCCTCACATGAAAGTAGATGCCTATGTTCTTCAAGATGTCCTGATTATGGCTTTTGGGTTTTGGTTCTAAACCGCAGTGGGTCTTGGAAATCCTGCTGTAAGGAATTGTTTCTTCTATCTTTCTCTAAATTCACTGATACCTCAAATCTCAGAGAGTCCAAATTTCCATACTTGGTTTTAAAAATAAAAAAAGACAGATAGCCACAGGCAGTGTCTGTAGGGCATGCTGTGGTTTGCTGTGTCTTAACACATACAATATGCATCCAGTGGCTCAAAAAGGTCGAACTGGTGTTTCTCAGCTGGAAGTGCTGATTATTAATGAATGTTATTCTGTAACATTGGCACAGTCATCTGTGAATGGAATGATGAATTAATACGAGACCTACACCATTTCTTCTTAGTTTCAAGAACTGTCCAATGCTGGCATTCTCTAAGGGGCTAACTAGCCAGTAAATTATTGGCATTATTTTCCCAGCAATCATGCTCACATACTTGAATATTTTTAATTAGTCAGTATTTCTTGTTATTCTCCAAATCTCTGACAGCTAATTTGTTTTAAAACCACAGGAAAAAATCAGTTCTTAATGTTTCTGTATTGCGTTCTTTTCTCCTAGATGGTCTTCATCTCATGTAGTATTGACAAATTACTTTTAGCAGTAGTTATTTTACTGTTGGGTTGCAATTTTGAAACAAGTATTTGAAAAGCTGGCTTGCATTTTGGATATATGAAACACTTGGTGCTAGTCATTCACAGAATCTGTTGCACTGGGTTTTATAGATCCAGCAGAATGAATTGTTTCCAAATTTTTGCCTGAAAATGGCAAGATTTATGTATTTCTTTGACTGTAATGTTTAGTTAACTGTGCTGCCTTTAGAGGGTCAGCCCACTGTATATTGGAAATTCTCTTTCATTCTACAAGAAGCACGGGAGAAGTTGCAGTTTAACCATATAAAAAGTTGAACTGTTCGTTGCATGTAGTATAGGTAGCCTTCATTTGATAAAAGGCAAGTTATTGATATCAGAAGTTACACGCGACTATGTTTTTTCTCCTGTTCTGTACACGTCTGCCCTTAGGTAACAGATGATTTCAGCATGGAAAACAATAACTGACGTAGTATACTTGTACCCGCCCAGATGACTTTTCTGGGGGCTATTTATGCTGTTAACTTTCGTAATTGTGGGAAACGTCCTCACTTTTTCCTGTGGCTTAGCACTTGCATTTTTCACTGTCTGCATCTGTTGCTCCTTCCCTTCTTTGAAAGATTAAGACCACTCCCCATGCAACACTACAAATAAGATATGTACAATGTCATCTGAGGATATCATTGCAGCAGCATCACATTCAGTTGCTCTTTTTGTTTGATTGCCTAATTTGGCAACCTGTTTCATCCGTGGCTCAAACTGGTGTTTTATTGTGAGACCACCTTCTTTTCTAAATAGAGAACATTTAAAAGGTATATTTGTATGTACAGGGAAATATCAAGATAGTGTGCGTTTTAAAAAGTGGTCTAGAAATATTGGTAATTTTAGCTTTAGAGTTTCATAAAAATCGTATGTTCAAATATTTCTGATATTCTAGCAAGTAGTGTGTGCACCTCTCCTAGCATGTGGGAGTAGAAAAAGAGCTAAAGAAGATGCGCCTGACTCTCAGAATTGCCAGACTCCATGTAATTTACTGAATCATGCTTGCCTGGGGACACCCATCCTTTTTGCAAATCAGACCTGACAAATTTCCTGCTTGCATCCCGTGTCTGTGTGTAAGGAGCGAGCACATCTTGCATAGGTGGGGGGAAGGAGCATGCTGCAGAACGGCATTTTACTTTACATTTACCTTACTAAAGGTGGTAAGGTAAATCAAGGTAAACATATGCTATTTTCACATATAACACCTTTTTTTCTTTTTTTTTTTCTTGAGGTGGTGCATTTAAAATGTACTCAGGTAATTAATTCTATTAGTAACTTTTTTTTACTAGAATTGATACAGTTTTATTCTTTGATATGTTGATGTTAGTAGCCAGGATTGGTGCACATTGGTTGCTTAATTGACTTTAAAACGCCACTTTTCAGGTCAGCAGATTCTTTAATGCATGATACAAATGGATTTTTTTAATTCTTTCTTTAAAAAAAAAAAAAAATAATGATTCCTTAGGCAATTGTCCAAGAACAAGTGCTGCCAGTGCCAGAAGGTTACTCAGAAAGGCCAGTGTCTTCATTCCATGAATTAAATAACATATAACATGCCATCTTATCTTAGCAAAGCTGAGTAAATCATGAGTAAATCAGAGGAAGATGTAAAACAAGGTTAGAAAGAAGCAGCCATTGTTGCTGTGTTATGTAACTTGAGGTAACTGATCATCAGCTTGTCGTTCCCTTCATTCCCGAGGTATGTTTGCATCTAGTTAGGTCGTTCCTTATACTTAAAGTAAGAAATACCTGAGATTCAACCTCAAAGTCAGCAGTAGCAGTCTGTGGTGAGTGTAAGAAAGACCACAAATGATGCCAGTGAATTAATGATGTCAAGGGTATGCACAAAGAGCAGAGAAAGAGACATGAGGAATGCAGTCTTGGGCACAAGAGAAGGAAAGTGTCTTTCATGAAGTGGTTAATCAAAACTACAGGAGAAGATACTATCAGTGTTGTTCCAAGAGCTGTTGTTAGTACATTAGAGTGAAGTTGTTTGTTTGATGTTGTTTTTTATCAAAATCCTCGTAGAAAACATTGCCCTTCAAGGACCACTGCCACAGGCTGTAACATCATTGTCTTTCCTCATGAACATGGAAAAAAGATTCCTTAGGCTGGAAGAGTAACCTTTGCTGCTAGCCTTTTTTTCTTCTTTTTTTTTCTTTTAAACTGTTCCTGTCTGGTTGTATCCAGAATAACAGCTTCAGGGCCCTCAGGGATGTTGAGTGTTCTGAACAAAAACACAAGCAAATTGCCTCCATCATTTAATATCCTCCTTTGCACTTTCCTTTATGTGTTTTTGTTAGTAACTGTGCAAAGATAGCATCTTTCATTGCAGTTCACCCCAACTCCCTGTCTGTCAGTTTTGTATTATAGTATAATAAAGCTCATTACATATTTAGATCTCTTATAAAAGATCAATTACTAATAAGGTAGAGGTAACATAATAAAAAATGTTATGATGGCCTTGACCTTGTAGTATTTGAATCTTTGTGTCTTGCATTGATTTCTTGTGAGTTTTGAGTAGTCAGCATCCCGCAGTAACCATCTGTCTTCTTTTTTTGGAAATAATGTTAGTCAAATATAGAGTGGGTAGTGCTACCTGAACTGTCTTACAATTTAAAAATAATTATAGCAAAGATGTGATAGGCTGGTTTCTTTGAGTCAGAATTACTGAAAGTGGTAATATCAAACAACTACATCCTAATAATTTAAATGATGCTCCTGTAAGAGAAATCACAACCCTTTGTAATGATTTAATAGGCAGGGGAAAAAGTCAGGCTTAGTCCCAAATGTGTTTCTTAGGTATGTGATGGAGTTCTGGTAACTTGGAAGTAGTTGCTTTTAATACAGCCTGAAAAATCTGAAATTGGGGTTAGGACCAACAGAAAAATAATCTGAGAAAACTTCAATGTATGAATTAGGTGTGAGTATGAAACATGATATAAAGTTAACAATTTAATTAAGGTATGCTTTTCACTAGATACCTGTAAGACACACGACTGAGACTGAGTACTATGATATCCATCACAGTTTTTGCTGGCATCCTAGGAAGGTGAAATGGAAGGATTTAACATTCAGAGGGTCTCTGTGCATGGATGTGTTAGCAAATCCAAAGTCCCTGTGAAAGAGCTAGCTGGCTACATTGAGATGAAACAAGCTAATAAAAATTATAAAGAGAAGAAATACGTTCACAATGATGTGAGAGACAGAAATTTGCCGTGGTGAAATCTGCAAAGGTGTGAAGGCAGTTTGCATGGTTCAGAACATGACCGGCACTGTCGAAAACGTCCGCTGGGTTGAGGGTCAAAGACAGTGAAGCACATGCAGAAAATAACCATGTGCTTGGTCAGATGCCTACTTCATCTTTCACTGGTGCAGGTGTAGTGTCTGCCGGGTCTTCCAGTGTCTGCTAAAACCATACATGGGGATTAATGTGGAGAGGAGAGTGTATTTCTGTCCAAAGATGTCTCTCTTATCAACTTGTGAATGATTTTGTCTGTTAAAATATTTCAGAAGGGTTTTTGGTTTGTTTTTCTTACAGTGGTTGTGGAAACATCACCAGATAAACTGTCTAGTATATTGGCTGGGATGATGACTGCACTGTTTCTTTTATAAAGAGCAAAACTTTGCAGAGGGAAGTCCAGTTACATCTATTGTGCAGTAATAATGGAATATCTTACTGATTATGTTGTCTTCATGGCTTTACTGAATTCCTCAACGTGAAGTAAATCGGCTTTCAAAAATGTGAAGTGTCTATGTACATATTATTCGCCTAGTTTTAATACATGAAGCGATCTTATTTCCTTTTGTGGCAAATGCTATGAATCTGTAGCAGAAGTAAAAAGAAATGTTTTCTCCAGTACTAGAATTGATAGGTGGAAGAGTTTTACCCTGCCTTGTCCTCCCATGTGGTATTAGAGAGAAAGGGTGCAGAAATCCTGTCTCTGAAACAAGAGTGGGAGAGCAGAATATTAAAAATTCAGGTCTAGTGGTAGGAATGAATTTCTTGTTTACATAACCAGAGGGTATATGAACATACACAGGAGGCATTTGAAAGGATATTTAAAGTACCTGGTGGGTGAAATTAGACTCCTTTGGCTAAAGATAAACATATTTCCTTAGTCTACAGTAAAATACTAGATTATTTTTTTCAGTTGCATGGGGATACGGATATTTTCTATCCTTCTAGTGTTATTGTGCACTGTCTGATCCTTCTGTTTATGCTACAAAATTTATTTAATCATTTGGGTAACAATTTCTCAACTTTGCCTGAAGAGACTGACTGAGCAGGACAAGTGCCTACTGCTAGGCAGTTCTGTGGTGGATGTTAGTGTACATGTTGATAAACAGTGAAGTGTCCAGTACTTAGGTAAGTATTATGCATGATTTTCCTTGCTATTAATGCTATTAACGTATACAGAAGTTTATGTGTTGGGGGGTGTAACATTTTTTCTGTGTGAGGCTCTTGTGAAGAACCAAGATGGATCAAAGTACCAAGATGAACCAAGATGGATTACTGTTGTTTTGGACAGATTTCCAAAGAATAAATATTCATCTGAAGCTGCAACTCTGTTGGTGTTTTGCCTTTCTCCTTTAGAAACCACATGTCTTCGTGCGGAAGCTCGTCTGCTTCTGAGCTTGCCATTTTTCTGAAAGAGTGAGCCATGGGTTATAGTGGTTGTATTGATGTGACTCCAGAAAAACAGTCACCTTAATTGGAAGCAAATTGAGTTACATGTGAAGAAATACAAATGGAGTGTAATTTACTGACCTGCTGAATGTTGTCAATAATGAGGAAGATAATTATATAATAATGTGATTGTAATGAGATTGTGTGTTTAAGCCCATTTTATGAAGGATTTGAAGGCAGGCATATAAGGGCAGTTAAGCAAAGAACAGGAAAGAAGGCAAGTGGAGTATGAAAGGTGAGAGTACAGAGAATGAGAATAAGGAAGATGTTAGTAGAGTAAGAGATGGGGTAGGAGGTGTTTTCAGAGAAGAGCGAAGAAATCTCTGGCTGTTTTTTTGAGAAAATGAGTAGACAGGTTCAAAGAGATGAATGATCTTTGGAAGCAGGCTAGGAAGATGAAGAAGACAGCCAACTAGGGCAGCTGGGAGACCAATAATAAAACCAGCAAATAACACTGTCAGTAGAAAGTATGTTAGTCATGGTGTCCAGCAAGAATGTGTGAATCCTAAAAATGACAGGGAAGGAAGTGACAGGACTTCCATACAAGACTGAATGTAGTGGAAGGGATGCAGAAATAGAGAATCAAAAATCGCATCAAAACTAACAGGCAGTGAAAACAGAAATGGAAATCCAGAAGAGAGACAAAGGTTAGACTTACTGTGTTTCAAAGAGCCTCAATTTGAGAAGATAATCAGGCACGCAAGAAGAGACATCAAAAGAGACAAATGTAAGGTGATGCTGAAAGGAGGGAGTGGGGAAGTGTATGTATCTGGAAATTGTTGAGGATGGAATTTGGTATTTTGGGCTTGTTTTTTGATTTAAGGGGCTGAAGGGTGTTACTGTGGAGGTGGTGATCTGGTTTTGTGACTTATATCAGCCTCTAGTGTGATTCAGAGTAATGTGCTTTTCCCAGAGATGACTGAAGTTGTGGAAAGATCTGTGGTAGATATTCTTACCTGTTGCAACTTGACTGAGGTACAGACCCACCTACTTTTGGAATCAACTGATTTTGGCTTGCATTTAAAAAACAAAAAATGAAAAAAATCCAACCAACCAAACAAACCAAAAAAGGTGTCAATCACGTTAGTGTATTTTTTGTTTCATCCTAAAAATTGTTCCTAAATACGGTTTCCTTCCCTGTTCCTGTTCCTGCTCTTCTCTCCATCATGTGTCCTTCTGTGGGCTTTGTGGTGCATGGAAGTCTGTGGGATGCTCAGTGGTCTGCATTCCTGCTGCTGTCCTTCCTCCTCACCCCCCTTGGTATGGGATGTCTCCACGATGAACAGTAGAGAACAAAGTAATGGCTATGACAGTTTAGGACTGGCTTCTCAAAATTTGATCCAAGGAGTGACATGAGTTGCTATGGGAGGGGTGACTTTAAAAAACAAAGTAGAGCAACTGCCTGACTCAGACCACCTTGTGCTTCCCGTGTCGGGCTGGATGTGGTCCCTGAGACATGGTCCCAGCGTTGCATGCGGTGGGGTGGCTGTGGGCTGGGGTGCTGTCTCAGCAAGGATGGTGGTCCTTCAGCAGGTGCAGGGTCTTGGTGCCCTGGGGCTGAGCACTTGTGGAGATGATGCACATGCCCATCAGCTCAGCAGAGATGGGGGCTTGCTGTCCCGGCACAGGGGGGGCAGCTCTGGCTTGCTGTCCCAGCCCGAGCTGTGGGGTCCTTGGGGTTGCTGCTGCGTGGCTCAGGGAGGCTGCCCTCCTGCTGATCCTGGGGGTGTGCTCGATGTCACAGGCGTGACAACCCCTGCCGCATCCTCAGTGGAGAGAGATCCTGGCTCCTCTGCCTCCCTGTTCCTCTGTCATCACTCACGCATGGTATCCATTTGAGTTATCCCAGTGTGCTGCATAGGGCAGTGGTGATCTGTCCTGTTCTTCCATCTTAACTGTATTTCAGAGTGAACCCAAGGTTGCTGGGTGCAGCGAGCTCTGAATTAGGCAGTTGGCCAGTGTCAAATACATTCTCGTTTTATGAGTCAGCGGCTCTCTGGTTCGTTAAAATCATGGTCAGTCTTATCAGCTGCGGTCAGCCAGTAGTGGGGTTCAGTGGTTGACTTGCCCAGGGAAGAGTCTGCTCCGTTTTGTCTTATGTCTCTGAAATGTATTTTATTTTTTGCTTTAAGAGAAGTATGCTCTTTCTTATGGTTTGTAACAACTTTAAAAAGAAAAACCATGTCATGACCACATGGAGATACTTTTTGTGAATTAACTACATTCTTGTATTTTTCAGGAAATTTGTTTTTTCTTGGGAACATTATTTTAGTCATCTCATGTCTCACTGGGTTATAACCTTATTGTACTAGTGCAGCAATTAGGTCTTTAAGTTTCTTCTTCCAGGGTATGTAAAAATAATTAAGTGGTGCTGTCATACACCAACTAAAAGGATTCATACAAGTGCATTTGTTCTTGTTTCATATTATATCACTGGATCAATTTAAATTTAATAAAACGCTGTACATGCCTGAAACTTTGATTCTTATAGAATTTTTTAAAATTTGGAAATTAATTTATTGACATTTACTTTTTTG
The DNA here is from genome assembly GCF_047370975.1 of Nipponia nippon. Taxonomy (NCBI): domain Eukaryota; kingdom Metazoa; phylum Chordata; class Aves; order Pelecaniformes; family Threskiornithidae; genus Nipponia; species Nipponia nippon. The sequence continues at coordinate 57,274,694 of NW_028262290.1, read as the reverse complement.
TTCAGAGAGAGAAAAGTTGCTTGTTTCTTGGGTCTTCTGTTTCACTTACTGTCTGTACGTTTTATTAAAAGGATTCTTTAATAATATTTCAAAATAGTAACTTTACTTTGCCTTCTCATTTCTAGTTTTTTTTTTAAAATATGAACATTTTAAGCCAAAACTCGAAGGTGGATTTATTTCAGTATCTCGGGGAGGGAGAAAACCTGCAGAATTTTTAAATGCTTATTTGCTTTGAGAGTCTTGCATGTTACTGTTTTTGAAAAATGTAACATGTTTATCTGGACAGTTGTGAAGTACTGAAATGAGATAAACCATTGCAGCTATGACCGCAATGCTCTTGGGACTCCTTAGCCTTGTCTCTACTGGGAAGCTAAGTCTTTGCTAGAAATTGTTGGGTTTTTTTCCTTCTTTCTTTGTAGCTCTTCTCTTAGAAGAGCTTTGAATGCTAGCGTAGGCTGATTAGAACCGTTTTCTGTAAACATGTTGCTTTGATTTGATACGTGCAAAACCTCAAACGGAATTTACATTTAAGCCAAACACAGCTGAGCAGTGAAAAAGGAATCACCTTAATTTTTAGAAAGTACTAAAATCATGTGTCTTATGCATCCTGATTTGATCAAGGGTATCTGACAGTAGTTTTACTAGCTGCTATTCTATTTTTCTGGTGGAGAAGGCTGCAGCCTGTGAAAGGAAGAATTTTGCCCTTCTGTGATGACCTGAAAAGTACATAGTCAGGGACCAGATGTATGTGGAGGAAAAGGTAAATTTATACTGAAGTTGAGAGGGAGAACATGAAAGTGAGTGCGTGGGGGGAGTCACTAAGTGGGGCAGAGGCCATTTATTGATTTGGCAGGAAGAAGGAACAAAGCTTTGAAAGGGAAGGATTTATGTAAACGGAGTAATGCATCTTCAGATTTGCTTGTTAAGAGTGCCCCATAATAAACTGTCTGTAGGGTCAGGGTGCCTCCTTCACTGCTGTATCAGTTTTTTGGATTCTTGGTTCTGAAAATATCAGTTTTTTGTAGGCAAAACAATAATTCTCAGGCCAGATACCAAGTTATGCATGCAGATCGGCATTTGCTTGTGTATAATAACTGGTTTTGCTCATAGAAACATAGTGCTAACATGTTTTAATGGATGTGCATAGAACTGCTTGTATGTTTGTGTGCACAAGTAAGTAAGGAAATCTGCTTTTAAAAACCCTTATGGTTATCAGTGGCTCGGCACTGAAAGTTGTATTTACATCTGTTCTTTTAGGATGCTGTTAAGTTGTCACGTTTCTTTCACCACAAGTAAGTTGTAGGCCTGTAAGACTTTCAGAAGGTGCTGTTCTTGTTACTTGTTTTGTCGTTAAAATAAAGTTGCAAAATGCTAGTAACAACTAAGTGCCCTTTTTGTTGGCACTCCAAGGAATACAGTATATATTAACAAGAAACAGCTATGAAAAATTCATGAAGTGCCAGGAACTACTGCAAACAAGGGTACTGTAAACAAAGCCATGATAACCTGGTTCCCTTAGAGAGAGACTCTTTCTGTGGTAAAGCATCAGCCCATCTTATTGACAAAAAAGGAAAAGAAAACAAAAAGAAAACTCTTTTTCTCTCCTTCAGCTGTCTACACGTGTTCCCTAAAGTCTGTCATCTGTTGTTTTATGTTAGCTTGCCTATCAGCACTTCACTTAAGATGTACTTTGTGATAGCCCATCTTTGTGCGTTCTTAGGTAAGTTTGAACTAGACCAGGCATAAAGCTGGTTTCTTTAGGGACCTTCTGATTCAGAAGTGTGTTCTGCTGGCACAGACTGAGGCAACATATGGTCTCCACACAAACATATCAAGCTCCACTTTAAAATCAAACTTTCGTTTACCCTTCTCTCAAGTTCCTTGGGAATGCTTTTCCAGGCCTTCCATCACTCTTGCAAGGGTAAAACCCTGTTAACTCCCAACGAAAATGTCTTTGTAGCCAACCTGTGCCTTTTTTATTGCGGGTGCAAAAAATATTTCTTTAGCATAAATATCTTTTGTTCCCTGTTCACTCATGGCTTCACTCTCTTGCCTGTTACGTGTTTACAGATATCTGGTATTTTCTCTGTCTTTTGTTTGACTAAACAATTTGGACTCTTTTATTGTTCCCTAAGTCTTCTAACAATCATTTGCCTTCCTTTGGGTTGAAGGAGGAAACTTGTAGACACCTGTCTAGATGAGGTTTTACCAGTGATTGGTATAATTGCATACCTATTTCCTGTACTAGTGAAGTTGTCTTTTACTACACACTCTCTTCCAGTATAGCTATGTCATACTCGTTTTGTTTGATCTACTAATAGAGCAAACACTGTTGCTTATAGCCACCCAGCCACATTTACACGAGCTTGTTTTGTTGGTATTAAGTATGTAGTCATTTTTTTTTGTTGTTACTAAATGTAATCCCATTCCTGTTCTTTCAGTCCTCAGGATCATGCAGTTCTTCTGGGAGGCTGGTTTTTATTCATATGGACTGTACCTCCCAGCTCTATGTTATTAGCAAGCTTCATTATCACTCATATTTTAATTGCCAAGTCAACTAAAAAAATAGTAAGGCACATGCCAAGATCTGTCTTCGAGGAACTCTGCTAATGACCTTTCTGCAGCTGGAAGGTACTTCCACAATTACTCAGATCACTTCTTCTGTAGCTACTTCCATTTTATACTTTTAATCCTTGTTTTAATTCATTTCCCATATAATATATTATCAGCCACTTCAGTGAAGCTGAAAGAGGAACAAAGAGTTACTGAAATTGTCTAGACTGGTTAAGAACCATTTAAGAACCATATTATGTGGCTCTGGTTTTGGTAAACCTGCACTTGAGTTTTACACCTTTCTATGTCTGTTTTTCTTCCCTTTGGAGCTGTTTGTAAGATTTCGCGTAGAATCCAAAAGAGGCTGACGCTGTTCTCCTTTTTTTTCTTTTCCCTATATATTTGCTGCTCTTTTCTTATGCTGCCTCTACTGATTGATGAGCTGATTTGTAGCTTTTCCTGCTAGATGAGCTTTATACATTATACATATACATATTTCTTCCAGTATCGGGGGTAGACATTATTTGATCTTCTGGTTTGAACAGGTTAAACATCTTAAATTTCCCCACCCCCCATGCACATGATTTTATTGATCTTTATTTTGTTGGTTTTTGTGCCCCAAATTAAAAGAGGAGGAAGATTTTCATTGGAGATGTCCACCCAGAGTTTTTTTCCAGCTGGTGATACTATTTTTTAAAATTGTATGTAGCCAATGAGTTGAGCTAATTCAGCCCTGTCTCCTCTTTTTGTCCAGAGGAGCTTTTCACCAGGCTTAAATTATCATGCTGGCAATAAAAGTACCAATAAAATATATTGCTGCAGAGCGGCTGAATAATGGCAACACATCGCTGGTAGAGCTGTCGGATGTATGGCTCTTACATTATGCAGGCTATTTACTCGCTGCCATTGCTAACCTGCTGCATTGTGTGGCTGGCATGTTCCCATTTCCTCCAGGGGTAACCAAAACAAAGGTGGCATCAACAGCTGCGCACCTCGATGTGCTAACAGCTTGCCCTACCATTTAAAAGTGGTAGAAGGTGCTGGCAGATGGCATGAATGAATTACCTTAGAAAACCACCTGAAAAGAAAACCTTCTTGCCACATTAACAATTAAAGAAATAGATGAGAAAAATCATCATCCAGACAAACTATGTCTCTTTTGTGTGGAGCAGGCAGGGTTTCCCTCCTGCAGTGAAGGACTGAGAGGTCCTATATATGCTTATGTATTTCTCTGTGGAGTTTGTCTGCTTGCTTCAAAGTCAACCACAAAGGTTGCTAGAGAGAACAGGTGAAAATATTTGCTTCCCTCCCCCCGCCTTCTGCTTGGGCAAGCATGGTGCCTTTTACAGCATTTCCAGCCCTCAAGAGCACAAGGTAATAGCTGACCAGAAAATTTTGGTTCTACTTGGCTCTAGCTTCAGTTTATTGATTATCATTCAGGAGCAGAAAACAGAATTTGACTTGGAAAGTTAAGCAGGAAAAATCAGAAGGCTACTCATAGATACTGCAAAGCCATGTCGTGGGTGGTGGGAAAGCTCCATCCATTCTACTTTGGTGGGGAGTTTTAAAGTAGAGGAAATGCTAATGAATCATGTTAACTATTCTAAAATATTTTTTCCTAAGTGTTCTCAGTATTAATGGTATTTTTCTCTAATTTGTTTTCTTTGGTGAAGAATGAATAAACAGAAAGGATTTTTTTTTCTTGTTTCATATTTTCAGTGTTATTTCTGTCCAGTGTATTTATTTACCTGGGGTTGGGTACCTATGCAGGAGTTAAGTCTTTATGACATTAATATAATTTTAATATATTTATTTCATGGAAGAAAGAAAACAAAAGGAAGGAGATTGGAGATTCATTTGGAAGAAAATGTTATAAACCCAAAACTTTTTTTCTTTCTTTTTTTTTTTTTCCAAGACTTGAAATTCTTACACAAGAGGTGGTCTGTTCTATTATATTTATAAAGAAGAGCTGTCCTTATATAAGACTTCCTAAATTCATCTTTCTTTAATTCAAACCTCCTGAATGCAGAAACTCTTAGCCAGTACTTCACTGGAATTTATGTTAGTTTGGTCCCTGCCCTGCACTGTGCCCATGTAGGCACATTATTGCCAGCTCTCATAATTTTGTTTAGAAACATGATAATATTTTTGTAGTAGTTTTAAACTCCAAGGGATCAGTGTTATGTGCAAATCTTCATCACTCTTTCTCCCCAAGAGAAAAACTTCTGTATAAATTTAATAAGTAAATACTTTTGATGAACAAGTCTGATATATCTCTTTTTATATATGTATTTACTCACAATTTTTGCGTTTGGGGCTGACATTGTGAAATATCTGTTGGAGGTAGATTTCACGGTAGTTTCAGAGCTGTATCTTTCAATGTTGTGAGCCTGAAATTTATGAGTTAAAACCACCTATGTAAGCAGCAAAATGAAAGTGCTCTGTTAGTCAGCCATTAAATGGCCACTTCAGCAAATTTGATTTCAACAGGTATGAAAAATGAATGCCGTTAACATGTAGAACAGCTGACTGCAGCCATATATTGGAGGATGTAACAGTGTTTATAAGTTGCTTTTAATAATAGCTTTGTTTCCACCTTGAATCTTTCTGAATAATTTGCTCTTCAGGGTAAAATGGCCTCAGCTCTCCCTTTGTGCCAATGAAACTAGTTTTGCCCTTGTTCGGAACACGAAGTAAACACAGTCTGTGGCATTACGGCCGTTACAGCAGGGCCAGTGGGTGGATGTAACAAAACTAGCTTTCCTGTCGCTGGTTTTAATACAGTAAAGAATGATGCAGTGGTAGCGTGGAGCCCTTTGTGGCCCTCGGCACATCTTCTAGATTTTCACTTGAACCACAGCAATGTGTTACCATAGTTGCTTCACTGGCTTGCCGTTAAAAATTAAATCTTTACAGTTCAATCATGTATATACTGCTATATAATGTAAACACAAACAGTCTTTTTCAGCCTGTCCTTTACTTAGACGCGTATAGTTTATCACAGTCATTCAAATTTGTGAGGTACAATGTATTTGATATATACTTTGATAAAAGCCTGCAGAAATTTTTTTGTAAAATTTTGGGACATAGTTCTGGGAAGCAGTTGAGAATCCATGTTGTGGAGCTCCACAGGAATTTGCATGGAGACTAATGATTTTTTTTTTTTTTTTAAATAAAAAAATCCAGCTTTTCTATGTGTATTTTAAGACCATATAAACTTGACATTTGTGTGAAGCACTTAAACATGTCTTCCAATCTTAGAGAAAATTTCCCCTTATTTTCAGCTGTATACTTGGGAATGTACAATGAATACATTACCTGAATATTTGTAGGGGGTGGGGGAGGGAGGCTGCAGTGCAAAGCTGAATTGCCATCTGTTTATTTTCAGTGCATAATTTGCAGGTGTAGGTCATCTAGTGACTTTTCCAAACACGTTCTCCCTGTTTACATAGTTCTCTGTGGGCCTGTGACTGTCATCCTTATGCTGCATGATGCAATGAATACAGTTTAAAAGGAAAGGAGAAAAAAAAAAAAAGTAAAAAGACAAGCAATGAAATGTTCACTTTTCTTTAAAGCATGAAGATGTAGCATGTCTTTCAAGGTAAAGCTCTTCCAAATTAATTGGATAATGCTGATTTTCAGCCGTCTTTCATTTGCAAAATAGATTTTTCGTAGTTCCTGATGTATATAATTTTATTAGCAATTACAGTGGACTGTTATGTCCTGTTTATTTCATTTTAGGAGTAGGGCAAGGGTATTGAGAATAATGTTCTGTGAGCTATGAGTTTTGTTACTCTCCTAGCTTTTTATAAATCTTTTGCTTGTTTTACAAAGTCTTTATTGCTCCTGAGTGAGTACTTTGTCCTTTCTTCTTGTGATGTCTTCGATTCTTTAACAGTATTTGTGCATCACAGGCTGATTGCCTAAGCTGTCTTTGTTGTGGTTGTCTTTTCTCATTTTACCTGGCTTCTAACCATCCTACCAAAAAAGCCTCAAATACAAAATAGAATTAAAGCTTGGCCCTTAAGCATACCTGCAGATGTCCTCTGGCAAACTTGTATAAAGGAAGATGTTCATCAGAGAAATACCGCTATCAGAAAGGAATATAAAATTTGTGAAAATCCACACAGAATGTTTCTTATCCCCTTCCGTCTCACCTGTTTGTAATAATGTGCTAATGTGCAATAGGGTACAAAACCAATATATATGTTTTTGACAATTTGAATTTACTTGCTTTTTATGAGCACTGGAGGTCAGGAAATGCAACTTGTGAAGACTAAAGGAAGCATGCAATATTTCTATTAGAAATAGGGCAACTGATAAAGATTAACAAGTAAGGTAAACTTCTAGCTTTGTATCATTTGATAAACTTAAAAATAAAAATCCCAGGGCAAAAATTAATTTCCAAAGCACAGGAGGCCTAAGGTTATACTTAAGATTAGTCAACATTGACTTGCCTAATGCCAAAGCACAGGTCAAAGAACGTCCTTATGGATAAGAGATTAAATGCAAAAAGCTTGCATGTATTAGGAGTTGAATAAATGGATTAAGTATCAACAGATGTTAGTTTAATTACAAGCAGGCTCCACTTGTGACTGAAATTATGTGTTTGGTGCATTACAGAACAAGACAACGGCCTGGGCTTCAGCTGTCTTACAGTATATCAATAACACATTCCTAACAGGCAGTAATAATTCGATAACAAAGGCTTTTCCCCTCCTCGTGGACCTTCTCTGGTTTGCAGGCTCCTTCTTCCCAAAATGGCTCACCATCCCTTCTTCAGGCAGTGAGAGGGTGTTGAGCAAGGGGAAAGCCCATGCCCAGCGCCTGCAGTAATTCCTGGGTCTCTTGCATTAGTACAGCACAGACAGAAGAGGCTTTATGGTCTGCCCATTGACTCCAAGTTTAGCAGTGAACTTTGCAAAGCAAAACTGTCCTCTTCCCTCTCCCCCCTTCCTTTTTTATCTTCATTGAATCTCCAAATTAATTCTTCTGTAAAACTTTGATTTGATGTTAAAAGGGTTATTTTTTCAGTGCAACTCAATTAGAGGATCAGGTTTAATTTCTTCTAAAGGAGGCTTTTCCACTGTTTCATATTGCAGTTAGTTTCTAACTGAATTAATTCCAGTGTTAAGCTATCCAAAAGAAAATGAAAAAGAGTTTCAAATAAAACATGAGAGTAACTCTAGGAAGTAGGTAGAATATCACCTGTTTAACTTGGGAAGAGTGGGGCAAAGCAGTTGCAATATTTAGCATGCACATCATCTGTAATATTAAACTATAAACATAATACATAGTTTTGTGAGCAGGTGAAAATAAAATGCTTTCATCTGTAGTCTTGAATATCAAATAGAATAGATCCTTATGGAGGTGTTTCTTTGTGTTAAGGTATTTATAAAACTGAGGTACAGTATCTCTGGCATTATTGAACGGAAGTTGTCTATACCATGTTTACAAAAGTATTCAAATCTGAAACAAGATTTTTATGAGTCAAAATTACATATTGATGACATTTATAATTCATCATCTACGTTCTTTCCTTGGGTTACTTTTTATTTATTACATTGTCTACCAGTAAGTCTCCTGTGCTATATCAGTATAGTATATCAGTAGTTACTGATGTCATGATCATCAAACCTCACTAAGCTTCTATAGATGGTATACTTATTTAGAGCTTCTTTTCATTTGAGACACGAACATAATATTGTAGAAATTTCACAAATCCCTCCACTTCATGCAGGTCTGTAAAATTAATCAGAACATATTTATATTCACAAGAGTCACCAAAAAGAAACCTTGTAATTGAAATAACATTCATTTTAAAAAACAGCTGTCCTGGAGGTGGCTGACGGTAAATATCTGTTACAGTATTTTATGTGAAAACTATCCAATATCTTTTTCAAAAAATCCACCAGAGCAAAACACCACAATGAATTTTGTTAATGGCTAATATTAAAAAGGTAGATTTTGGATGGAGAAAGAGTTATACATTGGCATTTGCAAACCTTTTGAAGTGTCAGCATGGGAAATCATATGAGATTTGAAACGTAGCTCTGATTCTTTTAATATCCTTTTAAAATCTGTTTTACATCATATTCGTTTTTACATTTGGCTATATTAGTGCAGCTGAAGATTTTAAGTCATAACGGTGAGCCTTTTCTTTTTAACTCAAGTTACAGATTAAGAAAAATACGATTAATGCCTATGTCTAGATTTTTGTATTTAATCCATCTGACATTACCCAGAGTATAATTTATTAGTAGTAAAGGCTTGTCTCCATTAAACTTCTAGCTTTCTGTTATAATACGTTTTCAGATCTGGTTTCCCAGAGTTTATTTAAATATTCATTAAAAAATGTTAATGCAAAATAATATTTGAACTCTTTTAATGGTGAGCATCTAATTCTGAGCATGGTATTTGTAATACAGGAAGCCACAAATGAACTGTGCAGATACGAAAGATGCAGGCTGTTTGCAGCATGTGCACCCGTTTCAGTACTGATACTGGTCGAGGAGCTTAGATTTTGGGGTCAAAGAGCTGTGGTAGTTTACCACGACCTGACCTAAGCTGATGTATTCTGTTATGGGAATTCAGATTTTTTTCCTTTCCCTGTGTCTCAGTTGGGGCCATGTGGATATACCCCACTTCTTCTGCCTCACTGGGTAGAACTAGCAGTTTTTGTTGGCTGGTGCAAAAGAAGAGTAGTGAGAGAAGCGTGAGCAGCGACGGCGTCTGGGGGAGGCAGAGATGAGATGGTGGGGGTGAGCAAAGGGAAGCAAGAGGCAGGAGGAGGAACTCAAGCTAGTCAGATTGCAGTTTGGACTTTGGATCCTGTTTGTGGGCTGTAGGTTCCCAACATATGAGAAAATATCTTTTTCCATGTAAAAATGCAAGCAAAACGCAGTTTCAGGGAGGCTTGTAAGCCTCCTGTTCTATGAATGTGAAGATAGCTTGTGTAGATGACTTTTTTGAGGGCATTTGCTAGCTTTCTGAAATTTTAAAGCAGTCCTAGCTATGAATTTGTTGGGTTTCAGGTCTGTTCTTCAAGTCCAAAGTACTGCAGAGAAAAAAAATCTTTTCTCCTGGAGACAATGTTCTTCATACTACTGCAGAACAGGAAGAATGTAGGAAGGCCTTTTTACTGTGTAGCTTTCAAACTGCCACTATCCATGGGAAATTATAATTTTCAGAACATCTGGGAACTCCCTGAGCTTCATAAAGGCTACAAACTCTTCTCCAGTTTGTATTAATTTTGGTTTAGGAGACTTGTGTTCAGAAGGGTTTATGCAAATAATGCCATCATGATGATCTTTTCTTAAAGGTGCTCTTCTAGTTATCATTTAATCTTCATCCATACTGCAGAAATAGGAGGAAGTGGCAGGGGTATCAGTCATAGCTCTTCCAAGTGAGTCATGAAGAGATGGATCATCTGTAACTTTCTCACAGATAATGGCTTTAATTCTTACCACAGTTGAAGCCACCTGGCCTTTGCATGGCCTCCCAACTTCTGCTTCTTTCCCAGAGTGCCTGGGGGTGATGGATACTAGTAAAGTTGGAGTAGACAAGGGTTGTATCTGAGGAGGTGGGAGCAGGCAGAAGGAGGGAGAGGAGCATTATTTGAAGAGGGGGATTGGTTTAGATTTGACTTTAAATGTGCCAAGTGAGAAGACAGTGTTTGAAGTCTTGTATAGTTCAGAAATCTATCTCTGTTCTTTGTTTGTAAAATACTGCAGTAAGGTCATCCAGATTAACAGAGGTTATTCTTAACTCACGTGATAAGTATTTTATGATTCAGGTTTTGAATGAAGTACATCCCAGTCCTAAACTATTTTGGCTCATGTATTACTTGTTAGTGTTTCAGTCTGTTTTCAGATCTCCTGTATGCAGGCACAAGTGACATAAACTCAAAAAGTACAACATAAATATTTGCAGATGGATATGGCATAAGGACAAATGTTCCCGGTGGGCATTTTCTGAATCTATGCTCAATTTACATTTGTCAGAGAAGAACACAAAGATGCTTGTCTTTTCTATTTCTCATCTCACCCACCCACGCTGTGATAAAGATATTATTTCTTTTCTATTTCTTTTTCTGAGCTCTGGTTGAAGGGCAGGAAAATATCTGTCTAGCACTTAACTGTTTAGCGAGGTCCCACTGTTACCAGTGGGTCTGGTGAGAGTGCAGGTTGATGGCTCATGAAGAGGTCTGGTGTAGGTCCAAAAGGATGCAGGTACTTGTACCATAGTGATACCAAAACTAGCTAGAGATTTTCTGGATAGCTTGTTCTTACTAGTGAGCGGGTTTTTTCCAGTATTCTTTGTTTAAATGTTGGCTAGACCTTCTGTCACCTTCCAGCAGCTAAAAACTTGGGACTGGGTGCTTGCTGGGGAAATTGGTGAGGTCTGGTATAGGCAAATGTGCTGGAATGGGGAAGTAGTTGGGCAAATATGAAGAACAACTTGGTTAGACTTACGTGGCCTGACAGGGAGGGCGTGATGAGGAAGGGGACTACAATTAAGACCTAGTGATGGGAAAGAGGATAGCAATTTTTTTTGTTAGGGACCTTGGTGTTAAGGAACAATTATTATTTGTAGGGTGAAAACCTGAGACATATAGCGAAGAAGAGGAGGTGGGGAGGTGACGGATCCCTGGGCAACTAGAAGGCCGTTGTAGGTGGGGAGTGGAGAAGGAGCACTGGATAATGTGGTAGGAAGCAGAGTGGGGTGGATAAGGAGCCTAGGTTGAGAAAGCTTTAGTTTGGGAGGAACATGGCCTTAGCCAGCCTGCAAGGAGAGGAAGACTCAACTCATGCAAAAAAGGGGTAAGTAAGGGCTTAATTCTGGTGGCTTTAAATTTCTGAGTGCTTGATTTACAGCCCTAGTATTCATCTACAGACTGACTTGGAACATACGAAGTAGCTTTTTGTTGTTGTTTTTCTGTCTTCTCAATTGATTAGATTCATGGGAGTTGGAAAATGTCTGAATTTGACAAATCATTCTTCAGAAATTAAAGCATTAACATTCCCAGAAGTCTCTAGTCTTGGAGGGTAGGCTGCAGAGATGTGCTAGATCCCACACTATCTCACTGACTACCAGAAATGTCTCTTACTAGCTTGTTCTGTATAGCTCTATAGGACAGTAGCTCACTGAAACCATTATGGCTAATATGAGTATCATCTTTTGGGTAGCATTGATAGCATTAGGGAATCTTGTTTCGCTGTAAACAGCCAACTTTTAAAGAGTTGAACTGGTGTTTTATGGGGATCATGGTTTTCTCTCTGAGGTGAGGATACTTGCAAAAAAATTTCTTCATGACATTTTATTTTGATCGATGTTCTACCGATTTGCTGTTTGTCTTAACAAAATTAACATGATGGATTGAGATTGTGTTAAGCATGAATTTTCTGTTTGTTTTTTTAGCATTTGCCATCTTCTCTAATTTTCAGAACACAGATCTTGTCTTGGGGAATATGAAGAATTAGATTTGTCAGATTAGGCTGTAGTAAATATCTTTCAATTACCTAGCTGATGTTTTTGCAAGCTTTAATAGGAACAATTGTCTGTTTCACTGCAACTCTTACTCAAAAATAGTCCTTAATACTTTGTCACAGCTGTACTGATCACTGTGTGAAATAAATTAACTTGCATGCATGCCCATTTCAGAGACAAAGGCAAGTAAATTATAGTCAGTGTTAAGATTCTCTTAACTTCTCCCAGTCAAAATACATTTTATTCTCATAATGTGATATCACCTGCATGATAATGTCTTCTTTGAGATGGGATAGTCCTGGAAGGTTTCCTGTCAAGATGGCTGTGATATGGAAAGAGGTCTGGAGTTCTTTATATTCTTTCTCAGGGTCTTATCTTACCTCTCACTTCCAAATATGGCTAAATTCTGATGCTACAGGATCCAATTAAATTAATTTGTGCTGTTTTCTGTATTCTTGCAAATTCTGTTTCATATTAGCTTGCTTGTGGATGATGGTCGACATTCTTGGTATTTCCTGTCTTGCCTGTGATCAGCCTTTTAGGCTGTTTGTGAAGCAAATTGGAGATCTCTTAAATAAGTACATAATAGTTAGTGTTTAATTTTTGTGATGTCCTAATCACACTTTTTTTCCTGCCTGATATTCCACAATACTATTCTGGAATAAAATTTGTAGCAAATCTGTTCAAGTCTTTCTTTTAGCCATGTTGAACTCTGGATGAACAGAGGAAAAAGATTAGTCGTCTTTTTTTTTTTTCCTTTTCCTTTTTTTTTTTTTCCCATTCCTAAAGATAATTCTGCATTTCAGAACACCTTGAAAATCAATTAATGAAGAAACAAGGTATCTGTGAAGCCATTAAGAATGAATCTTGACTTTTTTTTTTAACCAAGTGTGTGAAGACAGTGGATGGTTTCATGATTTCACTGTAAATGAGTATGCAATCTAGAATGAATTTGAAGCTTGGGTTGGATAAAAATAATTGTCATTTATATAAATGAAGGAAATTGTGATAATTTATTGATATCTTGTATATTTTTTTTGAGTGTTAGAATGATAGAGAACTGATGTATTTTATTTGAAGAGTTAACTTCCAAAGACATGAACAAAACTCCCTTGTGTTTTTCTGTTTAAAATACCTTTAAAAATTTCTTGCTTTTGTGTAGAGAGTGATTAAATCTGTGTTGTCCCTGTACAACATTTAAAAATTTGTTGCTCACTCATGGTTAGCCAGCAGACGTGTAGCTTGTTACCAGAATTTTCATTTAGCTGAAAGCCAATAAAGCCCATTTCTTGAACAGTTAATTGGGAAGGGCCAGGCAGGGGTAGTGTGCTCCTGGAAGGTGCCAGTGGCTTCCCAGTGACAGTGGCACTGTGCCTGCATCCCAAGGTTGCTGAGCTCCTGCAAGTTCATTATTTCTTCCTGTCAGTTGTGTTATGTAGCTCCAGCCATGAGCTGCCCTTGAGCTACTCAGCAGACGTGTAAGCTAATGAAGCCACAGGTTTCCTTTTGTGTGGAAAATGGGTAGTGAAGGAGGTTACAAGGAAAAGATGAGAATGTTTGTGGTTCATGAGGTAGCTGAAATCATGGTTGTATGAAGTAGATGGTAGGTGGTTTTCCTTGTTTGTTTGTGTTTGTTTTTTTCTGAAATCTCCCCCCAAATTTGAATTCAGTAATCATGTCTTCTCTGTGATTTTGATTTACGCTGATGTAGAGAAGGGACTAAGAGCTGGTGTAGTGGTGGATGCTGTGAAAGTGATGAATGAAAAGGGAAAGCTGAAAAGTTGCCTATGAGAGAAGTTGTCAAATTCATAGACAGGGCATTTCCATTAGATTTTGCAGGTGAAACTGGCTGAAGACCTACCACTCATTGGTTTAAAATGTAATGAAGGAAAACTTTACAGAGATATGAAGAAGTAGAAAATACAGAAAATACAGTAAAAGAATAATAATAATAGAAGAGAGTAATATTAAGGCATGAACCTGACAGTGTACTTAGAACTGCAGAAATATGACTTGTATTTTCATTAAAAAAGCTATGAACCTATACTAATCAATAGGTTTAAATACTGCTTCTTCCAACGACAGAATGTGATATTAAATTCTAATACGCAGCTACAGATTGTTGTTTATTTTAATGTCCACAGATGGATCCAGATATTGATCTAAAGACAAACTCCGTATTAGTATTCTCTCTGAGCAGCGTTCAGTAAACCAAATCCCAGATGAGTATTGATGCATATATTCATTGCACTAATCATACAAATTAGAGATGAGCCCAAACAGAAACTGTATCTGAAGAAATGTGTCTCTGTGCACAGTGGTGTTTGGGGACTGGAACTTGTGATTTGCTGTATCTTTCTAATGGCTTAAACTCAAATCCAGGATTTCAGAGAATTCAATGTCTTTATGATCACTTTGAAGAGTTAGCTCTAATTCTAACCTAGAATTCTAATGAAATAAATATATTTCCTTTTTTGAAAATATGTATTCTCAAGGGGAGTTGAAATTTGCAGCCTGTCAGGAAGCAGGATTGTTTGCATGCAAGGCAGAGTGAGGAGGTAATGCTCTACTTTAGGAGAGCATCACTACAGAGTTCATGCAGATTTTAAGGCAATAATAGCTATTGCTTGTTTCTAAAATAATTTAAAATGTTTTAGACTGAGCTGGAATTTTTTGTGTGCCTTTTTCTTTTCTGTCTTTCTGTCTTTCTGTCTTTCTGTCTTTCTGTCTTTCTGTCTTTCTTTCATTTATTTTGAGGCCAAACTAGAGGAAATAGGAGCTGATTGCATAATATGTATGACTTCATGCGATTTGTTATTTTGCCATTGAGATTTCATGCCCTGTAGGGATTAACCTATCTGTCATTATGTGACATCTTACACTCCTCACTATGAATTAGTGTAACTTGCTATGTCTTTGCTTTTTTAGTTAATCACAGAATCAGAAGTTGGAGAAGTCCCTTTGGATCACCCTGGCAAATATGGAGTTTTTCTCCTCAGCTGAGCTAGTCAGAAAACTTTCTAAACCAAGCTTTTTTGTTGGGAGTTGCCAGTTAGTTAAAACAGATACTGCTTCCACCAACTGACCTTCATTTCTGTGAGCTTCTAATGAAGTTCAGGGACCTGAACAAACCTGAAAGCAAACCTGCTTTTCAGTTAGCTTACCAGTCTACCGCTAATGTGTGAGTTGAGCAACTGTGTTTTGCAGCCTACGCTGGGTAAAAGACCTTCGGGTTCTTTACTCAGCTTTAGTTTCTCACTCCTTGTCAGTCTGGACATTGATTTGGGTGCTATAGCTAAACCCGGTGCCCAAGTTGCGCTCCCAAGCTTGATTTAGTTTTGAGGCTTTCTATAGCAATTGATTTTGTTTGAGAGTAGACCTTCTTTTCCCCACTCCTGTAGGATTTTATACAAAATGGGAAGTATTGCCACAGAATTTCTACTAATCTGCTCAAATGTCATTTCTAGCTTCCTGAGCAGTGGTAAGTCCATCAGTAGCGCACCTCATATTGGTTTTGGGGCTGGGGTTACTGATGAAGAGAAAAAATATTACTATTTCTTCAATTCAGGTAAGGTCAATTCACTTAGTAATCCAGTATGTAACGCATGCGCACCCTCTTCCTGCTTGGTGTGCTCTGCCCTTCAGATATCTTTTTATAGAATGTTCCGCTTTGCCTTAGTCAAACAATTAATCTCTTTTAATCTTGACAGAGATAGTTAACTTCACTCTCCAGTAGTATACTCTGTGGACTACCTCCAATGTTTTGTTACTATTTTAGCCGTCCAAAATTAAATGGTTATATCCAGACTCAATGGCACAAGAGATATATACACAGGGCTATTGGAGTCTCTTTAACTGAATGCCAACTTACATAAAGCATGATTTAAATGTAAATAATATGATGGAAAAAGATTACACAGACCATGTCACAAGTTTGTATTGTGGAGTACTGATGAATAAACAGTATAAATATGTCAAAAGAATTCCTGTGGGGTTTTTGGGGGGTTTGGGGGTTTTGGAATGCTTATAAAGGTTTATGTTCTCGCACTGTGAGATCATGACACTTTTCTCTTCACAGAAATATCAAGCAAACCCAGTGGTTTGAGGTCACTTTCTAGAGAACAAACTGACAGGAGTAATAACTGTGATTGCTTTGGAACTACAGTAGTTTGTGTAAGAATAAAGTACAAGAAGATGATTAGCAATGCAGATAACTTGTTTGCTGCCCAAAATGTGCAGTGTTAATGTGTAATCTTGTTACAGTGACTAGAACTTTTGCAAGGTGGGAGGAGGAAGCCAACCTGCTTATCATTGCAAGGTAAAGTTGGAAGGATAAAGTCAACCATCGCTCTTAACATGCTAAATGACAACTTTTGATCTCCAGATATTGAGATAACCAACATTTACCATAGGGATAAGATATACTTGAAATATTCTATAATTCCAGATATTATTGATTCAGCCTGATTGCTATTTACATGAGACATCCAGGCATATTGTCAGACTACTTAAAATATATTGATGCAAGGGTATGGCTGGTTTAGTCTGGGGTGTGTGCAAGCACATGTACATGTATCAGTATATTCTTTTTATCTTTTTTTAGAGGGATGCTCTTTGGGTTTTGTTTCTTTGGTGGTGCTGCTGGTTGTGTTTCAAGAACAAATAGGAAAAAAAAAAAGGTTCCAGGAATAGCTTAAGTGCAGCATGCAGAATTGATTTCTGCTTATTATAACCTTGATGCTCTCCATCTGAACATCACTCTCCCCCCTCCAAAAAAATACCCTATATTTTTGTTTCAGTTTCTTCATAAAGTAGTCCTATGCTTCTCCAGAGTCCCCTGAGATATATCAGTACAAACTCTGGGATCCCTGAATCTTCCTTCAGCTATATGGATGGATACTGTAAAACTACCCACTCTTGCCAGTGCATATTTACACCTAGCTGAGTTCGCGTGATGGTGTTTGTGGTGAGGTGTTTCGTGCCCCCATGCCTGAGGGCAGAGTCTGCCTTGGATGTGGAGGAGAGAAGTGTGCACTACTCATCTGCATCCAAAAGAGTAAAAATAGAACCAGAGAAGTTGTTGCTTTCTGCTGACCAGGAATTTAAGATGGGTGACTTTGAGTGTTCATAGAGAAATAGGTCGCATGGAAACATGTCAAGAGTAGTACTTAAAGGATCTTTTCAACTATCATCTTGTCTCTGTTAGTACTCCAAAGAATAATCTTTGTCCTTTTGTTGTTGTTCCTAAGTAGACTAATAATAGGGACAAACAGGCTAGTTCACCAAAATTATGGCAGGGTTGTAGTGCTAATTAAATGCCTTGATTTTCTTGTTGTGGTGCTGTACTCTTACCAGCCCTGATGCTATTCAAATAATCCTGGGCTACAGTTTTACTCTTTCTCCATTTGCACCAGCAGATGGTCTTAACTTTCAGATGGACATATCTGAATTAAAGAAATGTGGTTGAATCTGCTTAAATCTGTATAAACCTAACAAAGAGAGAAGAATTTAACTTTTTGTTGTACTTTGGTGAATGGAAGTTTGCCCAGGTTAAGGGCTTTAGGATTTCACTCAATGTTTATTTTAAATCCTCATTTCCCAGACATAAACTGTTCTAGTAGAAGCATCCAGATATTTGAGAATATGCTGCAATTGTATTTTTGTGTGCTCCGGATGTGCTTTGACTAAAAAGAAATAGCAGATGTTTGAACCACGAAGTGTATTTTTCCTGAGGCAAACCTTTCCCATCTTGCAGTAGCATGGTATGACTACCTGGTGGACATGGTTTTTATTGTTTTGAGGGGGATTTTTGTCTTCCCCTCCCACCTCATCTCAGTCGGAGTAGAGTGATAAAACATTAGAGATACAGGCTGCATCTTTTTGCACTATTCTGAAGCTAAATTTGGTAATCAAATAAAAAATGTAGGATTGGAAGGGATCAGGAATAACTCTTTTGATACTGAACTAAGGGAAAACTGACTTAAAACTACGGATATATTTTCACTATTGTGTCTGAGATGATCTGCCATTTTTAGTACCGTGTGTAGCTTCTACAGTCTTGGTTTTGTTGGTTTTTTTTTTTTTCAGTGAATTAAGAAGTGCAGGTGGCTGAGGTGGAATGTTTGGGTGCCAGTAGCGCCCCAGTTTTACCAAGATTAAGGCTTTCTTTGAGTCCAGAAGTTTTGATCTTGAAAGAAGCATTGATTTAGAGCTCAACTGTTAATTCTTGGCCTATAATTTTTTTAAAATAAGCATAAAAATGCAAAAAACCTTTTAGATGTTGAATTTGGAGGGAAGTGATGTTTCCTCACTCACAGCATCTGAAGCTAATTTGAAATCTACTGATTCTGCTGCCTGCAAATAAACTGAAAGTCTGATTCAACATCTGGGCAGGGTATTATTTTTGGAAATCCTGTGGACCACTGAAAAAAAATGGTGTGGAGGACCCACTTTTCTTTACTCCTCTGCACAGGGTTGTTGGAGGAGAATGGAAGCTTTCTTCTGAAATGTCAGATTTATTATGCAGAGATCGCACAAAATAGGGTGGGGGTCAGATTCAGATTGCCAACTTTTCCTAACCACAAAACAGGATGTGCTCCCCTCTCCCCACCCCAGGACTCCATGTAATAATCAAACCATTCATAGTCGTTTCAATCAGCATTTTAATACTTGCCTTTTTTTTAAGCTCTTCAAATATTTCTTCGCTAAAAGCTGATAAATGGCTTTTGGCATACTGGGTTGACATTCATCTTCAGGAAAATGATTGCATCTTTGGCAGGACAGATGAGCTAAATTAACAAAAATGTATAAATTTAATTAGGAGTCTGTCTTATGCATAATCACAAATATGTTGTGTAGTTTTCTATATCTGGAGTTAAAACTGTAACTTTGTATGGGCAAGCACATCAGCCGCTTTGCTATCCATGTTCTGTATCAACGTCAACAAAGGCAGCCTGGTTAGGCTGTACAACGCAGGGTGCAGTTCACACAGCGCTTCAGAGATCAGAAGTATTTTTATCAAGCTCGATTCAAATTGTCTTCCAGACACAAAAATAACATTTCTTCTTTGGGGTATGTTGGGCTGCTGCTCCCATTTTGGGATGAAACCATTCTGTATTTGGCTCCTTTTAGAATTGCTTTTTTTTATTCCATGCACTTTTGGCTAAAAGAAACAAATTTACCAGTTGATTTTCTGCTGACTGAGAGTGCGAAAGCATGGCATGCGTGCCGTTGTCTTGCCATGCCAATAAATGAAGCTGAACTAAAAATCTGTTTGCTTTATAAAAATTATACCCACAAACAAAACAGTATTCCCAGGCGTTTTGAGATGGTCATATTTTAGATCTAATATTGTTGGTTCAGGGTCACTTAGCATAGTGCAAAAATATTTCTAAAGGACAGGTTTCTAGTCGGTTATTCCTGTTTTCAGAAATAGTTTGGTATGAAGGATTTTGAGTCACTGTGGTTGATCAGGTTACAGTGGTTTATGAACAAGCGATGTATTTTGTCTAATGCAGAAGCAAGTTCAGCTACTAGATTGTGGATACTGTTTAAGTGTATGAATTCATCTGCCCTTACTGGAACAATCCTGGGAAAGAGGACAGAAATGCTTGAGTAACGAGTGCAGGATCCAGGGTATTACTGTGCTCATTTGCATCAGCTCCTTGGGGTTCCTGTTGTTTCCTTGTAGTTCAGGTAAGCCAAGCATCAGATTTTGTATGATTAACCAGTGAAGGCAGTGATTAGCTTGTTTCAGATCATTGTATAATGTTTATAGGATTTTTGTCCTTTAAATTTGAACTGTGATTTTTCTGGATTTGCTCCATCCCTGGAGGTATTTAAAGAACGGATAGGTACGGTGCTCGAAGACATGGTATAGATGGACTTGGCAGTGATAGGTTAACGGTTGGACTCGATGATCTTAAGGGTCTTTTCCAACCTTGACGATTCTATGATTCTATGAATTTGGGGGAAGAGAGTAAGATGAAGCGAAGGGAAAGAGAGACCTCAGCAACTCTGCTAATTTAGAGGAAGAAGAAAAGCACCTAACGGTTTGGGATAAAGTATGAATTTACTTCTGCTATCTCTGTAAAACCTAATCTTCCCTTAAAGGTTGATATAGTAGTTTAGTGATACCAACACTTCTAATTTAAGCCAACCTGTTGGCTTAAAACGCAAGAAAACCAGGAAAGTAAATGCACCCTTTTCTCAGATGGGTATCTCTTGTACATTTGTTTTTGAGTGCTGAAGATTGGTGAGTTTAATCATAAATGCAGAAATAAACATAGGTTTTAGACAAGATATGGTTGAGAATTCTGAGGCGTTAATATTAGATTTATGGTTTCCTGTAGTGCAGTCTACTATTAACAAACATGTTCTCACAAATATTTTTCTATTTGAATGAATGTATCTGTGGCTACAAGGCCATCTCCTCGCATGATCCTGTGTAAGGCTGCTCATGAATGCATTTCGAGGCAGGTGAGGAGTGTTAACTCTGTCATCTTGGAGGGTGGAAATGCTGTTGTCCTCCTGCGCTGGGGAGGCTGCATCCCTGGACTGCTGCTTGTCCCTTTACCACCTCCGTTGTCTCAAAAGGCATGGCTGTATTTGGCACATGTGTGTGTTTTCCTGAAAGGTGTATCAGATGCTGCAGTTGGTCGGCACAGTATAAGAATGTAAATGTAGTGAGAACTAGTAACTCACTCCATGATGTTTTCAAGTAGAAAATGACGCAAATAGTAAAGGGGGAAAAATTGGAAAAATGGTGCAAATATGACTAGGAGAGTCATGTTGCCACTTCAGGATTCCCTCTTGCTTTGTGTGATTAAAAAAATGCTTGATTTTGGAGTAAACTCTTGCTTGTATGTACATCTGCCACCACTTTGGAAGGGAGGCAAGTATATCTTTGTGGAGAGGTTGTGCTCTTGGAACTGCAGGTTTAGGTTAGGAACTTGGGGTCATTTTGCTACAGGGCTCTCATGTAAACGTGGTAAAGTCAAGTAATTTTCTGTGGTTTGGTTTCTTATTTATATAAACCAGGTAAGGATATTTCCCTTTTTCCAGCTCTAAATAGTCTTGTCTACTGAAGTTGTTTGCGCTTTAATGTGCTTGAATACCATAACAAGGTAATAATCTTGTTTGGAAATTTTTTTTACTGGAAAGATTTCCATGCACTTTTTTCTGTGCGATGGGCTTTTAGAAGGATAATCCTGCATATGTCTGGTTGATAATTATAATGAAATCCTTTTCTTTAGAATACTTCAGAGAAGGTTTTGGATTTTCCACGTTTTACCCTTTCCCTTTTCATCTTTAAAGTTTCTCCTTCTGAGAAATCTGTGTGAAGGTGGGGAAGAAGCAACAAATTAAAAGAAAGAGATGAAAATAAATGTAAAATGTCTTTTTGCTTTTACTATGAGTAGAGTTGATACTGGTGCTTTTCCTGAAGACCTAAAGGTTATGTTACATTCCCAATGAATTCACAATTCATGTGCCACTGAAAGTTTCTCTCCTCTCCGCCTTCTCAGCAGTGGTGTGCCATGATGTGCTTATGATGGTGATGAGCCAAGGTGCCTTTTAAAAGCTGCAAATAGTTTATTTCTACTTATTAAGCACATAGTTGCACTGTTTTCTCCAGTAGGGAGTTTCTCAAGTTCCTGTTCACCCCTTCTCCCCCCTTTCCGCAGGATGCTCCCTGCTTCAGTTGTGCCAGCACTGAGTGCCACGAACAGCTATGCTGGCACGACTGCGGCGATGGCTCTGGAGTCGCGGGGGACACTTGGCAAAAGAATTCCTTAAGCTTTGCTGCCAAGGGAAACACATGGCCCTAAATACGAAGGCATAGGCTAACGTGCTCCATTGCTTTGTTTGCGCATCAAGTATTTTGCCTTCAGAAAACAGTGCCGCTGTTTCCATGCCAGCAAACCATCTTAGCTGTTAAATAATCTTGTGGCAGCCGCTGAAGAGGAGGAATATTGGTGCCAGGAGCCCCATGTACCGTGCTACTAGGGATTTGCTCAGTGTGGAGGCAGCAGCGTCTGGGAGCTGATGCCTTCACAAACAGCTCTTGGCTGGGGCACAGCAAAGGGCTGCTTTAATAGCTGGTAAAGTTCAACAGGCCCCAAGGTGGGACGATGACTCCACAACGGTCAAGTCCAAGTGGGGTACAAATTTGTCTTGTGCTGTTGATGGCAAAGCATGCCTGTGTAGCTGGGGGCTGGGTATTCATCCTTCAACTTTGATTGTATGACATCAAGATAGTGGCTGTCAGTCACAGCTGCTCTGCTTCTCCTCTTTGATTCAAGTTGGAGATTAAATGGAAATTGAAGCATTTTCCAGTGGACTGTGGCTAGGCACTGCACTGTCCTAATAACCCTTCAGTCACTGATAAACTGGATTGTAAAGGGAAGAAGTCTTTGAGACTGGATACCAAACTTGGCATCACACTCACTTAACAGCGGACATATTTTATGTCCTTTACTGACTTGGTGTCTTCTGGCGTGTTGTCAGTCTCTGCCTTTTTTTCTCATCTTGAACTGTTCCTCTACATGTGTTACCCCTGAAATTCACTTTCAGAGTGTTTGTCAGTATCTAGTCATTTGGGTTTTTCAGAGCAATGGGAAGATGTGTTTCCTCAGGTATATAAGATACTAATTTCATTTCGGCTTAACCGTTGAAGCGAAAATATCCTCACACCTCCTTGTCTTCTAGTGCAAAAGAAGACTTTTTTCCTGATATGATAGATAACATATAGACACTATGGAAATGGATGCATGTGCATCCAACATACTACAGAATATTTTCCCACTTTCTACAGGTAGAAAAATACAAGCTGAAAATGGGTGAGAATGTTTTCTGGGTGGTTTGTAGCAGTCATCTTAAAATCCTTACCTCAGAGCATTTACTGGGGAACGAAGTCGGATGGGATTTTCCTAGAACTGTTCCAAAATTGGAATCCTGAGCATCTTCTGAATTGGTAGAACTCTGGGGGCAGTGATGGCATATTCTATTATTTATAGAAGAGCGGTATTTTTATGAGTAGATCACGATGCCCTAAACAAAGGATAAATGCTTGTAGTTATGCTGACAATCTCTTGCTGGTTATGAAATCACACTAACTCTAGCTTTCTTTAATGTATGTTAGTATCAGAGTCCTAAATTATTTTATGCTAGCAGCTGATATGATGGAGAGTTATGTGAATTTTGCTGCTGGTATGCTTTTATTCTAATCAAAGAGCTGAGAAGGCAGTTGTACTTTTTTCTTCTTCTTTGATGGCTATGTTTTCTTGTAGCTACAATGAAATAACTTGGGAGTTTTAGATTCAAAACAATTTAGTTCTCAAAATTGTGCAGTGGCAAAAAACAATAAAATTATGTGGGAACACTGAATATTCAAAATGAACTATAATGCCCCCTTGAATTGCTTTATAAGTGGATAGTTAATTGCGGTGAGGGGGAATCTCATATGAATGGATAAAGCAGGAAAAAGTTCCACAGCTGCAGCTTCCACACCATAAGTATTTCAGGCATTTTCCCCTTTTCAAACTGAAAAATAGTTTTCATTTTTCTTGGTTTAAAAAAAACTCAACAACTAATTTATTTCAATGAATCCTTTTAATAATTATTATTACTACTACTTCTACTTATTGGAAGAACCTTCTCTTGCCTCTGTGGTAAATAATCTTTCCTCTTTTGACCCAATAACACATTAGTAGAACAACAAGCTCGTAAGTGGCTGCTGTTTTTCTTTCTGCAGCTTCATCTTCCCACTTCCATCACTTAATGCAGTGTGGTAAAGCATGAAGTTAGTTATTTTTCTGGAGTGACAAATAATAATACTCTTGACAAACTGGCTGTTGTACATTGATCTAGCTGTTAATGAAGGGAATCCGCTGTGAACAAACCCCAACATTTTACTTATTCTGGTACATTTCTTTGCTGGAGCTACAAACTTCATTCAAGACTAATTCTGGTCAGTTTACTCATAAAGATCACTTTGAAATCCATGGTTTATGTTCTCAGCTGGTATAAATTTTGTCAGTTTACTGACAAAAATACTTTCTTGACCAGATAAAAACTTACACTAATGGAAGTGCTCATAAATAAAGTTATAAGGATTATGTAAGTCTTTACTACTGTAAAGACAATATCTTCACTGTATATGGAACCCTTATCAGTGAGGGATCATTGGCTTCGCTGCAGAGATGGTGAAGAAAACCACTTTTTTTTTTTTTTTTTTTTCTTGAAAGACAGCTTGGTGTTTGTATCTTTCTTAAATTTTCAGGACATGTTTAAATCAAATTTAATGTGTCCTTCACTTAGTTTTAATCCTCCAGGATGTATACTTTGGCTCTTTCTCAAGAAGTGGATCTTTTGAGATTCTCAGTGAACTCATTTCTCCAAATTTGAGATCTTGCCCAATTAAAGAGACGCTGGGGTTTTTGTTTGGTTGGTTTTTGTTTTGTTTGGGGCTTTTTTTAAGTGAGAAATGTACACTATTGCATTTTGAGAATGAAGATTCATGTTATGACCCTTGACTTTATTTGTACCAGTCTTCATGTGTTTAGAACGTACCTAATGATGAAAAGTTTTTATTACCTCTTTCTTCCCCTGCAACAAACAATCCTTTACTTTGTGATTGGCTGCGTTGAGAGCACTAGAAGTTATGTGATGGTGAACCCAGAACCCTAATTTCCTTGGTGGGATGCGACTGCTTTACTTTTTATGCTGATGGGATACTGCATAATATCATTGGGTATCCTTAGGACAGTGGCTTGACTCCAAAGAAATACGTAGTCAGACTTTATATTGAGCCTAGATATAAACAGATTAGAATTACTAACTGCGTGGGAAGTTTTCTTCAAGTTAAACTTCTTCTTAACTTCCCACATTCAAATATTCTTGGACAAGGACACAATGGTTTGTTATATAAACATGAAAGAGGTACTAAATCATTTTGAATTTCCAGTCTTGTGCTTAAAATTTGCCTGGGAGCTTATCAAAGGTCTGGGGGAAGAAAATATTGCTACAGATGCTGTGTAATAGAAAATCTATATGTGAAAGAAGGCCTCCCACAAATACCAGCATCTGGCAACCTGAACTGAGTACCATAGACTGCAACACTTTGGGGACAGAGAAAGTGTCTTGAATGATGTGCATAGAAACAGATGCAGTGTTAATATATGTGCCTTGTTCTTTCTGGGGAATATTTCTACTCAGAATAAATGCACAATGAAGATGTTCTTTTATCTTTTCTTAAATGACTATATGCACTCTATCTTTCTGTTTGAAAACTGTACAAGGCCATGGTCCTGTTTCAGTGGTAGGACTTCTGATAGATGTTTTTTACTCAATGCTAGGTAAGCGTTGCATTTGAAACCCATAATAAAATGCATCTGTCACAGAAGGACTCTGGCTTGCAGAGACTGTGGTCATGTGCATGTGAAATTTCATTGAGAGTCAGATGGATTTAAGTACTACTTCTCCAGAAAAAGCAATCTTACTGATGAAACCAGATTTGCAGTTGCAAAGTCTCCCAACGTCTCCCTGGATTCTGCGATTCTTTGTGTTCTCCAGGGTCCTTTCCTGGTTCCTAGTTGTGAGAAATTGTTTGCAAGGCAATTCGTGGCATTCATGAGTAGATTCCTATAGTAGATTGAAACTTAACTTCTTCACAATAAGAGAAAATTACTTAGCATATTTTAAGGAGAGAAAGAAATGCACAATTCTTCAAACAAAACATGATTTATCATTTTGTACAAGAAACATCAGTTTGGAATAGTGACACTGCAAGAATGAGGGGCTTGCATCTGCTTTACGCAATTGACAGATATCCTGGAGATAACTATTTTTAAAATTCTGTTTCCTTTGGTAAACACTGCGGCTTTGTAGCACTGTCTGAAGTGCTCCTTCATCACCCAGATTTATAGCTTGCAGTTGCAACCCTCTGAGCCCTTTTTTCAGTGATGGACCAAGAAAGGAAGTTTATCTATCCTTTCCTCTACTGGAATAAATAATGGCAGCGTTTTAAACACTGCATTCATATTTGTAACTTCACTAATGATGCTCATATTTCTTAGTGTTTTAACACCTCTCTGATGTTTAGTCATGTTTATATTCCTCAGAGGCATTTGTCTGGGTTAGTTTTTTTTTGCCGCGTCCTTCATCTGACTCAGGGTTTTTTAGGACTGGTGTCAGTGTAAGCAACAGCTGGCAAAAAAAAATCACTTGGTTCTTTCTGCATCTTATGTCAACTGATTTATGGCGATTTATGTGTTTTAAAAGACGATGAGTGGGGGATTGGTAACATATGCCAAAATTTTCACTTCTAATTGCTGGAGGAATTTGGCTGAGTAGCTGTTCTGGTGTCTGATAGCTTCTTAGCGGCTGTAAATGAAGGTCTTGGTCCCGTTCTGCTTCTGGAGATCTCTGTGTCACAGAAGTGTCTCCACATCTGTCCTTGGTTGATGTTGTGTTTAGCAGTAGTGTTGTGTGACGTTTGGTCATCATCTGTGTTCTGCGTTTGCTGTTATTTTTAGTTTGAGTCTTGACAGGGTTATGCAACTGTAACAGCACAACCGGACTGCTCTCTCCGGATGTCCAGGGGGCAAGGAACATGCTTTTCTCATCCCATGAAAATGAAGGAGGAGCAGAGTGATTTCTTTAGCTCCCATTTACTTTCCTAGAGAGAGGATGGGAAGCTTTGAGACAGAAGATAAGCTCATGGTTTTTGACATTATAAAAGGCAGCGGATAAAATGGCTGAGCTGTTTCTGGAGCAGGGATGAGAACACGGAGTCTCCCTTCCACAGGCAGCTGCCTTGGCGGAGGAATACAACGATGTCTTCTTCCTCTTCCCACGCCAATGAACAAATATCTGCATAGTGCGAAGTGCTGTGACTTCAGTGAAATGAGCTCAGGAAGTTGAGTGCTCACTATTTTGGTGGCTGGCATGCTGTTCTGATCATAAAGCCTGAGGACAACACAGATCTCAGATTTGCCATCTATTTTTCTTATGTAAAAAAGGGAGACTCATTGCAAACTGCATTTTTTTTTTTTTTTTTTTTTTTGGACAGAGGTTAGGACCACTGTTTTCTGAGTAGAGCTTACTTTGGCATGTGTTAATTGTATGAGATGAGGGAGAGAAGGGAAAGAGTGTGAAGAGTGTGCCTGCAATGAATTTTAATCACTGTGAGAGAGGAGACTGGAACTGAAAGGTATATATGTAAAGAAGTGTCAAAACATCATAAATCAACTCCCCCAACCAAAAAAAACCCAACCTTGTCTCAAATTGACTAGTAAGTAAGGGATTACCAACACAATGTAAAATGTCAAAACCTGAAGGCAATGTAAGAGACAGTAGAAAGCCTTACTTTAGTTCCAATCTGCCACTGAGCTTGAAATAAGTTAAATGTTAAGTAGATCTTTCTAATGGGAAAACTTATTGATGATGGTGTCCATCATGTTTTTTAGTTTGAAAATACCTGTATACTTAGTCATGTCAATAAAGCATATTGACATTGGATTTGCTTGTGAGAGTAGATGCTCCTTTAAAATACATTATTCGGAGTACGGTGATGATTGTGGTATGTTCACACCTGAGGTCTTTTGTTCATTTTTTTTCATGCAAAAGACAGTTGGGAAGCATAGCTTCTGTACCTAAGAGCTGAAAGAGGCGAACAAGGTGTTTTGCTTTCTCCTCTCTCTGCACTCAATTCCCAGACAATAGTTGCCACAAAGCTAAAATTGGTTCCAGATGGTTTCTGGTGGAGAGAAAGCTTACTGAAACTGCTGCTCTGAGAAAGAGAGGAAAGGGGGGAAACAGTCAAAGCAAAAAAAAAAACCAACCCCAAAAACTCTTTGAAAAGTGTTCACTGTCCAGCAATCATCTCTGCTGATGAGCATTGACCAGTGAAAAAATGTCATTGTAGAAGTGCTGACATGAACCAAATGCATAATATTTATCTGTTTATCAAAACATTCATGTTTTTTTTCCAAAAGAAAAAAAGTTTTCTGTCTGGGTGTAGCCCACGCTAGATACATGATGCTGCACAAAGCAGCACCATGTTGAAATGTTGGCTCAAGGCAGGGTGGGGAGTGGTGTACGTTGGCACAGCATTATCACCAGAGCTGTTTAATGTGGAAGGAAGGAATGTTGGTTGATGCAGGAGGTAACTTGTCCTGAGCTAACACAGTTCTGTGTGGTTCCGCGCTGCACACCGTAGGCTATAACCATTAATTTGCTCTAAAAGGATGATTACATGCATTTCACTTAACTGTCTTGCACAGCAGTGTATAATTCCAACCTCATCTGTCATGAACATTATTTTAAGTGGAATTACTCAGAAGTGAGTGAGAGCAAAACTGTGCCAGGATTTAACCCCTTCTTCCGAATCTCGGTAAGAAAAAATAAAGTTCACATATAGCTAAAGTTTGCTGGCCATTATGCCTATCAGATACTTGTCAATATTAGAAGGTACAGTTCTTGAAGAGGGAGATTTTTGGTCACTTTTAGAGTTTTATTCTTAAAAATAGGTTGTTTACAGCATATCTAATTTTGCAACGAATGGCAGTTGTTTCCTTGTTACTGTAAAGAATCTTGGAGGAAAAATTTCTGAAACAAATTTTGTACTTCTGAAACAGAAATTTGAAATGTGAAGAAGTGTTAGAAGATATAAAAAAAATAGCAATTTGTAGAAGTAATACAACTTTCCTTTCTTCTTCAGAAACGGGTAACACACATTTCTTATCACAACAAACTTAATTATTTTTAATCTACTTGTTTTATTATTTTTCCTGCATTTGATCAGTCATGGCCATGTCAGGCAAAAGTGGGAAGTCGACAGACGCTTAGTAAGATTTACACTCACCTTACCTCTTTTGACATTTACATGTGTTCCTTACTGAGCTCTTGTATAGTCCATATAGTCCTCTTTACCACAGTTTAAAATATTGTTCAAAACTTCTGAATTGTTATTGCTTTGTCAGCAAGGAAAGCTGTGTTTATGTTTGCAACTGTGAGATGGATTGCCTTGGCATATGGGAATGTATATACATAAGGAGAAACTGCAGTGGCTTATGTTTTTGCATCTCTTGAGCTGGTTGCACTGGACAATGAAAAGAAAGGTCTTCTGGAGGTTTTGTGGTGGAGTGCCACTACAAGGCAATATTTTTTAAGTTAGAGGTGGAGTATGTATTTTGCGGGGTGGGGAGGGGATATTCCCTTTATTGCTGTGGGTGGGTTAGCTCCTGCTCTGTCACTGATTCTGTAATGCCTTTGCCTATATGGGAGGGTAACTGAATTTAGTACTAATGCTTTTAGAAACACCACTGATTGATTGATAGTTTCTTGTGTACTTTTGTTCTTATCGGCTGACTTTCTAGTGCAAATCTAGTCCTGTGAAGGGTGAGTCTATATGGCCTAATACAGGACCTACTTGCCTTGGTTAGGCAGCTTTTCGTGTCCAGTAAAAAAATAAGGAATAAAAAAAAAAAATCCCCCAATTTTGAATATTCTAAAGAATGTGGGAACTGGCTGATAAATGTCTTACCGGAGGGCAGCACAAGTGGAAAGACCTAATAATCATGTCATTAGGACAGTGCCTTATTAATAAGAGGAATCTTAACTGTATATCGTCCTGGAAGAGTTGACCATTCATGGTGCACATTCATGGATGGTCTTGTAGAGCACTTTGGTTTGGAGAGGAGATCTATTTGCTTTAGCAGTTGTTTTACTCTGACTTCTGAGACTGGTCTTTTGTGCCAGAAGCTTTTCATCTTGGTGCATACCAATGTCTCGTTCAGATGTTACCTAGTAGCGAAGGCTGTCTTCTGTAGCCTGTTTTAGTCATCTGAATTAGGTGTTAATTGGGTGTTTTCAGAATTCTGAGGATGTAACTGGTAGAAAATTTGATATTAACCATGGGATAGCCATCAAAAATTATAGCATTAGAGACCGGAATCTGGTGTTGAGTTCTCCAGCTTTAAGAGCTGGACACTTGTAGTTTCACAGATCAGTCAGCTGCTGATTCCCTTTCCCTTTTGTTTTTTGGTCCTTTGCTTTCAGAGATTTATTTCAGATCAGCTGGGTATAAGAATGTATGAACAGCATCAGCTCTGTCTTTCAGCCAACAACCCTTGCCTACTCACGGTTAGACATTTTTTCAGCAGCACTTTTTCCAATGAATATTTTCACTGAATGTTTTTTTTGTCACTGGAAAAATAAGCATGAATGTTTAAAGCAAATTTTAGTCCAAAGGTAGCAATCCTGAAGAATATCCTTGCATAGCTTTCTTAACAACTTCACAGCTGCAAGATTATTAAAACAGGATGCAAACACTATGCAATATCATGATGAAGGTAGTAGACGCATGACTTCATTGTAGTTGGCTGAATCAATTCCTTCTCATGCTAATGCACACATTAGCATGAACACATTAGTCTGGAGAGGATAACACTAAGAATGATGTATAATATTCTCAAACCTACAGTAGAGATACGTGGAAAAAACTGTTTTTACATAGTTCTTGAACAGAAAAGGGTATAACAAACAATACATTATTCTGTTAACATTAATGACAGTGCCTTTTTAGTAAAATAAATTCAGAAATAGTGGATGGCTAATTCCATCTTCACCTGTCCTTCATATTTTCTGCTGTCGTGGCTTTTGACATAATTCTAGCTTACAAATGAGAAGTCAGTAGCATTTTGGTACTATGCCTGCACTCTTAAAGGCTGATTTTTTTCGAGCAGGTAGTTTCCACTTCTGAATTAAATACCTTTTAAAATTTTTGTAGAATATAACTAAACATATCTTTTATGAGGCCATTTTTTTCCTCTCCTTTCCAAGATCAAGCTCAATGCAAATTCCTCTATTGCCACCCACTTTGCCCTCCAATATTTCTTATTCAACAGGTAAAATACAAATTCTATGCAAATTATCCTCTCTAAGTAGAAGAAAGGAAAGAACTGTTGGTATAAATGTGAAATAATAACATGTAGCAGCTGCTAGAATTCTGATGTTGGAAAAACCCAGTATCTGCATGTAGAAACTTGGTGGTGAATCTAAGAAGCAGTAGTAGATTTCTTCAAGTTCAAAAGTATTCTTCTTGGCTATCATATAATAATGAAAAATAAAATCTAGAAGGACAAGGTTACATGATGTCAAGTGATTTATGATTTTCCGGGTTTTTTAAGATTCCTTTTTAATTTTGTATGGTGCGTACTGTACATACCTATCTTAAGAATGAATTAAATTTTTCAACTGTATTGTAATAAAAGCTTGAAAAATTATTTTTTTTCTAATTCTGCATTAAAGATATGGTTCAAAGTAAAATAGTTTGAGCAAGCATCATCTGTGTTCCTTAACAAGCCTTAAATTGTGGACTGTGAGGGACTCCCTTTTTTTTTTTTAAAAAAAAAAAAAAAGTCTGGGGTGTTTAAAAGTGTATTGTCTAATTAAGGAAAAGGAAATATAATTTTGAAAGGTATCTCACTTAAGAGTATGTGCTTTTCACAGAATTTTAGACAATGACTTTGTGAAATCTTAGTGAAATGCACATTTCAAATTTTTTTTTTAATTAGAAAAAAGCAACATACAATAATGAATGTCCTCTTTTAGTGCTGAAATATTGACTGTTTTTATTGACTATGCTAAGAAATATACAAGCAGCCCTTAAAATATTAGCAATCTATAAGTTCCCAGGTGTAATGTCAATTCTTAATTTCAAGAAGAGAAGAAAAGAACTCAGTTCTTCTATAAGGCTGTCTAAGGAGTTTTTCTTAAACCTAACATATTCTGATACTTTTATCTAATAGAAATTGTGGGTCGTTATGTTAATAATACTACTCAGAATTGGGGACTTTTTTTAAGACTTTATACACAACTATTTGCTCTAGTCATTGTACCATAATAGGAAAGATTTTGCATTATAATAAAATGAATCCTCTTACCTGAGCAGTTTTACCTGTATGAGGTAGTCATTACACTCACTTCCTAACAAATTTTGTAAAAATATTTTAAAATGTGTTCTTCATTGCAAGATTTAAGTGTTCAGAGCTGATTTCTGTTCTCTATTAGTCCCAGAGTCAGCAGAGCAGGCTTTATAGATTTTTTCTTTGTGCATATTTTTTTTTTAAGATATGTATTACATGTAGCAGGATTAGTGAATTATGAATACATTTACAGACATGGTGAAAGAGAATAACATCAGTTATCTGTGACTGTAATTTTTCATTTGTTTGAACAAATGACTGGATGCCAGAAAGATGAAATATTCTACAGCTATCATTTTTTGCTACAAATAACTTGCATAGAATCATAGAATCATTAGGGTTGGAAAAGACCCTTAAGATCATCGACTCCAACCGTTAACGTAGCACTGCCAAGTCCACCACTAAACCATGTCCTTGAGCACCACGTCTACCCTTCTTTTAAATACCTCCAGGGATGGAGACTCAACCACTTCCCTGGCCAGACTGTTCCAGAGCCTGACTACCCTTTCGGTGAAGAAGTTTTTCCTAATATCCAACCTAAACCTCCCCTGGTGCAACTTGAGGCCATTTCCTCTCGTCCTATCACTTGTTACTAGGGAGAAGAGACCGACCCCCACCTCGCTACAACCTCCTTTCAGGCAGTTGTAGAGAGCAATAAGGTCTCCCCTCAGCCTCCTCTTCTCCAGACTAAACAACCCCAGTTGCCTCAGCTGCTCCTCATAAGACTTGTTCTCTAGATCCTTCACCAGCTTCGTTGCCCTTTGGACGCGCTCCAGCACCTCGATGTCCTTCTTGGAGTGAGGGGCCCAAAACTGAACACAGTACTCGAGGTGCGGCCTCCACCAGTGCCGAGTACAGGGGCACTATCACCTCCCCATGTCAGTCTTTTGTGAAAATTTTATACATCTGCCTGTTATTTTTTTCACTGTATGTTTCTTTCTGACTGGTATGGCATTAAGATCTATGAAATTATCATAACTTTGTCTTAGATGACATTCTGATCCTGTCTTTAAAGGTAGTATTTTTTTAGCACTCTATTGGTTAAAACAGAAATATTTCGAATAATTACTCATGAATGAAGTCAATCTTATATGTTATAAAGCGCTCTTTTCTTGCCACTCGAGGGAAGGTGCACTAAAGTACTTCAGCTAATTATAAAAAAACCCTAAGTTGGCTTCTAATATACTAATATAGAATCATAGAATCGTTAAGGTTGGAAAAGACCCTTAAGATCATCGAGTCGCTGTATATCAATAGCTCTGTTTCTTGTGTCTTTTCACAATTGCGTATTAATGCTATAATTGGACTCTGAACAGTAGCAGAACTTCAGAGATTAAAATCACATTTCTGGAGTTTTGTTACTTGAGGCTGTTAGAAAACATGGTGAGAAATGTGGTTTAAAAAAAAGACTGACAAGAAGAAAGTGTATATGGACTTTGCATGTGTGGTATATTTACCTATTTGAGCTTTTTGTTCAGTGTCTGTTTTAGGCAAACACATACTTCTGATACTAAGAAACTGAAGGGTTTCCTGGATACTAGTAAAATTAACATTTTCAGCTTAGTAGATATTTCTTTTTACCAAATGTCTTCAAAATATTTTTATATTTCTGCAGGGCACTTTATGTGAAAGAAATATATAAGGGAAGGTTTGTATGGAGAAGTAATCTCTGTTAATAGTCCAGTTTATGTAGTTGCAGAGAAAAAAAGCTTTTGAGAACACAGTCTCCTCGGGTCTAGAAATAGAAAGCAGTAAATTCTGTGGTAAATATAGTTCAAGAATTATTCCTCTGAAATTAATTTCGCTAATCGATTAGACAATTTCGAGAAGAGGTAACAAGCCTAAAATGCTAAAATTACATTAATTTTGATACAGAACTGATAGCACAAACTGACGAACATAACCCAAATATCCAGAAATTTCTATGCCATCTGGATTGCCAAGAAATTCATTTGTGTAGGTGCTTTTTCTGTTGATGGAATTTCATTGACCTCAAACGGGACTTTCCACTGTGATGGACATCTGCGTACAGCTGCCTTTGCAAAAGGAGACCTTTGTGAATGCCAGAGGGAGTGCAGAGGGTGGGTTCGTTTGCTTTTTTGGATCATCCTTTGTTGTCTCAGTGACAAACTGAAGCTGATTTTATGCCCAGCAACTTGTTCTAGGTAGTTTTGAGTATCAGAACTTAGGAATACATATATTTGACAAATAATGTTGCAGTGTAAATATGCACATACAGCGCAGCTGCTGTTTTCTAATCTTTTATCTTGCTAAAAATGTGTTCAATCATGGCTCTTTGCTCTGGCACATTAGCTTGGAAAGGCACTGATCTCTTCAGCAAAATGTACTAGATGAATGGAGATAAAGAAACACGATATAGAAATAGTGAATGGACTGAACTTAAAAATGTTGCATCTAAGTTTTGGGGGTTTTAATTTATTAATTCTGAGAAATATATTGCTGGTGCTCTTGCAACTGCTTAAATAAACGTAGGTTTTCCAGGCAATGTCTAGCCAAGGATACTAGTTTGCTGGAGGACACTTCAATATAAATAGAAGTTCTAAATATTTGACATGGAGTTGTTAGCAAGGCATTCATTGACATACGGCTAATAAAGGAGGGTATCTGAAGCGCGCAGTTGCTGTTTTCTATCTTTGTACTGAGAAAACTGAGTGCTAGGTGATCTACAAGAAGTGTAATAAGTTCAATTCTGAAGAAAGAAGAAAATGTGTATAATATTACACTGAAATTAAGTAAGCTGTTTAACATGATTAAAAGCTGATTGACACAGTCCTTGTAATAACTGGATAATAGTAGTATCTGCTAATGCTATTATTCTGCTACCGGAATGACTGAGAACATTGATCCTTCTCCTTGAATACCCATGGAAAAGCCTTCAGGCTTTAGATCAGCCTTGAACTACTATCATACCTTTTTCTATGAATGCAAAAGAACTTCTTTCCACCCCAAATTAAAGTTGCAAAATGGTTGATTTATGGATTTGTCCTGATCTCAGGAGTGTCCTCTTTGCCATTCATACCAAGAAGGCCACTAATGGCCATAGCACATCCTGTGCTCCTCTGCAGAGCACCCTGAGAGTAGGCGCATAATAGCAGGGCTGACTCCCTCTTCTGAAGTGCATTCACTTTAAAGCTCTAATAATTGCTTACAAAATTCCGAGTGGGATAGGTCCTACTTACTTTATCTTCCAGTTTTTCTTAGTTACAAGTGTAGGTGTAAGTCTTCGTGCGGCCTTTAAAGGCTGTAGATATAAAGGGAGATTAAGTAGTCAGTAACAGGAGCAATCTGAGTTTAAATTCTTACACATGAATGAGAAGCTGCTCTTAAGCATTCTGGATTTCACTCTGAAAAACCTTCTATCAAGTTTTGATGGATTTCATAGTCCTTGACAGATTTTTTTGAAGGCTGGTGTCAGAATCATGTCAGTTTAGAAGTAGAGTATAGATGATGCTTGTCGTTCCTTCTTACCAGACTTACCTATAAAGTTCACACTTTCCTTGGCTAAGCTGCAGACATTGAGCATAAATCTGGAGTCTTTCTATCAGGGCTGTTAAGGAAATTGAGTTGGTGGTTCAAAACATTGGTTAGTTTGGAAAATAAAAATTGTAGCTATTGTATGGATTTGTTTATTAATAGAAAGACTTCTCAGTTTTGTATTTTTAACTAAAATGGACAGATGTGATGAGGATGAGGACCAATTAATGCTTAAGTTGTTGACTCATTTCCGGTGTAGTCTCCATGAAATTTCATGAATTGGTGACTGGAGAAACTTGTTTTCTTTTGGAATACATGTTTGTGCAGGACTAAGGCTGTATCTGTCCTCCAAAACCAAGTTGGTTTGGATATAGCTCAGAAGACTTAATTGATACTAGTTACGTTCCATGAGTAAATAAACGTGGAGGTTGATTCATCTCCTGACTCCTCTGCAGTTGTCTTATCTCATGGGAATGGTTGAATGTGGTAGGTCTCATAATATTTCAACATCTGCTGCACAATGGAATTACAGATTACTTTCCCATTTTTTTGTTTTTTTTTTTTTTATCCTTTCTGTATGGAAGTCCATATAGGCTTCTTTCAGCACAGAATATACACGACATTCTTTGAAAAGATGCGCCTTGGTCGTAGCAATATTGCTGCTTGTTGTAATGGCCTGCTGACCTGGATATTTTCAGGAAAATACATATACACTAAATTTTTAAAATAGAAAAGGAAATATTAGGCAAAGTTAGCAGAGTAGTTCCATTTTTTAGAAAAACTTGTATAACATCAGTTTCTGTGAAGCCCTTTTTCATTTGTAGTTCACAGTCTTTCACTAGAACAACTTTGTAAGAGCAAACAGATGGGTGATAGTAAAATTCAAAGACCTCGGTAATGATTTAAAGACATTGCTATTTTAAGGTTAACTTGTGATTTTCAGGCATGCTGTCATTTGGAATCTGAATATACTTCATAATTTTTCTTCATTATTTACTGATAATCCTTAATTGTAATACAAGGAACTTGTATGTAACTTCTTAAACAGAGCCCATTACTATCGATTTATGCATCCCTATGTATTTTTGTGGGGAATGGTTTAATGAGTTTATGAAGAAAGTAAAAAGTTTAAATAACAACTAACTTGTCCATTATTCTGGACAAAGTCTTTGTAGCTTGGATGCATCTTTTGTGCTACACTTAAATTATATATTACTGTGAAAATACTTCAGAACTGTAATTAATTTTATTATTTATTTTAGGCATAAACTTGAATACTTGCGTGGAAATGGTTTAAATAAATGGTGAAAAGTTGGTAAGGTGAATAGTAAACTCAAATGGGAAATGTTTGTGCTATTGAATTTTATTATCCCAGGCTGATTAAACAATATGTTCTTTTCCTTTTCTCTCATTGCAGCCTGTGCTTTCCGTTACAATGGGCTCTCCTTTGTCTACCTCATCTACCTCCTGCTCATTCCTCTGTTTTCAGAACCCACAAAAACAACGATGCAAGGTAAGAAGTTCATTGCTTCATTCTTAAGAATGAGTAGTGGACACAGTACATGCAAAAGCCTTTGTGTAGTAGAAGGTGAAGTCCTGAGCATTTTCCCCTCATTATGTGAGCTAACCTGTAATACATACTGTAAATTCCCTGATACTGTAGTTTCACTATGTGCTGGCTTTGGTGCTGAAGGACTTCCAACCATGATACCGTTCTTGCCCCAAGGTGCAGCAGGGCTGTCTGATAATGGTACCTGGGGGATCCTTTTTATGGCATTATTTCACCTGGAATACTGATGTGGTCTGGGTGAAAAACGAGCTTTCAGAACCCCCCGAAAGCCATCCTATCACAGACTGTGCCCCAGGTCTGGATTTGTAGTTACTTTTGAGAATTAAATGTGGTCTCAGATTTTTCATCCAGCTGTATTTTAGGCACTTATTTAAACATCACTGTCATCCTGATTTTATGCAATTGCCTTAGTAAAAATAACTAGAAAGGCTTACTGGTAGAGATGACAAATAACTATCTACATCAGGCATTCAAGCCTCTATGTATCACATACCAATCAAACTTTTACAATTTAAAATATGAAAACAATTATGCAGACCTATAAAGAGAGAAACCATTTCAGAAGTATTACATTCTTGCTGTATGTAAGGGGCCTGTTGTCTGTGTAAAGAAGTAGTTTCTTGAAAGTCAGCAGAAATGGCTGTATAACAATATCAAAACTTAAGGGTTTGTGGTCTGTTGGTGGAATTCGCAGTGAGGATGCAATCACAGATTATTATCTACTGGTGTGCTTTGTCACCTAGTAGCCTGTTGCATGAGGTTGCCAATGATTGCATTTCAAAGCACTAAGGCTGCTTCAATTGTTCTTGTTCCTGCTTACCTGATTCTCCTTCAGACCAGTATAAAAAATAGTATAACACAATGCTAAAGTCAAATGGACTCATCTCTCATCTTTTCCGATGGAAATAACGTGAAGATTATCGTTTAGAAAGTAAGCTGGTTCCGTGACATCGCTAACAAAAAGGAGGCATTTAAAGAGGTCCTGAAGTTATACTGCCTTAGCTGATACAGACTTTGGCATAACTCTTCTATTCACAAATCCATTGTCATGCCTGATGGAAATTCAGACCATTTTAATCAACATAGTTCCCTAAAGAAAAGAATTGGAAAATCTAGACTCTGACTATAGTGACATCTGAGTTTACAGGGCCTCTATGAAGTTCTTACCCGAAGATTTTGGCACTTTTTGTGGTTTCCTGGGCAACCTTAATCTTGACTTTGTTCTGCCAGGGTAGTTCCTTGGCAGTTTGGATTTACCCCTCAATTCACCTATTTTCCTGTTTCCTTAGAAGAGTTTGTAGATATTCCAGGTTCTTCTTCAATCCCACGTCTGTCTTCTAAACACTGGTCAATAGAAACTGATACTCTTCCTTACCTGAGGAACTCACTGTGATTTGACTGAGCAACAGGTTGACACCAAACATGTAGTTTTCAGTGCATTAGCTGAAGAATGACATATTTTCGAAAGGTTTATGGACAGGTCTCCTTCTAAACATCCATTTCTGTGTCCTGCCTATAGTTATGGCCATTGGTCCACTTCCCCTGAGAAAAGAAATGTATGAAACTTTTCTTGAATTCTCTGAGAAGAGTTCTTGGAGAGTCTCAGGTTCTGGTTTAGAGTGACTGCTCAAGCTGTCATCCTTTTTTCTCTTCACTGAGAAGATGAAGAGAGGAAGCAGGAGTTTCAGACTTGTCTGATGAACTATTCATTACTACATGGCACATAGTGACAGTACCAATCAGTTCTTACAAGTGGAAGTACAACTTTTGTTGTACCAGTTTTTACTAGTGTTTTCCATTAACCGTTAGTTTGAGGGGAGGAGACAAAACTAAAGAAAACCCTCTTGTTTCATCTATTTGTGTATGTGGTTTCTGTTGATGCAGATTTTCAGCCAGTCTGCGTATAGGGGAAGCTGTATAAGGAAGAGAACTTTCTCTTCCAGCAGGGAGAAGCAAAGCAGAGTTACATTTGTGTTGTGGAAAGCGTATCCTGACCTATCCTAATTATGACGACTTACTGCTTTGCTTTTATTTTAGCTAGGATAGATACTGATCCTTTCTTAAAATCTTTGAAGGACTTACCAAAATTATATCCTGCTACAGTGCATTTCACAGGCTTCGTTCATTTAAAAGAGAATCTGCATTGAGTTTATCCATTTTGCATTCTTTTTTGGTTTTACTTTATAATTATTTGATGTGATTATAGTAGTATCGACTGACAGAGGTACCCATGGTGCTACATAGTCTTGACACCTAAGCGAAAGGAAAAGAAGTGCAAAGGATTGTACAAGGGTAGTATTATTGCTAAATGTTATTCATAAATGGGATATGAGTTATAAATAGATCGAAGTCAGATTTCCAAAAATTACTTAGAGTGGGATAGATTTGAATTATACTGAATTTGGAGTCTTTGTGAATTGCAATTGAAGTATCTTGACAGAGCTATGAAACCAGGAAAGGAATCAGGTGAGAATTAAGGTGCTTTTGATATCTGATCTGTTAGCTATAGAGTTCAAATGTCTCACCCCTTGGTGAAGAAGCCATCTTCATGAAGTATTACAGTACAGAAGTGGAAAAGGTCTGATTAGCATTTGTATTTCATGCCTTAATTCCTACATTTATATCATGTCTGTACATGCTCTTCTACTTCCCCACACCATTTTTCTACCAGTCAATCTAAGAAACTAGCATGTTGTCTTTTGGCAGGGACCCATACCAATTGGGTGGGCTCAGTTTATGTTGACTGTATAAGTATCCAGTGGAGCCAGCAAAAACAGGGCTGAAAAATAAATAAAGTAAGCATAAAAGGTAGGAAATCCCACTCTAGGTAAGGCTGTCAGTCATTTTTATAAGGGAAAGTTACCAGGACAGTCTGAGAATGGAACATCAGTAAATGCCCAGCTGTGAGTTAAAGTTTCTCTTAAAAGTGCTGAAGGTGGCAGTTGAGAGGGAAGCACTCATTGGGGAATTTGGGTGCAGCTTCCCAGATAATACGCAATTACTGTGTTGGTTTTATGTGTTTTGCTGCCCCTTCTGTGCCAGGAGAAGTGATTGACAGGATAAACAGAGTCATTTTCTAGATGCCAAGAGTGACAGTGGAGAGACATCCTAATTCTCTCCTTTTAGAGTCTCAAAAAGTCTATTTGATTAAAACTAATTCCTGTGTGATTTGATAGATGCTAGATCATCTAGTTTGCATCACTGATGGCAGCAATCTTTCTTCAGAGGAAAATGCTTTCTTAGGACTTTGGATAGTTTCCCCATACTGCGTGTCATACTGCATTACACTTCTCCTGAATTTCATGTTATGATATGTTCACGAGAATTAATTTCTTACATAAATTCAATATTTCCGAGTGTAACCATTTTGGCCCACTATCCTTATCACCTTTTTAAATTATAGAATCATAGAATCGTTAAGGTTGGAAAAGACCATAAAGATCATCGAGTCCAACCATTAACCTAGCACTGCCAAGTCCACCACTAAACCATGTCCTTAAGCACCATGCCTACCCGTCTTTTAAATGCCTCTAGGGATGGAGACTCAACCACTTCCCTGGGCAGCCTGTTCCAATGCATGACTACCCTTTTGATGAAGAAGTTTTTCCTAATATCCAACCTAAACTTCCCCTGGTGCAGCTTGAGGCTGTTTCCTAGATGCCTAGATGCGTTTTATGTGCGTATGTGTGTATGTGTATCTTTCTAGAAAATGTTGAGGGATTTTTTTTCTTGTCCAGAGGATGGAAAAGAAAGGGGAAATCTGTAACTATTTTAGCTAAAACCAGCTGAACCTCCAGTAAATCAAAGAGTCAAAAGTTAAATAAAACAAACTTTATTAAAAAAACCGAAACAACCAAACAAACAACAAAACCCACCACGTGGCTATATATTTTACTTGTCTTTTTTTTTTTTTCCTTTCATTTCTGTCACTTAAATAGTATTTTGAGTCTTCTCTTCTCTTTCTGTTTTGTTCAAGTCATCATTTTTTCCTGAAACCTTTGCTTCCTTTGATTAAGCCTTTTTGTTCTTTTGAGCTTTCTGGTGTCCTTCCACTAAGCTTTTCCTTCCTTGTCTCCTCTGGTTCACTCAACTCCCCAGTCACAATCTCTGACCAACATTCCTACGTCTTGCACTTCCACCTGTTTTCCCAGTTAATCACCTTGCACTTTTCAGTTATTGAGCTTTTTCAACTTCTCTCCACCAAGTTTAGGGTTTTTCCAGGCTATAGAATTAGAAATTAGCCTGCAATAGACAATGTTGGTCTAGATTAATTTTAATTTTGAAAGAAATGTAAAAGGTTAGAAACACTGGGGAAAAAAATATTATACTTGCTGAAATAGTTCAGATGGTGTTTAAAGCTTAATGAATAAAGTTTTTTTTCTCCCCCCCCCCTTAAATATTTCATCTTCTTTAAAAATGTAATTACTAAGATAATGTAATAGTAATCATTAATCATGGAGATAAGGCACAGTCTCCTATCTTTGCATATGTTCAGTATGTTTGTTTTAAGATACTACCTGCCAGGTAAAAATACCAACCTTTTCTAAAGTACAGGAGACATCTCCTTTAGTTAGAGCTGAAATGCTGAGTTATTTAAGATTTAGCTGAATGTGTTGTTTGCAGACATATTACTTAGTTGTCCACGAAGCTGGCTGAATAAAGGAAAATGTATTCATGAGCATTTACGTGCAGCTGAAAATGTATTTGGTTAACTTTCATGGTCAGCTCTGTCTATTATTTATAATCCTTGAAATCAGTGATTACAAAGCCGATTAAACAGCAAAATGTACTACTCTGCATTAAACAACTATGGAAAAAAGTTTCATTGTAAATAACATTTCTTGTCTACAGGAGTAATTTAAAACTTGACTACACCAGTTTTTCAAGGGTTGCTGATGGGAACTGCTTTTGTGGCAGATACCTCTTTGCACGTGTTGTAAAGCCATGTGATTTTGGCAGTGATTTTCTATATGAATTACCTCTAAAATCAGCAACTGATTGGTTACCTAGTTCTCTGGAGATGACAAATAGGCAGTAAACTGTGCAATAGCCTGGTTTCTAACTTCTTTGATTGTGAGATTATTATATTAGTGATCTTTTTTCTTTGTGTCTGAAGTCTACTGTAATGATGTCCTTGTCCTTAACAAAGGCTTGTACATGCTTTTGCAATAGAAATAATAAAGCATGACTATATGCATTCACCCTGTCTTGGGCCAATAGCTCATTTGGCAGTACTAAATAACGGGTTTATGTAGCTTTTTTTCTGTAACAGAGGTGAGTTTGCATTTAGTTAGTTTTGTTAACTTTCCTGTATTTAATTTCAGAATTTCTGATTAATAAGACTCTGTAGCCGGTCACCGTGTAAATAAAAAAAGAAATCAGTTAATTTCATGTATGGACTGGATTTTGCTGACTCTGCTTATGTTAATGGCAAAAAGAATGGGATTGCTTGTGAATTAAGATACTGCTCAGCATGACAAAACTTATCTCTCTTCTGTATTGAAAAAATTAATTTGGCATAGCAGTCAGATCAGTAAAAATGATGTTTTAAAAATGCATAGATTGATAAATTGATGAACAATATCCAAATCATAGTAATTGTTAATTGAACATTATTTTGAATATTGCTGAAACCATGGTAAAGAAATGGAACAGCAGAGTTTGTTTTGCAGATATGAAAGGGCTTGTGATTTGGAATAATTGTCACAGAACTGCAAGATGCAGAAGGGTTGCAGTGACAAATTTGGATCACCAAATATAGCTGAAGAGGTTTCAGGGGAGTATTGATCCAAATGAATATGGCAAAAATTTTTATACGAACGTTATTGTGATTTCCCTATGTGAGCAATGCCCCTATGTGTATGCATCAGTTCTATAATGCATCTGTATTATTAGCAGTCTTTTTATGCTCAGCTGCACTAGTTTTCTGGAGTTTCATACTGTCTAACTTTAGACATCTAACTTACATGTTCAAGTTATGATTTGGGTCATACATTCAGTGAATAGAAATAGGGTCCTCATGATGGTGCTCTGAGTTGGCCATTTGAGCCTCCAGTGAGTCCAAAAATCTTAAATTAGATGCTTAATTTTATACCTGATCTACATTGCATGGTATTAAGACTTCTGAACAAAATAAGGAGCTTAAGTGAATATTGTCATGTGATACTCATGCAACAGAAAATAGATTATTAACCTCTTAATTGTAAATTCTTGCAGTAAAATCTTCATGGTTGAGTAGTTTGTAGTTAAAAAAAAAAAGTACTTTCTGTATTCAAAGATGTTCTGCTCTGAAACAGCTTCAGTTTTTAGCTTTTCAAGATTTTCTGAACATTGCTTGCAAATGAACTGCTGCCCAAAGTATATATGCAGAAATCACTTGAAAATAACTTCAAAAAAACCCAAACAAAACCAAACCACTGATTTTGAGCTATATGTTTAAAAAAAGGTTTAACAAAATTCCTTTCCCTCATTAGTCCTGTTGAAACTATGTCCTACTGATGGCAAGTACCATACTTAAAACTGTAATACAGGACTATCGACAAAGAATGAAACATTTGAAGAATATAACCTCCTAATGGATTCACTAATAGACACCTTGGAGTGGTCTTTCATATCTGCTAGTATGGAATGGTGAAGTTTGCAATCTTACATGCCTTTCTCTGTATCAAAAATTTGAAAAAGATCCTTAAACTCATTGGTCTTTTCCTTTTAAGCCAGTTCTAATAATTTTCACAGCAGCATTATTAATAGGATTTGATGGAAAACACAAGTATTGTAGCGAATTTGGATGCTTTCAAGCATTCTGGTTTTCTTAAATTATATGCATAAAAAATTAGTTTATAGGTTGGAAATACAGACTCTGATTTTGACAAGACTTGCTCGCATGGTTTCTGTTGCCTGCTTTGAACAGAAATTCAATCAAGTATGCTTCTTAAGGCTTACAAGTCTGTCACTGCTTCAGTCTAAGGAGACGTTTGTAGTTCAAGCAGTCGGAGTTTATGACTGTTTTTAGTTCGATCTCATAACAATTATATTACCTACTGTTAGTATATTATTTTGGGGGCTTTGTAGTTGGACTGCTTTGAATAGAGGATAACAACCCACCTGGTTTCACCATCTGAAAGTGCAGCCAAAGTAGAAGTACCCATTTTGGGCATCTGAGGTGTATGACTGAAATCCTGCAAGGGGTAAAAGCTCTACCTGTTTACTGGATTTTGCAATAATTTTGTCAGTTTTGCACAACTGACAAATTGTGCACTGCACTTCTGTTCTTTAAAACAGTTTCCTGCTGTGTTTGCCAGAAAGGACATCGACAGGCCATAGACCTGGTCATGTTCTAATCTTGTTATAAATTAAAAGGTATGAATTGGCTACAGTTGGAAGGGATATGTTTTAAAACATGTTTAAAACATAAAATATGTTTAAATGAAAAATCTTCATGTTTTTGAGTGGTACAACTTGAATTTTGACCTTTTTCTCTTTAGATTTATTATATGTTTATATGCTTTTGAGAAGGGTTTCATCCACGTTTTACCTGTGTGACCACAAAAATGATTTGGTCCTTTTTTTGAAAATGATTTATTACCTGTTATT
Organism: Nipponia nippon; assembly: GCF_047370975.1. NCBI lineage: Eukaryota > Metazoa > Chordata > Aves > Pelecaniformes > Threskiornithidae > Nipponia > Nipponia nippon. The sequence continues at coordinate 57,230,006 of NW_028262290.1, read as the reverse complement.
CTTAAGTGCTCTATAGAAAGCACTCTGGGCAATAATGGAGATGCTGATTAAAGGGGGTTGGAGAACTCTTTAAGATGTCTTTGGAACTACTGAGTTTCTTTGTACAAGCCCAAAGCATTAGTATGAAGATGTATTTATAACTCAGAAAATGCTTTTCAGCAATTAAAAATGGGATTTCTACTGGGTTGAGCATGCGTTTTCCTATGGAGGCATGCCAGGCTGCTACATAAACACCCTTTGGCTCAAAATACTGCATCTCTGCTAGGTTTCTCCACTTCCAACATAGTAAGTATTCTCTTGGGAGTGAACAATGGAGCGTGTTATTTATGATCGGTGGTCCAAATCCTGAAGTACTTATTCATGGAAGTTTTAGCAATGCATGAGTGAAAATGAAGCGATACCTTTACATTAACCAACCTCAGAAATCCTCTTGCGTCTTATGAGCCAGAGAACATTTCTGTTAATGATACTGTGTGCTTTCTCACTATTTATTATCAAAACATTTTCTTAAGAAATTAATTAAAAATCTCTCCAACTAAGTGAAAGTGTATGCAAAAGAAGCATTGCCCTGACAGTGTTGGGTACAGAAATCTTGTATCTGTCTTATGCTGTTGAGTATGATAATACCTGTGCCTTTCTCACTGCCTTGTAATACTGTTCCCAAATGGGATATTCCACTCTGAGAAGGTAGACTCTAGTTCCTAGGCTGTTTTACTTTTTGGCTTCCACAGAAGAAATTGTAAGCAGGGATTCCCATTCAGTGGCTGATTAGATGATGTGTCACCCATTTTCATTATGTTTATTATAGGACTGCTGGCAATGTTTTTGGACCCAGGTAGGGCAGAAACTCAGCAGCATGTTTATTGAAGCCTTGCAAACAAAGCAAAGCCAACAGAGCTGGGGCTATGAATGAAGAAGCCAGGAAGAGATGATAACTAGAAATTTATTTTTAACTTGCAATTAAATAATTGATATGGGCTTTTTCGTGTGGTTATCAATGACTGTAGGTCTTTGGAAAAATTCAAATGAAGAGGGGTAGTGCTCTTGGTACAGAGGGCAGGAATTCTTCAGAGGGCTTTGAAATAAGGTGCTTGCAATTAGATTGGTGTGATTTTTTGGGGATGGTGGTGGAAATACTAAATTAAATGGAAAAGAAGCCATGTTAAAGGGCATTGATACTATCACAAGTTTAAATTCAGCAAACTGCTTTCATTGTAAAACTGAGCACATTTATAGCTGCACTACTTTTTGTAATATTTAATTTATTTTAAAGCAATATTTGTCCTTAGATATTGAATACCTTTTGTTTTAGGGGAAAAAAATCAATTTAGGTTGATGTGGAAGTGATTTCTTTATTTATTTTAATATTTCAAGTTGATCCCAAGCCTATCCCCTGCCCTGGTGATAGTCAACTTCAGACTGAATATGTCATTATTTAATTTAACTCTAGCAGTGAATAAAGACCTAGAGCCAAAACAAAGCTTCCTTTTCACCCCAAGGTATAGGTAAATGCAAATTTATTTAATGGAGAAATAATTCAGAGGCACAGGTAAGACCTCTCAGAAATTTTTGTTCTTGGCAGTAACTCTGAAAACATTTTTTTTTCCCAATTCGTTAAGCTACATCCAACACCTAAATAATATCAATTTTACTTTCTACAGCTTGTGAAGGTTACTTTTCTAGCCTGTCTTTTGTGTTCTTTGTTAAAGTAATTGAAAATTAGTCAATTTTCTTACTTTCGAGAAAGTATGCGCAAAATAAAACTTTTATTATTGTTATAAGCGAGAGAGAGTGAGACAAGGGCAGAAAGTGTGCTTTAGACCCAGCTGTGAAGTTGAGCACTGACAAGAGTGCTGTCCTGAACATGCATACTTTCTCAGATTCGGGATCTGATATAGGCTTACTGTGGCTATGAAAAGATTTTAAACTCGGAATGACCTTGTGGCGTGTTTTTAAATTGAATTAAATAATGAAATTATGAAAGTGAATTTTACAAAATAATATAAAAACAGCAGCATCTTAGGCTGTAGAATATGATTGAATATGTGTCATGTAGTCCTGCAATCCTAATACTGATCAGTCAGCCCACAGATTTTGATGGAAAGAGGATGGTGCTGAGTATGCGAGAAAAGGCAAACTTTAAGAGTTTGTTCTCTCCTTTTTGTCCTGAAGCATGAATATCTCTGAGGTAAATTGCTCATTTTTTTAGCATGTTGGGTCTGTAAATGGTTGAAAAGTCTCACAGTTCTTTCTGTGTTGGTTTTGACCAGCAGGGATGTATAAATTTTTTTTGTTCATTGGCATAATTTTATGTGCATTATTTGTGTACATCTCAGCTAGGATCCACATGTTTGCAATACAGCTCTGAATGCAGAGGAGTCTTGGTGGCAAAGGCTTGTACTGCAAGTCAATTCTTGGTTGTAATATTATAGCTTATTTTTTCGGGCAATATATTGGAAGCAGGCTCGGGTTTTAGACATCGACAAAGGAGGCAGTTTCCTTGAGCACCCTTCTGCTGTCCACTGTAGCTGTGACAGTGTTTCAGAGAGCCAGGCTGGCTGCTTAGGAGTATGGCAGTATGAGATGCAATACTCGCCTCCCTGCTGCTGCCCAGCCTGCCCAGCACAGCAGCAAGCATGAGCCTCTGTCCCAGTGATGCCCCTTCCTCATGCCCTGTCCTCCCCGTAGCAGGAATCAACCAGACCTTGGGATAGCAAAGTTTCATTGTGCCGATTCTGCTGAGATATCTTGATTGAGGTCTGTCAAAAGCTGTGTGATACAGAGATAAAATGGAACTAAAAATTATTAGTGGTATAGTTTCTTAGCTCTGTATATCAGTAAGCAGACTGTGGAGAAATAGGAGGGATATTATTGAATCTACATCTACAGTAGAATCATTTAGAAGTCAAAATTACATTGCAGCAGGAAGGTAAGAGGTTGATAAGATCTGGCTGGATTCAGATAGTACTAGAGGAGAAAATCAACATGGAATTGTTAGGGGATACTATAAATTAGAGGATGAGTGATCCTAATAACGATACAGCCAAATCTTTCCCTAATGCAAACAACTTCTCAAACAATTATTGACTTGTGAAGAACCAGTGTTATTTTAAAATTGGGTTTGGAGAAACTAAGGACATCAGAGAGAGTTGGTCATCACTATTCTTATGATCCAAAGTTAACAAAAAACACTCTGTAAGGTTTTCTTAACCTTAAGTGCAAAATAAGTTTAGGGAAACTAGATAGTGACTGAAGAGCTCAAGCATTTGAATGTGGTGACATTTGCTAGTTAAAAATGCAACAACCTTTCTAGAACTCCCATCTTAAGCACTGGTGGCTTTTAGGGGTGAACTCCAGACATAACCGGCTGACCAACCACTCCCACAAAGAACATTAAGAATAAACAGAGAGTTTGCAAGGAATGAGTAAGAGGGGAATAATCCGTAAAGAAACCATCTTAGAGGTCAAGAAGTGTTCAGATGAAGTAGAATTTGCCAGAAATCAAGCTGAGTTAAACTCTGCAAAAGAAACTGAAACAAGGAATAAAAATGTGTTTAGCCATATGAATATAAAATAATAAAAAGCGTGGCTGGTAATACAGTAGGGATGAAGTAGGAATTAAATATCATCTGGGTATGGCCAAAACTTTAAACAGGAGTGTGCTTCAGTTTTGAATAAGGGCGGTACTGTTAAACACACAGAAAAAGACAAAAGTGCCTTCTGGGAAGGAGGCTGGAAAAAGGAAAACTACTGTATGCGAGGGAGAAGTAAGACCCAAGGACTTTAAATGCTTAAGTTTTAAGGCTGAATAATCTCCCTCCCAAAAGTGAGTGTGATACTCTAGATTGAAGAATGAAAATACTAGCTCAAACGCTAAAAAAAAGGGGAAACGATCTTGCATATGAACTCCTGTGAACTCGTACTTTCCAAATTTTGGAATACATTTGGAAGAGAAGAATAAATAAATATCTTGAAGCAACTGGAAAAAAGAGATGAAATGAAAATGGCTTTTCTAAAACTGGATTGTGCGAAACAACTGAGCTAATGTTTTGATAAGGTGAATTCAGACTAAGTGTTGAGAAGGGCTGTGTGGCAACTGAAGCAAAGATGTTCATGTAAAAGACTGAGAAAGAAATAGGACATCTCATAGATCTTAACTTTTCTGCTTTTTCAGTCTGCACGGGGATATTGTTTTGCTTTTGGATCGGGGGATATTTGAGAAGGAGAAAGATTTTTTTTTTTGGTTAAATGAGGATGCTGGCACACCATCTAGAGACTATGTGTACATGGTGGACCATAGATTAGGAGTTTCCTAGGTGTCAGCTTCTAATAAAAACAGTCAGCATAAAGACCCATCTCATTTTAAAGTGGAATATGATCCTTTTATGAACCAGAATATATTCTTTGGTCACCTGTGATGGTGGGAAGTAGAATTGGTGACGCACCTGATGCCTCTAAACCCACGTTACCCACATCATTTGCTCAATGTCTCCAGCAAACCTGTGTATAAGCAGTAATAGTCAGATGATTTGCAGAGATTTCCTGTCCATGTGCTGAGTGGTTTGGGGAGGGTTAGTGGGTTGTGTTACATTAGGTGCTATTAACAGTTGCAGGCTTGAAACGTTCTGGTGATTTGGTTAAGGTGATGGGCAGTGTTGGAAGACTTTGGAGCATTATTGTGGTCATCAGTACTGTGTTCAAGAGTTCAAAAGTCAGAAGAACTATAAGCTCATTTATGCTAGAGGAGGGGTTGTCTTAGAGAATTATGTTTAAGTTTGGAAAATAAAGGAGTAGGAAGAATATAAAACACATTTGGGCCTCCCTATTCTCATGTAATACCACTGTATGTTAAAGAACTGTGTTTCATTATGCTGTCATAAAGGAAGAGGAGAAAAAGCCAGTAAACTATTAGGTATGCGGTTTTATTATTATGACCAACCTGTAGGTAAGAGGAATTCCAATAAAAGCACTGTGCAATTTTTTAAAGGCAGTGCAGCTGTTCCCATTTACTTTGCTGTTGTTGCTGTTGCCTTGTTTGAAGGCAGTCACACTGCAGTAAGGCATGTCCTGAATCTACCATGCAGTACTTCAGTCAACTAGATGATGTCTGAAGAAGCATTAAGAAGCGAGCCCTGGACTGTATTAGCCAGCAAGATGGGTGATGACATTGGCATCACTTCTCATTGCAGTGCCTTGGCACCAGCTTTTTACTATGAATTACTCTCTGGTAATACCAGAAATTTGTCCAGTGAGGTAAACATAATTTCTTTTAAATTCATACATAATTTATGTGTCTTTTCTGTTTTCCCTTCTCATCCTACCTCATTTTATTTCAGATAGGTTCTGATCAGCAAGAGAGGGACCTACTGCTTCCCTCAAATTGAGTGCTGAGCATGGATTTTTTTTTTTTTTTTTCATTCTGTATTTCTTCCTCACACATGGAAGAGTGTGTATGTCTTTTGACAGGAGAGTATTATGACAGAAAATAATACTGGCTCTAGAGCACAGTAATTGGTAGATGTCAGGATCTCTTTTATCAGACTTCAGAGCTGAGCCTGACTTCTTGTGGATGATCCTGTGTCTATAATGGATTTGAATCCAGAGTCTGAATCCCTAGAAATTTGGAAAGCCTCAGGCAGAGATCTAGATTGGTGTTAACACTTCTTTGTATATCAACACTGTACTTCCATGTCATGGTGATCCTCAAAGACAGTCTCCACTGTAAGAGTACTTGGCCTTGTGTGTTGGGTTGACCCTGGCTGGACGACAGGTGCCCACTAAAGCCGCTCTATCACTCCCCTCCTCAGCTGGACAGGGAAGAGAAAATAGAACAAAAGGCTCATGGGTCAAGATAAGGACAGGGGGAGATCATTCACCAATTACCATCATGGGCAAAACCAGACTCAACTTGCGGAAAGATTAATTTTATTTATTGCCAATTAAATCAGAGTAGGGTAATGAGAAAATAAAACCAAATCTTAGAAACACCTCCTCCCCCACCCCTCCTGTCTTCTCAGGCTTAACTTCACTCCTGATTTCTTTACCTTCTCCCTGCCAGCGGTGCAGGAGGTTGGGGAATGCAGGCTGTGGTCAGTTCATCACATGTTATCTCTGCCGCTCCTCCCTCCTCAGGGGTACAACTCCTCATACTCTTCCCCTGCTCCAGCGTGGGGTCCCTCCCACGGGAGACAGTCCCCCACGAACTTCTCCAACGTGAGTCCTTCCCATGGGCTGCAGTTCTTCATGAACTTCTCCAGTGTGGGCCCCTTCCATGGGGTGCAGTCCTTCAGGAACAGACTGCTCCAGCGTGGGTCCCCCGCGGGGTCACAAGCCCTGCCAGCAAACCTGCTCCAGTGTGGGCTTTTCTCTCCACGGGTCCACAGGTCCTGCCAGGAGCCTGCTTCAGCACGGGCTTCCCACAGGGTCAAAGCCTCCTTCGGGCACATCCACCTGCTCTGGTGCGGGGTCCTCCACGGGCTGCAGGTGGAGACCTGCTCCACCGTTAACCCCCATGGGCTGCAGGGGCACAGCCTGCCTCACCATGGTCTTCACCACGGGCTGCAGGGGAATCTCTGCTCTGGTGCCTGGAGCACCTCCTCCCTCTCCTTCTTCACTGACCTTGGTGTCTGCAGAGTTGTTTCTCTCACATATTCTCACTCCTCTCTCAGGCTGCAATTGCTGTTGCACAGCAACTTTTTCCCCTTCTTAAATGTGTTATCTCAGAGGCGCTACCACTGTTGCTGATGGGCTTGGCCTTGGCCAGCAGCGGGTCTGTCCTGGAGCCGGCCGGCATTGGCTCTATCGGACATGGGGGAAGCTTCTCGCAGCTTCTCACAGAAGCCACCCCTGTCGATACCCTGTCATCAAAACCTTGCCATAAAAACCCAATACACCTTGTCTTTTTCTTTTCTTCTCTTGAAGTGGTCTGCCTTCCTTTCTCCTTGTTAGTTGTGTGTTTTAACGTTTGTTTCTTGATCACCTAGTGCAGCGATTTGTGCTCCCACTGCTTTGTTCCTTTCATGAGCACAGAGCTACCCTCCAATTACCCCTTGGTGCTAAGTGGATGAATAAGAAGCCAGGAGGTCATGGCACATAGATAGTATTTATGAACTGCTTTTTTTGCAAAGCTTTTGAGAGTAAATGGAGAATTAGGTAGCAAATTCTTGACTGTTTACCAATTGTACTTCTGATTTGTTCTAAGAAATCATTTAGTACTGCAGTGATACAGGCCCTGGCATCTTCAACTCTATCTAGACTTCAACTCTATCTAGATTTGTGTAGATTGTATAGATCTGGTATCCCACTCAGCCTGAGGACCTGTCTGGCCTTTACGGGCAAAGAGTCAGTGCTGGATTTGGACCTCATGCCTGAAAACAGAAACACAGAGCTGGTCTTGGTTCTTAGCATCTCGCTCCTCTAGGGCACCTTATCATCTGTCCAGCTTCTGAGCTGAAGGTGCTTCTCTTAACGTCTTTGGTTTCTGCAGTACTAACTGCAGGTCGCTATCAAAGGTGCACTTGACAAGGATGGTTTTCAAATCATTGGGAACATGTAGGTGGAAGAGGAATGTCCGCACCTCCTGCTATCGCCATTGTCTGAAACGTAGGCAAGCTGCCTGGAGTTGAAATCGCAGGGACCGAGTTTACAGCAAGAAAACTGGTTGTTTTCAAGCCCTCACAAAGCTTGGATTAAATTATTCATGATAATGCTTTTTGTCACTACTGTTTATATTCCAGTGGCAGTTAGCGTGACTTGGACTTGTTAGTAAAATGAATAAATAGCATTCAGCAGGCTGCCCAGGGCCGGGGGCAGGGTGTGAGCATGTATGTGTAGAACGGGAGGTAGCAACAAGGTGCTGATTCATTTGTCTTTACATGCCAAGAGCAGCACCTGACTCTGTCATTAAGCAAGAGGTTGTCCATCAAATATTTATCATGCGGGTGTTCCAAAAGGCTTTTAAGGGTCCACGTGAACACCACTGATCAGCAGGAGGACAGAAGTTTTTGGAGTGTTTTCTTTTTTCTTTCTAATGATATTTGTGTGAGGGCTTATGCTGCTATTTCAGTTGTAGCTCATTGATATTATGTTGAGAGTGAGACACCAGACATGCTTTAAATTGAGTGGGCTTTTTTGTCAACATAGAAGAATAAATTTTGCCCTCGTAGAAAGCACCCCTTTTTCAGTGCAAGGATGTTTAGCTGGTCAGATTTTGCTTGCTGCTTTGATTTCTGCTACTTCCGTGGATCTGGTTTATTGCATCTGTCTTAACAACTAAAGAAATGTTTTCTGGGAAATAAATAGTTCCATGACAAAGATGTATTGTAGCGAGCAGCTGTTTCACTGTAATGGGAGCCTTAATTGAAAGGATTATTGCAGCAAAACGTTTCCTAGTTGTTTGTGTTGGATGATGTGGCTGAGAAGGATACAATATAGTAGCAAATTTTAAACAAGAATGATATCTGTTTTGCTTTCTACTAGATCTTCAGGGTAGCTAAGCCTGAAGATCATTTCACTCCCTTGGGACCAAATCTGCTGACCTTACTTAGGGAAAACTCCCACTAGCAGTGGGAAATTTACTTCTGTAAGCAGCGCAGGAAGTGCCCTGTAATATATTAAGAAACCAAGTAAACCCATAAGAAACCAAACAAAAGGCATTTAAAAGCATTCCCATTATTTACGGAGAGAAGGAAGCAGAAAATTAATATGCACATGCTCCATAATTAACATTTAAACTCTGTTCTTAATGTGATTTAGAGGGAGCTGTGAACTCTTGAAAATGAAGCTGTTGGTGCAGATGCGGAGCTAGGTGTGCAGTTTCTCATTACTCAAATGTTTCTGTTCTGCCTCCGGATGAAGCGGGGAACTTTAAAACGCATATCCCCCCCGCCCCCCCCCCCCCCCCCCCCCCGGCAAGCAGATTTGTTAACATCCTGTTCTAATTCAGAGCAGAGACCTGAATCTGGTTCTCCTGTATCCCAAGCGTGCTCCGCTAACAGCGCCTTTTTGCTGTCCCTCCTCTTCTCCAAGTCCCTCTCCCTAAATATTTGATTATTCTTGCAAAATGGAGCTGCTCCAGTACCCGATGCCCTCCTAGCATCCAAGTAGTCACTGCACTCATCAGAGGAAGTATGAGAATTTCAAGATGCTGAAGGTTTGCTCGTGTTGAGTTGTATGACAGTGTCATGTAATGGGCTTGTGAATCATATAAAATAGTAGCAGCAGCTACATACATACGTAGTCAATTCCCAATCCACTCTCCCATACCCTAACTTTCCATCTTGCCTCATGAAGTGTTCATCATCATCATAAAAGTCAGTACAAAGACAGTGTCTGAATACGTGCCTATTCAATAGATAAATTTTGGGTTGAAGAAATTAAGAAACATTTTCATTTAGGTGCAGAACACCAGCTTGAATGTTCTTGTGCTTTTTTAGAGAGCGTGTATGCCCACAAAGCTGCTGCTTTTTTTCTTTTCTTTCCTTGTTTTAGCATGTAACATGAATGACTCAGTTTGGTGCTGATTGTTATTGTAAGGAAAACCAAAGTGATACATTTAGTGGTTTTCTTATTTAAATAATGTTTGGAATAATCATAACAGGGCTTAGTAGATCTTCAGAAATTCTCACTTTTTCAGACCATTTCCGTATAATCTTGTTTCACTTAACTTGGCCAGGAAAATAAGTTAAATCTCCTCTTCTGAGAGCTCTCAGTGAATAAGAGCTTTTTGCAGAACAAAACCCAGAAAGGCAGGGAATGAGGTTTTCATCACTGTTGTGCAGTGCTTGTCTGGATTATATTCTATAAATTTGCACAGAAGAACAACATGAATGACTAAAATCTATCAGATTAGGTAAGTTTGTGTAAAACCTTTTCAGAACTGAGAAGAAAGTTTTCAACATTTTATTGTGATTTTCATTCAGTTTTTGAAAAAAAAAAAATCCATGGTGGAAAGCAGGAAAGGGGATAACACTTCCAGATTTCATTGTGTTAAGTTAGGGGAAAAAAAGCTTGAAAATGAATGGAGACAAGGGAAATCACAGGATTTTTATGGCCAAAATAACATTTTATCTTTCTTTGTACTAAAAGTTGTTAGGACCATTTTAATAATGATTATTTAAAAAAAAGAAAAAAAAAAAGAGGAATGCTGTACTATTCATTCTGATAATATGATGTGACGTTTGTTCAAGAATCCAAAGGAATTTACTCCTACTCTGATTTTTTTTTCCCTTTTTATTGAGAGAGATATAAAAGAAGATATAGCCAAAAATAATGGAGCAATTCAAGTCACACACATAATGGTCACATGTAAATGAAGTTGTAACATAAGCAGTAGCCACAACACACAATCCTTCACTTTTTACTTCATTTTAAAACCTCACTCCTTTGGAAAAACAATGAAAGGGTCTGCAAGGAAACACAAGATTAGTTTAACTTACCTTTTAAATCCTTTCTTTGTTCATTCATAAAATTCTGTGGCAAAGCTGCTGAGGTCATTGCCTTCCCCTGTCTCACACAGGGCTCTAACAAATTTTGAGCCTGTTCTTTAATTGATCTTTCTGGGTGCCCCATGATTAAATTCTGGGAAATTACTAAACTATGAGTCACGTCATAAAAACCAATTAGTGGTTGGTTGACAGTTTGTCTCCCAGCTGACACCTCCAAATTTCTGTTAATACCACATCAATATATATTTTATTGCTGGCAAATGGCTTGAGTTTATTTTGTAGAAGAATGTTGTGCAAAGTCACAACGTTTATGTTGGATGCTGCTAACACTAAACCAGTTTTGTTTGAATGGGGCATACTGTCCCTTTTGGCTTCAATTGACTGGTCCTAATGCATATTGAAGTGTTGGGATGAGTGGGGAAAATCAGCTTTTGAGAAGAAACCTTTTTTAAAAAGATCATCTGCTACTGAGGTTTGGTTGGTTTGTTGTTGGTTTTTCTTTGATACAGCTTTTTCCTTCAGCAATAGCCTTTTGCGACGATCAGAAGCTTTGTACAGAAGTTACTTCTGCAAGGTGGCACTGTTGTGTCTTCTCCTCCCTAGCTGCTGTTGTGAGTGGCGTGTAGTTGCAGAGTTTCAGGGCGGTCCCTTTTTCATCCTCCTCTCCATGAGGACGAAGAACAGGAAATGAACTGCAGCGCTCCTTTGGGGTCACTGCGCTCTGGCACACAGTGAGGGGATCTCCAAGCCAGGGAAAGAGGACTCTTATTCCAGATGGATCTGTGCACTACTTTGACTTTTAGGATAAAGATACTGTGATCCAATAGCTCTGAGAATAGCCTGGCTTTGATAACGTAGGTGGTATACAACTATTAGTTCTCTAGTGGGGTGACCTTGCTCTGTTAAGTGTGTATCTTTCAACAGTGAAATTGGGCTGAAGAGGTCTATGGTATGAAAAACTTTTAAAAGTGAAGAAATAGCAAAGAAAAGTGATAATGAACATTTTCGGGGCGGTGTTGAAGGCTTCTTTTCTTTTTTTTTTTTTTTTTTTTTTTACCCAGAAAGTTGGTGCTATACTTGTATTTACATAATTACTAGTAGAATATTCTTGAGCACAGTACCTTTCCTTACCAAATTCAAAGCATAAAATGGGCAAGTGGAACATTTTAAGAAATTCCTTCAGGAAAAAAAAATTAAAATGCCCAAAATATATGGATTTGAGGATTACATATAAACATAACAATATAATTTATACATAAATTAATAATGTAGAGATTGTTTTTACAATAAAATTGGAGAATCCTCAGTTTATGGGCAGTGCTGTAAAAACCAGCATGTTCTGACTGAGTTGGTCCATTACTCTTACTAGAGCAAGTCCAGTTCACAAACATGATGGGCTGCGATGACAAAGAGTTATGTAAATATAAAGCTGATCATACACCACTTAATGCCTCCTATTATGTACATTTGTAACACAGAATCAAATCTTCTTAAAAGTGCTTTGGTTTGGAATAGATGTGCTAAATGTTATTTTTCACATTAGCCATGAGAAAGTTATGTGACTGTCTTTGCATTTAGTTTAGATTTGTTGCTTTCTGTTTACAGCTAGCAGTCTGCTTCAGTATAATCAGAGAGAAAGTGATGAACAGAAGCTTTCAGTAAGAAGTTTAGTCCATAATAGAAATATTTGCTTTTAAGTGGAAACCAGAGTTTATTAACTTTTTTCTTTTTTTCGGATACAGATACTGGCATCTGAAAAAAATTTGAGTTGCATGCATATACCGGCAAGCAGAAAATTCACCTCTTGTTCAGTTTTCTCAGACCTTGGCTATTTTCTTTTATAATTTTAAGTCTTGCAAGCTGTAGTATTATGCTATCAGAGCACTGAATTAGTACGGACTGAGCTGCACTGAAGTGTAAAGGTATGTTGAGCGGTTAAATGGTTAGCTTGGCTCCTGAAGCCAGTCTGGCTGCAGGCAAAACGCACTGTGGGTCACTGCTACGCTCTCTGTTGCTGCCACTTTTACTGCTCCTCTCTGAAATTTAGCTTAAATGTCTTTACGCTGTGCTGTCCTCTGCAGTACAGACACTCCCCAACGCAGAGGAGGGTTGCAGTTTGCCACACGTTGCACGGGAGCCAAGGGGAAAACCACGCACTAAAGCTGGGAGAGCAGAGGATCTCTCAATGGAGTGAATCGCCTGTGTACTCGCTACACTCAATTACTTTGTACTTGTAGAAATGTTCTCGTTATGATATGCTCTCCAGTTCCTCATCTTAAGCGGGCCTTAATAGTGTTTTGTTTTGCTGTGGCTGTTTCATATGCTCTTACCCAAAATACGCTGTATGTATTAGACGATTCTAGAGTGTGTAGTGCAGCTGTCACCACCACCATGACAATTATACTTGCACTTTAGCCCTATGTTTTTGTCTGGGTTTGTCATATATATTTTAAGTTGGAAAAAAACTCCAAGCTATTGTAGCTAAATATTATTTATAATAGAGTCATGACAAAAATGTGCAAGGTGCTGTGTGGTCTCATAGGCCAATATACTTTCTGCCACAGACAGTTTACTAACTAGAAATTGATGAGATGATAAAATTCATCACTCACTTAGAAGGGATGCTTTTTGTTGCTTAGATGATTCCAACTGGATATTTATAGATGATGTATGTTTGTGCTTTTATGTTGTGTGCATCTTGTGCCTGTAGAAAGGCACAAGACATCTTTATTGGTACATCTGCCTGGTTGCAGTACGTCAGTAGTGCCTTAATATACCCAGAAGTGGTTGTCATGTAGATAGATATGTAGACATTTTCGTGTAACTTCAGTTTCTGTATCCCTTGTATAAATATAGAAAACAATAGGCATATTATTACATATGGTATTTGTGTAAATGAAGTTTGCAGTAACTAGTTGTTCTGTTACATTGGGAGAACATGAACAGCTCCCCAGCAGTTAAGATCCACATGAGGAAGAACTTTGCTGCATGCTTGGACAACGCTGCTTGCTCTCTGACAAAGATTGTCCTTGTCCTGACTGCGCAGCAGGACTGCAGATGAGCTAATTTAGCATGGCCAGGGAATCAAGGAGTCTGATTTCAGATGGTCCTTCTGAAATGAAGCCACTAAGACAGTGTTTCATTGTGTGCAGATGCTTTGCTGAACAAACTATCAATCTTTGTCTAAAAGGAAGATTGCATGGGTTTGAGGTTCTCCTACCAGGAGAACTTCACTTATCATGTGTTTGTGTGATATTTTTTTTTTTTTCCCCTAATAAACTAATTCCTGAGAATAATCCACATTCTTTTTCTTTCCAAATTCTTCAAGATACATGGATTTTCCCTAAAGTCATCCCACTCTGAAAAGTTCTTCCACTTAAAATTGCAGATGTGCAGCCACATGTAAGAGAAGAGAATACAGAAAGTGTGTTGAATTTCTCTTTCAGGGGCTGTTTTTGTTCCTTGGGTTGTATGGCTTTGCGTTTTTTACAGTGGATCTTCTAATTGGGAGGTTTGTGTTGGTCAGTTTTACGCTCTTATTCTAGGTAAAAAATATAATAGAATCAAGCTGAAGTCCTGTGCAAATACTTCGAGACCAGTAGCAAAAGTTAGGGTTTCTTGCAGTCCACTGATGTTTATAATATGTGTTTTTGCTGGTCACAAACCAAGCCTCGCATGTTTGTCTTGGTTCACAAGATGCTCCTGTTTAAAAAAAAAAAAAAAAAAAAAAAGAAAATAAAAACTAGTCTCAGTAGGAGATTCAGATTTGTTTTTAATATTAACAGCTTCTCTGCTTAGAAAAAAAGAAACAATTTGCCTCTGTTTGCAAGGTAAACTTAAAGGAAGTGCTGAATAAAACAACAAATGCCCTCAGAGCCTCTTTCACAGCAACATTCATTACAAAAGTATTTCTTGTGACGTGGGTTAGGCAAGTAACTTCAAGCAGAGTGCTTCGTGTTACGAAGCCTGGGTATTTTTTTGAAGCACTGGAGTCCAGAGAGAGCAGCGCTTCTCAGTAGGGGAGAACAGGTCACGTCCATTGCTTTGTGGTCCGCTGTCCATGCAGTGCATGATCTGAGAGGATCTCTGTGCTGCAGCCTAGGGAGGGAGAGAGCCTGTAGGGCTGTGATGGAAGAAGGGTAGCAAGGTGGTAAGAAAATGGTCTTAGGACATCACGTATTCCCCTGTTGCTCCCTGCTAGAAACCAGTTACCTTTAGGTGGGCACAGCTTCTGCGATTTTGCCTTGGCCTTTGATGCCTCTGGTGCTGCAGTAATTGTTACTGCAGTAATAATTGCAGAGTCATTTAACGGTAATTTGTCTCACCCAGCTCCACAGCCTTTTGTGTGCTGTGGGGCAGATCATCAGGTTACAGAAACCTTCCATGGACACGTGGTGGTCTGTGGCGAAAGGCAGTGGGGTCACAGAGCTTTCTTCCTTTTCTGGTTTACTAATTACCGCAAGCAAAATATCTGGTTTGAAGAGATTTTTATGTGAACACCTTCTTTTTTTTTTTTTTGATTGTAAAAATTTCCTCAAGCTATAAAAGCACCATGAAAGTATTTCATTATGGGAATTTGGTGTCTGTGTCTTCTGTGGTGTATAATTTGGGACTGAGTCTGGTTTCAGTAAATTATACTTATTTTGACATTTGGGTTGATACAAATAAAGTAATATAAACACCGGTGTTGACCTCTATGAGTCAGATATTTGTTGTGGACTGCTCCTAACAAGCAAGTGCAGCCATGTTGTCAAAAACTGTAGCATAGTAACAATTTGTCCCACAGATAAACATAGTGATATATAGCTGCCAACATTCGCTAACATAAACACGACCCTGGGAGTTTACCCAAACACTTTTGTATTTGTAGGTGATTTGTCAGGAAACATCGGAAATTTTCTTATTTATATGCATTCTTTACTATATCCCTGCTACTGGGGAGTCAATAAATAGGCTCCCCCATCCTATATTTTGAAACTATCTGTAATTTCATGTGCTCTTTCATGATGACAAATTGTAACATGCTGGGGATGAAGGTTAGCTTGTTGGTATTGCCTTGAATTTAATCACTCTCATAGCCCTAAAGAATGAAAGTAGGGAAGACTGACTACTTTAGACTCATGAGTTGGTTTCCATAGAAGAAATAGTTCTGACATTTTAAAGCTCTCTTCTGGAACTTCAAGGATTTTTAATTTTTTTTTTTTTTTAAATCTATAAATCTGTTTTATTAACTGTTTTTCGTGACCTCCAAGAACAATCAGAAAAGGCTGAAAAGATTCCTAAGAAGTGTTCAGAGGCTCGATATGTTTTTTCAAATTTAGTGAAAGCATTGCCATAGCCTTCAGTTAGTACAGAATGAGGCACATGATAAATATCAAGTTGAAATAGAAACGCCTGAAAAAAATGCACTTTACGATAACAAAACGGGGGAATTTTTGGTAAGGCATTATGGCCCAAACAGTTTTGTTGATTTATACTTGTAGAGGCTCTGACCCTGTATCACGCGGTACCATCTCCTAGGTTCTTCACTTTGTTTGTCTGTGGAATGCTTCAATGCTGGTGATATTTCTTTGTCATTTAATTTAATCAGAAATTCTCTGTACTCTGGCTTGGGTCTAGATCAAGAAAACACAGAAGCTGCTGTAATTTCTTTCCAGACTCATAGAAAGGGACAGAAACTTGCAGTTCCTGGGGAAAGGAGTAGGCTTAGCCAGTCTGCAGCTAACATTAATGCCACATTTGTTTTGTCCATGAGGCAGTAGCAGACGGTGTGGTAAAGCCTTTCTAAAACGAGAAGCAAGGACCTCAGAATTGTGCTCACTCCTAAATAAAGTCACTATTATGTACATCTTCATTAATGACATAGCCCCCAATTCAGTGAAGCAAGTGATTTTTTAAAAAGGCATCTGAGGCTTAGAAACCATGGGATTTGTGTGCCAAGTCATGATTGTATGTATTTCTTTAATACACCAGAATTAGATGTTGTGGTTAGAGCCGTTTCATGTGCACACATTCACGTAGAACTGTAGGCAGGGAGTTTGGTGCTTGGGGCAATTCCCTTCTCTGTTTTCTCCCTTACTCTCCATACTCCTCTTATTTTTGTACAGCATCAGATAATGCAGAGGCAAGGATAGGCCATTATCTCTGTTCACATATCAGAAATTCACCTTTCCTAGTGCATTAGAGGGGCTGCTAACAACACCGCAAAGGGATGTGTTGTTGACTTATTTTGGAAGGAACTGTGAGAGACTCCCTAATGCAGTGTTCACGCTGTCTCTGCCCCTGTCTTTATCGTAGTTTCTGTTGTTTGAAGCTCTGTGGGTTTCAGTCAGGATGTTCAAAACTGGTTTGCTCAGTAGCTTGTTCACATCCTCATTCAGTTTCTAGACTTGAATATTCTGGGCCCTACTTATTGACATCTCTTAAATAAAACCCTTGGGGGTAGTTTTAAGTATGTCATTAGGAATTTAATAACCTTCAGAGTAGAGTTTTTATACCAAAAAACCCTTACAAGTGGTATTAAACTTAGCTATTAAGTTAATCCTTGAGGACAGGAAGGATGCTACACAACTCTATGAGAGACCACTGAATCCATTCCATCTTCCTAACTGAGTAATTATGTTTTTGAGCATTTTGAATTCCACCACTAATTATCTCATTTTACTATCCACTTGTTTTGTATGTTGACTGACAGTGACTCTTTTGTCTGCTACATTGAGATAACTTACTTTTCAAGTGAGTTCTTATCTCGCTGCTGACCTGAGTAGTTTTTTGTTTGTTTGTTTGTTTGTTTTTCTCAAATTATTTCAGTGGCGAATTTCTTTATAGTGAAATAAAGTAAAATATTTAAGTGGAAGTTAGGTTTTTAGTGAAATTCATAGTATATATTTTACAGCTGTTTGGCACTTGCTTCATTGTTTGACATAAGCCACATTTATCCTCTTTAACCAAAATATATTCTGCTACCGTAAATAACCTGGAACCACGATCATTTTGTTTCTGGTGTGTTGATGGTGAGTAAGGAATGAATTTTGGGTACAGGGCTAGAAGTTTCCCTTAGTCTTGGCCTATACTGTGTTCACAGGAAAGGCGTTTGTGCTGTGTCCAGCTTCTTCACCCGTGAGCTTATAATTCTTATCTACTTGATAAATGTTATTGGGAAATTTAATTTCATATAGCCACGTTCAGACCTGCTAATTTAGGTGCCTAAGTTTAGAGACTGGTCTCACACCACTAACCACTGTCTGGGTTTCATTTGTGTGTGAATGTGGTCCTGACGTCAGGAAGCCAAAGAAGGATCAGAGCAGGTGAGCATAAAGTCGACTGGGTGTAAACAGGCAGTCTCTCTAAAATTATTTGGTTATTTCCACTGGCTCTCCTCATAAAAAATAACAAACAGTGAAAAAAAAAAAAATCAATTCACTGGAGAGCTTGCAGACTCTGACACTATGGGAGAGTGATTTTTTTTTTTTTTTTTTCCCTTCCATAGGCTGAGGCTGCATGTGCTTGGAGTCTAAGCCACAAGAAAAAATAATTGCCATTTTGCAAATCTAGATGTGAAAAATGATGTTCTTTGTCAAGGGCTGTTAATTAACATGGATCTCTCTTATACAGGTCTAGATGGATTTTACATATCGTCTCTGTGGAAAAATCTGTCTGTTAAATGAGGCAGTTTGATGTTCCAAGGTTTTATTCCATGATATATGTTTTTTCTCAGACAATATGCCAGGTGTTGCAGCTCAGGAAAGTGCTCTGGGATTAGGGACTATGTAGTAAAAATGAGGGCCTGGTGCACAAACACTACCCTTTGCTATACAGCAGTGGATTATCTGACAAAACAAGTGAAGTAGAGCATCTAGATGATTCTCTAGTCGCTTATTTAAAAATGTTAGGCCTGATGTCCATCAAATGCTTCCGCATCTGTTGAACGTGGCATATAAAGTACTGCTCTTAGGAGACCATTTACAGGGCACAACAAATTTCACTGAACTGACAAAACTGGTGAACAAATCTATTGATTGCTTCAGTGTCTGCTAAATAATTATTTACGTGCATGCATGACATCTCTTTTATGGAGTGTTCCTAACATTACCCTGATCAGAATAGTCTTTGTAGAAAACCTGTCATTTTGTGATAAAAAGCAGTACATAGAAAACTTGTCAGGTTTCTATTACCGAAGTTTTTAGTAAGGCTTTAACTTTTTTGGCCAAAAAGTGAGGATTTGACATTCAGGGTGAAAACAGTGGGATTTTGGCTTTCCAGTGAAAAATGTCCTAAAGAAAGCCGACACTTTCCATGAAAAGTTTTCATCTCCGTATGAAAGATTTATTGGAGAACAGGCACAGGCAGAAATCTTTTAACCAGCACTGCTACTCTAGTGGAGCTCTGCATAGATGGATCAATGTTAGCCTTATATTATGTGTAGACTGTGGTGTACATTTCTTCTATATATTTTTAGTTCCTGTCCCTGTACTTGACGGAAGAAAGCTTACTTTGTGTCTCACAGGTGAAATGAAAGCTGATGTAATTTATGAGAAAAGCAGTGTAAGCATGTGTGCTTGATGAGGATCAATATCTAGAAGAGCTGAAATCTGTCTTACGTCAAGCTGGACACTGGTTGTGTCTGCACTGTGGGAAAATAGGTTTCATGATGTACCCCTCCAGCCTCACCCCCAGTCATCCAGCCTGAGAAATCTATTAGAGCCCATCACAGCTCCTTCCTCCTCTCCCATCCTCACATGCTGTGGGGTTTTTTCCAAAGGAAATCTGTGGAGAACGACAAGGACGGCACCTGCCTTGCACCGCAGACACAGCTACTGGAGCATGAGAGGGTGAAGGGCCGTTAGGAGGCTTAATCTGTCTGTACAGAACAGTTTACCATGGGCAGAATTGTGTAAATGGAGAGATAGTAGAAGGGAATCCACTCTGTCCTCCCCACAGGATCCCAAAGGGATAGAGGATGAAGTGCCTAATGTGGGAACGGAGTTGCAAATGTGACCCTTGCACAGACATTTGTAGCTAGTCTCTTGGAGCTTGAGTCTGGCTCCTCTGGGCCAGCTGGCGAGTGGTACGTTAATGATAACCAGTGTGTACAGCATAAATATACCTCCAGGGTACGCTCAGTCTGGTGAGTGAAATGACTGTAATCCAATAATTCAGGTTAATTTAACTTCCATTGTTAAACGTGTGTCTGTTAGCACTGCAAAGTGCTATTTATAAACCTTAAATTGACTTGTCTTTATTATTATTCTGTGTAATTAATCCCATGAGTCTTGTTCAAAGGAAAAAAGATGATACTTAAAATGATGACTGAGGCTATGGTGCTCAGTGCTCTTGGTGGGCAGCTCTCCACCCTGGAGAGCTCTCCACTTGGACCATGTCTGAATCTGCTTGGCGGTCATTGATGGGTTGAGGGTGGGGAGTGATCCCTTTTTTTAAAACTCTTCCCAATATTATGATCTTTTTCCATATTATTCATCTGTTCCTTTTCTCACCATGATACTCTGGGCTGATGAACTTCCAGAAATACACAAAAGGGTCTCATTTGTCTCACCCACCTTTTTTTCAGAATTTGAATATTGTCAGAGTAGAAAATACAATTAACCTCACTGTTGGTTTTTTTTCTGTTAATCAGGTGTTTTAATAGACTGCATTGCTTGCATACATCTACATTTATCACTTGTGAACACTGGCATGGAGAGAGATCCTGATGAATCAGTACACTTCCTTCTCTTTCTCTGTGACAGCCAGTTTGAACACTCTGAGGTGCATGGTGCAATCTAGCGTGAAAAGCAGACTGATGAAATGTGTCTGATTTAACCCTGTATGTGGACTGGTAAGAATGAGCACTTATTGACATACATACAAACAGGCATCAACCTTGACTGCAATTGTGGGAATGCTCAGTGCACCCTAATGTTGCTAGGATAGAAACAGATACGGTAACCACAACAGAACGGAATCACTTTCTGGCTTAATTTTAGGGAGTTTACTCCAAGTCTTGACCTGGTGGTTTGAACATATGCATTTTGTAAAGTCAAGCTGTGTGCAGTACATATTGCTGGCACCTTCAGGCATTTCGTATGCATGTGGTGCAGTGTTACAGGTCCTGGCCTATTTTTCAGAGCCAAATTCTATATACTCAGCTGGCAATGAACAAAAAAATGTGCTTTGGCTGAATGGATTTTGGCATAGGCATTCTGGAGCCCCAGAATTTCAATTCTTGGAGTTGTAACAAAAAATGTTTAATTAAACTGGCAGCTTAGACCAATAAATGTTTAAATTAATTTTAAAAGGAAAACTTAATTGCCATGTAGAAGAGATACAGATCTTACGTGTCTGTTCCTTACTGAAGGAGTGCAGTTGTTTTCACAGCGGTCTTTGCTTGGAAGCAGTGGTCTGGACCTGGAGATCAAAGGGGCAGAAGAGCTGAGTGGTAGATAGGTCAGAGATACTGTGCTTCAGCTACTGCATGTCTTGCAATGTTATCTCAGAATCATTTTGAAATATGATTTTTTTTGTGTGTGGGGTGGAAATAGAAGAGTGGAGAGAAAGTTAGAGGCCAGTTAGTTTTAAAGGCAAAATTTGGGTCTATCAACTGTCTACCGTGGTACTTCAACAGTACCTTAGTAAGGAGGCAAATTTAGAATAAAAAAGTTATACCAGGTTCCTAACATTATTGAAAATCTGTGGGCAATTCTTTTGTAAGTACGGCCATTAGCCCTTTTTTCCCTAATTAAATGTATTGGCCAGATTTCAAGTTTGATAATTACAACTTAAATCTTGCGAAGAGCTGCAAAGAGGAAACCACAAGGTCTCAAGAACAAGAGGTCTGAGCAATCTGTTGATACATAGCATTTTTTTTTGAATGTTACCTATTGGCAACTTATCAATTAATAGAGTATTTACGTGTTCTTAAACTTATCACTTATAGAGCACTCTAGATATGTTTATATTTACTTTATTGGCTGTAGAGTTTCCTCAGTGAGGTTCAGTTGATCTGGCATTCTCTAACTCTGACATAAACTGCTGTGTAGTGTTGCTTTGATTTGCAAGATAACTGTTATATTCCGGCCTGGAGGCAATTGCATTTCAGCTGGGGAAAACTTAGCTCAGCATCAGGAGGCTTTGTAAGATCTTCATAGAAGTTTGAGATACTGAGCAAGCTAGCATGCACAGCACTGGGGTTTGTATTAATAAGATGGTTTCACTTACATTAAGAAGACCTTTCTCCTGATTGCCTTTAATAATACATTAGTTTAGTTTATGATATTTAGTTTTACAAAAAACTCACCAGAGATGAGTCCAACCCCTTAGACTCTCAACTATGAAGTCACTGACTTGAATCCCTACTTCAACCCCCAAACTGTAGCTTGGCTCCAAAGCAACTCCAAAACAAAGATCTTGTTTTGTGATTTAAATCTGTAAATCCCCATGTGAACACTCTGATTTCATATCTGAGAGGTTTATTTTGGATTGCTCTGAACGGATTGGGAACTCTTTTCTGCTAAGCTGCAACAAGACATTTTCAAATTAGTTAACCGTGCCCATACAGAAGTTAGAGGTGCTATAACTCTTTTGATTTTATTTTTTTTTTCCAGCTTTTCTGGGTAGATAGAGCTCTTACGAGTATTTGCTCATCATTGAGGAAGACAGTGAACCCTTTGTGGAGCAAGTAAAGTATTCAGAGTGACAGAATATTCACTTGCTGTTCAAATGGACAGGCTCTAAAAATATACCTAGGAATCTTTTAAAAGGTCAGAAGAGACTGCTTAAAATGTAAAAATGTGTGACTTTTTTTGTGCATAGTCTTTATTCTAACCTATGTTTAAAGGTGGGTGAAAGCAGTGAAAGCTTGTAGTTTTGGCAGTTTCAAGAGTTTTCTTAAAAATTATTGGCCAACATGGACAACTTTGCATTCCTTTGTGCTATCCCCTGGCCACCCCCTGCCTTCACCTCTGCAGTGGGAAGAATACACTCTACCAAAATCAGAATTTCAGTTCATCTGATTTGTCTGTAAACTGTGCAAATCAGCTGCTAATTTTGAGTGTTAGATTGACTTGGTGATAAGAAGTAATTATGCTAAAGGGCTAGATCAGGGTAAGCCAAATAGAAATGTTATTACTGGAAGTAGTTTTGGGAAGACTGTTGCATCAGCAAAGGAACTGTAACCTGATAATGGCAGTCTATGTTTTAAACCATTAACTGTAGAACAGTTACAAGGTCAAGGCAAAGTATTGAAATCCACATTTAAAATATATCTAATATCATAAAAGACTGATTGGGATATAGGACAAGCCAAAGACTGACTGATTTATTACTGTCTTTGGCTTTTGTGTTTTTTTCACTTGCCAGATCCTGACATTAATGCAATAATAATCTTCTGAAAACAAGTAATTCCTGGTGGAAACCTCACATTAATAAAATGAGCCGGACAGTAAATAGCTGGAAGCATCAGCGAGACTTTAAAATGCCGTTTTATCATTCCTAAAACTGTATCCCTTTCCCTTTTTCTTTTCTTTCTGGTTTTTGGTTTTTTTGGGGGGTGCAGAGGGGTGGTGTTTAGTTTTGCTTGACTGCTGAAATAAAGTTTAATTAGATGGATAGGAAATTTAGAATTACTGATATTGAACAGTGGACAGGTAATTCTCATTCCTGTGTGGCAGTGGTGTAAGCCGTGGTCGCTTGCAACTATCTAAAATACTTGTTCTTTTCAGAAATACCTTACTACCAGTAGTATCTTGGTGAACGTTTTCATCAATTTCTTTACTCCTGTGTTTCCTAAACATCTCTGGAGTTATATGACGTCTGACCCGGGCAGCAATTAAGCAGTTTGGGCAGTTCATGGGTAGGAGGTTGATGATAATCGCTCCTGATACATTCGCATAAAAGCTAGGAGTCAAGGTTGTTTCATTTCCTTTTATTGAGAGCATCAGAAGGTCTTATTCAGTAAGATCTTTCATTGTACTGCCTGGAAAATACTTGGCTTGACTGTTCATAAGCAAGCTATCTCTGCATTCAGATACATAACCAAGAGAATTTAGAATATGATATATTCCTAAAAACAAAATCTCCATTTTGCAAGGATGGGATCAGTTTTGGCTAGACGTTTTCCTGTAGTAGGTCAGCCAAGCTGTAATTGGCCTCCACTGATACTCAGAAACAGCAACGATCTGGACCTGAAACCAAGTGGTGTGCAACACGATTTGAAATTGTTTGCTTTCTTTGGGAACTTTGAAAACAGTCATTAAGATTATCAAATATGCAGCCTTTTCCTTACAATTGAATGCCCCTAATGCTTAGCCTAAATCTTGAACCAAATACATAAGCTTCAGTGGGCACCAGGGAAGCCACTTCTTAATACATACAGCCGTACGCTTGACTGTCGCAGGAAGGTAATGATTGGAAAGAATAGTCTCTAAAACGGAGTCCATTTTTTTACTACTACTGGTGCTCATCAGCATCATAAGCACTTTGCATGCCATATGGGGTAATTTATAGTACTGTGCACTTAAATCAACAAGAGATATATAGAGGTTCATTATGCACAAAAGCTGGTTTGAGGTTTTGCTGCTTTCTTTGCTTCTCCTGACAGACTAAGAGTTTATATACAGGAGAAATACTATGTAGGCAGTACAAATATGCTTTATCCGCTATTAAGATGATCTATTGTGTCCTAAACTTGAAGTTTTCTTCTGCGAGCCTTTAGTTTGATTTCAGCACAAAAATATGACTGTTTAGAGAAATCCACTTTTAACCTCAGCTTCTTTATTTGGTGGTTTAACCTTTTCCAAATCTGCAAAACAGAAATGACCGATATATGGTTGGAGACAATGTCCTGATTATGAAAGAAGAATTTGGGCAAGGTTTGGCAGCCAATTCCAGGATGTGCAGGCTTTAGTGACCTTTGGGGATTTTTTTTCTTGGGCTTGTGGGAAGGAGTCAGGTACTGGAATGTGACTTAAAATCAGAAAGGCACTTTAATACAATATTGAAAATCTTCTTACTTATGGTTGCATAAAAACTTGCCTTAACATTACTGCTGTGAAAATATTCAGATGGCTAGTGAGTACTTGTTCATGCTGTTGTATATCTAGACAAAGAAATTAATAACAGAAATAAATAACATAATTCTGGAAACTAGATACCATTATGATAGATGCAGGGAAATCCAGAGGTACGACAGGTTCAGGGTTTACTGCGGGAAAACACTCATGTGTGATTCAATACCCACAATTCACATATCCACTAAAACCCTCCTGTGTATGTCAGACTGCTTGAAAAGCGCTTCAGTGTTTATTTGCATAGCTAAACATTAGACCACTTTACATTACTAAAATGATGTAAAAGTCCCTCAGAGCCTTACAAAGTAATAAAGTTTAAAATTTTACTGACTTCCTCCTCTACCCAGCAAAACACATTGCTTTTCATTAAGGCATATCTTCAAGAAGGGTGTTAGATTTGGAAGCTGCAAAATGGATTTAGGCTGTGTCTTTGTCTAGTTGCTTCTAGGTACTTAGCTCTCACTTAAATGAAATAACTAGATGTGTGAGGGATAATGATAATTGAGATTCAGCAATAAAAAAAAAATCTTTTGTGGATGCTCTGATGGAAGTAATATACTATGTAAGGATTAGGAAAATGTATGTTTGGTTTTTTTTTTTCCCATGTTATTTGTTTATTTAGGATGGATGTATGTATATGGCTTTTTTTTTTCTGAAAGGCGGCATGATTAAAATTCTTGTAACTCATGATGGTTTGGAATGCTTACCGCCACTTCTTGCTTTCTAAAATAGATGGCAGTTTTTTAAAAGTATTTTTCCACATGCACACACATCCTATCCATTAAGTGTTGTGAGTAGATACTTTATTTGTCCTAAAGATCAATATGAGCCTGCTCAAAGAAATCAAATTGGATATTAACAGCAATGTGACGGTACACATTTTGCACATGGTCAGAGAACACTTTCTTCCTAAGTTATGTTATCACCATTATAGGTATCCACTGACTGTATGCATTGCATGTGAAGATGCGTCTGTCACTTAGCATGTGGCAGAAGGGGATGCAGTCACTTGTTTCATGATGATGAAAATCTTTCCTGAAGATTCCCTGTGGCAGGTGTCTGCTGACAGTGCCCTTGCAGAAGCATCTCTAGGCCTTCCAGACCTGTGGTAAAGTGACATTTGAGAAACTGTAGCCTGCAAGACTGATATTCATGTGGCACTGAATATCATGAGGTTCACCAGTTTTTGCATTAGATGTGAGTTGGTGCCCAAGGCACATTTTGAGGTTCTCTCTCTCATATACTCCTTTTCTGAACGCTTCATCTCTCTTGCATCAACCACGCTGGCTTAGTCTCATCCTGAGCCGTTTGTACTTGTGAAGGAGGCAAATTTCATGTTTTCTCCCGTATTTAAAGAGGAGAAATCTGTGTATCGTTAATTTCTCTTGTTCTTCCAATTCTCCTGGAATTATGTTGTATCGTCTCTTCTGTGGAACTCCTCTTGCTCATAAGTTATCACTATTGTAAATGAAGTTAGCTTGGATAGACTGTTTCAAGATAAATACTAGAGCTTCTGCAGAACACAGTGTGTCACATTATTCTGTTTGTGGCAGAGATACCTTTAGGTTTGGTGTGTATTAATACCACTCTTTTGACACATCCCCCTATTTCACTCCATTCTTTTGAACTTCCACAGGGAGCGAGGAGACCAGAAGACAGGAAGGTAATGGAAAACATTTTCAGCCCCTCTCAGTAGTGCTTAAATGGCAGATCTGCTCAAGGAGAAGATTAAGAATATGGCCCTTAGTGAGCTCAGATAATACTTACAGTTAGAACTTGTCAAATATGAAAACCGAAGTGGTAAAACTTCATCTGAGTACAGCTGTAGGCTATAGTTCATTGTAGGCTTGTATTCTACTTTAAGCTGGAAAATTTGAAACAGAATTAAAAAAAAAAAGAGAGAAAGCTCTTGAGAAATTCTAAAATAATAACAGCACTATCATTTGCTTTACCTGTCACACTCTCTTTTCAAGTTCTTTTTCTGGAAGCACAATAAAATTTTTTGTGTGCACACATACCGCACATACCAACGGCGTACATATGCAAAAAAAGAAATTTTGAGGAAAGATTTAGATGCAGTGTCATTTAAAAACAAGCATAAATTTTCAGTGCAGTGCTGTACAATAAAATTACATTTTATGTGTGACTTCAGTAACAGTTGAATTTTTAGAATATCTTGGGCTTACTTTAAAATACAGATTGGGTTCCTTAAAATGTCATTAAGTTCATTTTGAAACGTCAACCCATTTCAAGGATGGTGATTTTCAGATGACTCACATTTAAAACAGTCTTACTTATACATGGGAGATAGTCTCTCTTTAACTAAAGTGTTGCCAAGATTCATTATAAACTCTACTTTAAGCCAAATATAATTGAGTAAAAAAATTGGCCTGGCCTGAAAATTGCCGTGTTTGCTCAAGTTTACAGGAAGTGTGTGAACCAGGAATGTTTTTTGGATGTTATCTATCATCTCCAAGTTAATACACTTGAAAAAAACCCAAACAAATAAAAAAAACCCAGCCACAACCTGTACCCCAAAAGAACTATTTAAATAACCCTAATATTTTTCTTGTAAAAATTTTACCTTAAAGAGAATACTGTCTATTATTTCATGTTGGAGAAAGTACGGATAGACTCTGTAATTCTGATTATGTTCCTGATGTCTTAAGTTTAAGCTACGCAATGTTTGAAATCAGTTATTTACTGTATACAGCAGAACCGTGCCAATGCATTTCTCAAATTTGGGATTATGAATGCCAAACTGCTGGGAGAACTGCAATCAGTGTGCCCCTTGTCAGGCACTGCAGAAGTACTGTACCAAGCAGTACAAAGAAGTACTAAACCACATCTAATTCTTTCCCTACTCCTTGAGACACTATTTTGTGATGACACGTAATTTTAGCTCAGTAAGTCATCTCCCCTTTCACTTCCCGTACAACCACAGCAAGTGAATTTCTTTTTGCGGTGGTTACCTAGTGTTGCGCTGTAGTTCAAGAAGCACCTAAAAAGGTGTGATGGCAATATGGCAATATGTGATGGCAATACAGGTTAGAGGAATTGGTTCTTTTAAAATTATTTTTATTTATTTATTTTTTTTTATGAAGGGGAAACTCCAGCAAGAGCACATGCATGCAGATGAAGATGAATCCATCATTCCTGTAGCAACGGCTTTAATAGTTTATAACCATATGGCCAGCAGCCTTTTTGTGTCACTCTTCCCCTGTCTTTCCTTTGCCTGTTTAGATTAAAAACTCTTTTAGTCCAGGCCTGTCTTAATGTGAGCAGGGACTTGGCTGCTGAGGTCTGTATCTTTCCTTACAATCTATGTACCTTACCAAGATACTACTACCGATAAAAAAATAAAAATATTGAACAAGGCAGAGAGAAACACGGTCACAAGGCAGTAATTATTTTTCAGAAATTGAGAGAGAATGAGGATACTTAACTCTATGGACACTCTGGCTCTCAGGGTATGAGTCACACTTCTACCATATTATAGCCAAGTCAAACAAATGATGTCCAACAGATGACAAAAATGAAAATGAGTCTCTCGTCCAGAGACCAAACCCATGATTATTATTCATAAATTAACCAGGCCTGACCAATTAATCTACTTTTAAGTGCTCTAAGATACTTGTGTGTTTTAGTAGTACAGGAAATAACAGTAGTGTCTGAAAAAGTATTTCATGGATTTTAAGCAGAGGAAAATCCTCACAGTAAATCTGTGAGGCAGTTGGTGCTTTAAGAGATATATAAAAGTGGTTATGGAGGGTAGACACCAAACTGACTGAAGGCAGTTCTAGTCCAAACCTGACAGGCAGATGATACAGCACCCTATAACCCAGACAGTTACTTCAGTCCTTTTGCAAACAATACCTCAGCTAATTCTGTGATAGTTTTCTTGAAAACTTTGCACAGGTTTAGGCTCTATCACCCTTCCTCCTCCCTTTTTTTTCTCCTTTAGGGAAAAGTAGAGCAAAATCAAACCAGCACTGCAAGTGTTCAGGATGACTAGTTTTTCTGAAGACACTTCAGTGTTGTTCTCTGTATTTGTTGTGAAGCCAACAGCTCCTGGGTTTGAATGCTGACTGTGCAGCGACACCCATCCTAGGATAGAAACTTAAAGCCAAAGCCCACCTTGATTTCACAATGATTCTGCCGCAGGGTTTGTTGTTTTGTTTTGCTTTTTGGGGTTTTTTTGTGTCTGAGGATGAAATCACTCCTAATGGTAGAACAGCACAGTGCATTTTCAACTTACTCTCATTCACAGTATAGTGCCTTGAAACCTCAACTCACACTGATGCTGCTTCCTGACATGAGGAGCCTACACACACAAAGGCATACTCAAAGCTCCAACCTGCTTACTTTCAAATAGGAGGGCCGGAGAGTGGGATAGGAAGCAGAAGGACAAACACTGTATCAGAAGTCAGTGACCTGGTCAGATGTGTGCCGTACCTAGGTGACTCTCAGCAATACCAAGTCTAAGTTTGTCTCTAGTTAGGGAAATGGTTAAAACTGTTTTGGCTCACAAGGGAGGCAATGAATAAGAAAGAACCTGGTAGTTATTTTACTGTGATGACCATTACAGAAAATGTGAAAGGCAAGCTTGTAAACGCACACGCAGGCAGCCAAGGGTAAAGGCACATCTAATGAAGAAGAAAGAGGGTTGCTAAATATCTGGGAACAATACTACTTTAAAAATGGGTACCCACTTTAGTTTTGTCCTCACTTTCAGCTAGTCGCAAAGGGCACATCTTCAGAGGTGCCATGCCTAAGCTCTTGGGAAGACGAGGTTAATTGAGAGCAACTGCCAGCTCTCACTGGCATCACACGCTTGAGTTATCCTTTCTCCTCCCCTCCTGCCCTGCCCTGGGATTAGGTTGTTCCAGGGTGCTCTCCTGTCTGCCATAGTCATGATGTGGATCAGAGATGCGGAGTCCAGCTTCCTGCACTGCTCTCCTGCTGCTTGTGTTTGCAGGACTTTGTATGTTTTGTTTAATGGTGTAAGCAGTTATTGCATGACAGTAAAATAAGATATTTATAGATTTTATATTTTTTTATTTAGTAGATTTGCTGGTAGAAGCTAGATCATTTGTGCTCCTGGACACGTTAGTTATTTTGTCAAGACTGGACCCGTGCAATTCGCAACCCGACCCTCAGGTGATGTTTTGGTGACAGATAATGGGGACCATTCCTAGTTCCCAAACGGCACATGGTGGGAGCAGGTGCTTTGCTTTTCTTCTAACCAGTGGGAATACGAACCTCCTTTAGGGCTCAGTGCAAGGTTGTTAGGACTCTGAAAGGAAAGATGTTGTTGAAGTTACAAATCTGGTTATTTGCTTTTAAAACTATTTTCCTAGTTAGTTTCTTGCTTATCTGAATGCCCTGGAGTTTAAAGACAGGCTGACTGAAACACTTCTCTGCAAATAAAACCAAACAAACTCTTAAAAATAGGGTTTTTTTTAATGAAAGTTTTCCCCTTCTTTTTTTAATCCAATTGAATTCAGAGCAAATAAGCATACAGAGTGGCAATGAGACAGACATAAAATAGGGCATTCCATCTCCATTACAGAATTCATCCATCTTTCCTGAGTCCATCTGGTAGCTAAAGATAAATCAGTTTTGTCAGTAGAAAAGCAACAATATTTTTAAGCCCACGTTGTATGTTTGCAGAAGGCTTCCTTCTGCCAAATGTTGCCTTCATATTACCAACAGAAAGTTATACAGAGCCATTTCATTTATACTGTTGAATCGTAGGTGAGAAATGCAATCTGACTGGCATGTAAAAATTCAGCAGAGAATTGGGAATGTTTGCCTAATACTTGTTTATGTTAAACAGAGCATTGATCCTCAGCCTCTTTGAACAGCATAGTTCAGTTGACTTCAGTGGAGCAATGTTGATTCACACCAGCTCAAGCGTTCACCCTTCACGTTAGCTCGCAATTCTTTTTTGGAAGAGCTGTCTCCATTAAATCTCAAGTTAATATATTCAGGTGCTTCAGTGTAGATTGACTGGCTAGTTTCCTAGCCCAGTGCCTTACGTTTCATTTACAATATTCAGATTTTACGGAATCTGGAGGTTTTCTCTTTCAGAAAAATCATAGATTTCAGTAACAGAAAAAATATTCGAGTTGTAGAAAATAAGGTAGTGTTATGTCTCAGTCTTTTTGTATGGTTAAGCAAGCAACACTGGATGATGACTCAGAGTTTCCCTTGATTGTCTGTCATCTCTTCAAAGTAATTTTGGATGGCAGACAGCACCTGTTCTGGTTTTTAGGCCTTTTAAGCATATTTCAAATTCCAGAATGTTTCCCTTCTCCTGCGTTCAGTAGCCTGTAATTTCCAGGTATAAAAAGGGTCCTTTTAATTTGCCATGCCGTTTCTTCTGCATGGCACAGATCTGTTTTTACCTTCTTTTTTTTTTTTTTTCTTTAAATACTGTGGTTTTATTCAGAACTTGTTTCTAGTACTTTATTCACCTATCTAAGTCATTTTATGAGTCCTCACCTGCTGTTTGATTATTCCTTCTTCCTTGTACATGAATTCTGCTGGAATTTGGGGGGTGGAGGAGATAAGCACACATACACGTGCATGGCAGTTTTTCCTCCTTGTCTTTGCAATCCTTGAGCCTGAAATACACTTCTGAAATGAATTGCTGCATTCCTTGAATCTTTTCACTGTCTGCTTCTGTACTGACCTCTTTAAACTGTTAACGTTAGTAACTTTTAACAGCACCATGTCAGGTTACTTCATGTACCGTCTTACACATCTGGTAGTACATTTGCACCAGCCAGAGTCTTTGCTAAGTCTCTTCTGTGCTTCTGTAGGCTGTCAGGCTTGGGATCCCTTCTGAATGCAGTAAGTCCTACAGTTATGGTAACACATCAGTTACTATACTGACTGTGATACAGTAGGAATGTTCATGGTACCTATAAAAATCCATTCAAGAGGTACAGAGGTTATTAAAGGAAGAATAATGGTTTTTAAGCTTCAATAATGCAGAATCTAAATGCTTCAGAGAGTAATCGTCTGGGACCTTTCCTGATTACTGGAGTCTTGTGTGTATTTATTCTAGATACTTGTGAGGACCTAGCCGTGTTTTCCTAAACGTGTTTTTATTTAGAAGAGGAGCAGTGATAGCATCAGTAAATGTCCTTGAAAGCTGCTGATAATTTTCAGAATTCAGAATTTGGCTTTGTGGCTTGTCACTCATTATTTACTTTGAGGCTCTTTTGAATGGTTATGATAATCACGTGGAGCTGCCTCTGTTCCCTGACTGGCCTTAGTAAGTCTTTAGGAAATATTTAGGGGACTGGGATTGATTCAGAGACAGGTGGTAGATAAAGATTACTGAATATTTTTCAAAATATGGAATAACTTCCTTCTTACCCCCCTCCCTTTGTCCAGATGCCAGCTCTAGAAATTTCTAAGCTACAACAGGACTCATTGATTCACAGAAGAGCTTGTGTATTGGAGCTATACCCATAGATAAGTGTAGCTGTGAGAGGAACTGTGTGAAAGATCACTCTTGGGTCAAGGCACTTCTGAAGGAGTTTGGGGTGCGAAGGTAGAATTGCAGGAGCAATTAGATGCTTAGTGCTGCCTAAGCTCCATTTTAGATGTCCAGATAAAAACACTGGCTCCTCAAAATCTCTGATCAGCTGCCAGCTAACCTTGAGTATCTCAAAGTCATAATATGTGAGCTGTCTTCAGCAACATTGCCCGATTTGGCTTTATGAGGCTGAATTGACTCGTATCAGTGTCATAGCCATTGAAAGGCACAGGTTCATGTCCCTTAGCCTGTGCTCCCAAGGAGAAAAGCTGGCAGGTTCAAAGACAATGGCAGGATGCGGTACTTGGGTTAGTGGTTATGGCATGGGAAAGTGAGGAGAGCTGGGATCAAGGACTGTGCAGTTGATCTGACCGTTGTGTAATGCCTGTTGGAGCTGAGCAGATCCCGAGGTTTGGGCGGGTATAGCCAGCAGCCTCTGGTGGTGGCACACTGGGCGGTGCGGTCCGAATCCCGAATCCCCTTAAGTAAGGGAGGGAGGTGAGGCTGAGTTGCCATTCAACACGAGCATGTTACCACCAGAGAGGTGGATGCTCTGGCATCCCAGAGGAGGCACCTGAGCGCTGGCAGTGGGTGGGATGCCTTACCTGGCTGCCTTGCTGGGGGTTAGGCATCCTCTTGTCAGGCACCCTGTGAGCCTCTTTGTCCCCAAAATGATGTGCTCTCTTTTTGCATGTCATTTGACACCACTGTCTTACTATCAGCAGTAGTGGAAGAAAGGGTAAAATTGTTTGACAATATCCTGGCAAATAAATGTGATCACTGAAACACTCACAGAAAATATTTTGGAGGATTGAAGTGACGAAACAAGACTGGTATTGTCAGTGCAATTCTTCCAGTTCTTTTTTTCAGTCTCCACCTATGCTTTCTTAAAGGTCCCGTAGAGCTTGCAGTGTTTTGTAGAGGATTGCCGATGGAGGTGCATCGCCGCTGTAACATCTTGCAACACATCTGTAATTCTTGTCAGTATTCTCTGGAAAAGTCTCTGTAGAGACTTTTGCGTGTCTAAAAATGTCATCTTCAGAATACTGCAAATGGGAACTTTTTACTTTTAATTGAATCTGTTATCCTCCCTGTGTTAGGTATTATCTTGGTCTAAGAAACAAATGTTAGTCAAACTGATTTCTGTCTTGTTCTAGATTTGTTTTTATTTTACCTAAACAAGAGATAAGGGTAGTGTGAAGGTTGAGCCAGAGTTGTAATAATTATGTAAACCTCAAAAACATGAGTTTAATCTTGAACTTTAAAGGAGGCTCCTTTTACTTCAAGACAGAGAAATGTTAGGCCAAATGTTAATCATACCTAATGGAGATTGACTCAGCTGTAATTAAAATAACTAATGTACTTTAATCTGTGCCAAAGTTTGCCGTAATGACTTAAATATGTGGGATCATGTCTTGCTGATATGTTCACAATAATTTCATTACAAGATGGCTAGGATATGCTACCATGAGGTGGCTACATAGAAATGTGTTCACATCTGAGCAGACAAGGCTGTAAATAAAAATGTTAATTCCTTCTGGGAGTTTCTTTAAAATGCTTTAAAAAAACCAAATAAAATTTACTCCTTTTCTGAAGATTCATTACACTTGTCTGGAAAGAGTACAGTTCTCTGTAACTAAGGAACAGTTGACATACACAAGGAAACATGGTATAATAATAAAGGAGAATACTGCTTCTCCCTGTGTCCGAGGAGAGCAGAAACCCAGAGAGCTGTTCAACTACTGTCATGGCAGGCTGTCACGCTCCCAATTTTTGTGTTGGGCGTCAGCGGAGGGTCAGGGAGTGAAATATCCGTATTGCACTGCTGGAAACTCAGCTTGTGTCGATGGCGGAGCAGAGCCCAGCTGTCGGGGAGGGCGTGCGTGCCCCTCGTGGGATGCCGAGGCAGACCAGGCTGGTCTGGTCCCTCTCCCCCAGTGCTGGGCAATGCGGGCAGCGGGTGGGGGTTGTGCATCTCCCTGCCAGAGCGCTTGGTGCAGTGTTTTTGCAGTGGGGCCAAGTTGGAGTTTTTTTTACTTTTTAATGCCCCAGCTTTTAGGTGTGGGACAGCATGAACTTAAAGTGATGCTAATGTAACTGTGCACGCATGAGTGTGCTCATATGTACATTATGGAGAGAGCTATCTATTATATAGAGAGATCAAATGTTGCCGTGGTGGTGTATAAACACAAACATGGCTATATTAGCTCGGGTTTGCAAGGCTGCATCACTTACATGTGGCAAAAAGCCCTGAATGTGCTCCAGAGGTTATCCCCAGCAAACGGCCCTGCAGCCTTTGTAGCAGCCCTTGCTGTCATCTATTACACAAACCCCACGCTTGTATGAAAACAGCCAATTTAGTGCTGCTTTAAAGTGTCACTGACACTTCAGAGGATGCCTGCTAATGCTGTGTGTTGTTGCTGTTCTTTCTCTTTCCGTGATTTCATAACTTTCTATGAAAAATTCATAGTGAACTGTTATAAATTTGGATGTCCTTTTAAAGGAGGAATATGTGCTGCAACAAAATTAGGCTTTTTTTTGTGAGGAGATGTTGGTATTTGCCGAAGTGGAAATTATTCACTTTGCTATGTTGAAAAAAATACAAAGAAAATACCTAAGCTTTGGTAAGTTCAAACTAAATAATTGTATTTTTGATTTCTTGAGCTGAACAGTGGCATTTCATGCCTCTTGCCAAGTGTTGTAAAAGTTACTTTAGCAACTTGAATTTCAGCCTGAATTATTAAATGTTGGCAATCAGAAATAGAATCAGACTTCCACTTTTGTGAGCTTGGTGAACATCGCTTCATATTAAATATTTTTAGTATGTTGTAGGCTAAGAAAAGGTCTGAATTTGTCTGACTGGAAAACAGCTTAGGCTACTGACTCTGTACTGAACACAGATGTGTTTTATACCAGGAGTGTATATTTGTAAGACATATGGCTATTTTCTGTTTTAACGCTGGACTCCAGTGTTGTACTTAGGATGCTGGAGTATAACATCAAATACACATTTTTCCCTTCATTATTGCACTTCATAATCAAATGCTTTTTTGAATTGTAATAATCCTACAAAATTCACAGAAGTATGATTTTTTTTTTTTGACACTTCACTCTATTATACACTCAGTAACACACCATGTTGGAATCTGAATTGCTTCTTTGTAAATTACACAGTTCTACTTTAGTCTTACAGGCAAGTAGAAAAGTATTATGTACGAGAACATGGAAAACAACAAATTATTTTAAAATAAAACTGAATTTTAAAGTGTTTTTATGTTATGTATATTAACATGAAACATAGCCAGATGACATTTAAATTTGTTTCTGGTTTTGGTACAGAGATAATGCAAAATCTTTCCTTTCCCAATGTCCACCATATGCCATGCTGGAACTGTTGAACCAGAAGTGTTTTATTATAAGGCTGAATCTAGATGACAAAATAGATTTTGCATACTGTTGCCTCTCAGCATACAAGTGAGCTATTAACTGTGCTGTGAGCTGCAAAAAGATTGTCTACTTAGCATATATTTCTGTGGCCAGTATGTGTTGTGTACTCTGTATGTACACAACATGTATGTATATACACAAATACTGCTAAACTGAAGTATGTCCGTTCTTGTCTCCGTAATGATTTCAAAAGCCCACTTTCTTATTTCATAGCAATATTTTTGAGGTTACCCAAAAGTAAAGACCAATCTATATGCAAGTGAACGTGTTGTATGTTTCAATTTCTTTCATATTAGAAATGTACTTGTTCTCTCCTAATCATAAAAATCTTGTATTAATATCTTTCAGGAAAATTTTTATTGAATTTTTCCAGAATAGTCATAATGATAGTCATGATAATGAGTTATGCTAACTGCAGATTAGGCACTACTCTAGTTCAATGATGTCAGTGACTTAGAGGACATTCAGAGGTCATATAGTCAAACAAGAGTTTTCTTCTTATCTTCCACACTTGAATCTCCAGGTGTGACAGATACAAATTAATTCTTCTTCGATTGCTTGTCTTTTTAGAATTGCAGAGATAGGAGAGAGGTGTATTCTGTGCACCTAAGCTCAGGCTCTCAGGGACTTCTGAAGATTGTGCCTGAAACCTTTAGTGTCCTTTGACATTCAACAAAAGGCACAATGTGCAGGATCGCAAGGCTGTTTTGGGCACTTTGGGGGCTTTGAGCTGGTATTTTACAGTGTCGAAGTTTCTTTGACTGTTGTGTTTGTTTTGTTTTGGTTTGTTTTGGTTTGGTTTGGTTTGATCTGCAAAGGCAACATCAGTAATCATTTAAAAATCCAGGCCGTGAAAACATCAAGGGATTCTGTTGCACTTCCTTGCTTTGCAGAATGTTAAAACCATACCCTGCGAAACATGGTAGTACATATGTTCCAATCCATCATCTTACGTACATCTCCTACCATAGGGAAAAGTATTTACAAGTGCTCAAGCAGCAAGGCTTTGCAACAAGCATCTACAAGAAGAGGTGTAAATAGTGCAGTCCTCTTTTCCAGTCCCTAGTGCTTCTTGCGAGAGTTGTCTGAGGTTGTTGTCCCACCGGCCCTACTGTTGTCCAGGGGATGATTCCAAATCCTTCTACCAGAAAGACAGATGTGTGAGAAACCCCAGCTGAATCACAGCGATGTCTCATATACCACTCCAGAGGCCTCTTGGATCCTGAAACGCTGCTTGGACAACAATTGGACTACATGTGTGCAGAGCATAGATGCCAAATTCAGCTTCAGTGTTGAAGCAGTTTTACTACATTTGGCTGCAGGATCCCCATAATTTTTGCTGTACGTGAAAGAATGAAACTACTGATCCTTTCATGTCTACCCCAGAGGACAAAATGCCAGATACATTAGATCTGGTTGGACACGAGCATTACTCGGCCAATGTCTTGCAGTGAATGCTTGGTAATTGGTTATTCTTAATGGAGAAATAGAACTATTTTGAAAAACCTTGATAAAATCCCACAGGGCTACAGAAAAGAACTCAAGTATTTATCTTTGAAGACTGCACATACTTTCCTTCAGGTAGTTTTTGATGTGTGGATGAAATAAGTTGGTCTATGACAAACTTGATTCAGTGTTAGGCAATCTTCCTTACTATAGGTTCCAGGTGCTAGAATGGATAAATTGTGTTTTGAGACAATCTATTTATTCAGAAGCAAACAGGTAAAACTTATGGTCTTTGAAAGTGTCTGATGTGACAAGAGAATTTTGAAGGGTATTTCCCGCAGTGGAGATCGGTGGAATTTCCAAATAAATATCACATGTTTAAAAGGGCATCCATCTGGTAACCTTTATACGTGCATCTGCATCTCTGAGGAAAAAAAGATGATCCCTTCAGCCAGTGAATGCACTGGTTTCCTTTTACCCCACTTGTGTTCTTGTGGGACAAATGTATATATAGGTTAAGTTTAAAAAAAATATTCACGCATAAAACAGTGGTCACTGAGCTGACATTGTCCCTTAGGAATGCAATCCAGGGCTTGTGATACATAAATTCATGAGAACGTCAGTTCAGAGTCTCAGAAGAGACTGAAAAAAAATGTGAACGTAAAGGAATAAAACAGAATGAAACGGAACAACATTGTATTGCTGTATAAAGCCATGCTATGCATATATTTTGTAGTGGCAGTGGCACCCTACCCTAAAGAGAATGTAGTAGAACTGGAAAGGAGTTCAGAGATGGTTGATGGGGGTGACTAAAGTATATGCAGCAGTGTCTGAGGAACAGATAAGTATGCTAGGGCTCTATCTGGGAGAAGGTGCAAGTGAAAGCTGTATGATTGAGAGATACGGAATCATGAGTGATGGGGAAAGGATGGATAGTGACCAGTTGTTCTCTTTTTCTCATAATGTGAGAACCGGGAACAAGCAAAAGGATGTTTTTCAGACAGTGAGCAGTTGACCTGTGGCAATTCCTGCTGCAGGGTATTGTGTATGCTGAAAATTTGCATGGCTGAGAGTGAGGCTGGGAAAGTTCATGGAGGAGAAATTTACCACACAGATCTGGTTCAAGCAACCTGAAAAAGGTTAGAGGCTTGGAGGGAGTATTAATCTTCTTGTATGCTTCCCTAGATATCTGCTTATGGCTGCTACTGGTTACTGGTGAGAATGGACTTTTGGTTTGTACCAATGTAGATACAGACGTTCTTAGCTTCTTCGATGTTCGCAGATTCTAATATTTTAACAGTGGACTGTAGGATGATGGACATTCCAGATTACTAGTCAGTTCTACTGTTGTTTTTTTTTTTTTGCCTTGACATCTCACTCTTTTTAGTTTCTTTTTCATGAGTTTTAATCAGAAATTGAATTTCTTCCAGCTGCTTAAAAATAATTCTGAAAATTCAGGAAGGAATTTTCCCCCTTCTGATCTTGGGCGTGTTAAATATGGATCTCTGTTCATAGTCTTTACATTAAGAGGGTAATTAAAAACAGTCGTAAATTTCTTCCTCCCAGATTTGTGTACTAATATGCAACTCTTGACCCTGCCTTACCTGTGTTCATAGTATCAACCATTCATGTTGTTCACAGAAGCAATTTAAGATTTCAGAGTGTCGATACCTTGTATGGATTCTGTCTTTTAGCCTGTAAGTATTTGGACTGCTGCCACCAAATGCCTGGCCCATGGTAGCAACCATCCTAGGAAGGAAAGGTGTCGCTGTTCATTCATTACTCAACTATACACTTATCTGAAAGACACCTTACTTGCAAAGACTTGACTTACTATAATGCTGGCCACCTTTTTCCACTATGCAAAACACAGGATGCATGTAATTGGGTAAAAATTAACTGATTCTCTCGGCAGTTATCATCCAAAAAAGGTAACAGGTATCTTCATATGGAAATGTGATGGCTCATTGATTGTATTGACCTGTCTTATCAAGGCTTATCAAGGCTTATCAAGGAAACTTCATAGTAAACATTTTGGAGTTGAAAGTAATGAATTATTTGTGCAAAATTCCTTTGTCTGATCTACCTAGAACATGATAGACAATATTACAGCTATGTTTTTACATACAGAGAGATTAAGAGGGGAGAACTATTGTGTATGCACACATAGAATTGATATAATAGTGACAATACAGATCTAGTTGTTGTTTGCTGCTTGGTTTGCAGGAGGTTCCAATGAATGGCTTTTGCATACCATTTGCAAGAAAACACGAGTGGTGGTGTTTGGATCTCAGCATTTCACTAAGCTCTACTCTTCCTTAGCGTAAGCCTTTTCTGCAATATTGAGAAATGTTGTGATTTTTTCTCCTGAACAAATCAAGTGTTTCTGCAAGCATAGATGAGTTCCATGATGTCCAGATTTCATGTATATTTAGTCTACTCTTGTGGTTTAACCC
Organism: Nipponia nippon; assembly: GCF_047370975.1. NCBI lineage: Eukaryota > Metazoa > Chordata > Aves > Pelecaniformes > Threskiornithidae > Nipponia > Nipponia nippon. The sequence goes on along the minus strand of NW_028262290.1, from coordinate 57,190,597 downwards.
CAGTAGGTGGCTAAGCACCACTCAGCCACTTGCTCGCTTCCCCCTAGTGGGATGGGGGACAAAATCAGAAGGGTAAATGCAAAAACTTGTGGGTTCAGATAAAGCCAGTTTAATAGCTAAAGCAAAAGCCACGCGCACAAGCAAAGCAAAACAAGGAATTCATTCACTACTTCCCATCGGCAGGCAGGTGTTCAGCCATCCCCAGGAATGCAGGGCTCCATCACGCGTAACGGTTACTTGGGAAGAAACACCATAACTCCGAACGTCCACCCCTTCTTCCCTCTTTCCCCAGCTTTTATTTCTGAGTGTGACATCCTATTGTATGGGCTATCCCTTTGGTCAGTTGGGATCAGCTGTCCCAGCTGTGTCCCCTCCCAGCTTCTTGTGCACCCCCAGCCTACTCACTGGCGGGACGGTGTGAGAAGCAGAAAAGGCCTTGATGCTGTGTAAGTACTGCTCAGCAGTAACTAAAATATCAGTGTGTTATCAACACTGTTTTCCTCACAAATCCAAAACATAGCTCTGTACAAGCTACTATGAAGAAATATAAGTCTATCCCAGCCAAAAGCAGTACATCTACACCCATTTAATTCCACGCATAGTATGAGTGCTAGGCAGAGTGTAGCAAATAAGATGAATTCTGTCATTAATATGGAAAAAAAAGTATTTTGTTCTGAACCTGTGGCAACTGGACTGGGAGATAACTCAAAAGTTACCATCAGAGAGAACTGGGCTTGTATGTCCCAAGGTGACATTTCCTCCGTTCCCATGACAGATCATTTCCTGTAAAATCTTTGACAGAAGTTTGTTCTTCTGAAATACTTGCCAGAAGTTTATTGAAAACTAAGTTTGCTATGTCATCTAAAATATCCTTGTACACATATTCTGTGGTTTCCATGAAGATTTCTAAGATCTGCTAGGCATGACCACCTTGTATGGTAACTACCTGGACTCCTTCTCAGGGTATGGTCCTTACCTAACTGTCTGATTCTCAGCTGTGTTATAGTTTTCACCAGTTTGCCAAGTGTGCAAGTCAGATTTATTGGTCTATGGTTCTCTGACTTCCTGTAATCTGTTTCTTTACAGAATTTTACAGAATATACACTATAGTCTCTTGGGAAGTTTGTATTTTAATTTCTTTAGAAAACCACCTGATTTCAGTGAAAGGATACTACTAATGTTTATAGGAAGCTATCTGGTGCTCTTCCATTTGCCCATTGGAATAGTTTTTTTGAAAGTAATAATATTTTTTTCAGAAAGTTTCATGGCCGTGTGGCATACTAGCATTACAGGATGTTCTTCAAACACCTGGGAATTTTTAGAACCCAATTTCTTCCATAAATAATTTGCTTTTCCATCTTGTTTTTCTTCTTCCCTAAGCACCTCTGATAAAGAGGGAAAGAAACTATGTCCTTGCATAGGACATGCCTCTATGTAGACAGGGGGGCTTAGCAGTTCAGATCATTTGCATTTTTGAAATGCAAAGTTGAAGTTGAAACGCCAATGCATTTCAGCTCAGGGGCTCTTCGACTGGGTCATGAGCTGCATTATGTTGTGCTAGAGATACTAATAGAAACTCTTCAGAAAGATGGTAAACTCTGCAAGACTTCTCCTGCCTGAGCTGAGGCAGCCTCTAGAGCTACTTGGGAAAGTTTTGTCAAGGGTAGAAATTCATAGCACAGCTTCCACTGAGAGTTCAGTACACATCCTTATGCGCACCTACTCCCTTGTGAAAACATCATGGTGTAGAGTTCAGTTTGCCATCGCTGTATTAGTTGTATTTACATAGTCTTCTAGCCTTCCCTTCTCACTCTGCCTTGCATCAAATTTATTTGCTACTTATGAACATATGCGGGTAGGTATTCAATGGAGAAAGTTATTTACCTCCTAGTAAGTAAAGATTTTTTTTAAAAATGTGTTTCAGCTCTGTAGCACATGACCTGCTGTCATCTCCTGTTACTTGGGGGTTGTTTGGACTCTCTGTTATTGAAGGAGCTGAGTACTGGGTGGAGTTGCCTGCCCTTTAGGACCATGACAGAGGAATGAGGAAAGTAAGTTGCAAGCACTGCTTCTAACAGATAATAATGGCTGAATTAATTTGAATTCAAAATAAATATTATCTGTTAGTAGCAAACATGGGGAGTCTGGTTTCTCAAGGGAAGTAACTGGAACTCTGTATTAAAAGCCTTAAATCCTCTTGTGAAAGAACAGCTCTGGCTTAAAATTGGTCAGTGTTCGTATGCACTGGTATCTGAGATTGTATTTATTTCCTGTATTTAGCTTGGTACAGTCACCTGTCAAATTAAGAAGCAGACATCAATAGCTGTTGTTTGCTTTGAAAGCTTATGAGTATCCTCTGGAAAAAAAACGAATGGTTAAGTTCTGAGTCTTGTCTGACAAAATATTTTGTTAATAAAATGGGTAAATTGCCTGTGTAAACTTGCGAGTCAGAGATTATGACTAGCTTGAACGATGGTATTGTCTATTGATGCAGAGGATACAGCTCAGTTCTAGTAGTATTCTGGGCACGAAAACTTCTAGGAAAAACAGGAAATCCTGCAAGAAGCTAGCCTAAGTAGGCATTTATTATCCTATGCAGCGCTTTTTATGTTTTCATTTCTAAATCAGTTTTTTTTTTTTTAATTACACATAACATTTTTGACTGTGTTTACCCAAGTCTGGTTGGCATTCCTGTAATATAAGTGTCTATCTCTAAACTGACTTTTTCCCCTTCTTAGAGCTCTGTAGTATTTTAAAAAGAGAGAGAAACAAAAATAGAAATGTAAGGAAATACATTATATGAGTGAATATAAAAGAACCTGCACTTTGTGTGCAGATACATAGCCTGGAATAATATGTCTTATTTTGCTTTAAAAAGTAATGTAAAATTTGTAGATAATTATGTATTTTGTGGTAAACTGTTACAAATTCTTGTGTTTGTATGAGCTAAGAAATAATATAATTTGAAATGCACAGGAATACATTATAGTACAAGAAGTTGCTTGAAATTAAGCAATCATGCCTTTATTGTAAATTTATTAGAAAATTTTTCTATTGGGCACAATTGTAGATCGCAACATTTGGCTATATATGGGAATAATCATCATGCTCAGGAAAGCATGGACAAAACTGTTCAAATATTGGGAAACTTTTGCTGGTAATTCTGAATCTGAAATCTTGTACTTCTCTGGTCTGGATTTCACTGTGGTTGCCTGAGCACATAGCTTTAAACATAGCTAAAAATACTAGCATCAAATTTTGAGCTGTTTGTGGATACACATTTTAAGGCTTAGGCCTGGGCAGGTACAGAATGGATCATGGCATTACTTAATTGCCCTCTATTTTTGTCTTGCTGCTGGAAATCCAGAGAGTTAACCAAGTGGTTTTGTATTTTTGCAGTGGTGATGTCTGCCCACTGTTTAAGGCTTTAGTAAGCTCAGACCCTCTGGGTAGAAGATGATGTTGAAATGTAAGATACTCTTTGGGAAAAAAAAAAATTAATGCATTTTCTATTAAGCTAAATATAGCTGTACCGATAACTATGCTTCCTGCGCAGTGGAAGGATGGCAGCGCTTTCAAGAAAGGAGGAAGTAAGTTTTGTTTTTATTTTGGGTAGAAAATGAATGCACTTTTTTAACCATTAAAATAATTCCTGGCAGCTGCAGGCTGCATTATCTTTTTTGAGTCTACTTAAGAAGTACACGTAAGACTTAGTGAATAGGAGCCGCTATGCAGTTACTTTACTTGGTGGAGCAATGGCTTGCCATTGCACAATATGCAGTATTTGATAATGTACAAGTGTAGAGGTACAGGTGTAGAGGTATCTAAAAGGGTTTGACTTCCACTGGCTTGCAAGCTGTGTGCTTTAAGGCTGAGTCACATGGAGTATCAATACCATAGCAGTGAAGCAGTCAGTCTTATTTTATGAACCTTTTATGCAACTCTGAGAGCCCTTCAGTCCCTGTTCATGTGCTCAAAGATATGCATGCATGTGCTTAAGTGCTTTCTTGGACAGAGCTAAATTGCTTTGTGCCTTGCAAGTTTAACCCTGTAGTGATCCTTAAAAATCTCAACTGAATATAGACCTCGTATTTGAACCCTGTCTTTGTCTTCCATGGTCATCAGGTGGTGTCCTGCTGTGTTAAGCATCCATTAGTGTATAGTAGTATTGATGAATTCAGGAAAGGGGACTGGCCCATATTCTTCAGTGTTGCTGACTGCCCATACTGAAATAAAATGTTTTCCTGTCAAATGGAAGATGGATATATCAGTGCTTATTTCATGCTTATAAACTTTCATCTGTGTATACATTTAAATGTGTGAATCTATGTTTGACACTTGTGGCCAAAGTGGCAGATGTTCGTGCTGGACTCAGTAATAACATTTTTCTGATGATTAGCTGGATCCAACTCTATCTTTTATGACCTCTGAAACTTTGGCAGAAGCCAACTTCAAATCAGAACTCTTTTCTTGCATTTATCTCAGTAAGTTAGTTGTGATATCTTGAGGCACTTAAAACAGAGCTGACCAAAGGTGGGATTTCTTTTATTTTGGAAATTATGATGTTTTGATTTTTTTTTTTCTTGCAGATCATATGACTCCTAAACTTCCAGATTTTTCCAAAAGACAGATGTTTTGAATTAAATGTTGTCTTAACTTCCCACCCCCAGCTGCTCCAATCTGCAGTACAGAAGATGTTGACAGACTCCTATTTGGAATCATGGAGCAGGAGACTAAGGTCTCAGGACCCTGGTTCCAGCTAGGCTCTGAAGTGATGATAGGTTTCCTAATGGAAAATAAAGAAGTTAAGATTTTAAGATTCCTAGCTGAAATAAATTCTGTGGGACTGACCCTGCCTGTGCTGCAGAAGTTTACTGCAATTAAGCCTTGTCCCCAGAGCTCTTTAGTTTTATGTTTGTCACTTAATGATGAAGAGGTTTATTAAAAAATAAATCCCGAATGGCTGTAATAGAGTATCATTATTAACTGAAGTGTCACTAGTTCAGGAGATAAATACACATTAATATTTATCTCTGACTGTATGCTATCAAAGATTATGTGAAAAATGACCTGTGCTTTGGTATTTAATCTGCTGTGATCTGAATAAAAATTGTTGTCTACAAAAATTCCCAAGCAAAACTGTTGAAGTAGAATTGGAAGTGTTGCAGCAGTTTGGGTTACAATGTATGGCTAAAGAGATGTTAGAATTATCCCAAACCTGACTGACCTCAGAAAATGCAACACTAAGGTTACAGTTAAAAAAAAAATCCCAATGCAAAGTAATAAAAGCTTCAAGCAAGACACCCAAACACTCTTAAATCTACTCTTTAGGTGAAACCATGCAGCATACATATGGTCATAATGGAGGAATTACACTGTTGGAATAGTAAACAGTCTTAAATTAATTTTTAGAATCTGTTATTTTCCTCCCCTATTTTCCTTTTCCTGATATCATTATGGCATGCAGAATGGGTACTGACCCTTTGAACTGATGACCTTCTGTGTATAGAATATTACTTAGAACTACTTATTAAAAAATCAGGATAAATTTTTAGCAGTATTATTAACTTCGTTAGAGACTCAACCAATTTTTTGTTGTGCCCCATCCAGTAGATCAGAAAGAAAAAAATTGTGTGGAATGAAAATACACCTTGAAAGCAATTGGAAATATGATATGATGATATAATATGATATAGAATCATAGAATCATAGAATACCAGGTTGGAAGGGACCTCAAGGATCATCTGGTCCAACCTTTCTAGCACAATCTAGATGAGATGGCCCAGCACCATGTCCAGCTGAGTCTTAAACGTGTTCAGCGTAGGGGAGTCAACCACTTCCCTGGGGAGATTACTCCAATGATTGACTGTTCTCATTGTGAAACATTTACCTCTCGTGTCCCACTGGAATCTCCCTGGGAGTAACTTGTACCCGTTACCCCTTGTCCTCACCATGTGACTCCTTGTAAAAAGGGAGTCTCCATCTTCTTTGTAGCTCCCCTTTAAGTACTGGTACATGGTGATGAGATCACCTCTAAGCCTCCTTTTCTCAAGGCTGAACAAGCCCAGTTCTCTCAGCCTATCCTCATACGGCAGGCTTCCCAGACCCTTGATCATCTTGGTGGCCCTTCTCTGGACCCCCTCCAGCCTGTCTACATCTTTTTTGTATAACGGGGACCAGAACTGTACACAGTATTCCAGGTGTGGCCTGACAAGCGCTGAGTAGAGAGGGATAATGACTTCTTTATCTCTGCTGGTCATGCCCTTTTTGATACAACCCGGCATCCATATGATATGATATGAAATGATATGACATGATATGACATGATATGATATGATACGATACGATACGATACGATACGATACGATACGATACGATACGATACGATACGATACGATATGCTCGGCTCTTCACAGTAGCCTAAGGCTCTTGGTTAGATTATATTGTAAAAGCTAATATATGTGATTTTAAAGCAGCTCTCAGTGACAATTGGCTATTCAGTTATTCAATGTCCTATTAGCACACCCTTTTGGAAGAAGGTCTTATGAAGTTCCAGGCATACAAAAAAATTGAATTCTGTCATACTCTGCTGTTTTAGGGAAAGAGGTAACAGAAAAGATCACGGGACTGCCTGTCTAAACATGTAATGTTTATTATGTACTAAATATACTGTTTTTCTGCGTTGGAAATGATGTGAGCAGTAGGCTCCACCTTTGCATACGATCATGATGTAGGCAAAGTCAAAGAGGTGCATGTGTTTGTTGAAGGCAGCAGTCGTAGTTGGACACATTCAAGCAGTTAGTTGTACTGAGGTTACATGCCTGTGGCTCGGGGGGACATGCCATCACTAATCCAGCTCTTGGCTGGATTACCTTTGAAAAATAAGAAATGGATTCCTCTGCCATGTGTGAAAAGCTTTTGGCCCTCTTGAGTCTAGTTTAGTGTTGCAGCTGGGCTGGAGAGAAAGAGGGTAATGAAGCCTTTGCATCCTGACTGGCTTCCTGCAGGCTTGATTGGAGGGGAAAAGCCCTTTCCCAGGAGCCTTCTGGAGGGACAAGGAGGCTGGAGCAACCTCCCTGTGTGTTTCCGAGACACACCAGCATACGTTTCTAAAGCCACATGCTAGGTTTTGGTTCCACTGGGTGCCATTAGGAATGACACACTGCACCTGAAAGCAAACTCACTTTTCTTAGTCTTTCAGTCCAGTTCTGAGGCAAATCTACTCTCTCCTTTCCACCCACCACAGTTTGCTGAAGCTGGTGGCACCACGCTGGTGTGAGTAAAATCAGAACCCAGCGCTCAAGCTACAAACCCAGGTGTTTTGCCAGAAGATTCTTCTTATTTTAGTCCTGATGGACATCCATGAGTCTATAAGACAAAAATGAAGGAATAAGTGTTGTGATTTCTGATGTGGGCTGGGGTGATGTTCTCTTGCATGTCTGTTCTGTCCACTCAGCTTTCTGATCAATATGTATTTCCTTCTCTGGGGGACGCTCAGCTTCCATTCATGTCCCCAGGGACTTTCATGTTAGGGCAACTGAGCAGTTAAGGTATGTTTTTTGCAAAAGGATTGTAACTGTGAGTGAATTAGAATAAATAAAAATTAAAGAAGGATGACAAAAATCTTTCTTCCTCATCGTAAGAAGCTCTGTTTTATTTCAGGAGTTTAATTTCAGTTATCTCTTTTCTCACCATCTCAGTTCTGTACATATATAGTTAATTTTTTCTTTGTGTAATTTAGAGCTAAGTTTCCAGTATAAAGAAAAAAAAAAGTAAGTAAAAATACAGTCTAATGGGTTTATCCAAACCCCACTATAAATTGAAATGCATCCCTTATCCAAATCTGTCACTTCTTCCTTGGCATAAATTATGTATCCAGTAATTCACTGATTTTTTAGCACTCCCATTTCTCCCAAGCTGTTGACGTCTCTCCAAAACTTTTGAAATCAGGGGCATAGTATTTCTTGCTTTTCTCCAAATACTTCTTGTGTCTAGTTTCTGCTGGCACAGCTGATAGCAGTGCAGGCAAAGGGCTCCAGCTTAGTACGATCTGATGGTGGTCCTGTCCAACCGATGGCCATGAAGAGAGCAGCCCTTGAGGAATGCAGTAACCTGCACTGAACGTGTCTAGCTGCCTTCCAGCTGTGTATTTCCCCGGCCATATTTATCAGTACACTGAGACACTATTTCTTGTCACGGGTGTTAATAATCCTTTAAAATTTGCCCTAGCCTCATGCAGAAGGAGATCTTTTTTCAACATTTCAGCATTTAAAGAAATATATTTTCAACATTTTCTACAGTTCCTTAAAAGGAAGACAGTTTCAAAAGTTAAGGCTTTGTTAAAGAAATGCTTTGTTCAATCTACAATTCAAATATGTTTGTTTTCAGGCTTTATAAAATGAAGTCTAAAACTGAGATTTATTTTGGAGAGCTATGGCAATTGAAATATTGAAAGATGGACCCAAGATTTTTAATAGGTTTATTTCTTTATGTTCAGTTTGGGAAATGAATGTGTATTGGCTAATTGTACTGCATTTTTTTTCCCTGTGGAGGCTGACTGAAACAATTCTATCAAAAAAACCTCCACATCCACTTCTATATGAAAAATTCAGTGCTTGATATGTATTGAATTATTAACTAACTCGTGAGCACTGAGGAGAGTTTGTGACTCAGAACTTCAGAAATCACCAGACTGTCTTTAAAATCTGTACATTTTAACACAGCTGTTAAGTCCATGGAGTTTGTGTTGTCAAACTGTTTGTCTCCAGCTTTGAGATACGTAATTTTTTAGTATATTCTGAAGATGCAGCTCTTGTAATACCATGAGCATGGGATCTGGTAATGCAGGAACAAACCGTCAAATATTGAAACTTGCCAAAAAATTGTAAAAGCTGGTAGTCCTTGGATTACATTACATATGATATCACATTTAACAAATGATTTAATAACATGTAGCTTGTCATATATTCATTCTTCTAATGATTTTGAAAACGTGAGTTATTTTGTTATTTATGCTTTTATAGTGCTTAGAAGTTGTTGTCCTAAGCCAGGACACCAGGCCAGCTTCTGTAGAAGAGGAACAAAGAATGACCTCTGATCCAAAGAATTTAAAATCTAGTCTTTTATTTGTAATGCTCTGCAGCCCGAGTTGTCTGCTTTCTGTGTGAACTCTGGTGTCCTACCAGTAAAGACTAGTGAATAGGTCATACAAAGCATGCATCTAGTGAATGTATCTTCCTTTTCAGATCACAGAAATTCATACGTAGGCTCGCTCTTGCCATTTTTCATTTTGCTTAAATTGTTTAATGTCTTTATTTAAAAAAAAAAAATAGGGATGTTCATTACAGGCATTTGGTATTCAAAATCTGCAGTCAAGATTGTGATCATATAACAAAAATTGTAAGTCTGATGGAGTGAGATAGTCTATAACTTTTTCTAAAATTGTTGAATCATGTCTATCTGATTCTTTGCTTTATAAACTGCTGTTTGGGCCATTGTTGACATACTTGAACTATAACAAATATAAAGCAAAAAAGTCATTTACTGGCTAGATACAGAATGTGAACAGTCATCTTCTTTCTAGTAGTTGGTCATAACAGACTCATGCAGAATAAATATGAACGAAACAGGCTGCATGCAGAGTGAACATTTCCCAGGTATACTCTCCTAGTTCTGCCCTCCATAGCCTTGGCTTTAATTGTAACCATGGGTAAGAATTCCAGCAGTGCTATTTTTTAATCTGTAAATAAAAAAATGACCCTTACATGCATGAAACAGGTGGTGTAAAATCTAGGTATAAAATACTTCGGAAATAGAATTTTACTGCAGATAGGTCAGGTAGGGTGATATTTAATGTTGTCTTTTATCAGCAGTACAACTTAGTCTTGAAGATGCGTATTTTCTGAAATACTAATGGTTTACTTTATTTATTCATACCTTGCAAGTTTGGCTGCCTGTGATTAAGCTGAGTGTTTCCTAGAGGATTTATAAGGCATTTTCTAAGTCTTCGTCAAACATTTTCTATTGGCTTTTGGATATAGATATCCAATAAATCATAGAGGAACTATGACCAAGTGTATCTGTCACAGGATTCTTCAGTGTGTACTGAAAATTATTTTCAGAAACTTCTAAAGGAAGAGAAAGAGGGCAGTCTGCACAAAGCAAAGCATTTATTTGAAAGTATATCTATGCTCTTGAGCCAAACTGCGGGTTTTGTGTTGTTGTCCCTGCTCCCATGTAATTTGTTTTGGAAAGAGTAATTAGATTAACAGGTTTTTATTTTCTCAAGATTGGAAATATCATCCATATTTTGTCTTTGTACGATGCAACGTGGTGATAAGCATCGTGATGTTATTATTGATGTAAAATTGCTATCTGGAGACTTGAGAAACTTTTTTTTTAATCCAAAAAGTTAAAGGAAATATCAGTAATAACAGTCATTGGACTTTGTGATTAGAGAGTACTCAAAGACACTATAATTCAAGTATGCTTTTGCTATGATGTTGACCCTTAAGCGGCAAATCATGAGTAATGCGGAACTGATTTGTAGAAATATCCTTGGTTGGGGTATTTTTACTCATTTTATACTCAAAACCTTTAAGCAATGTTTAGAAATTCACCAACTGTATGTATGTATATTTTGTCTTTTAGGGCATACAGGACGATTATTAAAATCTCTGTGTTTCACCAGTCTATCATTTCTGCTGCTGCACATCATCTTTCAGATTACAATAAACAGTCTTGAAGCTGGAAAAACTATTGAACCTGGTTTTAACTGTGAGTAAAACCTTTCAGTTTTTATTATCATTTTAAGCATCCAAATGCTTCAGTGGTTTGAAAGGTGAAGGCACTTAGCTTTGTACTCCTGTGGGTTTGCAGCTTGCTTCTGTTTCCCAGCTTGTTGCCTTAAGAATTACTGTTAGTAGGGCAAGAAGACTAGATGGGTTTAAGAAATGAGAGAAGTGTGTTAACTATTTTGTTCCCATCAGAGATGCATTTTCTTTGGGTTTAGCACTGACTATTGTATGTCTTCATCTTTTAGGCTTTCTCAAAATTCCCTCAGAACCTGAGGTGGCTACACATTTGTGTTATTAGATCATAATTCAATGTATTAAGAATAAAATGAGATATAGTAATTAAAACCCCTCTATCCATGTATTATGTCACTGTCTGATGAACTCTCTTAAGTTGTTTGTTTAATTTAACTTTAAATCTTGACCCCAAGTTTTATGTTTCTAAACAGTATTTGTCTCTTTCTTGCCTGTGTTGTATTGGAAGAAGGATTTTCAATTTTTAATTATACGTAAACACTACTTAAAAATATATTGCATGACATTTTGTATCTTCCTCTCTCAGGAAATGTTCTTCAATAATTCAGAAGCAAACGTTCTTTATTGTGCAGAAGTTAATTAAAATATCTATCCAGTGATTTAGATGTGTAACCTCCAGGTAGAAACTCTTTGTACTTGTCTTACAATGCTTACATTTAACATTTAAATCTGTCAGCCTACCTTTGATAAACGACCATTTAATTTATCACAGAGTATGCTGCTGCCACTTCAGTAAACACTTGTACTACAATTCAACATAAGAAACCTTATATGAAGTAAAGCATTTGACTTAAAGTAACAAAATCCTAAGGAAACTTGGAGCAAGCATTGCCGTTTCACCTTTAACTCAAACCATTTCTTAAAGTAAAAGGCATAATTGTGTTTATGAAATATCAGTTTTAACTGGAATGTCTTGAGCTTTGTTGGTTCAAATCAGACCTGCAGGCTCTAAAAACGTATTTTCTTTTTTTCAAAAATGTATATTATTGATTGAGTGAACTGGATTAGTTGCTTTCCTATATCTGTTTGATTCCTATGACTAAAAAGACATGATTTTTACTTAGATTAAAGTAATTGCATCAGCTAGACACTGTTCGTATAAGTAGAGAGTTCCTAACTGTCCAAGAGAGATGCAACCACTGGCTTTTTCTTTCTCCTGTGGTGGGAACTGGGGTCTACGGTGGGAACTGGGGTCTACAGTGGGAACTGATTAAAATAATTGCTTTATCCTGAAGAGTCCACTCCTGAAGAAACAGAGAGAATGTACCATTTCTGTCTGTTTATTAACAGTTGCTGAGTGCAAGTTTCTATTCTAGCTGCCGTTAATAATGATTTCCTTACTTGGGGCCTCACAGGACAATGGGTATGGCCGTAGTAGTACATTAAATGTGCCTCAGATTGCTCTCTGACACCGAGGCCAGTTGATGCGAGACGACCCACGTCCTCACCATTAAGCTCTCTTTGCCTCCTGGGCCCAGAAAGTGGGTTGAAATTGCCTGTTGGGAACGCTATTTGTCCCACAGGAACTCCCAAACCGTGCTTGAGTTGTTTGGGAGAGAAGGAGTTGGCTGCCCAAAATTGTTCAAAGATTGTTTTAACTGTTTAGTAATATGAAAAATCCAGCTGTTGAATTTCAGTGCCTGAATATGTTTGCAGGGCAAACTGGCTCCATTTAGTTTACTGGTGTGACTATAGTCAGTGAGCTTCAGGTGAAGCTAATGAAGAGGAGAATATAATACTGGCACTATGGACGCTGGACCCCCAGGGTGCTGAAGGAGAAGTTAAAGAAGGTATAAAGACCATTGTGAATGAAGGGGACAGAAAAGGCCAAGGCCTTTGCTAGATCAGGCAATAAGATCAATTATTGTCATTAAGTGGCACCAGATCATACATGGTACTGTGTAGGTGAGGAGAAGACAGAATTCCCATTTCAGAAAGTACCTTGGTAGTACTTCTGCTTGTAATTATTTGGTGGCACAGCCCCACTGTATTTCTGTTCCCTGGCTATATGAATAATGCTTTGCAAAATTGACTACAGCAGTGTGCTAAGGCAAAGCTGGAGAAATGACAGCACTGTGCCCATAGCATCTGCACAGCATTATGATCTCTTCATTTGAGAGTTAGCTGTTAATGTTTATTCAACTCTTTTCACTCAATAACAAGTACAGAAGTGCAGACTGGAAGACTGGAGTTTTCTGTTTCCCTATCCAGACCCGGATCAACTATTAATAAAATATTTGATTATAGCTGTTTGTCTTATTCTTAAGCCCTATGTGCCCCACTGGAAATATTGTACAGTCTCTTCTGATGCTTATCATTAGGAAGTTTTTGTCCCATTAGTCAAAATGTCCTGTCTTCCTCCTTCAGCCTGATGTGGAAATGGAGAAAATCTTTCCGTTAGTCTTTATGGTTATCTGTTACGTATTTGAAGGCTGCAGTCATGTCTGTCGTGTGTACTCTTTTCTCTCATTCTCTCACAGAACTTCAGTCCCTCCAAACTTTCTTCATGAGTCATGTTTTCTAGGAAGGAGATTAGTCTTATCATTATTGGTCTACTTCTGTTTTCTCCCAGGGTTCCAGATATTTCATGAAGTTCACTGCCCAAAGCTAGGTGGTATTTCAGCTAAGAATTTACTAGCACATGCTGAAGTACAATTACCCAAGTGTCTGCAAGTGACACTCCCTGTTTATGTATTACTATATGGTACTTTTTACAACGGTAGCATTGTCTCTCACTTTATTTGTGATTCACTGTAACCCACAAATCCTTTTCTGCAGAACAGACCATTTTTTCTAATCCCATATTTATGTCGGTGAGTATTCTTGCATTATAATGGAAATTTATTTTTGCCCATTTTTTTCCAAAATGGTTTTATTTATCAAGACTGTTCTGAATTCTAATTCCCAATTTGCTTGTGGCCCCTCTTGTAGGGGCTGTCTGCAAATACCACTTTTAAGGGGTTTTGGATATACTAAAATGTTTGTTTTTTCCTTTAAATGTAGTCTTTGTTTTGATTGTGCTGGAATTGTAATATCTCCCTGAGTTTAAATAAATTAAACCATAGAGTGCTGAACGAGCTTGCGGATGTTATGGCAGGACCCGTCTTGATCGTATACCAAAGGTCTTGGCAGTCTGGGGAGGTCCCTGGTGACTGTAAGCTAGCCAATGTTATTCCAATTTACAAAAAGGGTGTGAGGGAAGACCCAGGGAACTACAGACCTGCTAGTCTAACCTCAGTTCCTGGAAAAATTATGGAGAAGATTATACTGGGTACTATTGAAAGGCATTTAAAGAACAATGCAATCATCAGGCACAGTCAACACAGGTTCACAAGGGAAAGTCTTGTTTAACTAATTTGATATCCTTCTATGATAAGGTCACCCACCTAGTGGATAAAGGGAAGGTGGTGGATGTAGTTTTTCTGGATTTTAGTAAGGCTTTTGATACTGTCCCTCACAGCATCCTTCTGGACACGTGGTCCAGCTGTGGGATGAGCAGGTTCACAGTGCACTGGGTGAAGAACTGACTGAACAGCAGGGCTCAAAGGCTTTGTAGTGAATGGGGCTACACCTGGCTGGCGACTGATCACCAGCAGTGTTCCTCAGGGTTCAATTCTAGGGCTGGTCCTGTTCAATATATTTATCAACAATCTGGATGCAGAGAGCTGAATGCATCATTAGCAAGTTTGCTGATGATACCAAACTGGGTGGTGCTGTTGCCTCTCTTGAGAGACAAGATGCCTTGCAGAGGGATCTAGACATGTTGAAGCATTGGGCAATGATTAATGGGATGAAATTTGACAAGTCCAAATGCCGGATTCTGCTTCTAGGATGGAGTAACACTGGGCACAAGTATAAATTGGGAGAGGAGTGGCTGGAGAGCAGCTCTGCAGAAAGGGATCTGGTGGTGCTGGTCGACAGCAGGGTCAATATGAGTCAGCAGTGTGCCCTGGCAGCCCAGAGGGCAACCCGCATCCTGGGATGCATTAAAAACAGCATAACCAGCAGGTCAAAAGAGGTGATTATCCCCCTGTATTTAACATTCGTGCAGCCTCACCTTGAGTACTGTGTGCAGTTCTGGGCCCCACAATTTAAGAAGGATGTGAAGGTCCTTGAATGCGTCCAGAGGAGGGCAACAGAGCTAGTGAAAGGGCTGGAAGGCATGTCCTGTGAGGAGCAGCTGGGGATGCTGGGTTTGCCTAGCTTGGAGAAAAATAGGCTGAGGGGCGACCTCATGGCTCTCTACAGCTTCCTGAGGAGGGGAAGTGGAGAGGGAGGTGCTGATCTCTTCTCCCTGGTATCCAGTGATAGGATGCATGGGAATGGTTCAAAGCTGCACCAGGGGAGGTTTAGACTGGACATTAGGAAATGTTTCTTTGCCGAGAGGGTGGTGAAACACTGGGACAGGCTTCCTAGACAGGTGGTCGATGCCCCAAGCCTGTCAGTGTGGAAGAGGCATTTGGACAATGCCCTTAACAACATGCTTTAACTTTTTTGTTCAGCCCTGAAGTGGTCAGGCAGTTAGACTAGATGATTGTTGTACTGAAATACAACTGAAATATTCTATTCTATTCTATTCTATTCTATTCTATTCTATTCTATTCTATTCTATTCTATTCTATTCTATTCTACTCTACTCTACTCTACTCTACTCTACTCTACTCTACTCTACTCTACTCTATATATTGCCTTCAGGTGAAGGAGGTAAGTACTGTAAATGTGCACTTTTGGTGCACTACTTTCTAGGCTGAGTAGAAAGACAATACGAGGAGGAAGGGAAAAATGTGTAAGCAGAAAGAAGAAAAAAACCTTGCCATTATTTTGGTTTACGTTTAATTGCTTGTTTTCACTATGATAAAGTATGTGAAATTTTCATGTGTTCCTGCAGTGACTGTTCCCTCTCTTGCTTTCATCCTTCAGGGAAATTAAAGCTGATTCTACAGCTCCATAATTTTCACCTCAGAAATGAATGAATAAATGTTTCAACTTAATTCTGTATTTTTTGGAATTTATTGTCTTCCTAGTTAATAATCTAACTCCTGACAGTTTTAGAAATGGTTGAGAGGGGAGTATACCTTTGTCTTCAAATTCTGTAGGTTAGTTTGTCTCAGTATGTTCAAATGCCAACTTCTGAATCAAAAGATCATTTTCTGGTTCTAGTTTTTCTTTTCACACTGCCATATTAAAGCCTCTGAAAATATTTTCATTTTGGTAATAGAAACACTTGAAAAATGTTTAAATTAGAGGTGTGATACAGACTATCGCCTCTTAAACCTCATACAGTTATAGTTTCATTTTGGAAATGAAGAGCAACCATCCCTTTATCTTTTACATCTAGAAGCAGTTTAATTTGGGCCATCTGCAAGACCAAAGCAGACACGCAGAATTTCAGGCTTATTTTAAAGTATTCTGCTCTTATCCTGGACTTATGTTATTCAAAATCAGCTGATAGATAGTGTTTAGGATAAGTAAGTCCTGGAATGTTTAGCTTCTTCAGTTTGTTACTTTTTTCATCCCCTTCCTCTTTTAGAGCTCATATACCTTCTCTTTCAGAATGGCTACAAAATGCTACAGCATTCTCTAAATTATATAGGAGATGTATGTTGGTGGGTTGATAGAGATGTTTAAAAATGTTTAGCCAACAGAGGGTTCTTGTTCCTTCAGAGCCTTGTGAGTATTGCCTAGTGCTAATAAAATTTTGTTGTTAGAACTCCTTATTTAGCTTAATGAAAGATTTCTAGTTAGCCACAGCTGCATTGTATGGAACTAACATTGAATACCTCTCAGATAGTTTCTTTTTTAAATCAGAGTTCATATAGGAAAGGAAAAGAATAAATACAGAAAGGGTGAGCTGGGCTAATTTTAAGCCATCAAGAGCTAGGTAATCAATCAGTCTTGTTTCACTGATGATACCTCCGTATAACACAGAATCTGATTTTGAGAAGTAGTAGTATTCATGCAGTAATACAATTTCAGTATTAAATTTGTACTTCTGATGGAATAAAATTCTGATTATTAGATTAGGTAACATCTTTTGAGTACAGAATTTGTGATACAGGCAACTGAAAATTAGAGCACAAGGTAATATAGAGTCTCATTCTTCAGTATGCACACTATAGTTCTTTCCTAGCACTAATTTTCAGCATCTTTAAAAATGGCATTTCCACCAGCAGAAATGTTTTCCATGATGTTCATTTTAAACTTTACTTCCAATAAATTAGTGCAATTATTCCTCATCATACTACTCCTCTGTCAGTGTGTCCTCTTCTTGTGTTTAGTCAGTCTGTAAAAATACTCCGATTTCTTTTTCTCTTAGTTGTGGTAGTGTACATCCGTTTTTTAATTTGTTCTGACTCTACCATCTCTTGTTCTTGAATTCTGCAAATGGATCTACTGAAATGCTTATTCTTTCAGAACAGTATTTTAGTCCATGAGAAATGCAACTAAGAATAGTTCAACTATTCACTAATTAAGTTTGTATTCAATGTTTATTAGAATACCAAAAGGGACATTTAAGGTATTTCTGCATATTTTTCCTATATATCAAATAATAGAACTGATGGAGCTGAAATAGATACCTTGAAATCCTTCTAAAGACTTTCTGTGAATCTCTGTGTATAGTTTGAGTGCTTTATTTGCAAAATGGTTATGTGTAGAAAAAGGGAGAATAGGCTTAAAGCACCAAGTTGCCTAGATAGCTTCTCTGTTAGATCATGGGAACTAAATTCAGATATTTCTCTGTCCCCAGTATGCCGTGGTGAATGTCAAACAAATGCATGCCACCATTGTGGAATCATAATAACTTTCTGCTTTAGATAAATTTTGAAATGATTTCTTGGCTAAAAGACCATCCTGTGTTTGCATTACTACCAGCATGTCCCTGAGGTTTTGGGTTATATTAGGAAGCAGCAATACCCAGTACAAATAAATTAAGTTTCACCATTTATTGAAAGCTCAGACTCAGGACTGCAGCTGACCTTTCATAGGATTGAATAATTACTTTTTCTATATACCTGGTGAGATTTCATGTCTTTTATACCCTCCTGAGTATGCCTTTAAGGTTGTGCTGGTTTTGAAAAGTACCGCATCTGTAAAGGCTATTGTATTTCTAGTTGGCTTTATTAACCCATTGGAAATAAAGATGCTGGTTTTACTTATAAAGGGGCAAAAGATTAAGAGTTTTCATACAGTTTCATATTTCTATTTCAAAGGCAGATGCATGCAGGTCTTTCAAATACCATGACTTACTGGCCCAACTCCTGCCTGGAGTCTGAGCATAGCTCATGGGCTCTTGTCAGCTGTTTGGACACATCATTTCACCAGAGGCTGCCTTGAAAACAAATATTTTGAAAATATTGAAAATTTGAAATACTATTTCATGAAACATATTCTGATAATTTCCTGGCCATGAATTGTCTTGATAATTTTGACAATTTTAATTTAAAAAATGTTACTTCATATGAAATGAAATTAATCCAAATGGCACTAACAAAACTAGTAAGTTTGTATAAGAAGCTTCTGCTTCTGAGCAGAAGTCATAGCAAAGTAAACATTTTAATACTGAAAAAGTCACTACGTCCTCTGGAATGGTTTTGCTTACTAAAATCGAAGGTAACAGTTAACCCATATTAAACAGTGCTCAAGCACTTGCATCCCAGGCAAACGAGCTCATTCTTCCCAAACACACACATCCATTTCTCACTGACTAGGCAGATGCTCAAGGCGCCTTCCAAAGAACTGGTTTAGCTGCAAACTTGTGAGATCTTCAGTTGCCTCCATCGCATGCATAACATACTCTTCCTTTTTTGTTTAATGAAATCTTCATTTCAACGTTCAAGGGTCTACCTCAAACCTGAGCCCTTCTTTTGACCTCATGCCTGCATTTTCTCACATTTCTTTATTCTGAGATGTGTAGAGACTGAAGTGTTTAGTCTCTTTAGCAATTGCCGTGGGCTGTTGTAGTTGAAACTAAAGTGGATCTCATCTGTAAGCTTATCTCAGTTTGAAAATGCATGTTTAAAAGCAAACCATTTTTATTGTATTAAGAGTGGGCATTATCTTGCAAGCATCTGCATTTTAATCATATTTTTGTGTGTCATCTCAAAGATTATCATCTTGGCCAAAGTCTGAGTAAAAAAAATGCCTTTAAATGTTTCAGAAACAGTTCTTTCTGTTATCACAGAAGTTGTCAGATTGTGCTTGTGTGGTGTCTGTACTACTGGCAAGAGGAGAAGGTTGAGAAATTAACTCGTGTTTCAGGAACAACTGTGGAATTTCCAGTACAGCAAAGTTTTTGTAGGATGAAACAACCAGCTGTAGTACTGCAGAAGAGTCAGAATAACCTTTCATTGAGAGGATACATGTGTTGAACTTGACATTGTCTAAGCCTGTGATGTCTACTACAGCAAATACAGTACAAATTTACAGTGTTAGACGTTTAACTAGACCAGTTCCAGAATGGTGAGTGGTGGTTCAGTGGGAAAAAAAAAATATATGCCAATATTTTAATAGAAGAGATTGTACAGTATCTGCATGCTCTCTGACTGACAATACTAAGTCCCATAATAGAAAAGTCTAGTTTTAATGGAATTCAGATACCTACACATTTTTGAAGTTCTGAGCTACAGTCTTTATTGATTATCAAATCAGTACAGACAGCTAGTTACCTGAAAAGACTTTTTGTTCAGTTTTTATGAGAGATCAGTTGCTTCATGTGTTTTGGCTTTGTGGTATGTCCTCACCAAGCTATCTGAAGCTTTGTTGCTTGTTTTATTAGCCAGATACTAAAGGCTGAGCATATGAGAAGCTGAAAATGTTTCCAGAACGCAGGTTAATATAGCTTTATAAAAATGAAAGGGAACTGTGAAAACTACTGTTCTTTATTCAAAGTCAATATATGGATTTTGTCCTTCTTGTTCTAAGCAGTAAGACTGTCTCTTTGTGGTACATCCATCTACCCAGTGCCATGTGGACTGGAAAAAACCCTGCCTTGACCTAGCTTGTAAACTCCTCTGAGAAGGGGCTTTTCCTCTTCTGTGGTTTGTACTGTATGACCTGCAGCAGGAGTCAGCTGTATAGCTTGGGGCTTATGGAGATACCATAGCTTAAAGAATAATGAGAACAGGATTTCTTCATAGCTTCCCTCTTATCAGCGACTATCCCTGAAGAATAATGAACTTAAAAGCAATGAATAACCATTTATCCAAATCTCCACTGAGAGAGGGAAAATTCTGCAGAGACTAGCAGAAGTAGAGCATTCATAGCTGCAGCTCCTGTCATACTACTTCACATGACAAGCACCCCTGAAAACCTAACAAATGACGGAAAGGCAAGAGATATGATGTTAAGAGAAAAAAAAAACTTAATGTAGTTCCTGTCGTTCTCTGGTTTCATAGTGTGCTGTTTCTTGCATAGGCGATATGCAGTGTCTGAGTCATGAAATATGTGAAAAGGAATTTCTCTGTGGAGTCAAGGAGAACTTGGGAGTAAAAAGAATGCTTAGCTGTAAAACATGCTGTGAGATCAGGTTTTGGTGGCACAAATATGGTCGTTATACAAGGTCCTAGAAAGGTGTGTGCTTGTACAGTATTACCAATGACCATTTCTGACTGTCACTTCAGTGTTTCCAAGAGTCAAGAATGTATAGCATGTGGAACAAATCCTGTGATAAACTTTTAATCAGTCAAAAGTGTTAGCATACTTTTTTTTGCCTCACCAGAAACTTGCAACAATAGTTTATTCTGCACATGAAAGTTGACTTTCCTTTAATTCAGTACACATTGATTGTCAACATTTCTTCAACACTTTCAGTGCAACATTATGCAGCCAGGAAATTTATGACTAGGGAAACAGAAGCTTCTGTAATTGCTTCTTAGGCGTGTGTGATAAGTCCTGCTTAATTTCCTGCTGGGTGTTACTGCCTAGCAGTTCGGAAAGTTGGTGTTCATTGTAGTTACGGAGTTTTTATTTCTGGACTCAACGTGCTCCCATGTGAAAATTGAGCAATATTCTAAATACTCATTTTCAGCCCTTATATATAACACCTTCTGTATAACGTATATAATTATGCTGTAACAATGTTAGCATACTCATTTGTGTTCCTCCATTTAAGAGAACCTGATGTAGGAGGTGATCCTTCTCACTGCCACTCACAGTTTGTGGTTTTGACAGTCAGATTTGCATTGGAGAGAAGAGCTGGGAAACCACTGGGTGGCCCATGGGGTGTACAGCTTATATCTGGAGCTGGTGGACTTCCAAAGGTATTCTTACGTTGCACCTGAGGAAACACCCAGCATGCCTGTTGATGCCATGATGCAGACGGGCAGTTTTCTTTTTTGTGTCCCAGTTGTAGCTAGGATGAGTATACCTGACTGTGGGGTAGTAGAAAAGAAGGGTGACCATCCCCATCACCTTGTTTTAGGGGCTGTTGGTAGGAGGGATCAAGTAGCTGTTGTCTGTCTCCCTCTGCCCTCTTAAGGGTAGGAGCTGAAGTAGCAAATGTAAGGGAGAAATCAAGACCAGCTGGGAAGGAGAAGGCACTTGGTAAAACTTGAGTAGCAGAGAGGAGAGCAGAATGTATGTGTGGAGGAAATGAAAGCAGAAGAGAGTAACTGTTTTCTTGATTTATACTCTTGGTTAGTGCTCTTAGTAAATTAAGAAGCAAACATGCCACGAAGAGCCTTCTACATTTTTGTAAGTAGCCACTCCCCCACTTGCCCCCTAGTTATATGCTTAACCTTCCTATGAAAATCTTATCAGACGGTATGGGATGCTAACTGCGTTTAAGTCCCAAGTTACTAGAAAGCCTGTTTTCCATATTGTGAAAAGTTTTTGAAGACCAGCGAAGTCAGAAACAGGCTGCTCACACAAACAGTTACCGTGACAAAACTTGTCTACAGGGTTAGACCTTCACGCTGACACCAGCCCTACTGTTACAGTGGTTGTCTTGGCTCATTGGCAGTGTTTTGGTGTAGCAGTACAGGGTATGTAAGGACCAACATCACAGTGCTTTAGCAACCAGCATCTCTGGGCTGGTATAGAGCAACATGTTGAAATGTTCCTTCGTTGATCATTCAAATCACTGTAACATAAATATTTTACTGGGGAGTCTTACTGTAGAATTACTGTTCAGGAATAGGAAACTATATATTTGTGTGTTGGACACTGTTTAGACAAATGCTTTCCACTGAGAATAAATATTTCACTTTATTTCTGAGGATTTGTCTCTTCTGTTTAGCTGTTTACATCTTTATGTATTGCTCTTCATCACATAATCATTTTGAGTATTTCTAGAAAACCTGATTCATTAGTGCGATACAGTGAGCCTTTGCATGTGCCTGTGCCCACACTGTGAGTTTGAGGAGGTTTTGGTCCCTGCGTCTGAGCCCTTGGGCTTGAGCCTGCTGTGTCTCTTCGTGCTTTACATTGGCAGCATGAGCTGGGTCTCAGCTGGGAAGCAAACAGCAAATTTGAGTTGAGGTGATGACAGCTGCTCACCAGAGCCATTCTGACACTAGTTGGGCATCTTGGCTGCAAGCACAGGCGAGGTGTTGTGCCTGGGGGTGGCAGCTATGAGGGGCCATCCCTTGCGGTGCAGAACCCCTGGTGGGTGTGCTTCCCTGGGCAGTGTGGGCTGGAGGCTGCTCAGGACAAAAGCCAGGTCTTGACTCAAGGTTAACCTCGAATTGAAAGGACTGGGTTTACTGAGCTGTTCTGTGGAATCTGTGACGTAAAACAAATCGCCCCGTGAAACAAAGCAAAAGGCGTTGCTTGCATAAATACGGCTTGGAGCCATCAGGAAAAAAATGTTTTCTCTATGGACTTGGACTTGAAATGCTTTTGTGGGCTCTCCTGCGTCAGTGTGTTAGAACATAGTCCTAAACCTGGGTCAAATGCAGTGTGAACTCACATGCTTCGAGTTTAATTCCAAATGGAAAATCTGTCTTAAAATTCCCTTCAATTTCTGCCAGATATATGAGTCTGAATCAATAACCACACAGGATGCCTTACACCTTTTGCATAAACAATGTGCAGCACATCTGTCATGCTTATGTTTAACGTAGAGCAAAATAAATAAGAAAAATTCCTTAACGCTCACAAAAGAAGAAAAAATACCCTTCACATCTTTGGAAGGAAGAGAACTCATTAGATGAGCTTAGAAGGGTAGACTTGATTTCCAAAGTCTTAAACATCCCTCTTTTGTTTCATTACAACTCTAGCATTTTCCTGATATCTAGATCTGGAGCATTGCACCATTTCCATCCATATATACTATGTTTACTGCTGAATTTTATCATACCACATTCCTTTAGGGATTTGTTTAAAGGAATCAATAATCTGAACTGCAGAAATGTTATAGTCATCATCTAGACTAAAACGAGAAAGATTTTCAACAGCATCAGTGAAAGTTGTAGTAAATGAAAAATATTTCATGACAAAATTGTAATCCTATTTTTATGTCTAGAAATAAGGAGAGTACCATATACTATCTTTCAAAGTCCAGTGACCAGAGAATGAACTTGATTTCCAGATATCATCAGTGATGCCAAATGCCTATTTTAAAACTGAAAACAATTTTAACACTGTTTTCACACTGAAATAGTGTGAAACACTGAAAAGCATTAATGATGCACTCCAGCCAGGGGCTGATAAGACTTTTCTCAAGCTTTTTGGGGTGTATTATCCTCAATTTATTACCATACTCTGTAGAAGAGAGAAAGGTCATTCTCAATAAAAACAGAACTTCAGTCCTTTCCTGAGGGAAATTGGGAGTAATATAATTCAGAGTACATTACATAATAAAAGCTCCTACTGGTATTTTTCTGTTATGTATACAGTTATACATTTCAAAAGAAGACAGCCAGCCCCCAATCCAAAGGACACAGTGATAAGAACTGATAATATTTGATGCATTTTTGGTTCATGTAATACCTTACTTACAAAGTCATTATGGCCAAGAAATGTCATACAGCAAATTCTTTTTCAGGGTCTTTTTGGCACACAAGTTTAGAACATTGAAATGCAAAAGGATGATTTTTAACTTGTCCTTTAGAGCCAGCAGAGTTTGACCTTGTCATGGATTGTGTCGCTGTGGTTTGTTGGCGATGCCACAGATGGCTACATAGCAGGTTCCAGGAAATTCCTGATTTTTCTAGACCCCACAGGTTTGTCTGTGAATAATGTAACGTTTCATGAGAGAACTCATGTTCTTACCTCCACTGTACAGATGTCAAAGGACTCGAATTACACCCAGAACAGGCTCCATTGTAGAATCTAGCAACTTACTATCATTCTTAGAAATACAGTCCTTAGTTTAGGTGCCGAGCTGGATTTTAACGGTCCTAAAAATCTTACATCCACCTGGAGGGTGCTAATTAAATAGTGCTAATTAAATACAGCTTCAGTATAAAACTTGTGAAATTACAAGACATACTGATGAGAGTCTTATTTATAAGTCTGGACTCTTTTTTAACAGAAAGGAGATAATTATTTTTTTTTCGTGGCTAACTTTTTCTGTATACATGCAGATGTGAGGTGAGGACTCCCAAACTGCAACTGATATCCCAGACAAACATTGCAAGAGTAAAAAATAATTGAAGCTGATGTTGTGGTGGCAACTTTGTAACACTTCTGGTTTCCCAGTCCCCATTATTTCATACTTATCCTTTACCTTATTCTTGGCTATCTGATGTATTATGTTTGTCTAAGAGTAAAGTACAAGACTAGCAGAAACACTAACAATCAGTCCTGTGTGAAGGGGGCAAGGGATGCCTTTTAAACTGCTATCGGATTGTGCTTAATTTATTTCTGTTTATATAAACACACACGCACATTTTCATCTTCAGGGGCCTCATTCATTATAGCGGGAGCTTTCTGTGATTATTAAGTTTTAGTACTGCACAGCAACCTGTGCAATTTCAGGAATCAGGCTGATTGAATTACCCAATTAGGCAACCTTGCTAAGTAAAGGGGAGACATTTCAGCACTGTTTTTTCAATAATAAAATTGGATTTCATGAAATTGTCCAAAGTTTAATAAACTGTAAGTACCAGTGAGGAAGAAAGGTCCTCTGCAGTGGACAATGGCATAGAAGCTCAAGTTCTTTGACTCCAAGTATGGGTGCTTCCAAAAATGTGCAGAGAGGTATAAAACAGGCAAGATTACAGGCGATGCAATCCTTTGAGATCTAACAGAAAAAAAGAAGTCAGTGATTTTATTATCAAAATGGAAATAATTCTAGTATTGTTATCTTCAGTGTATATATTTGTCACACAGTAAATCACTGTGACCTGAAGAAGATATTGAACAGCAATGATTTGTTGAACTTGTACTTCTCCTTGGTCAGATGCTCAGTAGCCGTGAAATGTGCAGGAGGAGGGGATGAATGAAAGCAGGGGGAAAAGTCAGCAGATATACATGCATATTATCCACCAATCTCTACTTAAGCAGCTCAGAGTCCATGGTGGACTTGCTTTTCTGCAGTCCTTGAGGACAGTACTTATGCAGCAGTTGCCTCAACAAGATTTGGAGGAGAGAATCGACATATAGAAATAATTTTTAATCATGGCACTGATTCAAATAAACCTTCACTTTCCAGTCCCATCTCAAAGTGTCATTAAGAATTTTATGCACTTTGTAAACGAAAACTTTTGGGGATTGGCTGGCACATAGGTGCGAGCCATGGTTCTGCCCAATGTAGTAGTTCTACAGCCACGCAGGGCTGGACCTATCTTCTGCTACTGTACTCTCATAGTATCATATTTTTATGAGGACTTTTAACCAAAATAAATTTCAGCTTGTGAAAATGCATTGCCTTGAGAGTGAAATACCACCTGTTCGTTACCATCCCGTTCTTTCAACAGCCTTTCCACAAGTTAGATTACACAACACCTATGATACATGAATTTTGAAATTATTTTTATGACTTTTCATGTCCTCACTGAAACATTGTCAAAATTCTCTCATCTATGATAAAAAAGAAAATCCTGAGCAAGGAAGTTCACAGAATACACATCCACATAAAACAAAGCTGGAACGCTGATACAGTTCCACAGACATCTGGAAAAAGTCAAAGATGGGTTTCCACATCTATCCTATGTCATTCTGGGTAACAATAAGAAAATAATATCACATTTCCTCTTCAGAGCTCACAGTTGTTCCTGTCACCTTTTTTTTTTTAGCTATAGCAAAGAGTGAAAGATTCTACAACATATTGTATTGAATTGGCAGGTGATGTATTTAGTAAAAAGGTAAAAATTAACATTTGTGTTTTGCTACATAATTTTCTCAGAGAAGAGCAAAAAATTTTACTTTTTAGGTAGTGGCAGCTCTTGATTTCAAAGACTTCTCAGAAGTTGGTCAAAGTACCAGTTTTGTTGTTTTGGAAATATTGAGCGTCAATAACATCATGGAATTCAGTTATTTTATTCCATTTTACAAGAGTTACATTTTGTTGTACAGTAATACAGTTATTGTAAACACTATGAAGTGTTTACACTTTATTAGGATATTAATTTATGTAAAGGATATTTAATTTTAAATGGACGTCTCATTAGCAGTGATTGACATGACCTGAAGGTGATAAAAGCAGTCCTGCAGATATCATTGCTGGTGCTACAGCTAAGCCATTGCATACACTGCAATGATGTACCACTGGTGCTGAGTTAGTGAGAGGACTGCCTACAGTTGGTAGCTCACTGTTTCCTAAATGTACTAGATTTTTGCTCTCTAAAGCTTTGATGTATAATAACAGCAGTACTCTATTACATGAGCAGGTAGAAGGTGCATTGTTAGGCTGTTTCATGGAGGCAGAACACAAGGCTTAGCTGGATATCTGCCCACGTTGTGCAAGGAGTACTGAGCAAAAGCGGTCACAGAACCTTGCTTTCTGTTATCTATTCAAAAAAGATATGATATGTAACTCTGAGAATGAATAAAGGTTAAATGTCAGACTTACATGACCTTATTCTAGATCTCCTAAGATTTGCTAATAGGGTTTTGATATTTTAGAGATGAGAAAAACCCACCAGATTATGGAAAATGGGAAAAATATTTCTCATTTGCTCTGCTTGCCTTCCCTCACTGCCTTCTACATGCTACACAGTGACTGCATTCATCTCTGAAACCTTCACTGTCATGTTCTCTTCTCTGAGTTAGGACCCATGCTAAAATGATCCCATGTTTATAGAGGGTTTTTTGGTTTATGTTACTGTTTGTGGTACAAATAGCTACGTTCACCTTGGAGTTGTACCTTTTTTTGGATATATTTAATTCTGAGGTAGTATCCTCTATATTTAGGTCAGTGCTCACAAAGTTTGGCTTCTATAATTTTCTGTTAATAAAACCCATCCCCCTAGCATATGGGATGCAGAAGACACTGCAAAGCAAGCTATTATAAAGCCCGAAAAGGTTTATGAGCTGAAAAATTTGAGTTTGAGTTTGGAGAGGGGAATATAGACTTTTGCAATTTCCAAATGCTGATGCTAAATCCATTCAGATCTAAATCAAACCCATCAGGAGCATGCTGCTCTTTAGGTACTTTATCCCAACATGGTTTTGTTCATTATTCCTTCCTCAGTTGGAGGTTGTATATGAAAGCTGTTAAAATGAAATAAATAACATATTCCTATGAAGATGATTAGTATATTTTGGAACTCAGAAATGGTAGAAAAGTTGGGTAATATTTCAGCATAAATAAGAATGTGAGTGGCTTCTTTTGTTTTGAAATTCTTAGTCCAGGATGTGGATAGTTAGGTCCTAATCTCTCTGGATATTTCCCAGTGTTTGGCTAGGCTTTGAATGATGATCTCTGTTACTGGAAATCTTGTGCATCTTTATGTAGGGTAGAGTCAAATAATAGAGGCTTTGAAATGAACAGTGTTCATATACATTTTCATACATTCACATACATTTTGTATGTTTCTATACGTTCACATCCATTTCACCTGGACATTTGTTTTAATTGGTGTGACAATATCTCACTTGATGCTTCTGTTTTGAACTTCATTAAATTTGTTGCACACTAAAAATATCTTATGTTAGAAGCATTTGTGTGACTCCATCTGCGCCCTGTGCTATTTTGGGAGACCTCTGTGACTGGTCTCTCTCTGCTGTTGCTCTGTCTTGGGAATTGGATGTCGCTTTCCTGTTTAAACACTGGCATTCAGTCAAGATATACCCATTTGTAGTTGTTCTTGGAGTTTGTGACAATTTGACTTCCTTGCTATCGAGTCTTTATTGATATCTCCAAGAACTGTATGGAAGTCCGCAGTCACTGCATCCTCTGTGGAAAGGCGAAGATGAGGATCTTATCAAATAAATCTTATCAAAGAAATTTTTTAAGCCATTATTAGAAGATTTCTTTCAACAGAGTGACAACTAAGGTTGTGTTCAACATATATCAAAAACAAAGGTCTGAGGTCCTCTTATACAAATGGCATAAACAAGGACCAGGATCAGGTGTGGTCCCTGGTCTTATGTCATTACCCTAGCTCATAATAAGTTAGACTGGATCTTGTCAGCAAATATCCAGGTGACGGAAGAACACATTTAATTCAGGATTGGTGTGCTTTGACCATGGAGAGTTAATGCCCCTTGGTGCACAAGAGATTGACCAGTTGCTGGGAGACAAAGAAGATTTTCAAGTTTCCCTGCATAGACAGTTTTTTTATATAGCCATCCACCAACCACCTAGCCTTGAGCATACCTTGTCTGCCAGCCCTTGGGAGGAAACTTTTCTGCATGTGAGTATTTATTTCTTACTATCACAAAATTAATGAGGCAGCGATCCACTTTGTAATCTCTTTGTTTACCTTTGCTTCTATTGGTACCTGCAAGAGCAGATTTTGTAGAGCTATGTCAGGGGTCTTCCTGCAGACCTCCCCTTCAATTTATCATGTTCTAGTTTTCTCTCTTGCTCAGTGTTTTTTCCTGCTAGGAAGTATACTATTTCATCAGTGCAAAAAGCTAATAGGATTTTTCCCTAGAAAAGACTTACTGTGATACATAAAAATCAAGCAGTAAGGTACCAAAAATGTAAACATTTAATGTGCTAAATAATCATTATAGAATTTCACCTGAAATGCATATCTATCTGCAGAGGTGCTCAGCTATGGATCTAATATGCTGCTGGCAGAGATGCTGATCATTCCTAAATAGGAGCTTCATCTTTCTAGTTGTGCAGGGCATCCTGTGAGACCCTGATGTTGAAGAGCATCAGTGGGGAGCTCCTGCTGGCTTTCTATCTCCTTCCTTCAGGGTTTGCCTGCTGATGGCTGCCAGCATGCCAGGAACCACAACTGGCCCAGTGAGATGCAGCTCCCTGTGCATCAGACACAGTAATAATTTCTCCAGGGTCTGTTTCCAGTCCCTCGATCATGTGACTAATTGGCCTTTTTCAGGTTGTTTAACTTTTACCAGGTACAAATCTTGATACTGGAGTGTTATCCTCATTCGTGTTCATTCACTGTAGGGCAGTGTAGTGACAAGTGCAACAAGATGTACAGAGTACAGCAGGGTCCAATTGCTCAGCAGCCTGAATCCACAGAAACCAGGCTATGGTTTCCTCTTCTATCTGTAAAATCAGTTCCTTTTTGAGTAAATTGTACCATTATTACTTCTTGTCATCTAATGTAATTTTCCTAATTGGCTAATTGCTTTATCCATATGCCAAGCATAAGTCAACCTCCATGGAAGTGTCATTCATTAGCTGCATCTATGTTCACTTAGCCCAACATATCTTTACATGCTATATTTCTTCTGTGGTGCATTTCCTCGTGCAGTACCACATATGTCCTTTGCAGGCCCTCCCTAGTCTTTTGGCTACAGATGTCTGGCTTGTTACAATAATTGGACACCTTATTTTTCAGTCGTGCTGAACTCTCCTTTTGCTTACATTTCTAAGTATGCTTCCTGGTTCCTGCTTCCTGAGATCAGCAGGAGGTCTCCCAACATTAACACTTCTTGCAGATGTGCAAATGCCATTGCTGACTAGTTTGTCACGTAAGCATTTGACCTGAGTATTTGTGTGGCCCCTCTCTGTTGACACTGAAAGAATCTCTTGAAAATAAAATAGAAAATGAAAAATCTCTTTTGGTAGTAATTTGAGTCTCATAATCCTGATATCACTGCTTGGCAAATCCACTTTTTCAGGCATGTACGCCAACAGCTCACTCTTAGGACGTTTCCAACAGCCAGGAGCTCTGGTACGTTTTAGGTGTACACAGAGGTTCCACTTGTCAGGGTTTGAGGCACTTGAAAACAGTGGTGAAACACCTTTTCTTCAGTGACGTCCAGTACTAATGGTGCAAATAGGATAGAGAGAGGGAGAGGTGTCATATACACTAAATCAAGAAGTCACTATTTATTAATTTTCATACTTTATGCAGGATTTGCATGCGAGCAGAGATCTTCCAGGACACAGCCATCATACACAGCCATTCTGTTAGGCCAATTTCAAAGAGGAAAGAACAAGGGAGAGTATTTGAGGAATGTATGGATTTGTTGGGCCCGATACAAGAGGAGATGGACAGTGTCTCTGTCACTTGAGAGCTACCTAAAGAGAAACTTCCAGCCATCTGAGGAAAGATGAGAAGCTGCAGAAGCATGTTACTGAACATCGTGATTCAGTATTGTGCCCCAGCTCAATACAGCCTAAAGCCTTCTTTTCTCTCAGCCTTTCCTAATATACTGGATCTTATCAATTCCTTCAGCTTTTGTGTCCTGTCTGGATTGCAGATTTTTCAAGGCAAGCACTGTCTGTGCACTTCTGTGTTTTTACAGCCCCCAGCCCAGCTGGATCCCACTGTTGCCTGGCCCTTAGACAGTGCTGATGCCAGCAAATCCACCAGAAAGATATTTTCCTTGAATTTAGAAAGTGAGTTTAGAGAATTGAGTTCCTGGCATAGGAATGCATAAAATGCAAGATATCTTTAAAGAAGTAATTTAGATCCCCGATGAGTTTGCGCATAAATCAAAGTGCAGAATTTGTTTCTTGGTTTCCCTTTGACATGTGTGTTGGAAACATACTAAAATGACTCTTTATTTTCCTTTCTATACTTCCAATTCTTCACTGTTTCCTTTGCAATTCAGTATTTGTGTCCATTTGCCTTCTGACAAGTTTTAATGCATACTTTTCAGCGTGCAATATAATAGAAAGTTATGTTCACCTCTGAAAGCTGAGTGCTAATTCTGCCCACAGCACCCACATCACTCCATGAAAACTGCTGAAGAACAGCTGCACAAGAGATAAAGCCCTGAATTATTTAATAGGTTTCAAAAAAAAACCTCTGCTGTAAGTCCTTCTCCTTTTCACTGCCAACAGTGAGTTAGTAGGATATAGGGGTGTCTAGCATCTTTCAGGGTCCATAGTTCATATATGAAAACCTGTCAACCAAAAGCTGCTTGTTTGTGCCCGTTTTTTTATCTCTCTTCAGATAAGTATGGAGTATAAGGTATTATTTTTTACATAATGTGCGTATTTTTTTGTTCACTGTGGTGTAGAAAAGAAGCTATTAGTTATTTCTGTTAGAGGTTTGACCCCTTCAGCTGAATCACTTGAGCTGGCTTGTTGCATTTGTTCTCATTTTGCAGTTCACACCCTCACCCTTTAACTTTTCACGAATGTGGGCCAGCTGTTGCACCTGTACAAATCCCGCTGGGTGCTCTGCTCTCAAGATTGGTGCCGTGATGCAGGGAAGCCATATTCAGCAGGGTCATATTAGCATTAGGAGTTAAGATACTATTTGTCCCACTGGCTTTGGCATGACTCACATTCAGTAGATAATTAAAACCTTATGCCAAACTTTCAGTATTCATGTTCTAAAATGAAGCAGTAATTTTTTTTATATGTATTAACTATAATTGCTTACTGGGATTGACAAATGTATTACTAATTCAACAATTACTTCGTTATGAGGCACTAATAGGAAAAAATTTACTTGAAGTCTAAAATCTCTCTCGTGAATTAATCCTTAATTCTGTACATAATTTTGCCTTGAGCAGATATTTACTTAAAGCTAGAAATTGCTTTAAAATCTCAAGTAACGTGTAACTAATGCCATATGAGAAAATAAGTTGGATTAATAATGAATAACCTACAGGGCTGTGTCTTCTCCTTTTCTTGTACATAAGGAGTTTTGAAGAGGGGTTTTTTTGTTGTGGGGTTTTTTTTTTTTTTTCTTTTCTTAAACTAGAGTGGCCAGTTTTTACCTCTTGAGACAGAAGCAAAATTCTTGAGCAATTTGAATACAGCTCCTCTTCCACAGCTGCAGTGAATACTGGTGGTGGGGCTGACCTAGTGCAGGGACTTTGACCTAGTCAGCATCTTTGTCCTTGGAAGGAGGTGGAGAACAGGGATTTAGAAAATAAACAACGTCTCCCGTATCTCTCTACCTGCACATCCAGCCTTAATGGCATGAGAGATTTCCTTTGAAGGGGTTCCTCCATGTTTTTCCTCTGAAAGGTTGGCCTTGCTTGTCTCAAGACTTTTGGCTCTTTGGAGTTTTTGGCATGAAGAGTGTTTCAAGCCAGGGTCATGAAGAGTCAAAATTTTCCCTCCCACTATGGGGAGGAATATTAAGGTGGGCTGAGCAACACTGGAGGAGGAGGAAGAGGAGGAGGAGAAGGAAGAGAAGGAGTGCAGTTTGCTCTTCTGTGGGTTGAAGAGGTGGCCACTAACATTTCATTATTTTTCCATAAAGGGCAAGTAACAGTAGCAGTAAGGACTTGCCTCTTTTATTAGCAACGTGATTCACTCAAATTCTAGAAGATGTAAGGTGAATTTGACTAAATTTTTTAGAGTGACCAGTTTCCCCCTTTGAAAAACGCCAAATGTTCAGATCATAAAATTGGGTCCCATTAAGTTGGACAGTGACATCCACTGCTTTTTTGGGTGCTGTTTCTGGTGCACACAGTGGGTAGTAAAACCAACATTTAAAAAAATGCAGCAGCAGGCTGAAAGTGTTTCACAGAGGCCTCCAAATATCTGTCAAGTAGTAATTGCTTTTGGTCACAACTTTTCTAGTCTGACCAGTAGCTTGCAAGCTTTGCTATATTGAATATTTGTTAAGGCATCCACTGATGCCCTTATTGTATGTTTCTGTTTTGTTAAGGATGAGTAAAATTATTATAAAATTGACACTTAAAAAAAAAAAATCTATGCAGATTTTTGAAGGTTGGTCCATATGAGATTACATATTTCTGACTCCTCTGAAGAGATCACACGTTCCCGATCTACTTTGCTCCATGTAGTTCCTGTAGTTTCAATTTTCTAAGTTCTTGGGCTGGTGGTACAATTTTCTGTTCTGTCAGTGAGGATACTCCCATTAACTGTGTCTGTGGGACTAGTTTTCATGTCTGATTTACATTGCAACAGTGGACAATGCATAGACTACATAAAAGCTGATGCTCAGATGTATCCCAGGCTGTCACCAGCCAAAACCCCTGCTGAAGTACTGTAAATCTCATCAGTTCTCAACTGCTTAGAAACAAAGTATATTTTTTCACATTAGCATATCTACAATAAACCTTTAAACAAGGGTCATGGAGACATGCGTTATTAAATGTGCATGAACGAAACCAGGGAGATGAACAACAGATAGCTGTAGTCAATTTTTATCTATGAATTTTGGCATTTTGGACTACGCTTAGCTGATGTCTTTTATTTTGTAGTGCGGACCGGTTGTGTACCTGCCGGGGACACCTGGCCCTCCCATCACAGCTGCCCAATTCAGACTGTGGGCAGCTGCGTTGGCAACAGGGAGCAGTCTCCATAAATCACTTATCCTCCCGCCGGACGTCTGCATAGGGAGGAATGGAAAGTGCTTGCAGTCTGGAGCTGCTCGTCAGCAAACCTCCACTGATGTGCCAGTGGGTGCATACCTAGCTATGTATAGATGTGGCTAACATTACAGCTTGGTTTAATCTGAGCTGGAGTGAGGGGTGAGATCCTGACTGTGATTCAGTATCATCTACTTTGCAGCCTGATTTTGGAGGCCAAATGTTTTAGCACAGACATCTGTGAGCACAAACAATTGCAGCATCCTTTTGAAGTGAGTCCCTCTTGCATCTTCATGTGCTTAGTTATTAGTACATGGACCCCCGTGCCCTTTTCTCTAGAACCCTCTTCCTCCATAAGCAGGAACAGTTAGGCATCATTTTGTCCTTCTGTCCCACGCAGATATGGTGATGATGTCAAAGGTGTAAAAACTCCAGGAAATCCACCCTAGCAAATACAGTTCTTAAAGCTGGATGAAATATTACTGAGAGCTGCAATGAAGTCTTATTACTATACATCAACTGACTTTAAAAAAGAAATGTACTAAAGTGTTAATATGAAATACAAGCACGGATTAGTGAGATAGAAAAAAAATAGTTATTATTTCTGCCACTAAACCTCCTTTCCAGAATAGTAATTAGAAGAGGTGATGTGCAGGTTTTACACTATGAGTTAATTTTTTTTCATACAAAATGTCTTTAAAGAAGTCAATCCAGATAAGAGGTGATTAAATTAAGTTTAGATTAATTTAGATCTAAATTAAATTTAGATTCAGTGCAGAGTTTGGCATTTACATCTCATTCCAATATAAATCAATGTTTTTATGTATTACTTGTTCTTTGTTAGAAATTGGTCCCTTTTATACTTTTCAGCCACTTTTCCTATTGAATATATTTTTCTCTCCTCCCCCTCTTTGCTTCTCTTTCAGCCTGTAGCGGGTACAATGTCCCCCGTGGCTGTGAATAGCTCACATTTGCAACCACATAAAATATACTCAATGCATTCCAGCTGGCAAAGACAAGAGATTTTGTCAGGCTTTATGCCTTGCAGAAAATGTTGCCAAGATGCCCTGATTTCTATATTCAGTACAAGTAGTTTTCTAAAATTGATGCAGAGAAAAATTTGGGATGAGACAAATGGTTTTAGAAATTAGGGCAATATCCTTCATACAGAGTCGTCTTGAACTGCAGCATTTTTGGTGTGTCTTATTTTGAGCACAGTGATGTTTCCAATATGTTTTTTAATGCACCCATGAAAATGCTTTATAAACTGCTTATTCTCTAAGGGCATTGATTGCACCTATGCTCCATCACCTGATTGCACTGTGGGACCTTCCAGTTCTTCAGATCCACTTGGACTGGGAGAACTCGCCAACTGGTGCTAGCTTTGAAGCGTTGCTGTTGTTGGCCATGTATCTTTGAAAGAAGGCAGACAATACAGTGTGCTGTTTGTCCCTTTTCTATTAGGCCTGATGTAATATCACTTCTAAAGGCAACGAAGCAGGATGTGAATAAATAAAATACCTGATTTAAAAATGCATTTGAGAGTCACACATCTAAATTGCCCATGATTTCTGTAACATGAAAATCCCTGCTGAGTAGGAAATTATTACCGCTCATCATCCTCTTCAGTATTTACTCAAAAGGTATGACTCTGTTAATACCCTAATGAAGCACTTAAATAAAACACATTCCAGTGAGGACAAAATAAGCACACTTTAAGTAAGTGTGAGAATACTCTTGTCATCTTGTAACTTATGAGAATGGCAAAAGTTTCAGTGCTTTTACTGTTTTTTTGGCTTAGATTTAGCCAAACGAACTAAATGGGGAGAAATTACTCCTAATACTCCTAATTAAGCATGTAACTGTAGAAAGAGCAAACTACTTGTAAACTATTAGAAGCATGCAAAACAGAAAGCATGGAGTCGTTTTGAAAATGGGAATGATTAGGCAACCCGTTGATTTCTTTCATTTGTTGATAGTGCTCATGCTATTTGTGGCATCCTAATGAAAAACTAATTAAGTGTTGTGAAATGATCTGCTAGTACACTGGATGCAATCCTGCAGCCTATTATAGATGAAACTGAATGCAACCACATAGCGTTGTGAAATCTGTCTGGGCACCTCTAGTGGCACAACCATGGCTATTTCACGGGTCATGAGCAGAGCACAGATCAGTAATGCTTACCTGTGGCTCCAGGGGCAGTGAAATCCAGCAGATGTTCCAGGTGTGCAGGGGAACAAGTTGCCCGTGATGCTGGTCTCTCCTGGCTTTGCAGAGGATGCCAAAATTTGTGTGAGTTGGGAGGAAGAGGTGGGGGCGAGTGGGGAGTCTCTCTGCTGTTGGTGAATCTCCCTTGTGCCCCTTCGAGGCCTCGGTCAGACTCCAGCTGCCCAAACTCCTCCTTGCAACCCCCTTGTCCATGTGGGCTCCTCACCCAGGGAGTGGCAGCAGTGACAGCAGTGTTTTAGAATGTCTAGAAGTGAAAGGTTGGGTTGAGTCTGTGACGGGCCCCTCACCACCTTCTCTTTTCCCCAGTTCTTTTGCCTGTTCTGTTTTTCCTGGGCAGCTTAATGGCTACGCAGTTGGCTGTCTCTTGACTGAGAGGAATGGGAGCTGGAAGGAGGGAGAGCTTTGCCCTTTCAATTCTAAAACACTAGAGCTTTGGGAAAATTTGAGTGAAATCACAGAATTGTAAGCTCTGCAAAGACTAAGAAAATGAAAACAAAAGAAACCCTTTGTTCAGTGCATATATGTTTATACTTGTCAGCTGAACTAGATAAAGCATCTTTATATTTGCTAGGAAGGAAAAATAACATCTGTTGGAAGCGTTTCCCTCTCCCCGATTGTTTGAGTCTGTGTGCCCACGCCACACTACTGCCCAGAGGAGCACGTCCTTCTGGATCCAGGTTTCTCTTCTGAAGTGATCTCTGGGAGTGAGTCAGCTTTCATGCCCCAAATATCTTGCTGCCTGGTGCAGTCACTGCTGCCTTCTCTTAATGGCGTGCAAACAGAAGGAGAGTTTGAAAGTGTTGTTTCCTGCTTTTGTAGAAGGTGGTGTGCTAAGGTTGTACACATCTCAAGACAGTTTTCTGAAGTTTATTCTGGATATCATCCTTCACACGTCACTTCAGGTCTTTGTATCTAGTGTCATTGTAGCCACTG
Source organism: Nipponia nippon (assembly GCF_047370975.1). Classification (NCBI taxonomy): domain Eukaryota; kingdom Metazoa; phylum Chordata; class Aves; order Pelecaniformes; family Threskiornithidae; genus Nipponia; species Nipponia nippon. The sequence continues at coordinate 57,153,829 of NW_028262290.1, read as the reverse complement.
AAACAATTTGTTTGGTTTTTTTTCTGAAAAATTTGAGTATGGGCAGATCCTCAGGCCTACCAACAATGAGCTGCTGTTTTTGTCTTACTATGCGAGTGTTTCTTTAATCTGTGAGGGAAATAATGTGAATGAAATGGTTCTTTATTATCTTTAGAAAAAGCTATGTAAAAAAAAAAAAAAAACAATTTCAGAGAAAAGGCATGCATTACAAAATGTTAGTGGAGTCAAAGATACCACCACTGGAATGCTGGTTTTCTGTCATCTTAATCTTCCTCCTGTTTCTGTGCAAGATTTCCTAGTTTCCTATCCTTGTTTCTGTGCAAGATTTCCTAGTTTCCTATCCTTATTTCTGTCATCCATAATTTCTTGTATATGGATGTGCTACTGAAGACGTACCTGTTATTTATCTCCCCCTCCCCATACATCTATGCTGCAGAATTCAGGAAGAAACGTTTGCCCACCTCTCCTTCTGATGAGACAAAAAGAGAAAACAAGACAATGAAAAGCAAATTCCTTGTGCTGGCACACTGCACACATTCATCACTGCAGGAAACTAGGTCGACATTATTATTCATAACAGTATATTATGTTACAATAAAACTAAGCAGAGAGTAGCTCTAGAAATTGGAAGGATGCCCGTCAATTACACTCTGAAGTGAAAACCTTACCTCTAAGATACTATTTAGCAGACAGAGCAGTGTTGGTTGAGGTGGGAGAGGAGAGAATTTCTCTGCCAACAAAAATGGAGAAAAATCTCATTTTCTTCAGTTTTATGAAAAATAAAACTTACTATAAGTTTTCTTTAAGTTCTTTTGCTTTTACTTTGAAAACCAAAGCAAAGCCAGTCTTCCATATTTGAAAAAGAGCCCATTTAGTTATTATTTGGCCTCCTTTCAGAAGGTCTGGAGCAGAACTTTGACTCTCTGACTTGAGGTTGACATCACCCATGGCAATGGCAGGAAATGTCACCTTCATCCGAGGCTGCTCCTCAGAGCCCTGGCACCCTTTTCCGCTCTAAAAAAGAATAAGAGATCGGTTATGTCTGTGGACTGCCTGATTCTTTCCCACTTTATTCCTGCAGTGTGATTCTGTGCTGGTGACCTACAAAGTTCTGCTTTGCAAAGTATGCAAAGTCCTTTTCCTCATCCTTTTTTGCGGCGGTCTACTGTCATGGGGAAAGGGGAGCAGGTCTATTTAAAAAACGAAAGTAAAAGATGCCAGAATGGATTCAAATCTCCAGCATCCTTGGAAATTTGTGTTAAAAACCACCAACCAACCATTACAGCAAACAAATAGATAAATAATAGATTAAACAACAACAAAAAAAAAGTTTTCCATTAACCAGCTATCTCAGGTTTCATCTGAAACACATTCCCCAAGGATTTTCTAGTGCTGTGGGTTTTGCTGTTTTGCTGCCTTGTTCAGGAAGCAAATTTGAAATGAAATGAGGTTAAAATAAGGGTGGTTTTAAGCACGTGTGTGTTGCAGGAGAAGATTGCCTGTAAGTGTTTTTGATATATCTAAGCAGACAAAACAAGTCATTATTCTTATAAAAACTATGGAACCTATAATCCTTGTGAAAAAGCTGATTTAAAAAAAAAGGTGAAGCAATTCAGACAATTTAAATTGTCTTGATTACCTGTGTATCATTTTAAACAAATCTGGCATGGAAGAACAATGTAGAAAGTACTTTCCCAAATTTTCTTTTTCCAAGTTATTATTTCTTCTACACATCTCTTAACTTGCTGCTTAATTAGTGAGTCATCTTCATGTGTAAAATGGTGTGTGTGATTCTCATATAAAAATATGTAAACTTCACATTTAAAACAAGCTGTGTCCTCTTTAATGTTTTACATTCTGAAACTTTTTCTTCCTCTGCTCCCATTCTACCTGAACGAATTATCCACAGAACACTGCACCTCAGTAGTTTACTACTGGGGTAGAAATAATAGCTGTTGTTTACGTTACTGAAAAACAGATTATTTTTTTACTATTCCTTATTGCTATTTGTTTCCATTTCAGACAAACTATCAAAGCCCATTAACTCAATGCAAGTCCTTCCAGTTATTTCTATAGACTTTGGATCAGGCTCAGAGACACTGGTCTTACCATCATACAAAGTGAACTGGGATCTGTCCCTGCCTCCATTTGGCATGGTCTGACCAGCGAGCCACGAGATGCTGGATCACTTATGTCCCAGGTGAACTAGGGAGTGTTTCACATCGTGTTATCTACCTTAAGTTAAATGATCAATTTTAGAAACAATCCTCCCCCAGCCCTCCAATTCTGGTACTAATCAAGATCAAAACAAAGAATATGGATTAGGCCTGTGGAGCAGCTCCTTTTAGGGTCCCCACTTATCTGTGGGAGCTTTGCTGACCCTTCTGGACTCCCAGAGCTCCCAGGGAAGCCACGGACTGGAAGAGGTGACTACCAAATACATCTGTTAATTGCTTTACCATAGCTGTTGTCTTCTTAATACTCATTTTAAAGCAATATGCATCTCTTTGCACACACACAAACATAGTGTCAGTACTATTGCACTTTGCTCTATATTCCTAGTCTGCTCATTTTATTAGTAAAAGTTCCCACTCATTAAAATCTCCTTAGAGGAGTAGTGATTTTGATGATGATTATTTTTCCGGTTAACGTGGAATGAGTCAAGATTTCTTTTTTAATAGGAAAGCAATTTTTGTATCTCACGATAATAATTTAATATTTTCCTCACAGGAGAAAACACACAATAAATCTTTCCCATGACATTATCGTGTAGGGATCAAATTTGTACTCTTTATTCAGTCAAAAATTTGTTGAAAGCTGGTATGAGTGGAAGGTAAGTAAAGACTTGCAATATCTGGTCTTTGTTCTTGGTATGACCTCTTCCTTGATATGTATTCTGTAATCGCTTTCTCCATCTAGCCAGAATCCTAGACCACTGGCCCTCCACTTCTGTTTTACTGGTGGTTTTAGTCTCCCCTCCACTTCTGTTTTACTGGTGGTTTTAGTCTCTTCAGTATGCACAGCACACCATAACAGCCCAGATTTTCCCTTATTCCTTCTCCTTGAGAAGTTGCTTTAAAAATGAAATAATATGCTGTTGTGCCTTGCAGAACTGGCTCCCTGGGGTGATGTGGGGACTGTGGCTGTCCTGAGCATCCAGGCCAACCCTCCTTGTACATCAGGGCAGTAGAAAGGCTCCTGCTCACTGTAGCAGATGGGATACAGCCCAGAAAACAATCCTAAGGGTGAGCACCCTGACCTGACCCTTCATCCCTCGAGGTGACTGTAACTGGAAAGCTTTTCTGGGGGCACTCCAGGACGGGGACTAGGAGTCGTGGGGTGAGCTGCGTCTGCCATAGCAAGCAGCACAGCGTGATAGGAGTGAAGCAGTTAGTGCAGAGTCCCTGGCTGCCACACGATACATGTTTTGAGTGGGGTTTACTGTGGATTAGCTCTGGTCTGGTCATGCGGACCAAATGCCCATTAGTGGTTGAAAGACAGCAGTTGTGTCCTTGGGATGCGGTTTAGTTTCATGTGAAAGGAATCACTCTGTCATGCAAACCAAAGCATGGTAAGAGACTTGCTGAAGAAATACTCTCCTGATCTGAATTAAAACACCAGCATGGACACAGCAGAGTAGTAATATGCCATATTAAGAGACCTCATTTTAAAAGAAAGTCATGTCATTATCCCAGATGATATACTGTGGTGATCAAATTACAAAGTGATGAGTGCAGGATGCAGCCTAGGTAGTTTCAATCAAAGGAAGAGGAAGTGTAAGAGAGATTTATTTCTCAAAATGGACAGATCGATGCTAAATGCCAAGGTAGCATTGTCTGATGCCACTTCACATGAGATAAATGATCATTTCTGTAAGAAGCACGTTGTATGTAATTACCTATTGGATCGCCAATATACAGGTAAGTAAATGCTAATAATCTCTCTATGGTACTGTGGAGCAAGTAAGAAAAAGTTCTTTCCTATGCCATATGCATTTCTGTAGCCAAAACTACTAGTCTGTTTCATAAAACCCATGGTTCTATATTGATTAAAAAACAAAAAAGTAGGATTTCTGAGAAAACATGGTTTATTTAATTAGTTTATTTGGAAGAAGATAGAAGGTTGCTACTGGGAACAAGCAACTGGAAAGACTGTTAATAATATATGAAGCTGCTGAAACCAATGTGCTCCAAACATGGCAGTTTTTATCAATTGCAGTTGTGTACATTTCAGCTAGTTAGTGGTACTGGTTAGTAACTGGTTAGTAAGTACTAAGGTGATAAAGGAGAATATACAGCAGAGCAATGTTCCCCAATCCACTGAAAACAGACTCCAAAACGTCAAATGGTTTATATGGTACATGTGTCTCTACTGAAAGAGAAGCTCTAGCAGGACAAGCAAGTGTGTTCATCCAGTTTCTTGAGAGTTTTTAGGTGTGGATTCAGATACTCGGATCCCCTACTAGTCCAGTTGGGCTAGACTGTGTGAACTGCCCTGTTATCTGCTTAGTTGTTTGAGAAACAGAGTTGAGAAGTGGCACCTGCAATGGAAAGGTTTAGCAAAGTGTTTCTTCCTATTTCTGGAGTGTTTTATATCACTGTTGTGTTATCTCTTGAATATGTGAAAGTTTGGGGCTGTTGGTTTCTTTTTTTATGGTTTCGAGAATACTAGTAAGTGTCACAGGCTTCAGATCAAAATTTTGAAATTGGTAGGAATATTCTGACCAGTACAAAATCAGCAGTTCCTCTGGAACTCTTTTCCTGCAAAATGTTAGAGAAAAGATCAATGGAGTTACTATTCCAAGAATATCTACCGGTTTCAAACGTATCATAACAGGGTTATGTAGGTCACACCTGCATGTAACTTTCATGAGCTAAGTGTGACTGTGCTATGTCTGGTACCTTGCTTGTTCCTTCAGAGAGCCGGCATGACTCTCTGTGATACCCCATTGATGGGCTCCAAAATTTTTTTTTTACCTTTGAGTTGATATTTTGCCCTATTCCAATCATTGAAGGTCTATTCCCATTGTATACTTGAATTCTGACAGGCTCGCCTAATGCTTATTGAAAAATGTCAAACAATGTCTTTTGGTTCAATTAAGTCGTATTTTTCCCTCTGGTCCTTATGTCAGAACACAGTGAGAAAAGAATGCAAGAATTATTATTCTTACTGTTAGAAAGCCTCAAGAGCAGAGCCAGACACAGGCTTGTAGTTCCTAAAGTAGCCACTAACTCTGGAGAAGTGAGAAGGTAGCAGGGCTGTGGGTAATTACTGCACACAGTCATAGGGACCACAGGATCCATAGGGACCTTGATGCATACCTGCATGGGGATTGTATTGGAGGCATGTGTTTTTGCTGTGTGTTTCCAGTGTATGCTAGACTTCTCCCTGAACAGCTACAGACCTCTGCTGTACTGGCAGACAGGACATGATATGGCTCAAAGTGAATAGTTGTGCAGCCTCCGTGAATGGCTGAAAATCACTTATCCAATATTTTTCCCAACATTGGACACTTTTTAAGATTCAGCTGGACAGGGTGCTGGGCCATCTTGTCTAGACCATGCTTTTGCCAAGAAAGGTTGGACCAGATGATACTTGAGGTCCCTTCCAACCTGGTATTCTATGATTCTATGAATATGTTATTCTGTGTTTTTCCTAAGCCTACCGTTGCACTTCAGCAGCTAGGCAACTTCATGGTTTGTAAAAGTGGGCAGCCTAGCAGTGGATTATGAGTCCTCTCATTCATAGTAAGTTCATAGTAAGCAGAGAGTTGTAACCAAACCAAACCAAATACAGAAACTGCCACATAAATGAAAGCCTACCTGTCAAAGAAGGCAACTTTTCATTTCAGGAAGATGTTTTTCATTTTATCTTATTAAATCTCATATTCTTATACTCTCATTCTTATGCTAGGATTTCATTGAGTGCATATGTGAGCATGATATGCATTTTACCATTGTTCCTATTAAATGTGAGCAGTAATTCTGGAAGTACATTATGCTTCGTCTTTTTGAAGAATTTTGAAGCTAGGGCTGTTAATGTGAAACAGAATCTTTGGAACAGATGGGAAAGGTCAGGCACTCTGGAGCAAATATTTGGAACAAAAGCTTAATTACATGGGTACCAAATTAAGGCATTCTTATAAACAGTTTTGGTATTTTTGACATGGTGGTAAAAAACAGAAAGCAAAGAGAAGCCAAGTTAACTTAGCAACTGAAGTGTAGCAGTGGATTGATTCTGAAAGTCAACAGGTGAATGTTTTCCACAGTCTCTCCCAGCAGAGAGAAAGACTGAACTGAATAGCCAAATTCCTATTGATTTCTTTGGGAGCAGGATCAAGTCTTTAATTTGTGAAAAACTCCTGTTTTGATTTTAATGAGTTACGTGACTTAATTCTTGTTTAATGTGTTGGAGGCACCGGGCAAGGTTTAAATTAAATAATAAGTTTTCTAGACTTTTAATAGCGTTATTCTTAGTGCTGCTGTTACCTCAGGGTGTTTACTTTTGGTTGTTAGTGCAGTGTAGAAGTTGATACTATTGAGACTGGAATTGGCAAATCTTAAAACAGAATGTTTAGATCATAAACATTTAAAAATAAGACTCCATAAAAAAGATGTATATTTTTTTAATATGAAATGTTAGTTGTGTTCTTGGCAGGCTTTGCTTCAGAGGAGTCACATGCATTTCAAAGTGTTCTGCTAGCCAGCTGCAGCCAAAAGATTATTTCAAACCAGTGGAGACCCAATTCCCTTTTCTCTTTTGCTTCCCCACCCCCCTTCTGTAGGACTCCCTATATATCATACAACTGAAGTGTAGCCAATCATGGGGTGAAAAATTCGTACAACTAGTATACACAACAGTGGAAAGCATAGAAACACTGGCTAAAGAAGCCAGTACTAGTCTGTGCTTTAAGAAGTACTGTTGAGATTTCTTCAACACTCTTCAAATCTTCAAACTTCAAAAATTGTTGAATACTCTTTCAGAGCCAGCAGGATTGCATAAACTATGTGGAGAATTGCTTGTGTCTGCCCTGCACTTACCTGTGGAGTGGCACAGCCATCTTTTTAGCAATGACTTGAGTCATCAGTGCTACATGAAACCAGATATACTCCAGGGGCATGCAGAAGGTGGTGGGTTTGAGGGATGACTCATAATGGAAGATATTAATGGAGTGGTTGTTTATTTATCTCAATGAAATGTTGACGGTTTATTCTGCTATACAAGATTTTTGGTTTTGATGTTTATTTGAAATAAATGTGTGTGAGAATGTTTGTTGTCCAGCTTTAAAGATCTCTTTAGAGGACTTCTTTTTATAAAATATGAACTTAGTGTTGGTGAAAGGTAGTGTATGTAGGTAGTTGTGCAGGCTTGCATGACCTCAAGCAAATACAGGTGCCACAGTAGAAGCTCCCTGTACTGATCAAACAATGTACATTGTTCAATAATTCCAGAACAAAACTTGACTCATTTTTTTCCCTAAAGTGAAGGTAGAGCTTTTTCCACGTCAGTTTTGAAGCCTCTTATTGCTGTGTACTTTGCTGGATATGGGCCTGAAATCCCTGCCTGCTTTGGATTCAATGCAGACAATTAAAAGTGTTTTTACATTGATCACTGGCTGTAGCTGTAAGAGTCCTGAAAAGAAAAGCTTTGTGTCCATTGCCTTAAAGTATCATTAGGAAAGGTTTTTAGAGCCCTTCATTGAAAATATGTATGTGACTGAAGTTTGAAGTGACTGACGGTGAGAAGTTGAATGAAGAAGGAGTTCCAGGAGAGTATAATGTGGTATACTGACCACGTTTGGAACCAGCCGTGAACCTACCCCTTAGCCAACCCAAATCCTTCCTGTAAGGAGTGAAATGTCAGACTTTGGTTGATTTTAGGAGCATATACTTTAATGTAGTTTCTTTTCCTCTTTCTAAAAAACAGAGGTTAATACAAGGAATTTATTTTCCACAGGCCCATGTTAACTTCATTCTTTGGCTGTCCAGTTAGGAGCTGTGAAGGAAGCCTTGCATGACATAGGCCTATAAGGAAATTAACTTTTGGGGTTTTATTAATTTCAGTTTTTATTTGCTCAGTCTGTGATTTGCAAACCAGACAGATACTAGATGATATTGTACAGAAAAATTGTATCATTACTTTAGAAATTTACTACATTCTCCTTGGGCTAAACTGGAAAGTTTAGTCAATTGATTAGAAAGAATTCTGTTGCTAGGTTTAAAAAAACAAAACAGAAAACCAAACCCTCAACCCCAAAACTTCTTAGAAGTTGAGTTTTTAGATTCTTATCTAGATCGGCAGTAGGTGTCCCAAATTCAAAGATGAAAAGCATCTACTAAGTCTTATTCAAATATTTAACATGTTGCAGATTAGAGATAAATACCACACTACAAACATGGCAGATCATTGATTTCTGAGCTGATACCTTTAACAGAATGGAAAGGTAATGATGGTAAGAGACACATCTGCAGAGGTTTTTCTGACTGATAATATTATGTCACCACTTTTCCCATGCTAATTTGGCAAGTTGGACTTGGATTGTCAGTGGAAAGAATCTAATGCATTATTTTGTTATAGTATTTGTATGGGCATTTGCTGAAAAATATGCATTTAATCCTGAAATTCTCCAGATTGAAATCAAAGTTGCATTCCTTCATGTCTTCCCACTCTTTCTCAATACTTCTCGGCAGCATAGCTGCTTGTCTCTGAGTTTCTCTGGTGCTACTAAATGTCACTGACATGGAATCTGTTCCTAATTTATATTTCCGTTTAGGACGGACTGCATCAGCAACAGGAGTTATTGTCACTTCTCTGATTTCAGTTTAAGTACGATGAAGTATTCCAAAAGAACTGGAGTTACTTCCATTGCATGCAGTCCTGTTACATTTCCCACAGGAGTGTAAAAAGACAGAGAGCAAACTATGACCCAGCTTCATGTCCTCCTACATATTTGCCTTGCAGACCTGCATGACTTGAGATATTTGTGCTCTTAGTAGCCTGTATTTAGAATGACCACATTATGGTTGCAAGACAGATACTGGCAATAAGCAAAAAACTACCAAGAGCTGAAAACTGATCACCTAATGCTTGCAGTGTGTGTGTGGGGGGTATTTTTGAGAAAATCTAGTTAAAGGTTGTATTAAGTGCATCCGAAGTATTGAGAGGAATTCTTTGGATGAGTCTGCTCATTGGAGTAGTTTGTGGGGTTGAGTCCTTGATTGTTTTGAGAAAGAGTCCTTTGCAGCTGTTTGTATGAGTATGAAGGGTTAAACAATAAAGCAGAAATACATCTTCATGCTTTCGCTTAAAAGTAAAAAGGCTGGATTTCAGAAGGAGCTGTAAAGCTTTCAGCAAGAATCAGACGAACACTACAGTAAAATGAAAAGCTGAAATGTGAAGAGTGTGTGATGTGAGATGCCAGCTCAGCGCTTTCAGGAGTCATGTACAGATCATGTTGCTGTAGGAGAGGAGACCACCCTTGGAATTGCAGTGAACTGTAGCGGTGACCGGCTGCTTTGCAATGTAAAGGATACCCCTCCACACAGTTATGTCACCCGGTGGTAGCCTCTCTAAACAGTTCTTCACTCTGGGGAAAACAGATGTTATTTACAAGTACTTCTGTAGGGGTGGAAAAATTCACCTTACTATACAGATCCCAGCTGCACAAGGAAAGGAGAAGAGTAAGAGTGTTCATACAATAACGGTTCTTTACTGAGGGTGTTTGTTTTTTCTCCTCTTTGTATAGGTTCAACATGGGAGAAAACATTACGGCAGATTGGTTTTGAAAGGTAAGTCATAAATTTGTTTCCTTACCAGTGCAAAAAGAAAAGGAAGAGAAACTGCATGGGCAAGTTTGCAGACTTATTTATTTTAGTTGATTGAATGTATCTATGACCTCAAATTTAGAGAGGAAGTTACGCAGTGTCATGCACATATATGTTCAGCTTTTCTGTTTATGTCCTCTTCTCTTTCCTCAGTTGATCTGAAGCAACTTATTCACCATATGAACTTAGCTCATAATGCTTTTTGCTGGCGACTGTATAGCATGCTAGTATTAAAAAAGGTGACACACTATTTGGGCAGAAGTCTTACTTATGAATGAAAATATTGCTCTTGCTCATATGACTTTTTCCATGAAACTTCTAACCTGTGACATACTAGTTGACAAAAGTCAATGAAGTTGAAAGAGGACCAAAGCTGGCAGAGCGCTATTTAGCATCAGAGGAAAATAAAGAATTCAGCATTCCTCAAGTGCAAGGACTTCTTGCAGACAAACTTAACCACAAGGTCATCATACCAGAAACATATGTCTCTCTTGGAAATTAAACTAGGCCAAGCCCAGTAAAGAGTGGTCTGATGTTGAGGTTCAGATGCTCAATCTCATGTTTATTCTTCTACAAATGGTAAGCAGAAGAATCTGCTCTCCACTTGAATAAAGTTTTGCTGTTTTCCTTTAGTAGAGTGGCTTGCAGTTGTACACCAATGTGCTTGGGCTGCTGTTGACCAGGCAAGAAGGGATTTCTCTTCTTCATGTTGCGTGAGTGCAAACTGTGCATACTGCCTGGGGCATCTCAGCAAACCCTTCAGACAATCAGACCTTTCTGAAGTCAATAAATAGCCATACAAATCATACGAAACAGAAAATTAGTTACTTGTTTCCTTCCTCACAAACAGAAATCAAGCTGCATTTTTCTTCTGACCTTTACCTTGCATAAAGTTTTTATTACAACAAGACTGATGCTTAAGTTTAATTACCCTAATTCCTACCTGTAATTAAGATTCTCAGATCTTGGCAGCAATGTATGAAAAGTTTTTTTCTATATCATCATTTTATAGGAGGAGTCTGCTTAATGAACACCACTCAAAATAAATTTATAAATACTTGACTTTCTCTGATCTCCATCTAGAAATGTGGCACCTGGGGGAAGGATTAAGGCTATCTCTAAATAGCTTCCAGGTCTTCAGGAGTTGTACCACAGACCTGTGATCTCTGAAAGGTGGTCACCCATCTCTCTATAAGAATATCTGTTCAAAGCATCTAAAGAGATGCTAGTGTCCTAATGACTAGTAATTATCATTCTTTAGAAGGTGATTTTGAAAGCATCTATGTTATGATCCTGAATGAGTATGCACAGGGTCAGCCTGGTTTACTGGATCAGCTAAATATATTAGATTTCCATGTTAGACATTATATTTGCAAAAATTGAAGGGCAGTGCTCTTTTCAACGTAGTAGACACAGAAGTGCATGGAAAGATTATATTTTGTTGTTATTCTCACAGCCATAAATATTACATCAATACATATTAATTTGGTTCTTCAAAGGAAATGTAGAAAAGCAAATAACTTTTGAATGTGACAAAGATCTGTCGTGGTGCAATTTATCTTTTCATTGGTACAGAGCTATCTTTGTGGCTTTACAGGCTTGGGTTAGTTTAAAAGTAAAATATTACCGAACAATAAAACCACTTTTCCTCCACCAAATAATATATAGAGGTGAAATTCATTTCTGTTGTAAACCTCTTGATACCAGTAGAGCCATTCCTGTAAAGACTTTGTCCAAACATTTTTAAACAAACAAACACCATTTTGTTGCCATATATTTTTATCACAACTTGAAAATCCAGACTGATATGGAATACTTACCATTTTGTAGCTGAGGAAACATGGGCATTTTCATTTCATAGCTTCCCACCAGTCACAAATATTTTTTAATATCAGCAATTTTTAGAGGTTTTTAAAAATAATTTTAACAAACATAAAGTGGTGTGTTACATAACCTGTAGTTTCTGTTAAACCTGCATGTAGATAGCATAAGACACAGTATTGATTGAAAGGAAAACTGTGATTCCATTTTGTTACAGCATCAGGGTAGGGGCTGTGATTCATAGACATCAACTTGAGAAGACACAATGCCAAATCAAGAATCAGACTAGAAATTCCTTAATTGCAACACCTTACTGGATGTTGTCTGTTTAGAGATAGAGTGTTTTTAACGGCACTGCAAAAAAAGTCGGATATTAGTGAAAATTATACACTCTCAGTTGCTACATTTTGATGTCACTGAGGGGTTCTTTTTAATAGGTTGTGCTTTTTTCTCAAGTTACATCCAATTTTGTTTCTTGGTGAGCATTTCATTCAGCATGATATCATACATGTCTGAAGGGCACTAGTAAAATATTCATTCTTTCATCGCCCCATTCTTCTTCTAAGATAACAAATTATCACCAGCTGGTGCTGTTTTTTCTCCATCAGAATGGAAAAAAAAGTAGTTTTGAGGAGTGCTAGAATGAATTGATGCCTTGGGCCTATGGTTTGAAACTGCCAATGGAAAATGGTCAATTTTTTTAAGCTGAGTTCATTAGAAGTTCTATTTGTGGCCATTTCCAACTTGTGAGATGTTTCAAAACAACAAGGAGAACCCACACTAGCTGTGTATGTGCAATGTATATACCACATGATACATGGAGAATCCTTAATAGACTGAATTACAACTGAGAAGCCTGCCTGAGAGAAGGCAAATATGTAGAAGAGGTTACTGTGCAGATCCTGTTATTGCCATTCTAGTTTGAAAAGAAGAAAGGCTTTCGGATTACACTTCTGCACCCTGAGAGATTGATTGTCATCCCGGAGTAACTCTAATTGAAGCAGCACATTAGTTAGTATGGATGGGGTGAAGATTTGAATGTACTTGGCTTGCCATAATCATAGAAGTAAACCAGTTCTCATATCAGCTTTTTCAGAGAACAGGCAAAGAGAAAACAAGAAAAATAAAGTCCTTTAAACAGGTAGAACATTTAAGGTTTGGGTTATTTTTAATAATAATATTCATCTTGTTACCTGTATATTTAACACAAGCATTTGTATGATGTGAATATATCAGCAATAACAAGTTGGTTGACTAAAAGATCCATGAGTAACATATGAAGTCCAGTGTTAACTCCTTTATAGCAATATTTGCTTAATATCATATTGTACGTGATTGCTTAAGATCAGTATTTCTTATGCCTTAAGGAATAGTTTCCAAAGTAAACAAAGGGATACACGTTGCTATATGTAATACTTCCGTGCAGGGAGTGTACTTAACTTGCAGTCACAGAAGTGGAAATCGCAAGTCTGCAGATCTCTCAAACCTAAGAGATTAATCTGGGGGTGCATCACTATGTGCTTTCCCTAGTCTTATTCTCTTCAGCAGACATCCCATTATGGCCACCGAGAGAGGCAGGATAGTGGGCAACATCTATATTGGGTCTGATCCCATACAGCTGTTCTTGTGTTATGTATATCAGCACTAAGAAAAGAAGCAGCAGCAGCACATGTTTTGCTATTTAAAAACATATTCTCCGCAAGCTGTTGATGTAGGCACACCTGAGTCAGCTGTGAAATATCAATAGCTTTTAAATGTGTTGTTTGAGCAAGGACATTTTTATTCAGGAGGAAGCAAGATTTTTAGATACACAAAAGGAAAGACATTCAAAGTAATGACCTAAGGAGGAATATGTCTTTGCTTAAAAATTGGAAAATTCGTATAAAATGTTCCTCTTCACAGGCTGTTTTAGAGTGGATTGAGGAACAGGAGATGCGGACACTCAGTTTACATTGCAGAAAATTAAGCCCAGATAATATACAGGTTGTGTCATCGTCACTGCTTTGTGGTTACATGATGTTTATTCTGCAATAGTGAAGTGTTTACATTGCTGTTGTCTTCATATCCTGAAAAACATAAGAGGCACCAAGAGACCTGACTGCGAGGCTTTTATGTAAGCATTACTTCTGAGCTGAGGATGCTGCTTTTCAGTGCAAGAGAAATTAAAAATGCTGGAGCTTGAGTAAAGTAGCTTTATATCCAGGAAATGACTGGAGTTAAGAGCTTTTCAATTAAATGGAGTATATGGGGGTTTGATAGATTTAAATGAAGGTCTTTATGTTATTGATTGTTTTTTGAGACATTACAAATAAGATAATTGTAACATAGTATAGTGATCATCACCTTTGTAGAAGATGATCTTGACTGCAGTCCCTGACTGCATTTTCTGCAGAACATTTTGGAGAAATTTGGAGAATTATGAAAAATGTTAGCTTGTATTATGCTGTCCTACAAGAAACATGGTTTAAAATGCTGAGCCTGTGTGATACCTGCATATCAAGCAAACTGTCACCTTACATGGTTTCTTTAATAATCTTTAATAAGCCAAAGCAAGTAGATTTGTGGATAAATAGGATGACTTTTTTTGCCACTGTTAACCTGGGGATTACTGTTCATTATTGGTGTGTGTTTAGATGACACCCACATATTCATGTCAGCTCTGTTCTACTTTGTTCTAAATATGACTAAAAATATGTTTCAGAAGGCATTGTTCATCTCACTGGCTTAAGTTTTTTTCAGTCAGATGCAGGACCCAGTGGAAATGGCTCACTCAGTCTCTCAAATGAAATAGTTACGAACAATTTACAGTGGCTGTGCTTGTTTCCTGGCTACTCTGGCAGTTAAAAAGAGAGCGTAATGCACAAAGCCTGTTAAAATTCAAAAGGGAAGAGGATCGGGACAGTCATGGAGCTGGTCCTCTCCTGTAACGCAGTCTGTGGGGTCTTTCCAGCTCACAGCTGGGATGAGGCTTGCAGCGCAGAGCCTGGAAAGACCCACGGCCAGCATTGGGGAAACTGCTGCTTCCACACTGCAGAAAATTAAAACCAAAAGAAGGACTTATTTAAAAATCTAAATTTCTCTAATTTGAGCTACCAGATGATGGAGCTTATGTCCTTGGCTAGTAGATTCAATAGTGGTTACAGAAATGTCTTCTGTTATTATATATATGTTGACCTAGGAATGATGTAATAGTTTTAAAACTTTAAATGAAAGGTGTTGGGCCTCTTAAAACTCACTGTCCTGCAGGGTTTCCAGACTTCCAGTCTTCATCTTAGTACTCTTCTTTGAGTTGTAATTTCTAATGTGACTAGTAACTACTCAGCTACTAACAACGCATCTATTCCCTTTTTACATTTGTTCCCATGGTATTTCTCTCATGTGTAATGCTTTACATTACGGTTCCACAAAACAGACTTAAGAATGATTTAATAACTGTTATTATATGTTAAGTAAATACCAACTGTTTTAAAAAATATATATTTGAAGAATAACAGATGTGTGGTTATTACACTTTTGGCAACATTCAATAAGTATGTTTTTCATAATAAATAGCTGTTTCAGTGACACAGATAAAGGAACTTTTGAGCACCAATTTCAGAGTAAAATTGTAATTATCTGTATAAAAACCTGAGTTTTCCATATTGAAGATACAACTTCTGTTTGGTTGATAGCTTCAAACTGATTCTGAAATTATTGTTATTTTTGTGGCATGCAAAAATTTCTTATTAATTTGAAGTTACATGTTTATATATACAAACGTATGTGACTTCTGCTCTACACAATGCTAGTATGACATGTCTGCACCATTTGTACAGCAGCAACATCTATGTAGAAAGCGCAACATGCAGCATCCCAGATTCTGGCTAAAGTGATGCTGAGGGTGATCGGCAGTGAAAGCTGCTTCTGTTAGTAAAGTACTGTGTATTGACTTGTGGGCTTGTCATGCTTTTTTAAAAATTCTTTTACTGTTTCTGAAGAACGAAATGGTAGTTGAGGATTGGTAGCTCTCACGACTCACGGAAAGGAAAGGGAAAGGAGGTAGGAGCAGGGAAGACTGTCAAGGAAAGAGGAAAAGGCCAAGATTGCTATGTCAAGGCTAGACCCCAGATAAGAAGACTGGCTCCTATTAAGATATATTCCAGATCTTCTATGTATTTCAGTAGGTCCTTCAACTACTCTTCTAATCGCAAGGTGATAAGGAGGACAGTCTGCATTGTTTTTGTCTGAAGCAAAATAAACACAACAGCCCCATGTGCCACAGGTAGGGAGACGCAGCTTTCCCAGTAGATGCCAGAAGCAAGTTAGCTGTCGTCACCAAGAGATGCGTTTTTGTTCCTATGTTGGTCTCTGAGAGTAGACGGATGTCTGCTTTTGCAGCTGCTCCACACATGCCCCTGCTCAGTCTAGCCAAAAAGATTGTGTATATCTTCTCTACCCCTTGCAGAGACTGAGGACTCAATTTCCGAAATCACTCGTGACGTGCGGTGAGCTCTGGAATCCAGACACATCAGAGCCACTTCCGAAGCACCTCCTTCCAGGTCTAGGTTGCTAATTACCTAGAGCCTACTGGCGATCTGTTTTCCCTTTCTTCCATGCTTAGATTGCTTGTAACTTGCTGGGATATTTGATTGGTGCTTGGCCAGAGTTTCTCTGGGTGACATGTAAAGAATAAACAGAAAGAAGAGAATACCACTGGATTCTATAAATATTTATTATACACAATTCTGGCTTGGAAATCCAAGTACCATATGGTTTTCTGCAGTGGCATCCTCCACTCCTCCCCATGCTCTTCGGTGATTTAGTAAAAACAATAAATATATGTTTGAAATATAAAGTATTATCCTGATAGCATGTTCCATAATTTCAAGCCCTTTCTTCACATACAGCTGAATCCTATAGCCCTTTCTTGGGCAAGGTTCCCATTGACATCATTTTGGGAGCATTGCCTCAGCCAGGGGCTGCAAGAGGCTGCAGGGTCTGATCCTTGAGAGGTTATTTTGAAAGAAACAGGGCAGTCTGAATGTTCAATGGTTTTTCTGTTGGGTTGTTTTGGTTTGGTTTGTTTTTTTTTTTTTTCAAATATTGAATAATTTGAGTGTGGGAAGACAAGGGAAAATGAGTGCAGTGGTGCAATTGGAGGGATGTGGGGAGAGCCCTGCCAGGCACCTCTTCACCATTTTGGAAAAAAATAGCCATAGTAGCGTATGTGACTGTTTTGGTCTCCTGTCCCACAAAGCACTTAAGCAAGCGCTTAAGTTCTGAGTACCCAGGCGCTCCCCCTGACTTCGGCAGGGTTCTGTTTTACAGTGTACTGTCCTTTAATTGCTTCATATCAGATAAATTAGATTAACTGATGTTTTGTTTATACTTTCTATTGCTGTGCCCACTCAGGCCTCACATAAGACAAGGGTTAGTTTATAGCCTTCCTCAGCATTCTTGGCACATCTTTGTCTAATATATCATGCCCATTGTACTTCTGTAGGAGTTAGTGAATGTGAATTTATTCTGCAGTGATTACAATTACGTATGTACTTTGAATAATACGGCAGATAAATGTAATGTAGGGAGCCCCACCTTGCCTTGGGAAGCTGTGAATAAAAGAGCAGCTTATTGCTTATGACAGAATTGTTGTCTTCCGTGATGATATTTCAGTTTAGTTGTTTCTCTGTCTGGCTGCTACCTAATTGATAGGTAGGAACCTGGGGGCAGAGGACCACACCAGAAGGGCTTATTCATGTCCTTCCAGCTGCAAAGCTGCGCTTTTCTCAAGGGCAATGAACAGCGAGTGAGGGGGGCTTCCCACGCATGTGCACTTGTCTGCAGGCGAAGGGCAGCATAGGATGCTGAGTCCTGGGAAGACGGGGGGACTGAGGTTGCTTTAATTTAGTTTTCAGAGCTTCCCTCATTTTGTTACTTCGTGGTGGCCAGGACTGTGGAATTTGTGCATGTGTGTGCTGAAGTATTCGTGTTGTTTATAGTGTGGGAAATGGGGAAGAAATGTGTTTTTGGTTTCATGTGATATATACTGCATGCCTGAGGCTCTATCTTAAATTGAGTTTTCTTCGCTGCTCTGACAAAAAGTGAGACTTTGAAATAAAAGTCTGAGTTACAGAGAAAGCCAGAATAAAAATTGGATTATATTTGCAAAGAACAAAAACATTGTTTAAAAAAATATGAAGAAAACTGAAGGGTTTTTAATACTGTGTCAGCTGAAATCTTTTAGTCAGTATTAAATACTCAAATAAAAACACATTAAATCCAGTTTTAAATGAGTTTAACTTTGTGGATTTTATTCCAATGTCCACTTTTATTCCAAAGTTGCTGAAAGCAGTGTGTAGTCAGTCCAGTGTGCTCAGGCACAAGTTACTGTGAGTAAAGCTTGTTCTGCTTGCCTGTTAACAAACAATACCCTGTATTGGACATACCGTAGTAGCCTGTGAAGTAACCTAATCCTGTTGCTCCCACTGAGAAGGAAATAATTTCAGGACAGCCGCCCTCGCCCCTACAGCGAACATAATCTGAAATAAGATCAGAACTAATAAATCCCCCATTTTGGACTATTATCCCATTTACCACTTGTGTTTCATGGTGCCCTAAGAGCTGTGGCCAATGAAGAATTTCTGCTTTTAACTCCATCCCTGGGCTGTATGCGTAAAGCTGGGCAGCTGTTCCCGTTTCAGGGTGGTTTGGTTGTCAGCGTGGAAGGACTTTCAGGGAGGCTCCATCTATCCTAAAGTCGCTCTTTTTGCTGTGTTTGGTTTATTGTTCCCCAGCAGTGTAGGGACATTTGGACCAGCACTTTCTGTGTTGGGTGAGCAAGTACCTTACTCTCCAGGGGCAAATACAGCATCTGTCACAGTTAACTCCCAAGACTCCTGCTTAGAATTTGATTAATCTTCTGCTTATTTCAAGGTACGGATTATATTCTGTTATTTGCGCTGCAGAAAGGGATCTGGGGGTGCTGGTCGGCAGCAGGGTCAATATGAGTCAGCAGTGTGCCCTGGCAGCCCAGAGGGCAAACCGCATCCTGGGGTGCATCAAACACAACATCACCAGCCAGTCAAAAGAGGTGATTATCCCCCTGTATTTAACATTCGTGCAGCCTCACCTTGAGTACTGTGTGCAGTTCTGGGCCCCACAATTTAAGAAGGATGTGGAGGTCCTTGAATGCATCCAGAGGAGGGCAAGAAAGCTGGTGAAAGGGCTGGAAGGCATGTCCTGTGAGGAGCGGCTGAGGACTTTGGGCTTGTCTAGTTTGGAGAAAAGGAGGCTGAGAGGCAACCTCATGGTTCTCTACAGCTTCCTGAGGAGGGGAAGTGGAGAGGGAGGTGCTGGTCTCTTCTCCCTGGGATCCAGTGATAGGATGCATGGGAATGTTTCAAAGCTGCACCAGGGGAGGTTCAGACTGGGCATTAGGGAGCATTTCTTTACCAAGAGGGTGGTGAAACACTGGGACAGGCTTCCTAGACAGGTGGTCGATGCCCCAAGCCTGTCAGTGTGGAAGAGGCATTTGGACAATGCCCTTAACAACATGCTTTAACTTTTTTGTTCAGCCCTGAAGTGGTCAGGCAGTTGAACTAGATGATCGTTGTAGATCCCTTCCAACTGAACTGTTCTGTTCTATTCTATTCTGTTCTTTCCTCTACCAATGGTCCTTTTAGTGTGCTTTTTAAACTTAAGCTAGTTATAAGAAAAGCTGACTTTTGACAGATGTCATTTGCATAAATTTTGCAATATACTGTTCTACCTTTTGCAAACTAAACACATTTCTTCTTAACAATCATGTCATAGAACAGTTTTTAATATATTGCTAGTGATGGTTTTGTAGCCTTTGTGCTGCACACCTGTGAGACAGTAAAGAGAGATTCACCAAGTGAGTGTTTTATAGAAGCTTTTCAGGAGATGATCACCATATGGCTAAAAACACTTAGGCTAGTAATTGCTTCCTTCCTTACTGGATTTACTCAAAGCTGTCCTTATTAAAAAAGTGATAAAACTATCTATCATGAAATATGTAAACATTCATTAAAATAACTTAATTTGTTTTGAGCAGATTTAAGAGATTTTCTTTGTTTTAATCCCCGTTTTTCTGTTTAAGCAATTATCTTACTGGTAACATAAACAATCTCTACCTAAAATAATTATAGTCATCATGGCTATTCTCTAGAGTACATCACTGTAATATGCCAAGAAAGGTATTTCATCTGGGTTGATGGCAGCGACTTTGACACCTTCGTTTTAAACAACATTGAAAGCAGCAATGTGAATTTTCTAGATGTCTGAACACACAGTCCTTAGTTATATAAGCAACTGAGTTGACTTCAAGTGTATATCTCATGAGAGTAAACATTATGGAACCAAGGCGAAAATTGATTGTTAGTGGCATAAATAAATAAACTAGATTTTAGCAAATATAGTCGATTCCCTAGAATTTAGAGAATCCTAAATTCTCTAACTTAGAGAGAATTCGAAGTCCAAGGTGGACATCACACCAGGTAGTCCAGAGGAAAATCGCGTTGTTTGTTATACAAGCAAAGCACAGTTGTGCGATCACTGTGTTTTAATCCTCTGCATGGATAGGCTAAAGGTCAAGATTCCGCTTACTTGCGGGGAGCATGACAGTCCTGATTCCTGTGCCGCCTCCTGTGCACCCACCACAAGAGCTGGTGTGCAAACATCCTGGAGGCAGAGCTCTTGCAGCTCATGAATCTCTTAATCGTGTGACATGCCTATAATAAATCTCAAGTTCAGCTGTGTGTAGATGAGAAACACATCAGTGTTATTAATTATAAAATGCTTTATGAATAGGCAGGTTCCCTACTTTCTTCTTTTCTTCTTTTTTTTTTTTTTTAAGTTAGGGTTTTTTGGGCCTGAGGGTCGGATTTATCCCTAGATCTAATAGGGGACCGGAAGTGTCAGTATACATTTCCCAGTGGTCCTATTTCCTCACTAGAGACTGTCTTACAGAGACTTGCAGTGATATCAAGACTGCTTGATCCTAGGCTTATTTTGGCCAATTTGCTGCGTTTGGCAAAAGGGTTGTGAAGAGTCTCTTTTCTTTTAAAAAGAGGGACTGTTGGATTCTGGGAACATTAAAAATCAAACAATTTAACATTATGAACTGTTTAAAAGCATCAAAATAACATCTTTCAAGTGCCTGAGTCACTTTGGGAGTTGGGTTTGTAACTCAAGAATCCTTATGACTCTTGAACATTTTATCTGTAATCTTTCTGTTGCAAGTGCTGGGAACTTAGCTGAATCAACGTTGCACTTCTGATTTTCTAAATGAAAGTGCTGCCCGAGTCTGTTTCTACTGCAATATTTCAAAAGCCAAAAATCCACTAATCTTTTTCCTTGTTCTTCTTTTTTTTTGACAAAAAAGATCCACTTTTGCTGAAAATAGTCTTGCCTTAGTCCTGTACTTCCTAATATGTCTGATCCTAATATAATAACAATTTTACTACATTAAGCATAGCATTCTTCCTTCATGCTTGCCTAAAATTTTAAATAGAAAACAATACTGGGGAGAAATCCATGTAAAACTTCTCTTGAGCTGTACTGTAGTTAAGCATTATGAAAACTTTACAGTTGTTGCTTTTTTCTTAAACCACACCCCAGGGAGCTGACCTTTTACATGGCTTCGTGTTGTAGCTTTTGTACCTGTTTTATCTTTTGTTCTTTAAGAAAAGTCAACTTCGAAATATACCCCACTTGGAGAAGTCTTTCAAACAAACCTGAAACTTACTTATTTATCAGCATGGGTGAAGATTGCTCACATACATCATAGTGTTTCTCTAACAGTAGAGCAAAGGTGTATTTAGAAGCCAAGCCAAACACTTCTATAAAGTTAGTTTCCAATGTTTCCAACCCTGTGGATAGCTTTTGGGAAATAGAATAATTTAATAGCCCAGGACAAAATAGGAATTAATATGGGCTTGTCCCATGCTTCCAGTCTTAAAAGTAGATCTACTAGAGCAATTTGGATCAAAACAGAAATTCAAATTTTGCATCTTAGGACCATACCTCTTGCACCATATCTCTAATTATAGTGTCTTTATAATTCTACACGTTAAATTAAGGACAGACCTCACATACAGAAGTCAGTTTACGGGTGGGAAGTGTTGGTTTTTTAGCATGGAAATATAAATTCATAATTCTGGGGCCAGTGAAAATTTTGATTTCCAGGCAGAATATCAGTATGTATAATTTCTGAAAAGTTGGCCACTTATTTGTGTCCTGTTTGAAAAATGTGAATATTTTCCAATATGCCTTTATTTTTCCTGCCTGTGAAGAGGTGTCTGGTACTAGATACACTCAGATGAAGAGACCAAAGATCCATGTGTTTCAGTATGTAATATTGTTTAGCAAGAAACTGAAAATAATTTTCCTTTTCCTTGCTACATTGATTACTTCTTTTGCAGATATAAAGATACACTCCCTGAACTATTTTCATGGTTTTTCTGCTATTGTCAAACTTAAAGTAATAAATAAATAAAAATTGGATATCAAAAATAATAATGAATAGCTTCAAAGTGGAATGATTTAGTATTAATGTTATTTTTTCTCCTGGTTTCTAACCTTTAAGAGTGAAGTTGCTTCACATTTCACAGCTTTTCTTCATAGCTCTGAGGGCTGAAAATGGATATGTGTATTCTTTGTAAGGAAAAGTTGGTGACTCTCCCAGTTACATGGCTGCAGAGGTGAAACTTTAGGAAAACATAGGAATCCCAGTAGAGCTTTGGCAACTATCACGGTAATGTTTAAGCTGTGAAAGACTCTTTTGCGACACTAATCGTGTAACTACATCTCAGTCTTAAAAGGGGAATGATTTTAAGCTACCTTGTCTCCAGTATGCTAGCCTGATTTCTGCGCTATGAGAATGAATTGAGCAACTGTTAGATATCTGATTCTGTAAACTGCAGATAACCAAATTGCCAGGGTGGAAACGGTAGTACAGTTTTTATATTTGTTCCATATTGCTGCAAACAGCAGCATATCTATCTTCTTCTGTGTCTGTCATCTCTTCTTCCCTCCCCTCCCACTGTCACTGCAGTGTCATAAAATTTCTTTCTTCTGCTTCAGCATGTAAAAAACTACTTTGATTACTTTTTATTTATTTGCTGTCTTCCTGTAGCTTAAGTGTATGTGTGTGTTTGCCATCAGACTGCATCCCCCTGCTATGTGATGACATTGGCAAGTGATTGCACAACCGAAAGATTCATTGCTATAGCAGATGCAGTTGTGAATGAACAGTCAAATCAGCTGTAACTTTTAAATTAAAAACTCATCAGTGAAGAGAATAAAGCACATGAATGCAAAAAACAAGGACAAGAAGTTGTACAGTGATATAAAGATAAAGCCTGATATAATTCAAAGGTGAAAGAATACATTTGTGGATTCTGTAATAGTATTCTTTCACATTCACTTAATAATTTTCTTCCAGCTAATAAAGCTTTTTTAAGTAAAAAAACTGATTTTTTTAAAGTAAAAGACTGATTAACTCTGTATCTAAAGCATGTTCATCATGATACAGTATTTGCAACAACCTCACTGTGCACAAGTCCTAAAATACATTTGAAGTGTGGTCAAATACTCCTCTTTTTGAGAGCTCTGGAGATGCTCAGAGTGACTAGAAAACTAAGAGAAATAAAATCAGGTACATGAAGACCTTTTCCATATGCAAAAAAGAAAGTAGCCGAATGAACAGAAAATTTTAATAGATTTTGTCTGTATTAAAAAGGAAGATTATTAATAAATGTTCAGGACAAATGGTGAGCTAATGTGAAAGAGTAGTGCAAATTGGTGAATAATTAATCAGTAAAAAATAGAGGAAATGAGTGAGGTTTCTTTATTTCAGAAAATAACATTTGTGTTGAAAAATTAATCTAACCCTGGAAGAGAGCTCCATAGTATAGGGTTTTTCCCATTTTTTTGACATGAGTAAATGTTCTGTACTGACTCTTCCAAGCAGCCAGTAAATATTCTTTTCCATATGTATATGATGAGAAAAATGGAGCGGAGGTTAACACCCCCAGTTCACTAGGGACTCCTGTGGCCTCTGCACACTGTCAGAACGCAAAGGAATATATACTGTTATTGTGAAATCTGGATGAATTATGGGAACTTACTGAGAAGCCAAGATTTCCCTTCATGGGCTACCATTCAGAGGAGAAAAATACATGTGGGAGGAAAGAAGAGATGCAGGAGTTGATGCTCACATCTGTTCCAGTTCAGTACTGCTAGAAATCAGATCAGTCTGCCCCCATATTTCATTTCCTTCTGTAATCTTGACCAATAATTTATAATTGGTATCAGCTGATCATCTGGTGCTCTCTTTCCATGGCAAAATGAGTGAGCAAAGAACTTTATCCTCCTACTCTTTACTGTCCAAGAGACGATAAAACATTGAAAGACAAAGATCTCTATTAATTTTTAATGAAGTCTCTGAAACATCCTCCTAGTCAATATTTTTTCATTATTTCTGGTATGCCTTGTTTTTTTGGGGAAACAGTGCTTTAGGAATCCATGTGAGCTGAGATACAGCTTTGTTAATCGCAGGCAGCGTCATTACGTTTTTTTACCTGGTGTATCAGCTTTCTTCAAGTCTGTATTCTAGGTGAAGGTGCTTGGACAGGACCTCTGGAGAGCAGTTTCTGAGTCAGAAATAACACATATGCTGCCACATCCTAAGCAAAATCATGCTTATAGACCAGACCCTCGGCTTCAGCTGCTCCTTCAGTCCTGTGTCCACTCTGGGACTTGCTCTGGCAATGCTGACATTTTGCAGAAGTGACTGGTACAATTCCAATGGAAGGAGTCAGGGAGGCTTTTTATGCCATTCCCAATCCTCTCTCATTAGGAATGGTACAGGCTCTGACTTAGCAGCTCTTCATGGCACACGCTTCAGTTTTGTGCATGTTTGCAAAACATTGATTGCCCATTCAGTTTAATATGGAATATTAATAATATGACCATGTGAGGACAGTTTCAAATAGTGAGCAGAAAGAGGGTGATTCCTCTTGTTACTATGTTCAGTGAGAAGTCTGAAGCCCAATAGGTCAAAACTGGATTACTTTTAAGGTAGAAAGCATTGTAGTCTTTGGCAGGAAGATGACAATAATTAAAATCAGTGCTTTCAGAAAAAAAAGTAAGAAACTGTGGTGCACCTAGTATTTCCTGCTGTATTTAGTGTTCGTGCGGCCTCACCTTGAGTACTGTGTGCAGTTCTGGGCCCCACAATTTAAGAAGGATGTGGAGGTCCTTGAATGCATCCAGAGGAGGGCAAGAAAGCTGGTGAAAGGGCTGGAAGGCATGTCCTGTGAGGAGCGGCTAAGGACTTTGGGCTTGTCTAGTTTGGAGAAAAGGAGGCTGAGGGGCGACCTCATGGCTCTCTACAGCTTCCCAAGGAGGAGATGTGGAGAGGGAGGTGCTGGTCTCTTCTCCCTGGGATCCAATGACAGGACGCGTGAAAATGATTTAAAGCTGCACCAGGGGAGGTTCAGACTGGACATTAGGAAGCATTTCTTTACCAAGAGGGTGGTGAAACACTGGAACAGGCTTCCTAGACAGGTGGTCGATGCCCCAAGCCTGTCAGTGTGGAAGAGGCATTTGGACAATGCCCTTAACAACATGCTTTAACTTTTTTGTTCAGCCCTGAAGTGGTCAGGCAGTTGAACTAGATGATCGTTGTAGATCCCTTCCAACTGAACTGTTCTGTTCTATTCTATTCTAGTAGGAGACTTAGATTTGCAAGAGAGGGAGCTGTGGAAGGGAGTCATTCAATCTAGCAAATGTTAGCATAGCACAGTACTCCTGTTTTCATCCTGATACTTCTCTGCCATCCCCCTCCACAAGAGTGTTATACTGGCTATATATTTATGACAGGAGAATTCCCAAATCCTACGGTGGCAGCTTTTAGTCTTTTTTATGTGACACCAGTGGTTAAAAAAACAAAAAGACTTAATAATGCTCACAGGTGGACCTTAGATAAAACCAGGGAGACAAATAAGAGATCATGAGGCACAGGGATGTAAATCAAATAGGTAAATTTACTTTCTGCTAACAACTGCAGCACACATGCAGTCAGGAACCCAATGAGATTAAAGGGGAATGAAGCTTAGAGTTGAACAGGGATATTTTTAATAACTTAATGAGAAAATAATCCATTTCTGCCACACTGAAATCAAAAGCTGAAAACTGGATGGTTATTACTCTATATAATTTCTAAAAGCATGCTACAGTAGTCTAGGTACTTTGCAAAAAGAAGAACAACCTCACTTAGGTACCTACAGACTAATAGACGCTATGACAAGTAAAGGAGTATCATGAAATTGAAGGAAGTAAGTGATGGCAGAGCAATCTCTAACTGAGGCTTCATAGTTATTAAGTGTTAGATTTTATACCTCAGACATGTTCTCCTTGCAAGTGAGGGGAAATTTTCTCTGCACTTGGACAATTGTACAATTTCCATGTAGAATTCTTGCGCCTCTGAAGCATGACATTGCGTCATGTTGATCTGATGGTCTGGGCTGCCTCAGCAATGGCATAAGATCCTGTCAGAAGTCGTCTTCATTCAGTAGGAATCTTGTTTATCCAACTGTTTGCGTTAGGTTTTTAGGTTGCTCGTTTCCTGCCACCCCTTTTGCTTATTTTCTTTTCAGCTAAATTAATTTCGGCTAACTTTTCTCATGCCATTTAACCTAGGGATTCAAAGGAAATGAACATCTGATAGAAGGTATTTTATAGCCTGCGTTGTTTGAGCACTTGAGTTGTGAGACTGTTGTCAGTGTTTTTCTTGGCACAGCCCAGCCTCCTGCAGTACAGTGGTAGCTGGGAGCAATACCGTGGTAAACCCACCAGCAGCAGAATGTGAGCCAGTCTTTGTTTTAATCTGGAGAGCAATCAGCATTGCAATTAGTATCCAAAAACTCTCTAGGACGCATGCTTAACGGTTTGGCTTTGTGTTTTATTTTGGTTTTGTTGGTTTTTGTTCATGAATAAATCATGCGAGATCTCCAAATAGCAATTGGCACGTGAAACACAAGGAAGCCTGTGGCCGATGGAGTACTAACGTACCATGTGCAGGGGCTGACCAGCCTGCTACAGTGCGCTGACAAAGGGCGCCCAGCTTGGAGGTAAAAGTGGGAGCTCTCGACTTCAGTTCCTTTTTGCCCCATTTGTCCTTTTCAATGCTCAGCCAAGGTAAGAGTCTCCCACACTGGTAGAGCACTACCACAGTTACTTCCCACACCTGAGAGACGTCTTTAGTGGCCACACATCCCAGCCATTGAGCAGATAACCTCAAGCAGTGCAGGGAACTAGTCCTCTCCTCTCCCACATGTACACGGGGTGTTTGCCACCCAGGAATTGTATCATATGCTCCATTTACAGAAAAATAAGAAGTGACATCTCAGGGCATTGGGTTGTTTAGTTTGCCACTGATTTCTACCGCTCTTCTTTTTTGACTTGATGCTGTAGAATGGAGCAAAGTGCACCAAGGGTAAATCAGGATGTTTCCTTTCCCAGTTTTAATGGAAATCAGATGGGGGGTGAGGGGAAATGTTGCACACATGCCCCTGATGGCTGGAGCCTACTTCCTGCAATGTCCATGTGCTTTTGCCTCTAAGCCACTTGGATTTTCAGGCAGGTGACGGTGGGGAAGGTTAGACCTTGCCTTCTGTCCTGTCCCACTTGACGTTGCGAAGAGAAAGATGGGCATGTCCAGAGCAGGCAGGGTAGAATGGGAGCTGTTTCATGTGGAAGAATGGGGGGTCTTGGTGAATGGTCCCATCGCTGTAAATGTGGCACTTGGATAGTTTTGAATTAGGAATGGGGCTGAGGGGTGGAGGGGTCCCCCATGCACTCACCAAAGCACAGTGGGCACTCCAGCTTGAACCGTGGCCTTTCTCTGTATCAAGGGTAATCTGGCTTTGTAAAATGACAGTAATTTACAATGTCGCTTGCTGTAATTGGGGGAAATATTATTCCATCCTCATCTGCAGCTGACTGGAAAATCTAGATGTGTCTTTTACTTTCTGTGATTATATTATATGCTGGCTTTAGAATGAAATAAAAAGTAGTTTGAAATTATGATCTGTTCATGCTCCAACCAGTGAAAGCTACAGAGAGAGGGAGCAAATATGTTTTGAAATAATCACTGAATGTCAGCCTCCTTCAGCCTTTTCAGCACTTCCTTTCAGTCAGGAATATTGTGGAATATATGGATATCTGTATGCCTTTATGTAAACACTCTGCTGTCAGTCACCAAGTATTTATGAACATTATGGGCAGATTTAACTGTGAATGTTTTGCAGTGATCAATGAATACTAAATTAGTGCTTTAGCCAAATCCCTATACAATGTGTGCATAAGTGAGAAGCAAGTGAG
Source organism: Nipponia nippon (assembly GCF_047370975.1). Taxonomy (NCBI): domain Eukaryota; kingdom Metazoa; phylum Chordata; class Aves; order Pelecaniformes; family Threskiornithidae; genus Nipponia; species Nipponia nippon. Next base: position 57,125,798 of record NW_028262290.1, on the reverse strand, counting down.
AAGCATACGTACTTGCAATGGAAAGTCTCTTTGAAGATTTCAGACCAAAATGCACCTACTGCTGAGGTGTCCTCAGGTCTCTTCTGCTCACTTTGGCTCTGCCTCCGTCTGGGATCGCATTTCCATTTTGACCTGAAATAATTTGTGCTGCGGATGGGCTTGTCATTTCCACAGCGCTGTGGGGGCTGGCGCGCGCATCGCCGTGGGTGTGGAGGGGAATGGGCTCACTTCCCCTTGGCTGTGCAACATCAGTCCTGCTCCACATTTGGAGCTGCGGGACACGGGCAAAGCAAGCTGGATGTTGTACTGTCATGAGTCTGGCAGTAGCACAGCTGAGCGCTTTGTGTGATAGCTGCTAAATCCCAGCTAAATTTTATGTCTTCTGCATGCCGCCCTGGGCAAGCAGGAATTTGCCCTTTATTAGAAGATCAATGAACAACAAGAAACAGTGGGTGCTTTAAAAAAGAAAAATTGGCATGAACCAATGTTTTACATATTGCACATAGCCATAATTTCTTAATGTTGAATGTTTTATGCAAGCAATGAGGCACCAAAAACTTGGCAACGTGCATTTAGTTTCAAATAGCTGCTCTCTCTCTGCATAGCAGTGTTTGGAAAGCAAATGTTTGGTTAATACGTGGTTAAGCACTTTTGCAATACAGAAAGTGTTCTTCATTGCAAGGTATCTGTCCTGAGAAAATGAAGTGTACTTTTGGTTTTTGAATCCATGCAGACATAGTTTGTAAGCAGTGATTAAGATTTTACAAATACTTCAGGAGCCCTTTGAACTTGTATGTTGAGTAGGTCAGTGCATGCTAAATATTTTTATAAGTAGTTTTCTATGCATTTTTCCTTCCCTCTTCCTCCCACTCTTTTATTTTGCATGACCAAAATTCTCTCAAGGTGCAACTTCAGGTATTTTGGGTAAAACACATGGTGTGCTCTGCATAAACTGAGAAGACAGTCACATTAAGGCAGTACAGGATTAAGAGTGATCATGCACAGCCCTGTGGATATTAATATTAATATTGGTAAGTTTGTATTTTATTTTTGTAACATAATTTATTTTCAGTCTGTGGGCGAGTATGAGGTAAGGAAAGGACTAAAGGCAGACCTACCAGTGCTCGGCAACTCGCATACTTTACCGACAGTGGAGGTTTGCCCTGAGGGTCATATCAAGGTTGCCATGTGAACCAACATCATACCTAACTTGTCTTTTGAACAAGCAGGGACAAGTCAGGCCAGCACGAATATAGACTATAAGCATCCTATGTTCACTGAAGTGCTGGTTGTGGCTCAGACCGGGTCCACAGTCCTCAGACCCAGATAATTTAAGCGTGAGTTTCCCAGCAAAGTACAGAGGCAGACGTTTCATCCTTAGTTCAAACTGAGAAAGAACAAGGGGCCTCTTTAACTTCTTTCCAGCTGCAGCCATCCCCAAGACCCACTTCCAACAGCAAGAATCAGCAAGCACATCTCTAAGGCAGTCTGGTTTCTAGCGTTTCGTACCCTCAAAGCTTCCACTATTTTTGGATCACAGAGAGGATACCAGTGAAAAACAAATTAATAATTCACTGTACCGCGTAGCACCTGTGTGATACTGCCAGTCCACGTTTCCAGGGGACCATGCTTATGATTCCTGGGTCTGATTTGCCTCCAATCCAAGTGATTACAGTTGCAGATGAAGCCCATGGGAACTGTGCTGTAAACATCTACGGTGATGCATAAATTACTCTGAAATATTAGATCCACTTGGAAATATCAGATGTCTCACAGTCACCAAACAAGATGAATGGAAAATATTAGCATCTATGCATCTCTTCCCTAGTTTATCACCTGTAAACTCTTAATACAGTGTACCTAATTGCAGTTTTATTAAATCAATTAATTAGAAAGTAAACAGGTGCTATAGAAAACCCATGAGGGGAGAAAAGAAAAGATAATATAGTATGCCGTGAATAAGGCTTTTGAGAAATTTTTAAAACCATGATTAAAAAATGAAGTTTAAAATACTTTGTTTACCCAGTATTCAAGCTTTTTACAGGGCTTTAATCTGGAGGCATTATTTGATTTATCGTTTAACATAAGCTTAACATTGTGAGATATTGCTGATGCTGATTTAATTTGAGTTCTGCTTAAGAAAGACTGGTCGTTCTTTTTTTCCCCGTTTTTTATGTTTGTTTGTTTGTTTGCAGCAAAATACTAAGTATTTAGAGTTTGAAGACTATTGTTCTTCATTCTATATGTGGAGTATTTTATATATTATTATGCATGTTGCTTTACATGTGTGTTACTATATATTTTACTTTTTTTCTATTGAAGCCATTACAATTTGAATTCTAATAGCTCTGCTGCTTTTCTGGTTTTATTCCGTAAACCTGAAATAAAGAGGAAGGTAATGTGTCTGCCGTTCTAAAGAAATTAAATCAGTCCAAGAAAGGCAGTATTAACACTTCACTGTTCACCAAAGCTTTGTGCATTCAGTAGAAGACAAATAATTCTAATTTGTGAGAAACGGTTATTCTAGAAAGGAAAAAAAGGGAAATTTTATTTTCAGAAAACTCAAATGCTGATTTCTAGAGTACCAAGCAAGAATGTAATGTTTAAATTATGCTGGCTTCACTTCTTCAAGGCATTTGTTTTTGTTTGACTGCTAGTGAGTGTACATGAAGTACGAGAGCAGTTTTAACCTGCATGTCTACAGCTAACTCTATTCTTAATGCAGATAAACTGTGAAATTTTGCCTGGTAATTTCTTTAGCACCAATGAACTTCAGAAATGGACCAGGGTCACACAGTCCTAGAAGAATTCTGTATAAACACAGAAAATGAAGATGATCTCTTTCTAAAGTAGTTTAAATTTCAAGTATACAGCTGAAAACAACAGGGGAACACAGACTGACTGATGAAGAAACTGCTGTATTAGGGGTCTGTTGATATGATAAAACAGTTTCACAAATTGATGCAAAAGTCATAAAATCCCTTTTGTCCCACAAAATTTATTTTTGTCACAGAGGAACTCTTTCAACCCTAACTGCAGTAGTCCCTTGTCTTAAAAACTGTGTGCAACGTGATTTATTTGGTTAAGGGAAGGTAGAAAAACATTTCAAACCCCTAACTTTTTTTTTTTGGGGGGGGGGACGGGGGGACGGGAGGGTGTCCTGTTTTCTTCTGCATCCTGTAAGAAAGACCAAAAAAAGGGGGAAGATCATTCTAAAGCTGCCGTTTACTGTAATTACATTTCAAAACATGTTTCTAGGTGAGTTATAAGCTTCAGTCAGGGGTATCTATTACAATTAAAGGTGCCCTGTAGGTAAATTATTTAGTTTAGGTGAATAAGTGATGCTGTACTAGTTGTAGATCAAGGGCTATGACCAATTCATTGTACAGTATGATTCTTGCAGGTATTAAAAAAAAGCTGTTTCTCTAGGAGATCTCCTGAATAGGTTTCCTGTGCTTCTGTTTTAACTTCGTCGTTAGAGAGCCTCTTTTGGAGCAAGGAGCACAATGCATAGACTGTTATCAAATGCAAAATATGACCATGTGTGAACGCGCAAATAAAGTGAGAAATGTGTGTGGAATGATTGCAGTATTTACCATTCTTTTTTGTACTGCCAGAGATAACAAGTGGGAATAACTGATTTTTGTTTTAGCTGTTGCTGTGAAAAACTGGGGAGCAAATTGCTTGAGGTCGAATGAAGCAGTTTATTATTCCACTTTACAGAAGAATATACATTTCTGTATTTTCAAGTGATCTTTTGTTTCCTTTTTAATTATCACACTGAGGTCAATTTGTTTTCCTTTTCATGGAGAGACGGGGACAGCATACATTTGTGACCGGTTTTGGTGAATAAGCTATTCATGTGCAGAACTTTTCCCTGCTCTGTGGTTAAGTATCACTGATCAGGCTCTCTATTGCTAGCCTGAACTGTACATGACATCTTTCACAACAACATGCTAAATGGTTTATTTTGAAAGATCAGAAGCACTTGGTTTGTGTTAGTGGAAAGAAACGTGAGCTGCAACAGAGGCAGTGCCTCCCGCAGGGGTCTCCCCTTGTTCTGGGGAATGGGGTATGCGAAGGAAGACCCAGCGTGGCTCCACGGGAGTACAATGTGAGGAAGGAGAACCTGGTGCGACTAAGAAGCGCTGGTAGTTGAAGGCTACCACCTTTTAATTTGTTTGTGTGTGAGTGATTGAATCGTATGGACTTGTGCTTTAAGTTCAGAAGTGATGTAAAACTAATTTTAGATGGGACTCCATACCGGTGTACAGAAAAAAGCTCACTTGCAGGAGTATTACATAGAAGTAATCTGATCCATTTTTCAATATGAGACTAGCAAATTTATGCTGGTCTTACACTAACTAATATGGGACTCAGGTTTTTTTTCAACTCTTTCTAAAAAAAATGTGTGAGTGATACTTTCAGAATCAAGAATTCAGATTTTGTTGCCACTTATTTAGTAAAACTGCTTTAATAGGCAGGTTTCAGCATAACAATTGGGATGAGTGAAACAAATTCATTATTGTTATTGTGAATCCTGGGTGCACTGTTGTTGGGAATTAGGTTCATTAAACATGTACTTTTTAGTGCTTTCTGCCAAAGAAGAAAGTGCAGACCCAGTGCCTTGACTAGCTAATCTTCAGTGATAGTAAGAGCTACAGTACTGCAAAATGAACTGACACATGTCAAACCTGTATTTTCTGTAACGTTAAACAGATCAGCTATGCTGTCATATGCCCGTCGACTCTACAGCATGCTTTGCTTGAAGCAGCAGCACAAGACACATGCAAGCAATCCAGCAAGGACTTTGCCATCTAACTCTTTTACAAGCTTTTCAATGACTTATTTCTGCTTCAGTACAACACGAAGACATTAGCAAAACATTTTCAAGCTACTTAGCTGCCATACAGCGTGTGACCGTTCAGGGTTAATCTGTAACAGCAAAAAGCATCAGAGGAGGAAGTTTTCTGGTTACGTGATTGCAATTTCTTTCTTTTCCTTTTACAAGAAGCTGCAATTTCATATCTCAAGTTGTTTTCCTTAGGCAGCACCTTGTCAGTTTATTCTGTGTCTATGTCTGAGCATGGGAAGAAGAACTAGAGCTTGAATTTTCCCTCTCCTGTTTTGAACCAATTCAGTAGTACTTCTGGGTCCAGTTCATAATTGTGCTACAGGACAGTATCACACAGACCTGCGCATTGCTCACTGCTTCTCGTGATACACTCATTTGTACCTGTTGAAACAAATATTAAAGCTATCTTTCCAGTCACTTACCTTATTCTCACTTTGGACATATGTTATTTTGCACGATATACAGCAGTGGAAAAGCTGGATCAGCAGCAGTGATGGAAATGTGGGATTTGATCTTGGACATATGAGCAGGCCAACAAGATTCCTGATGATTGTATCATAATCACATTAGAGACTTTTTAGATACTCTAGTGCAGCAGTTGCAGGTAACTCCTTCACAAATAGCTTTTTTAGGCTTCAAAGCTGCTAGTCTTATGATAAAGAAAGGCCAGAGGTGATCTCTTCTTTTGCGTCTATAAAACAACCTATCAAGGTTTTCTACCAGTTCAGGCTATGAAGAGCTAGTCTACCACACTCACCTATGTCCAAGGAGCTATACAGGTGCCTCACCTGCCCTCAGAACTGATTATGGGCATATAGCCCTATAAAAATTAAATTAAAATTAAAATTGGAGCTGCATATTCAGAATGTGTTACCTTCAAGATTGGCAGGTATATGCTGTACACTTTCAAATAATTAAGATTATATCCTCTCATTAATAGTTAAAAGTTCAGTAAGTCCATGCAGCAGCTTAATAAACTGTTCATTGTGCCACTAAATCTGGATCCAAGCTCTCCATTTTAACAGTGAACCGAATTCAGACACCACATCCAAACCCATAAAGTCATATTTCCCAGCCTAAACAATTAAATCTGCACAATGGAGCCGTGCAGGTTTTTTTCTACATAAAATTCATCCCGCCTTACAAATCTTTCAGAAGCAAAGAAAGGTTTTCTTGGACGGGACCTAACATTTAATTAGTATTTAAATATTTGTGCTTGAATATTGGTACTTAAATACCCAAAAAGGTATTTTAAGAGGTCTGGTTGAATAAAACGTATTAACAGTTAACATAATAAAACATACTAAAATATTACAGACTTTCTGGTTATTCCTCTGTGTGCCAGGAATGATTAGAGCACACTTAGGGGTGACATGAATGCTATCTTGTCTTTGCTTGACCTCGTTGGTGGAGCTGCATGCTGTTGTCTTTGCAAAGGATGCCAGTAAAAGGCCTGTGATTTATACACATGGATTTTCTAGGAACTCAGCTGAAAGCTTTCTTGTTGAATTTGAAGGTCATTCCTGTGTTGCTCTCCACCAAATGGATTCAGAATTGGGTTAAGCAAAATTTTAAGCATCACTAAAATATGAGTATGTGACCTCCCAGTGAATAATCACTTATTCTGTACTACTGGGGAGCAAAAATATCTGTCTGTCTAGAGTTCCTTGATAATTTTCATATTCATATATACTTCATATATGTTCATATATCTTCTACATATATATATTCAATATTTCATATTAGTTCATATTCAGTAATACACTGGGTTTTGGGGGTTTTTTCTTTGGCTTGAGTTAACTTTCTGTTCCAGTTGAAAATGTCATTAGGCATTAACAAATGTTTCTTTGGTTTTTTTTCATCCCATACAGTGTGAAAGGAGCAGATGCTGGCAACGTGATCAGACTATTTGTACCAGACATTGGGATGTTCATTGCTAGTCTGACAATATGGCTCATCTGCCGCAACATGTTTCTGAAGCCAGTAACCGAGGATGCAGCACAGTGCAACATGCAATTTGAAAATGAGGAAATGGTATCAAATACACATTTCTATCTGTATGGCTTTTAGCTAATAGTGAGCTTTGGCATTCCTGTCTGAGATGTATTCTGAAATGGTTTCATGAGCATGGGGTATGTTAAGAAGTGAACTTACTTTCAGGAAACTAACCAATGGTTTTTAAAGTGGAAAAGCTACAGCTGTTACTATCTTGAGAAAACAAAGCAGAATACGAAAAGTAGTAGATATGCTACTGAATCTTTCAAATTGTTTTGAGTTAAGAAATCATCATGACAGTCGATCACAAGTTACTTCTTCACCAGAACTGCTGGTTAAGTGACAGGGTTGTTTTGCTACATATGTTGCTCAGTTTCTTAGATAGCACCCATATTTCCAAACTTGTTATCCAAGAATAACAGCAGCATCTGAGTGATTATCAGAAATGATTCTTAGGAGAAGGGAAGAGAGACTGTGTATTAAGTTCATGGAAGGAGTTATCTAAAACTGTGATCTTACTGAGTGAGCTTGAGGATAATTTTGGGGAATGGCTTAGCTGGAAGTTTTGATGTGTTTGCTCTGTATTTTACTAGTGGGAAGAAGAATGGCAGAGCTACCGAATGCAGAAAAATCCATAGAAAGAGGGGAACAATTTTATGATATAAAAAGCTGCAGTGGGAATTCAGGCCAGGGCACAGAGAAATTCCTACTACTAATCTTAACATGTTTCTTATCAGACTGTCTAGCGTGCCTTGGGTCTCATTTTCTGTCTTGCTTTACGTATGGGTGGAATGTTTTTTTCTTTACTCTCAAAACTCCGTTTTTAGGGGAGACAGTTGCAACTTGCTCATTTCTAATAGAAATTGCACTTTGAAGTGGGTAAAGTATTTAGGGGGATCAGCTGCCCATTTTGGTGCCGCTAGAGAGAGGAAAAAGAGCCGCTCTGCATGTTGCCGTGTTGTCTGGACTGTGGTATTGCCAGAAGCTGGTCGAGTTTCTAGCACATGAGAGATCAGTATCAGGACTGTGCTTTACTCTCAGTTGCTTGTAATTCTTATGGGCTCTCCTGACAGCTGAGGATTGCCTGAAGATTGCAGCTTTTAACTACACATTGGAGGATACGTAGGCCTCAGTCTGATGAGCATAGGCAAGGTTTTGCTGTGTCTCCTGGAAGCCTGTTTTATCAGCTTTAAATCTGCTTTATCGTTGGAGCTGTGCAAAATGGATTTAGCGGCAGGCTAGAATCTGGGGCTATACCCATAAGGGGACATGTTTGAAGTATTAAGAAGTGTGGCTAATTGGCATGTTTTGTGTTCAGCCCGTCTCTCTTAAAAGACTTGCATTTTACCAAAGTGGGCTCTAACAGACTTCTTTGAAGCACAGGCTGTAGCTTTAAATTGGCTTGGTCCTAGACTGGCTACCTCAAGGCAATCCACCAATGCAACTAAATGGGCCAGAATATTCCACAAAGGAAAAGTGTGGGGGAGAAGAAAGAGAAAATTTTGACTGCAAAGAAATATTGATACTGGACAAATGGAAATCTGCGTAAATATATTTTACTTCTTCACATCAAAACCCAGCAAATATTATTTATGTTCTGTAAATGGTGTGTGTTATAGATTATCTAGTGAACTCAGCAGCTGTGTTTAGATTTAGTGACACCCAAAACTCACAGATAGTTTTTTAAAAAAGGGATAATAGCTACTGTCATGTGAGGTGAACCCCAATGCTTTAAGGAATTGTGATCTTCACAGCTGAAATGATGAATTTGCATCAGAATAATCTGCTTGTTTTTTAAAGATGAAGTGAAATGGAGAGTGGAAAATTAAATACCTATTAAACATATTTTTCCGACTTCAACTCTCTCTTTGTAGGTGTCTGCACATAACATCCTGGAATCATTTCTGCTAGTTAGGAGGAGGCTGCAGAAGCAGCTGAATCTGCTAGGAATATGTATTTGGCAGGACTGACTCTAAGGAACATAATGCATATGCAGAGCATGCAGCTGAGTGTCTGAATTTGGGAGAATATTGGCATGATCTAAAATGAGTCCAAACTGTGGGTTTCACATGATAGTTTCCATTTCTTCCTTGGTAGAGTCCACTGGAAAAGGGAAAACTAAGTAAGGATCAGTTCTTTGAATTCTGTGTCAGCTGACTGATGCCTGTGGCTGTGTGTTGGTGCGGCTCTCTACTGATGCTGTAACTCCTTTGAATTAGAAAATGCAAAATGAGTTGCAGCAATAACTGTCCTACAAGCAAATGCTTCAGGAGAAGTGTTGAGCTTGGTACTGTGCCTCCAAGGGAAATAGTCCTGGGTTTGTTAGACCAGCCCCGTAGGCCGTTCCAGAGTTGAAGAGCTTTTGCTGAGAGTGTCTGCCACCAGTCATCAGAGATTCGTGGTACAAGATTTTGTTAAGAATGCATCAGCTGATGCGAACAGGCTCAACAGAGCCATAAGAGAGGTGACTTCACATTGCTAGATGCCTAGCCACAGGTGGCTCTATAAATCAAGAAATCAGCACTGTGACTTCCAGGCAAAAGCAGAGAGTTTGTCTTCCACCTTTACCGTTTTGCATGAAATTACTTACATTGGGTGATTCTCAGACCTCTTTGCCTTGAGGGAGAGTGAAATACTGTGGAAACAGGCTTAATTAAAAAAGAAAGGTTAATCTATCTACTTCTTCCAAAATTTATGTATAAGAAAACCTGTTAAATAATTGTTTTAATACTTCTACAAGTGACCTTTTCAAAGCTCTGTGTGAATCCATCACATTTCAGTTGTTATATGGGCATGCTGAGGAAATGCCTGGAGTGGAGTAGCAGTTTGTGATACTCAATTTTGTGCTGTACTTTGTTATGGCAGTAGCCTCCAGAAACCAACTGTAGAGTACAATGGATCAGATTGCCCATGGATTGAGTTGCAATTCAAAATAAGAAAAAGTATCAGAATCCAAATTAAGGACAACAAGGATTCATTGAAAAATGAATGTCCTTGTTCATAACACTGCATCCAACTTTAAGGCAAACAGTTCTCGGTCAGAAAAGTGTATTCTACAGAACAGAACTGGGGGAGGAGGCTATAAGGCAGTGAGAGACTCTCAATTATTTGTAAGTAACGCTATCCCAGGAATAAGCAAAGAGTGTGGTTTTAATTAACAGTGAGTCATGAAGTAGGAAGGTCTGCCAGATACTAGACTGCAGTCCAACTCATTACCACCCCTAAATGGTTGCACACTTGGAGCAAACGTGTCTGCAGGCCTTTTTTATTAGGGCTCAGAAAATTTAAAGCAGGTGAATTCAGCTGGAGACAGGCCCGGATTGCAAATGCTGAAAAGCACAATGCCAGTCACAAGGTGTAAAAGGTGGAAGAAAATAAGAATGAACAGTTAACTCCCAGCTGCAGCTGAAAGTACAGCATTTTTGATTTGGTGCAGATGGTGGTTTATATGCCAAAATGCAGATACAGTATATACAGTCTGATAGATATTAGAAAGGAAGTAGCTTTTTCTGGAGACTGTGGATGAATTGCCTAATATTGTAAGTGATGGTTAGGGGGGAGGAAAATCCTTCTGAGACTGCACAACCTAAACTTTAGAAGAGGTGTTGATCTTAACTGAAATACACAGTTGTAGTCTTCAGTGCAACTTCCTCCCACGGCACACGTTGCCTTGCCCATTCAAGCTTATTTCTCATCCACGTTCTTCTAGAAAGCAAATGGGATCACTGGGTCTGTACTTTGTCCCATAATCTGAGGCAAGCTTGATCCCAGAGCCTCTACCCCTCCTCTTTTCTGCGGAAGGCAGAGATTTGTTTGGGATCTTAAAAAGTAAAAAAAAAAAAGAAAGAAAAAGAGGAAATTGTTTTAAAATAAACTAACATTTGGGAAGAATGTGAGAAGAGTTTGGCTTGGAGTCAAGATATCGGACTGGAGTCAGGAGGACCAGCATGGTTCTCACTTTGGCCACAAACTTGGTTTGTGTCCTTGAGCCTATTACTTCATCTGTCTCTCAGCTTCTGTGTCCTTTGGCAAATAGGAACAGGCATAACGCTCCGTTTCCTAGCTTTGTCTTTCTAAACAGTGACAGGGCTGTTTGTCCTACGCCTACATTGGGCACATAGTACCTTGAGAGCTCTCTTTTGGTCCAGATGTCCAAGGGTGACTGCAAAGCATACAGGACAGAGTAGATAGGCTCTGAGAGCTACATGTGTCTTGTGCCTTGTCCAAAGACTTTTTAGTCTAGAAATTGCCCATTTAGACAAGTATCCTCATCCTAAAAGTAGCTGGTACCTGCTGGATAAGGACGATAAGCAAGTAAGGGAATACCCTTTTTCCTCATCTCTGATATTACAATTTATCCTGATCTCTCCTAGTGAGAGACTGGCTTTAATCCTAAAACATGTGGTTTTAAATCCCTTCCAAAAAATGTTGTTGTTAATTATAGCTACTCTGAATAATCTTGTTAAACATATAATTATCCAGACCCTTTTAAAACCTCATTAATTTCTTGGCTTTGGTGGCGTCATGAAGCAAGGACTTCCACAATTTAATAAGTGCTCTCTGATTTTATTTTAAATTTAACACCCTTTAATTTTATGGAAGGTCCCTTGTATTACATGTTATAAAACCGAGTGAGATGGTATGAGGGAAATTTATTATCTTGCATAATTGTCCTTTTAAAGGTAAGCAATCCCTCTTCTTTTTTCCATTTCTTTTGTTTCCATTACTTTTTTCTGAACCAGCTATAGTTCTGCAATATTCTCTTGAGCTACAGGGAATATCAATGCCTCAACATTTCAGGCAAAGGTCTTACTGTTGATTTGAATGACGGTATTATGACATTTGTTCTTAGATTCAGAGATTGTTGGCTTGGGCAATTCTACTAGTATATCACCTGCCTGGATGTCCTGTAAAATATGGATAATTAGTTCAGCTTAGACTACAGCTCTGAGAAAGGTGATGTCCCATTCCTTGTAGTTGCTAATACCTTGCCAATTTTCTTGCCTTCAGATGCAGAGGTCTCCTTTGAGCTGTTTACAGTGCTGCCCATGACCCTGTCTAGATGGCCACCCCATTTTTCTTAAAGCCTTGAATGGGTATATTTCTCCTGAAATTATTCATTGTTTTGTGTTTATCTTCATTTAATTTTCTTTTACCAGTATCAAACATTCACCTGGCTTCATTAGCTCTCACTGATGTAGGACCCTGCTCCTTCAATGTTTGCTTCTCTTCAGAGATAGCAAATGATGGCTATTGTGGAAAATATTGTGGAAAATACTACAAGTGATAAAGAGGGAAAAAGAACTTCTTAGAGAGGGTTGGAACAACTTGGCTTCGTTTAGCTTCTTGATGACACCTCTTTTTTTCCTCTTTTTTCCTTTCATTGGCATCTCTACTTAGTACGGCATTTGCTTAAGTTTTCTAATCGGTTATAAATATTTCTTGGTTTTGACCTCTAGAGAACTGGTCCAAACCCCGTTGGTCTTAGTGTGCTTTGAACGTGGTGTAAGTAGGATTTAATACCTTATTTCTGTGGTTTAAAGAGAGTAGGTGAGGCTCCCTTATCGCTTTCCTTGCAATGCTTGTAGTGGTGAAGCTTGCCAGACCTTACCCAGCTGCCTCTCTCAGTAACAATTCTAATGCATCTCATCCTAACAAGGGTCAAAAGTTTACAGGTTACATTAGCTTCTAGGTTTGATGCACATGTCTTTGGATAAGTCTTAACAGAAATATGTAATTATACTGCAACAGTGCCTCAGCTACATAATGTTACATTGTGCAATACATTATGTATTACCAAGTGCTGTTAACCTGTTCAGCGTGAAACTTTAGCATGCACCTGTCCTGTTTTGGTTAGAAACATGGCAGTTGTATGGTGAAATTCTTATGGCAGCTCTTCACTGGGCTTACTGGTTTGCTCATCTAACAGTCCTCAATTCCAGATTTTGAGATACAGAGGTGATAACCAGGAGATCAAAATATTGGAATATTATTGCCTTCAGACAGCCTAAGTGATGAATAACACAGTACAAGAAGGAATCTCTTGGGTCATGGAATTCAGTCTGCTGCTGCTGCAGGCAGCTGTATCACGCAATTACCTCTGGAAGGTAGGAAGCACCATCTTGAAAACAGAGCAATTTTTCTTTATCCCATTTCTTCTCACAGGACCTTGTTCTGTAATTTGGCTTTTCTGGTGGTTAGAAAACCTCTAATTTAGATTCTACATTCACAACTGCATTATAACCCTTTTAAGTTCTTCTGCTCTTCTGATTGAATATACTGTTTCCTTCCCTAGCATTTATTTCTCTGATATTTTGGGAGAAAAAAACCATATTTATTCAAAATCTGTTCTGCAAGACAAAAGAAGTCAAGTAATTTTGGATCCTCTTGTTGATTAGATTTCCCATTCTCCTGTTCAGCCCAGTAATCTGTGGCTCTTCAGGGTGATACTGGAGAATACCCAAGCCACTTCTGTATGAGCTGAGGCAACACAGCAGATAACCACAGCACTCCAGTTGGGCTATTTATTGTGCTTCTTAGCAAGATGGATAATGGTACAATATGTATATTTCTTGGTCCAGGAATTACTCCATATGGGTGCTGTGCTGGTTCACATACCTGCACTAGCTCATTTAGAGTTTGTACTGAATTGTGCCTTGTAGTCATAGCCCAAGTCTTCCTATTTCCTTTTCGCTAAAAAAACGTGTTTAATCATCTCTGGCCAAACCACTGAACTCTGCCTGTGAGTTCCCCTCTCTTTTGCACTTGGCTTATATGCCTGACAGCTTTTTGAAGTCAAGATGTGAAACTGTATTTCCATATTAGCCAAGTGAGTCTTTTGCTGAAATCACTTGGTGTTTGCTCAGGTGCTGTAGGTACATTGGGAAGTAAAATAATCTTTGGCCCTCTCAGTACAATATCTATTGTACACAGGATTTAATGAGTTGCCTTCCTGTTATCCTGATTCAGAACTGTGCTTCTCTTTATTCGTTTTTTATTTTTCATTTCCTCTCAATCACTAAATGCCTCTGTCTCTATGTGCTTCCAGTAAATAGCTGATCCTTTTTTGTAACGACTGACTCTTTCCCACAGGAGATTTTACCGTGGAAGTGTATGTCATTCATTACTATCAAACACTGTAAACACACTGAATGTTATTTCTGAATTTAGCTAATACTGTGTAGGCATTTAACCCAAGCTTTAGCACACTTTAGATCTACCAGTGATAAAATTTTTCATTAAGATCTATAGGACTTAAAGTTAATTTAGGATTTTTCTTTTCAGTGGTTCAGTTGTGTAGTATAAATTTTAGAATACTGTTTAAATTCCAAAATGCCTCTATCTCTTTAATTTCACACCTACCAAAATGTTCATTGCAATTGTCTCCCACTGGACGAGTTCAGCTCATTTAGCAGGGTCTTCCCCTAAGCCACCCAGTGCCTGCGAGTGTAGAGTGCTGAGCTCTCAGAGTGGTTTTATTTTTTTAATGCTGGCTTCCAGTCTGCAGCCCTCCCTCCATGCGCACCCCTGTGTGTGTGTAGAGTGGCGTTCCCCTTTGGCTTTCTGCAGACCCGCCTGAGCTCCCTTTGAGCACCACATGTATCTGACGCAAGGTGACCTTAAAGAAGATACTTTTGCTAGGCAGCCCCATTTCTGTAGAGCTCAAGTAGAATGACATGTGGGAATTGTTGGTGTCGAAGTTTTTGTATCTATTCTATGTCAGAAGAAGCAGTGAAATCCACTCCTCACATGCTGACACTTTCAGAAGAACTGTGGAGTTCTTCAATTTCTTGCAAAATTGGAAATTCAATAAATGATTACCTTAACGTGGTTTAGTATTGACTGCAGGTTAAAACTAGTGTCATTTATATCCCATTAAGGTCTTGCAGTTCCTTTGATGGTAAAACAAGTAGCGGTTAAATTGCTTTTCCAGCTTTTGTACTCACAGCTGGGTCTGTCTAAAGAATATTGTGTTATTTTGATTAATTTTTCTATATGCATTTTTATGGTATGTGCTGCTTCTAAAGGCAGGTAGGTAATGAATTCTTCCTACTCCTGTAACTGTCTCATTTCTAAAGATAAAGGTTAAAGACTCTTTTTTTGGGGGAAAAAAGGCTTTTTAAGTAAGCTTGATAATAGGTACTCCGTCATCTTATGATACGTTCCATCTAGATTGAATGCACCAGCTTAGGCACTATGGAGGAAATTGAAATAAAACAATGTGATAGTAGAGAGAGAGTCTGTTTCTATAGTTCTGCTGGCACTAATGCAGTTGAATCAAATACCTTGTCTCAGATGATTCCTGAACCCACCTGTTCAATGTAAGCATTAAGGTTTTTAAAATGAAAAGAAAGTCCAGAGATTTGGACATAGTAATGGCTTGAACAGACTTAATAAAGATGTCTAATAAATTGCATCTGTGCTACTCTAGCACAGGTATGGAATAAAAATATGATCTCTAGTTAAAGGTAAATAAACAGTTATAGGAAGTGATTTCTTCATTCTCTGCCAGAAAGAAAATCATGGTTTTACAGTAATAGTGTCAGCAGGAGGCCATGAATGTGTGCCTTAGGGCATGCAAGCTGCAGGGCAGCATGAAGACAATCCAGCCCTCTTCAAGTAAACTGGTGTGGCTATCAAGAGCAAGGGAGTCTGTGCTGAGCTCTGGGATGCTACGGCTAGAGCGATTCCTGCAGGGCTTGATTAAAATTGCCAGAAGGACGTCAGACTATGCGGTCTGCATTGTGGCTTGCTTGCTCTCATCTCCTGATGAAGTGGGAATACCCGTCTTTTCTACAAGCCAAACCAACCAGCTTCAAGCTAACCTGGATCTTGAAAGCACTTCTCTGGTATCACCAGCAACAAACAGCAGGGTCTGCCGCAGTGTACAGCTCTGCCCTTGTGCCAAACCTGTGTACCTGTAGCTGTTTGGGTAAGGCTGCTGCAGGGAGGTCCCAGGAAGGAGCAGGCTCTGGGAAGCGGCTGGGTGCTGAGGTGAGCCCTGCAGCCCCACTGGCAATTCAGATTCAAGAACAACGTGTTTCAGTCAGTGAACTCGCGCAGTGTTCCGCAGGAGGTTGTTTCAGACTCTCCTTCACAGAGGTACTTTGCAGAGCATAACCACATGACAAGCAGAGTGCCTTGGGAGCATGGCAGTGCTGCTATGCAATCTAATTGCAGGTTGCATCTCTGTCACCTGCAATACAGACACTTGGAAAACACATAGTGTCATCTTGACATTAAGTTTGATAATGAGGCTCATGACTGCATCTCTGTAACTTTTTAATTGCCCACATAGTACAAGATAAATTGATAAATTGAGCTGACACAGCAGGATCCATTTAACCTTTGTTAAAAATTCTAGAAGCAACATGTTAAAAACAGTTGGTGAACTTCACATAACTGTATGTTTTTCTCAGGCTTATTTTTGATTTTCTCACTCCTCTCTGTTTGTTTCCTGGTTCTGGCTGGAAGGAAATGTCAAAATACTGCAAAAGAGGCTATTTGTACAGCATTTAGGAGACATCTGGAAGGGAGAAGCACCTGAACTCTCATGAGAACTTATTCCTGTGATCTTAGCTGTGCATGCTTGAGAGGTCCTGATAATTAATGTAAGGCATTCACAGGGATGGGAGTTGTGCCCATTCTGAGACTTATGTATCCTTAGTTGTAACAATTCTGGTTAGTTAAATTTTGTTGCTCTCATTATTTGAATTTTTGAAGAGTTTCATTCATGTCCTCTTTAGAATCAAAAAGCCAATGAATGAGAAAATTTGTGTTTACAGACACAATACCATTAAACGCAGGTACAAAGCAAGGAGTGTTCTGAAGCAAGAATGGATTTTAGGTTGGAGTTAAGGCTTCCTGTTAGTAAATACATCTCTGGGACTAGAGGATATCTTTGTGCAGTAGTGTTTACACTGTACCAGATGAAACATTTAAAAGTTGGATGTTAATAAAGCAGCCCCCAAAGTAGCTAATGGACATTCTGGCCCTGGCCACAATAGTAACTGCCATAGCTGCCACAGAGGCTGTACTGTTTCCTTGCCTGTTCTCTATCTCAATTTGGCAGTTTAAAAAAGTGTTGTACAATAAATACTCCCGGGACTTCCACATGATTGCTGAAAAACCTAAACTGCATTTAGTTTGTTTATAAAAAGTCCTGGGGCCCTGCTCTGCAGAGCAAAGGTCATGGAAACACATGTTTATGGCTTCACAAATGCTCTGTACTCCTTGAATGGAGAAGTTTATTTGATTTAATCAGCATCCACAGGGATCCTGTAATTGCATAATAAGTAATTTATTATGGAAGTAAAAGTATTTTTCTAACTGTAGCCTATGTAGCATGGGTTTGTAGCTTTACACTAATCCACATAGTAAAAAGAGCTTTGCAAAACAGTCTGACTGGAGTAATGGTGTTCTGCGATGAGTGTGTACTTGCATGGCTATTTAATCATCAGAAAGTGTTAAAACAACAGGCACATTATCACCATGTTGGATGTAAAAACTGTTCACTGTTTGCCTGCCTTCAGCAATTTGAAGTGCTCAATGTGAGAAACTGGAAAGCCGTCCCAGATAATCCAGTTGGTGGGCGGTAAAAATGAGAGTGGGGGAATCCAAAGTTTGGCTTTTTGACATACACTGGAACATGGCCTTCTTCAGGAAGGACTGCTTCAGGAAAGGAATATGGTCTTTCAGCTACTTGACTTCACCTTGGATACTAAATTACAAATAGATATGTTTGTGTACAAAAAAATATCAAACCTATAGTTGCTTAGCTGTCATACTCTTCACTGAAATAATCATCAACGGGGTCATGAATGACACCACTGGGAGGTAGACAGAATAAGGCTAAGGACTAAGGTATCATCCTTAAAAGACTTGCAGATAAGGAAGAAAGAGATGCGGAAGCTAACCCGCCTCTTCCGGGGAGCATGGTGGTGCAAAGCCCAGGTCTCTGAAACCAGGCAATCCTTGCACAGCCATATCATCACTGGTAATTCAGGCTGTGCTGAGAAGTTGCAAAACAGTATGCATCTGTTCTGGAAAAGCTTCCGGAACTGCAGATTATTGTTGTTGTTGATGATCAGGTTTTCCCATTTGGTAGCTCGTTTCAAACTGAGGAGAGTGGTTGAAGAACCCAACTCTAAAACTGTAGTTTTAGAAGGAAAACTTGGGAAATCAGTTTGGTATTTGCTGAGGTTCAGAAAGCTGAAGTTTTTTTTTTTTTCCAACAAAAACGTTGAAAAAGTTTTCATAAGTTTTCTTTCCAACAGCCAATGACCTCAGTAACACCAGAAGCAGGTTGTTCTGCATTTCCTGTGAGTGTTTGTGAGGTCCTAACTTTTTTGTAGAACTTGGAATTCATATTTTCATATCTAAATAAAAGTGGAAATACAAGGAAAATTAACTTCTTTGGTAACTCATCAGCGTGCAAGCTTTTATCTATGTTTAAAGTGTGTAAGCTTCAGTCCATGGAAATTTTGGACCATCATCTCCTCCTCAGCTGTATCCTGGTCCAGTGAAATATCCTGTTTCCTAGTGCTTCTCCCTGCGCATGCTGTGTCATATGTGTCAGTATTAGATTATTAATACTGAACTCTTAAGACAAAATGTGGCCTAAAGGTCCTTTAGATCAATGAAGCAAGAATGGTTAGCCCGGTCAAGTTAAAAAATTAGGGACATAGTTATGATAGAAAAATCCAAAGATCTATTTTGAGGAGATCAAGGTTTGAAATTGGGCATTTGGCACTTGAGGTGAGGGAGGCAGGTAGGGGGAAGAGACAGAAAAGGATATCAAGTCCCACCTTTCATTGGGCTCTTTTTATGTGGTTTTCTTACTTCTGTGTCCTCTTTTTTTATTTTGTTGTTTGAAGGTATTGTGTATTTACTCCAATTTATACTTTAAAATATTTTCATTTTGTTCATTTTCCTTCAAGAACATTTTCTGCTTCTGCATGGATAACATTTTATTATTTTCTTTTTTGACTCTTCAGACTTTTATTTCCTGTTCTTGCATATGTATAATTAAGTGCTATCTCAGCAATTTAGACAACTCCCATTCAGCTGTAATAAATTTATGAATCCTGTCTTCGTGTTCAACGTAGATTCATGGTATTTATAGAGATATGAGTCCTGATGGTCTCCCATGGAATAACTTATTTATTTTGAAATTATTCCTATACATTTTTTGTAAGTAATTCCACATTTTAATGCACATTGTCTTCAGCAAATTGAAAGCACTAGCTGAAGAAACAAGGGTCTCCTTCACACAGACCCACGTATAGTAGGCGTGCCATTTCATAACTTTTAAACGTCCAGCAGTCTCACTCATTCTCTTTTGTTTGGGATATGAACACTATTGAAGGTTTCACTGTTCACTGGTCGTATTAAGCTCAAGGCACAGAGCACGAGAGCCAGTCCAGGAGGAGTAGGATTGGGCCCAAAAGGACCGGATGAGTTCATCTAGTAATTACAGCACAAGCAGAAGTGATCATAACTTTTGCTCTTCATATGGCTTTGTCCCTGAAACAGCTGTGGCAGAAGTTAGAGCATAATGTATCATTCAGCCTACTGTCAGCATTGTTTCTGAATATTTAAGTAGCTCCTGTTTAGGTAGAAGCTCAGATATGAGCAGCACTGATGAACAGACAGAATGCCTCTTTGTGCTGCATGGCCCAAAATGTGATGACTGTATGTCTGGGCTGCCATCTCCGCTCCATTGTTTTGCATCAGAATCTGATAAGGCATATGTTGACAGTTCTGTAAGTGAATGGTGACAATAGCAAAGCAGTTGAGATGCTAGTATACTCCATTTATAATGGGTGTAGCTAGTGAAATAGCCAGATATGTCCAAGAGAAAGGTTGATTTCCCAGATCAGCCCTACTGTATTTAATACATATTTCATTGTCTGTAATATATATACTCTTGAGAATAAGCAGGCTTTTTCTGGGTATTCACAACATTGTTAATGCTCCAGAGTAAGAGGAGAAAGTTGGCACCAAGCTTAGAGGTGAAATGAAGGAGCCCACAGGGAATTTTGTTCCCTTTGGGAATCCATATAACGAAATGGTACTGAAGAATTTGGTTAAGTAGGCTGAGAGTTCAGCTGTTCCTACTGCAATCTTATCTGTCGGTGTGGAATTTTTTGCTGCCAAAGGTCACCAATAAATATAACACTGCCATTCAGATGAAAAATACCAATAGTCTCTCTTTCTCACTTTCACACACAGATATACTGCTTGGCCAGAACGTTAGCTAATACAAGTTCAGATTAGTGCCAAAGAAGCTATGCCTTATTACACCAAGTGAGAAACTGTCTCAAAACTATTACTTTTTTTTTTTTTTTTAAATATGCCCCTACATGTCTGTGAATGACTAATTTTTCCATAAATTGTATCTCTGGGTGGGCCTCCTGCTAATCCTGCAGATTCTCACCGTGGGTTGATGATTTAGTCTGCATCACTCAATAGCTGTGTATGTCTTCTGGTCTCCAAGATACGATGGAGACTTGATGGTGAAGGCCACTGCCAAATCCTAACAAACTGCTCAAGTATGAGGGGCCCTTACGCGTTTCCTTCTTTTCCTTTTTCCATTGTGTAGTTCTAAGCCACTGGTCTCATTTCCCCTGCTAAATTGTTGCAGATCACTCAAGCTTTCACTACTTCTCTTGCTCACTTTTTCTCCTTTTCTTTCACCATCAGCCAATCTCACCATTTCTCATTCTCTCCCTGAGCCTTTGCTTAGTGTATTTTTTCTCTCCCAAACTGCCCTTCAGTCACCAATGAGCTATCTGTCCATTTATTTCAGTGCTTCTTGCCCTGTCTCAGTTCACTCATACTCTCCCCAATCTAGGTTTTGCATTTAAAGTCCGAGAAAGGGTTCATGGGGAAGGGCTTGAAAAGTGAGGTTTGTTGAGGAACATCAACCAGGAAGGCACTAGTCCTTAGCGGCTGGAGCTTATACCTGAAGCCGTTGAGCCAAAGAGGAGTTTAACAGATAATAGATAGCAAGATGGAAAGAATGCTGAGCAAACCAAACCAAATTTCATACAAAAATGAACAAGCAGCCTGTTGTGCACATGTAGGAGGACTGCAGTCTTTCTCAGAGACAACCTTTAACATCCTTTTTTCTTGAGATGGAGCTGAACTGGGAGCCATCGATGTACAACTCTAGCTTTAGTACATTTTTCGTAACTCTCTTGTTACTTGCACATAGTCAAAGATTATAAGAAGACTTCATTGTTAAATAATTTATGTGTGGTTTTTAATTTCAAATTCCTTTATCTCTCTCTCTCTTTTGCATTTTCTTTTTCTTTCCCCTTTCCTCCTTTAGGCTGTCAGAGAAAAGTTAGAGCCAGATGATGCTTTGATGTATGAAGAAGATCTGGATGACGAAGACTGTGGTGAAGCAGAATTTGAGGAAACCATGAAGTTAAAACTGCTGCGTAGAATCGCCTCCCTAGCATCCAAACTGAGGGAGTTTATTGGCAACATGATAATCACCACTGGAAAAGTTGTTGTTACAATTTTACTTGGTTCAGCAGGTTGGTGCATTTGAAAAATTTCCTCCAGAGCCCATTAGATTATGCATTTAACAAATGAGTTTTCAGCGCTTTGGCACCTGCGGGAATAACAATGGAAATTTTTAAGGGAAAAGAAATTGCTGCTGATTTTATTTAAATTTACTTTTTGGCAGGCACTGGAATATGCTGAGTTGCTTAATTTTTTGTACTAATGCTGTGTGGCCCTATCATTCCATCTATGACTTTTACAGCTACTGTTATAACCAAATGGTGAAGTGACTGTAATGTGAAGTCATAGATTTGGTTCCATCACTTCCAAGTGTAAAAAGGAACTGTATTTGCATAGACTTAAAAAAAAAAAAAAAAGAAAATATTAATAGGTCCACTATGTGGTGTGTAAAAAGAGTGATAAGCAGACTTCGTATTGGTTTTTGATGTGACTTTTATGTTGGTTGGTAGAAGTAGCTGTTTTGATATGATATGTCCAACCTCTTATAAGACATTTGATTTAGTACCACATAATCAGCTACAGACAGAATGGAAGTGTACAAAATCACTGTAGGTTGTAATGAATTAATTTAAAATGGGATCATGCAGTTGTAAATTAGCATTTATCTGCCTACTCACATGTTTGAATGGAGTCCTGACATATAAAGTATAAGTGTATACTTAACATATAAGTATGCTAGTATATGAAGTATAAAACGATAGTACAAAAAATGCTTGGTATTGAATGACAAGGATTGATCAGGTGTAGCTCTTTTAGTAAGGCAGTCTCTTTCAGTAAGGTAAGATTATCTGACAGCCTTACATGTAGCCAAATGCAAAGTAATAACTCTAAAAAGGGAAAAAAAAATAGGTTATGTGGATCACCATGGTGCCTGACATCAGGCAAGAGAGATGCTGTAAAAAAATAAGCGTGATAAGTATAGGCAAATAAGCATGGTTGCAGTGCCATTCTGAAGTTTCATGGTGAACATCACCCAGGGAGGATGAAGCAGAAGGATCATGCAGCAGTGGCAGGGGCAATTTCTTCTGAGTGGCGTTGGGCAGCTTGTCTGCGGGACTCCAACACACGATGAGAGCCAGGAGGTGTTTGCAGGAGACTTACAAAAAGGACTTGGGGTCTGGGAAGCCTGTATTCCAGAGAGAAACCTCGAGCTTAATTAGTTAAATACTTCCTTACTTACCGTGCCAAGAAAAAACGGATGGTGATTTGACTGCAGCCTTAAAGTACTGACAAAGGTACAAAATGCCTACATTTTTTTTACATACATCTCATCTAGTAGAAGTTATAATATGAAGCAATCGTTAAGTGGTAAACCTAGGCAATTTCAGACCAGAAATAAATTCTGAATTTTTCACAGCCTGAGTAATTGGCCATAATAAACAACATTTTTATGGGTATCGTGTATTCTCTGTTTCCTGAAGTGTTTAAATAAAGACAAAGTATCTCTTTGAAAGAAGAAAGGAAATAGTTACAGCCTTGAGGCAGAAATTGCTGGGTGAAGTTTTACAGCCTCCATCATGAAGGCAGTCAGAATAGATGATCCCTGTGGTCCTGTCATGCTTTTAAATCTGTGAGCCTGTGGAAACACCAGCAGGTTATACGCTGGAGCAGAGACAAAGCCCTCTAGTCTAAAGACTTGGTCTAAAGTACGATGTGAAAGGATGTGATGATGAAGCTCAGGCAAAATGACCATGGAGAAGAGTCCTTACAGTACACATGTTTTGCCCAGCATCACATGGTTGTGACCACCCTGGCTCTTGACAATTTCTGCCAATAAAATCCAGCATGAAGCCCCCTATCTCCCAAGACCCTCCCTCTCTCCTTCCCCCTTGCAAGGACTCTGCTCTGCAAAGGTTGTGGGTGGAAATGTGCAGGGCCACCATTCAGGCATGTCCCAATGGGCATGGCCTGGACTGAGTCCAACCGGGGACTGACCCCCAGAGCACTGCCCCCAAAAAACATGGCAAGCCGGCACTTGGCAAGGCGCGAGTCTTCCTGCCGGAATGGCCGGCCCAGCTGCAGGGCCAGTGGGCATACTGGAGCCACAGTCCACCAGGAGCCTGAAGATCTGTCCTGAAGGAAGGTAGCTCTTAGACATGCACTAGTGAAAAACTTTAAAATAAATTGAGGCTGGCATCCCTATTAGCTTCAGTACTGTTACCTTAGAGACTCCACTGGACTGCTGTGCTGGATGTAAGCTCTCTTATGTCATTTTCTCCTGGTTTCCACTGTTAGACATGTATGTCTTTCCTGCTTCCTCACTTATTTTTGTAGGCTATCCACAGAGCACTGGCTCTCCTTCACCACAAGTGAAATACTCTGCTACATGTGCAAGAGCAAAACCAATATGCATATGTAAGACAGAAGAGTCTTTCATATGCAAATTACAAGTGTCTATGAGTTAAAAATTCAGAAAAAATCAAACATTTACTGAATATCCTCTAGATACTTTCTATTTTCAGTATATGCATCATGCTTTCTTCATCTGTAATAACTCAATATATCTCAAGATTTATATGAGAAGGCTTTTCACTGTTCATCCATCATGCCATTTTAGCATCTTGTACTTAAGATTCATTTTAAAATCTAATACATCAGCACTCTCAGGCACAGTGTCTCTGTTGGCTGGCCTTGCAGCCACATTTCTGGTTTTCTCCATGCTCTGTGAAACATCTTTACAAAGAGAAGATTTCATCTCAGAGGAAGGTCTGGAGAGTGGTTGTGTGCTAAGTACTAAGGTATGGCATAAGTGAATTGAACAAAAAAAAAAAAAAAAGAGGATCCTTTCCTTCTAGTCTCAAAGCTAATAGCAGTCTTAAGAACTAAGCGTAACAATTAGCATAAACACAATTTGGATTAAATTGTTTAATACACTTCTTGTCAGGCTCAAGGTTTAAGAAATGCTTATATTCCCACACCTTTCTAACCCTCCATGTTTTTATTTTCACAGGTATGATGGTGCCATCTTTGACCTCAGCTGTGTACTTCTTTGTATTTTTGGGCCTGTGCACATGGTGGTCCTGTTGCCAAGCATTTGATCCGCTGATATTCAGCTGTCTGTGTGTATTAATGGCTATATTCAGTGCGGGGCACTTGATTGGACTTTATCTGTACCAACTACAGTTCTTTCAGGAGGTTGTTCCACCAAAAGATTTCTATGCCAGGTGAGAGAAATTCCTTTCCTGTTTGATTGTGGGCATATGATGCAATGATTTGTTATCACATGTTGATGCAAATGGTCTTCCACATAATGCTTTGACAAATTTTATGCATAGCTTCATGTTCAGTCTTGGAAGAGTCAAAGCATTTCAGACTGAATGGTTTTGGACGATAGGGAGAAGTCCTGTCTGGGCAACTGTATACAGAGAGCTAGGGCAGGTTAGAAGGGGAAGGTGATTTTTGTTTTGTTCAGAGTGATCCTCAGATGTGAGTGAGAATGATTTGGCTGAGACAGGAGGTAAAGGAAATCAGCGGCAGCATTGAGGCAAAGGCAGTGTACGCATGCATATTTTTTGGTAGAGGAAAAGAAATGTTCTGAGGTCTAAAGTCAGAGTGTCCTAACTGGAGCAAAATGCATGTGTGGTGCCATCCTCATGTGCAGAGACTGAGGTCTGCTGTGGTACTTCACCCGCTGTGCGTAACACTAGTCTGTTAACATAAAAATTCTCTGTGGTCATGCAGAACATGCCAGTCTTACGTTCATACTGACAGCTACATCACTTAAGTCAAAAAGCAGCATTTCTTGTTACTGCTGCAGTAAATATTGATTGGATGTGATTTCACTGACCCTTTAATTTTTTTACATGCTTTTATACTGTAGTCTAACATAAGACAAAGTAGTGGATGTATTTTACTCACTACTACTTTTTTTCCTGCTGGATTATGATTGCAAATTGTTTTTATGGTATATATTTTTAGTGTTGTAGTAATCCTTACATTAAACTAAATGTAAACGTTAACTTTACTTTCTAGTAAGCCTACCGTTCCTTTTCAGTATTATAAGTTGAAGGTGAAAGGATATTAGGTGTACTGGGGAGAATCAATTAATGATTTATACCTCAATGCACCATTAAAAGCAGTAAAAAATGAGCCGCCTAGCTATAGTAGCTGGTACTTTAACACTTGTTTTGACATTTTGTTTAGTACAGGTTAATAGATGGGTGTTTTGTGATGTTGGAGTTGCTAACGTGAGGAGGCTGATTGGGAGGGCATAACATTACCTGAAAAATCGGAAAAGATCTCTTAGTTTAGGTTCTTTTGTGCCACCTAGAGGTCAAGGTAGGAGAAGGGATGATTTCGAGTACTAAGTGGCTAAACTGCTCACAACTTCTCTAAAACCTTTATATTACTTTCTCTGTGTATTAAGAAAAGAAAGAAAACATGGCTTCAAAGTTCTCAACTGTTTGGCTATGAGGATATAATCTCACAATGTTTTACTACCAGACAGCAATAACATTTTCTCAGGGAGAGGAAGTATGTGTTTCATAATATTTTGCTAGAATATGTGAAACTATCTTCATACACATGATTTCTGAAAGTCCCTTTTTTCTTTTTAATATTTTGATTATTATTTTTCATTACTTTAATTTTCAATTAATTTAGTCTCAAACTTATTTCCTGCATTAAGTTATTTTTTGGTAAATAGCATAATTCTGCGTTTTATGATAAAATTTCATTCAGTACAAATATGCCACTTTAACGTAGTCACTAATTTTTGAAATGAAAAAAATCTGATTGTAAGTAAGTTGCCTCTGCCTCATTGTAGAAAGAAAAAGCACCTTCAGAGTTTGGACTAAAAAAAGTACCAGTGCTGGACTTTGGAGTATGTACTGACCTTTTTGTAAGCAGAAAATGATGTTATCTTCTTGCAGACTTTCTCTTGAACTGATACTGTTGGGTACTCTGGCTTGTACAAATGATATCATGTGAGGGACTGATGTTCTCAATTACGTAGGAAATTATGTTCGAATATACAAAACACCAATGACAATTCAACAGACGGTGCAGTAAATATATCTTCCTTGTTTCTTTCATCGCAGTTCTTTCTGCTGTGGATTTACTTTGATCTGCTTTCAGGGAGATGTGTTTGAAGAGCATCAAGATGGGTGTTTTTGGTGCTTGGAAGTGCAAATGTGATTGTGAGGAAAAGCCACTAACATGATTTTTAATGGTTGGAGTAGGACTGGTGTATAAGCAGTGGCTAGAGGAGGAAAATGAGAGACACATGTAGTGGAATGGCGCAGAAAAAAATTTCTAGTGTTTTTCATCATAGAAGAAATTTGATACCTTGCTATTTTATGTACCATCTTGGTTTGAAGCAGAGTTCCCATTAATACTAGTGGGTGGCTTGGATGGGTAAATTATAGCCTGAGAAAAGAATCAGATTCCCCAAATTCTTCTCTGCTATTGTCACCCAGATTATGCTGTTTAATGTCTTTTTACAAGAGGAGAAGAGCAGATCGTTCTCATACTTAGTCAGTTGTATGAACTCCCCTTACTTAATTGCAATAAACTCACTGTATGAAAAAAAAAACTACAGCAGGTACATGTATTTGCCTGTGTTAGCTTTAGTGCCATTACAAACAGACCTTTATCCATATATGAAGGGGAGCTGAAACATACGGAAGAAGGGCTTTTATTTCTCTGTAAAGTTTTGAGGGCTCGATCCCCAGGTTAAGCTCTCCTTAGGTGCAAGGGCAGATGTGAAAACTAGTCTGGTTGGGCTGCTGGTAGATATTACTTCTCCCTGCAGAGCCTAAGGGTGGCATTTTAAAAAGCTGCTAACATTGGTATTTCTGAGTTTGAGTTCTCAAGTTGGCAAGAAATGTACAAGTTGTTTCTGATCAACAAAAAATGTGTTGTCGCTGAATAGTAATGCATTCAGTTTGCTACTGTATTGATTGATTTCAGACTGAATGAAGTTAAACTATACCCAAACCAGCTGGAAAGTTCTCAAGTTAAGATTTGCATCATCCTCGTGCTGCTCCTTCCTTTTAAGAACACTTCAACTCAAAATTCAGCACTTATGATTGTAAGAAGTGACTGAACAGTGTCACCAGAAGAAAGCAGTTTTCTTGAAAGGGAAATCTTGTGAATTTACATATTTTGCCCTGAAACCTTATGGCATCCTGCAAGCAAAGTACTTCCCCCCAAAACAGGATACTGTGAAAACATAGCCCTGGGTATTTGCCGTAGTGCTATTAGCAAACATGAAGGCACTGATCTCCTACAAAGTTTCAGATCTACTGTTGTGTCTTTCTGGTTCCGTGATGTGCAGATAGAAGTGGCACAAACACAAACACCCACCTAAATGCCATCCAGTGTGCACTAGGATCTGCAGATTGAAAAATGTATAGGGCACTGAAAAGTCTGAAGTATAGTTGATGTGCCAAGGGTAGGCATGCTAGTGGCAGAGCTTGCATGAAGCTGCCTCTGCCACTAACAGCTTTTCTTCTCTAGACCAGCCCACAGTGGAGAAGTGAGCGGCAGTCGTTCAAGGCAGTGCTCTATCTGCCTTGGAAAGCGTGGACCTAAATGGCGCAGGAGGACCAGCGTAAATAAGGCTAAATCTACCCTTCAGTTAGAAGTTACCTAGTTGCATAAATTAATATTGCTTAATTACCAACTGATCTCTGTCAAATAAAATGTCCACACTCATTTATAACTTCATTTAAAATAGGCATCTTCTATGTTGACTTGCTGCCGTATTGCAAAATTGGTGATTTACAGAGATGGAAAAACAATAGCAAGAAGTATCCATTTAAAGCAAAATTCAGAAAATATCATATTTCTGCCATAAAATTCTTTTCACCTGAGTTAACAAAAAGAAGTCAATGAGCTAAAATGATTTTAGAAATTATGTACGCAGTGCCACAGCCTGAAAAAATATTTGATAATATGTTTGCCATTTTTCAGATTGCTGCCTCCTTTCTTCCTGATACTGTTTATTTTGGCAAAAGGATGTAACTGGGGCAATGATAAGGCCTTGCCAACATGAAGAAATAGGATCAGTGCAGTGGTATGAAGTTTATCCTGAGTCAGTAAAGTTATTCCTGTCCAAAACTGCTTATAAGCTTATTCATTTAAAGATCCAGTAATCCGGTGTAAATGAAAGCCTGTGTGCTTTCCTAGAGTTTTAGGTCTGTCTTGTATTGCTTATAGTTTTCAGGCAAGTAATGTTCAAAATAGTTTAAATACAAATGGTTTCATCTATGGGAAGGCATCACCCTTATAAAGTGAGGCAAACCTAGGAGTCCAGGGAGTGTCATCCACTTCACAGTGGTACGTTATTTCACATCTTCTTTAAGTGAATGGGAATTTGGAATTACACAGCTGATTGCTTTGTTGCAATCTGACTGGGGAAATCTAATCTAAGGTTGTCTTTTCAACAGGAAATTTTCATCTGAAAGATGCCTATAAATCTCTTCAATCAGGACTTTTTAAATAGGTTTTACAGTGATTAGTAATAAGCTTGTTTAAATGACTCTTTTATTTTTGGAGGGAGTGTTATATTGATATTTGCTACAGATGGTAGATTGAGAATATCCAGTTTGTTTTCAGATCTGAGATGAGTCCAGTCCAAATCCCTTCATTTGAACTTCCCTGAAAGCTTTGATCTAGATTCAGAATTTGTAGCCCAAATGCTCTGTTTATCCAGGGTAATAAATGAATACATGCTTAAGCACGGTCTCAAAAATATTCCTGGAGTTGTCAGATCAGGGTGGGGCCTCCAGCTATAGTTTGTTGTTTGTTTTTTTTTTCTAAATTAGAGGCTAAGTGTGCTAATAAAATCTCAGCAGGAGAGCAGATATTACCAAAATAGCAAGATGTAGCTGATCGATTACCTTGTTGGCAGTGTCTTGCCTCTCTCCAGGGCAAAGCACTGATCTCCCGCTGCTGTTGGAGCTCCACTGGAACCAAGAGCTGGGCAACGTGTTCCATCTGAGCTGCAGCCACTGTTAGTCCTTGCTGCAGACCGTCTTTGGCACCTGTCTCAAAGGTGGCTCAACTCTGAGAGGCAGAATATTCTTACCCCCGTATGAATTTCTGAGGTTTTTGGAGTTGCCTTGTAACCTGGTCATAAGCCAGTGTTTGACAAGACGGAGTATTTGAAGTTCATTTATGTACCCTATATTGAGCTGCCCTTTGGATGCAACAGCTTTCATGCCTTCTGCCTGTGTTTTTTAGCCACTTATCACCATGGTACTGCAGCACCTGCTGCCAGGGCAGAGACCCCTGGATACATGCCATGTAAAGACACTGCACTGCCCTTCTGTTTCCATCATCCTCTATCAGCAAAAGCACACTTTGTAGTGCTCCAAAACATGCTGGACTAGCCACCACATTTGTCATGATGACCAGATCAGGTTTGAGAGCCAGGATTTCTCTCTTGCAGAGGAAGAGAAGTTAGCTAATTGTCCTTATTCTTACAGTTTTGCAGCTGAGTTTCATATTAGCTGTAGAATGTACAACATCTTAGGAAACTATTAATTCTACTTAGAAGGCTTTAGCCTATGTGCTTTTGTAGAACTTCATCTTCAGCTTCATTATCTTTTTTAAAATTATTTTGCAAAGGAAATTAATTATTCTATTAACAGCTCCCATTGACAAAAGACAGTAATCACCCTTGCTATTATCGTAATCTCTTTCTAAACTATGAGGTAGCCCAGGGTAGGTGGGCTCACCTGGGCTCCCTTTCCCATGAAAGGCTGGACAAGATGATCTTTTGAGGACCCTTCCAACCTGGGCTGTTCTATGATTCTGTCATTCTAAGTGCTCTTCTGAATTGTATGAATCTGCAAAGGATGTTTTGTCCCAGGATTTTGAGCACCATACACAGTGAGTTTCTCAATGTTATGCTAGTAAATGTTTCTTTACTACACTGTAAATGGTACATTTTGTATCAGCTGAACCATCAGAGTCTGTACAGTCTTCATTTTTTATTAACTACCTAATAATGTATATCTGGTGTCCAAAAAGATTCACACCTATAGCTGTGACTGGTGAGCAGACAGTTACCAGAATTCATGACAGCATGGCAGAAGAGTTGAAAATATAGGTGAACCAAGGAATACTGGAAAACTCATAGTAAATCTTCTAACCTTCTCCATTACATTTGTTTCTCCTTCCTAAGAGGAAGGTCTACTGGTTCTTAACAAACCTTGCATATTCTTTAGTTCGCTTTTAGTGTCTTACTTCACTGGAACAAGCTGGTGTGTTTTATATCAGAAACTGCTCAAGATGACTGACGAAGAAGGAGTCCTATATAGTGAACCCCACTCAGAATTTCATTACAAATTGAAGTTTTTACAAGACTGAAAAAGATTAATATAATTTTTTACTGTTTTGAGTTTTGCACTTTTAACCATTCTGACAGCACTGTCTGGAATATGCGATAGGAGAACCAGTGGTGGAGTTCCCAGTCAGTTGTAGCAAGAAAGGCTTGGAAACATTGCAAAACTACTCGCTGTTGCAAGATTTCCAGCTTAGTGTCTGCCACACGGGCATTTGGAGATTCATCCAAAATGAATTCACCTCTTTCAACGCTTATTTCAAGGGATTCCTTGGAGATTCACTCATCAGCGGGCATGTAATAAATGTCCATTCTGCACTCACTTTATAGGAGAGTTGTACTCACCATTGGTTTAAAATGGTTAGCTCAGGTTTTGGTGGAAGGCCAGTGGTGACAACAGGGATGTCAGTGCAAACTTACCCAGCTTTACTAGGGAGAATTTGTAGCCTTTGCTGGTCTTTACATGGTTATTAATACTCTTTTTGCTACATACTGCAGTTCTTTAAAATCAGCAAAGTCTTGTTTGTGCCAGGATTTACAGCAAGTTTGAAACTTTCTGAAAAAAGCAACAGATGAACTAGTAAGTAAAGTGCAGCAATTTCTCTGGCAGAGCAGGCCTTCCCAGCCTCCCTGGCAGCCTGTGTGGTGGTGGCTCTCCATCCCCACAGCCAAGCCGTCGGCATTCACCGTAACTGCCGCCCTGTGCGAAGTGCCAAATTTAGCCTTGGCAGAAGCAGGCTCAACTTTATTCGTGTTACTGGTGTTGCACCACGGGTGATTTACATCCCTCTATCTTCCCCTGGACTTGAAAGGGATGTAAGCTGAGAGACATGCTAAGACCTTTTAAAAACAACTAGTTTCCAAGCTGTGTTTTGCTGCAGCAGCGAGCCTGCAACCGGTGAGCTCTCTGGCAGCCTGGCAGGGGCTGGCCCTGGCCACAGGTGGTTCTCGTTAGCAGCGAGAGGGGAGCCTTGGCGCTCCCAACAACATGTATGCTGTATCCGGAATCTGAGCGTAAGCTGCAAACATAAAAATCAGTCACCATCGCATGACATAATGTTGGTGAATTGCCACTTCCTTGCTGTCTGCTGCCCCCAAATAGCCGTGTGTTACCGTAAGAACAGCCAAAGGTGCCTGTTTCTTGGGATGCATTGAAATGTCAGGATGAGAGGGACAGAGGGAAATGACAAAGATTTTACAAGTGCAGCTGTATCCTGATAAACTTCCTGCTGATTCTGGTGTGAAATGGGTGCGCAATTGCTCTCATAACAGAGCCTTCCCACTTTTGCGTCCACCAACCCATCTGACTGGCATGGGACCTGCCCACCTCTCTGCTCACAGAAGCTCTGCTCATGGTCAGGGAGAGCTGGATCACTCCACTCTCCCATACACACCGTGCATCTGATTCCCACACTGGCACTTGAATACAGACTCCCTGCCTTTCACAGGCTGTCCTGTGTGGACATGCAGAGGATGACTGTGAAGAAGTGACCCTTTAATTTTCTTTTCGTATTGTTCAAAGAACACAGATCTGCATGCTATGATCATTGGGCAAGTGTCTGAAAAAAAGGACAGAGAAGGGATGGACAGACATCAACCCCTCTCCTCCTACCAGATTTGGATTGTTACTGCTTTTTGGTATTAGGAGATGTGGATTATAATTAGCAAAATTCTCTTGGCATTACAAGCTTGTCTTTACTGTTTTCCTGAGGTCTACTTGCCAGTCCTTATTTTCACACTCTGGCATGCCCAGAAATTATGGTGATAAATATTTAGCTCTTTGTGTTTTCAGCTCAATATATAAAAATTGACAAATGAATCATCCCACATTCCTCGGAGGTAGTACAAAAGGCAGTCCTGACTAACCTCAGTTGAGCACACACCAGGGAGCTAGTCCTTGTCTGCATGAGAGGCAGTCTCCATCAGTTTCTCTAAACACTCAGAATGGATGTGCTTAATCTCTTGTTTATGTTCATTTAGCCAAAGCTGGGAACTTATTGATAAAAACTGAGCCAATCAGCTACAGGTTATAACCAATTTAAAATCAGCTATGTTATACATCTTTGGTTTTGAACTTAGTTAATTAGGCATTTTTCCCACATTTCCCAAGCCTTATTGTTCATTATCCCATTATTTTCTTTCCCATATGTTGCTATTGTATTTTCTTTTTCTGTTTAAAAAAAATGGGAATCATAATTTGCATTTCTGCCTTACTGCATTCTCTACTAGAAAAGAATATCTTCTTTGCTCATATTTTCTGCTGCAGAACCTCTTAATTGAGGTATCAATCACTCTTGCTTTTTTTTTCGATATCTGTTTCACCGCCAACTGAGTAAGTGGAAAATCTCTTTATCCTCTGCATGCATCACTGAACCTAGCAGACTGTCCCAGTGTGACTGAAAAGTATCATCATTCCCTTTCAGAGGTGGAAAAATTCCCTAGGAGAAAAGTTAGATGAATTGCATAACCCCTCCAGATAGCCAGAGCTTGGAATAAAACCTAAAGTTTTTGGCTGTAGTCTGTGTCCTTAGGTTCCTAGATCACAAACCAAGTTACCTCAAAGTTAAAAGGAGTATGAAGCTACACTTTAAAACAATTTATGTTCTTCTGCATCTGTTATTCTAAGAGGTAACAGTAAATCTCTTAAGCTGGCAGGCAGTTGCATGGCTGGTTGTTGTATGGGTCACTTGCACGTTCTGGTCATGTAGCAGCACCCTACTAAATGCTGATGCTCAGAGGGGTTGTTTGAGCACAGTCTCCTTTTCCTAAATTATTTCTGCTGAAGCTTTACACTCAATGGACTACCTGCGTAAACACATCCATCCTTCTCCTAGCACCTGAGCTTAGGACAAGAAGGCCATCTGTGAGCTGCGCTACCTGTTTGAGTTTTGGGAGCAGGCTGTCATCCCTTCACATCCCCTGCTCTGCCTGTGTGAGACTTTCTGAGGTGGGATTGTTGGCTCCTTTCCTTTCAGCAGCTCTGCCAACTCACTTTGAAAAACCAATAACCTCAGTTACTAATTGGCACGGAAAGACATGGTTAAGCCTGCCTCCTGCTATGTGCTGAGGTGTCCAAAGTCACCCTCTGGCAAGGGGAAGCCTTTGTGGCCATGGATGTTTCTGAACATGCCTTCAGTTTTCCCTCTCCTGCTTTCCACATGGCTCCTTAGAAACCTGGACCTGTTTTCTCATTACTTTCATCTCTGAGTAGAAAACGCAACTAAACATTAAAAAATTTTAATTTTGGTGGCATCCTTCCCCAGGCGGTGGGGGAGTATACAACTGTATAAGTTGCTTTTCATTCCCCCATATGGTTGCAGGGAACGTGCATGTACATGAGGAAGGGGAGTGGGTGGCAAACCACTGCACCTGGTGCCAACCAGCCTCCTCTGATGGAGTGGCTTTTCTTTCTCCATCTTCTCATCCCAGCAGCGCTGCCTGAGCTCCTGCAGCCTCTGTGCTCCTTGAGTTACCTCAGATTTGTAGCTGAAACTGTTTGAAAAAACAAAACTGCTGCATTTACAGTAGTTTTATTTTAGTGACAGAACAAACAACTATCTACTTAACTCTCTATGTAACACGTGAGCCAGGCTGCTGCTGTCAAAGCAGTGACACCGCTGGTCCTGGTCAGGAAGGATCATGTTGAAGGAGACACTCTAGGCGGGGGCCCTAATGCAATTTCTTCTGCAGCTTTATCCCCATTTCACCTTCGTGCCGTCCTGTCTGGTCGTCTTCCCTCTACCAGATGCTCAGCTGTCTGATTGGGATGAAAAGATACTGGAGTCACTGCATCAGCATGTTTCTTCATCAGATGATCACCTCTGGCAGTCCCAGCAAAGGTTCCCAAAGGCTACAGCAATATCACTGCTTTTCTAGCTCACTGATGTGCTGAAAAGAGCAACATCAATATCAATGCTCACCAGAAATTCAGAGCACAGCTGAGCTGTATCATGGGTAATGAAACAGTTTGGGGATCCAGAGAGGAAACCCACTGACAGGATAAATCTTCTTCATGCCAGGCTTTTGAAGATAGTTTTTTCTCAGTAAACAAGGGATTAATAGACCCACATCTACTGTTAGTGATAACAGTGGGGAATTACTGCCTCTGAGGCAATGAAAGCATACTATGAGCTTTTGGAATAGAAAGTCAGTACAAAGTTCAATTATTGGATGAAATGTGGTATATATCTCACAAATCTTTATGTTCAGACTTAAATTCCCCTCAGGGCAGCTGCTTTATTTCAAATATATGAAGTATTTGAATGTCTGAAGTTTGGTCATTTTTAATGGACGCCCAATCCTTAACAGCTTCCAGTCACATAATCTCAGAGAAAATTCCATTATCTGGTTACTTTAAAAAAACAGGTTATATAGCAGATAGTATTTAACATCCTGTTTTAAAGTTGTTAATTCACTTGAGAGCAAAGTGATTTTATTGCGGCTGCTTATATGGTTTTTTCTTCTCCCTGAATTAAGATTTGTGTTGTATTTACAGTTTTCACAAGCTTTTCTATAATTCACAAGCCTTAAAGCT
This sequence comes from Nipponia nippon, assembly GCF_047370975.1. Classification (NCBI taxonomy): domain Eukaryota; kingdom Metazoa; phylum Chordata; class Aves; order Pelecaniformes; family Threskiornithidae; genus Nipponia; species Nipponia nippon. The sequence goes on along the minus strand of NW_028262290.1, from coordinate 57,090,587 downwards.
ATCCTTTCTCCTCTACAGCTTCCTGGATTAATGGTTCATAATTTCTCTCTGTCCTCATTATATGGATGATACTAGCACACAAGTTTCAAATTACTTATTTTTTCATGAGGTTTCACATGCAATAGATGTGCATTTGAAATTAGTTTTCCTTTAAAAGAAAAGTAACTGATGTTCAGAAGAGGGTGGGAGATATACCAGGGCTGGTTTTGTCATTGCCAGAAAAGCTTTGATCCAATAGAAGCTATGGAAACCAAGACTTGGTAGAAAAAAAAGTACATAGACATCTGCTAAAGAGCTATAGAAATATGATGACATTAAAACAAAAGTTAGAATGATCTACTTACCCACCAAGCCTATATTCACTGTGTATATGCCTGTATTATAGCGTTGTGATAGCAACACTCTGAAGGAAAACACTTCCAGTCTTAATCTGCGTTTTCAGATATTTCCAAAAAAGTTATTAACTGTTAAGCTGAAATTTATCATAATACTTCTCAACCCAAACAATCAAATTTTTGTGTTATTGTTAATATGGCACAGTTCCACTTAGCCAGGTCTGAATTATCCAAGTCTGAACCAAAGCAGAGTCTAGGGCTTTTAGGGGCTAAAAATACTTGCAATGCTTTTTAAAGCTTGTATCACTCTGAAATGGATAAATTTAATAACTTTAGTCCAGCTGTGGACTGAGGTTTGTGTCTGCAGTATCTGCCTACACAGTTGTCCTGCTGAGCTGAGGAGAAGGCATGAAGGATCAGCTCCTTCTCTGTGGAATCTTATAAATAACGTGATTTGGAAAGACAAATGCCAATTTTCCCATTCATTCTTTTTTTCCCTTAAAAAGCCATGTGAAACCAAATGCCTTCTGCTCATCTTGACTCTAATTCTTTGGGACGCTTAATGCATTTCAGCCAACTTTCCCACCTCTTTCCTCCCTGTGTTCTGCTATTTCTGTAAAAATGTTGTGTCAGTTCAGCATACCCTGGAGCATTAGCCCCAGTGTGGTCTGAATTCCCAGCCTATAGCCTAGAGAGTAACAACCTGCTGGAAGGCAAGGATGGGCCTGGAGCTACCATGGACTGGCTGAGTCCTTTCCAATGGCACAATTTTTTCATTTTTCACCATTTCTGGGGATTTACTGTTGTTAAATTTCTCTTTTTGTAAATAAACCCTGTTGTTCCTTTTTCTGCTCTTGCCTCTCCTCCTCTTCTCCTCTCCTCCTTCCCTTTTCTTTTCCTCTCTCTTTTCTCCACTTTTAACATCTCCATTTAAGGCTCAGCCATTGAAATGTCAGTCAATCTTGATAATCTCCTACCCCAGACATGTAGGCACCACTCCCCTCCCCTTCTGTGTGAGAAAAGTGAAATAAGTATGCAATAGAAGATATCCAGATGACATAAAGATTCAAACAGTTCATAAAATCCAACAGAAATTCAGAAGTTCTACAAAGATGGATTCCCCAAATCCAACCCAGTACAGCACAAGTCTCTGATGCTATTGCTGTGAATAACCGTCCAATATGTACTGGCCCCAGCAAAAAAATCCTGTAATCATACAGACTAAATCAGGAAATGCAGCTCCTGAAGTGACTTGATGCAGACATTTCTTCAAACTGTAATCTTCATTGCCCTGTTCTGGATTTAATTTCCAGCCTGCTACCATGTCAAAGAGTTGCAGACTTTCATCATTGTTTTATTTTATTTTATTAGTCTATGGTAAATCTTTTCCTGAAACAGGAAGCAAGTCCTGTGAAATAATCTTTCCTGCTTAAATCAGTCAGTATTTGTAATGTACATCCAGCTTGTTGTGGATAAAGAGCAAATGTTACATGCAATAACAGGAATATTTGGATGAAGAAGGCTTGAAATAGCTGTAAAAAAGTCTTGGAAATTATAAGGCATCATCTGTGATTTAATAATTTTCCACAAAACTCTGTGTTTGTTAGTGTCCTAAGTACGTTATTAAAACCATAGTTTATTTTGAGTTCTCCATTCCCACAGTCCATCTTGATTTTGTATTATGGTACAACATAGATCTTACGTTGCAGTATATATAACTCATGGTGCAGTATACATACTTGTAGTAGCAGCTATGTGTGAGAAAGTTAAAAAAAGGATTACTCTTCCGTACTGGCAGGTCTCCATACCTTTCTGTTGCCCATTGTCATAGCAACTGTGGAGGTGAGACCAAGTATCTTGCAAGTATTCTCAGTGTTGTAATTACCCATTAAAATCGGTGGTGTAGTACTGCTACAATATGAGATATGAAGTTTCCAAATCAATACCACCTAAACACCCCTCAACCTCTACAACTAACTTTAGTAACCTTAGAGAAATTGGCATGGTTGTCTTTAAAAAGAGATAAGCATTATCACACACATTACACTCATGCCTAAAATCTCCAGATTGTTTCTCCTGTTATGGATATATTGTATTTCTAATTAAACCAAATACACAATTCTCAATAAAGATGCACATGGTTATTGCTTCCCTTGATAAAAGATAGCATGATCACATTTGGTCTGGGATTTTGAACATCCTGCCTTTATATCCTACTGAAACAGTAGCTTCTGTCTTCTAACAAATGATGTAGCATTACATGGAATAGCTGTACAGCTTTCCTTTCTTTGCTTTTTCACCCAGTAAACTGGTTTTGCTCTGGTTTTTGGCCCTATCACCTTGAAAAATTATGTTTAAGGATATAAACTGGAAAATTTAGTGTATTAGGAGAACTGTTGCTTCCTTTCTTTCTTATCTCCAATCTTTTACTATTTCTTAAGGTATCTGAAATTCTGTTTCTTTTCCTTATTTTTGATAAATGAAGAGCATTTAAAGCTATGTCATGATATTAACACATGCAGTTATTTTATTGACGTAGTCTTATACCTCTGACCAGAAGGATTTGTAGTAAGTTGTGTTCAGGAGAATATTTCACAAATCTGTATGTAGTTTTAAGCTTTTATATGTTTGCCAATGAAGCAGAACTGGACAATGTAATTCACAATACATTCGTATTTGACTAGAATATATGAGAATACAACAAAGCAGCATGCAAACTCATGAGCATTTGTAATTAGCCTGATGAGGTTGTGCAAACTGAGACTGAAAATCCACTGCACTCTCAGATTCTTCAGAGGAAATGTAATCAATAGGACATGATAACAGACGTTTTCCTGCCACTGTGAATCACTTCACGTCCTCTTTGATCGAAAGCACTGAATGAATTTTTTATGTGTGGTTTGCACATTGTCAGGAGTGTAGGTCAGACTCATGAGAAAAGCTGTTGTATGTCTTTTGCTTCCGCTTAGTGAGTCAGAAGTGAGTCTGTAAAACATTGTAAGGTATTACCTTGGAGGCTTTCTGCAGAAAACATGAATGTTTTTTGTTATATTAATGTATTTTGGTGCATATTCATAAGTGCTGTATGCAAGGCAATTGCTTCTGCCACTAAAGTGGCACTATTTATATATTTTTAGTTCCCAGTCCTTAAACAAATAAAACAGCTCTCAAAATCAGGCAGAATTTCAGCACAGTCTCACCCCAAGCTCTTTCAGACCAGTTAAAGTAAAAGAAAAATCCCAAGATATTAAGTTCACTTCCATTCAAATTGGATTTTCTAAATCTCAAAATAGTTGTGGTGAACATTGGTAGTCACGAATTCAGGATTTCTCTCTCTGCCTCCAAAGCCAGTCATATAGTGGGACGCTTTTCTCCTCTCTCCATCTCCACCTTCATCTCCACCTTCATCTCCACTTCTACCTCCATCTCCATCTCCATCTCCATCTCCTCCTCTTACCAGTCAGACATTTTCAGGTAGCTTGGAGGAATTTAGTGCCATTTTTTACCTCATGCTCCTCTGTTGATGTTTTTTGGAACTGGCCAGAATGCCCACTCAATGCTGGGAAGACAAGAGATGAAACAGTTCCTTAGGAAGACAAGGTAGCAGGTATTACTTGGGAGAAAAAAAAAAAGGAAGCTTAGTTGTCTTTTTGAAATTTTTTTTCTTTGTTTTGTGTATTAGTGCATCAAGATTTTCCACTGACCAGTTTAGAAATTGCAGGTCTAATACTGTAGCAATAAAACAGCTATTTCCTAACTGATGATAAACTGTCTGAAGCGGCCCAAACGTATTTGGATAAACATTGGATATTTTGGGTGGTGTCCAAGTGTGACCTCTGGGCTGTACAAAGAGGGGAAGGCTGTGCAGTGCGATGGAGGTGAACTGTAGATGCTTGTTCTGGATCATTGGATGGGGTTGCTATAAATTGTGAAGCTCAGAGAAGATATAGGAAAATGACCCCTGCTCTGTCGTGAAAAGTAGTATGTAAAGGAGTACACAGAGTTGTATGAAGATGCAGCAACTGGAAATCTCATCTAGACAAAACTATTGTAGAAACTAAATGTGGTAAAAAATAATAAGGCAGTAGAAGATTTGCTATCATTTGAAATAAAGATTGGATGCCTTTCTAAACTATAAACTGTAATTCAACCACAAATTATTTGTTCAATACAAGAATTATTGTGTGTCCTACATTGTGCAGGGAGTCAGAATTATTGCTTCCCTTCCTGGCCTTGGAAATTATGAGGCAAATCCTGGTCTGAAATCAACTCCTAAAACATCAGTACATGCAGGATCTGAACCGAGAAATATATCATTACAGAGAAAAATGTTCCAGATCATTTTTACTGGAGGCAAAATTCACAGACCTAACGGATCTGTAATTACTGTATTTGATAATTCTGTATATGATACATATATTTAATTTTTTTGTTTATGTAACCATTTTTGTTCATACTTAATACCATGACTAATTACTAACACCAATTCTTATACTATAAATAATATAATAATTAAGTAATGTATGCTGGAGAAGTTTTAGCAATGTACATAATGCAGTAATAAAACATGGTACCTCAGCAGCTCCTTAGGTCAAATATCTGTGGGTGAAAAAGGAATTTGTTTTTCTGTTTTCAATTAAAAATTAAATTGCTTTTCTGATTTTCAATGCTAGACATATAAAAAGTTGGGGATTTTTTTATGGTCACAGCTTACAGCTTTGTCAGGGAGTCACAAAAGATGAAAGTGCATCTGCCAGAAGGATGATTCACAGATTTAGTAGGAAGCTTTGCTGGGAAAACAAGCTTATAGAGTAGGAACTGGGCAAAAAGATATCACCTTTATTTTAAGAACTGTTCTTCACTGTGTTATTTCAGCACATTCCTCAGTCAGACATTCAAGTTCCTCTTGGCCCTTTATTATTTCTAAAATTTTCCAAATCATTTCTACTATACTTTTTTTTTTAATAAAATGAATTTTTCAGAATACTGATGAGGACTTTGAAAAACACAATTTTTGCTTCTTTGCAAGAATAGAAAGATTAATCTAATACATTTTACAAACCTCCAGTTGTTTTTGGCATTACATGCAGTCTTTTGAAAAGCAAAGTATTTCCATTAGTAAATGGTCACTCAGTATTTGTTTTGTCTTCTGTATCCAGACATGCATATGCCTGTCTTGTTTGGCATCTGGTTTCCCCCACTTAGGACTCATTCTGACTTTACTGATAGTATGCATGTATGTTATCTAAGACAAAGTCACACTAAGATCAGAGTTGGGCACAAATATAGCTAATCGTGATCAATACTGAATGTAAAGACATCTTTGTGGAATGAAGTATGCAGAACTGAATAATACCATAATATATGTTGCTTACTGTAAATGTTTATATGTTTTATGGCAGTCATTCCTGTGTATTTAAAAGCTTTGAATAAGAGAAGATGTCTCTATGTCTCTGAAAAATGTTTTGCGCCAGCTGTTCTCATTGAAGATAATGATGAAACATAAATATTGAATGAATAGCAGCTTGTAGCCTTATTGGAGGCCAGAACAGACAGAATGAGCATTCCCAAGACGTCAGTGCGTTTTGAATTTGATAGACGGGGAATGTTGTGTTGAGTGCCTTTGTGGCTAACAAGTCTCAAAAACCAAGGAGAATTCAGAAATTAGGAGCAGTTCCTCTAGATTCATGGTTTATGAGACAAAGGGAAATGGGTTAAATAAATACACAGCTGGCAACAAAGAGGGAAGAGATACATTGTAACTTACGTATATTTGGTGAATGCAGGACTAGAAGGGAGCCCAATTAAGTCCAATAGCGTAACGTATGGATAATTTGAAGCAAGCAAATGAAACTAACAGGAGGAGGATTTAACTGAAACATAATAAAATTTCCTAACTGGTGGGATTATGTGGACTGTTTCTTCAGTGGAGATAAAACACAAGTTTTTGACACTTTAGAGTTACAGTACATAATGCTATGTACTATAGGGATGGAATATGTGATACGAAGATCATGTCTGCTTGGCAGAAGGGTCCAAGAACTTTCAGAAACTGGTCTTTCCCTCATTTCTGTAGGAAATATTCATCACTCACCATCAATGGAAAGACTTCTTACTTCAGTAAGGATTGAATTTCGCTCTGATTCTGATATGTTTGCGAAACAGTAATAGGGCGATTCGTACTATGCTTGCATAAAAAAGCTTAAAATGAACCAAAGATGGAGGGATATGCTGTGAAAGAGGTAGAAGATGAAACTAATAGGAGCTCAACAACCCTGATCGGGCAAAAATTACAAGTCAGTTGGCAGAGAGGAAAGCAGACAAAACAAGATGTTCCCTTACACTGATAGAAATATGAACAGAATACAATCCAGCATGAATTTCAGTCAGATGGAGCCAAACTGTAACACCAGCCCTGAATGTGCTTGGATGCTACGGAAGTTTGAGTCTGGGTCAACTCCAAACACAGCTCTGTCAGCTCCTTTAAGTTACAATTTATTTTGTATGCAGGATTTTTTTTTTTTTTTCTTTCCAACCTTGGATCCACCCAAAAGCTCTGAGAAGTCTTAAAGTTTATAGCCTTTGGCTCATGTTGACAATCAGAATGAGAAGTGAGTGCTGATAAATTGTTTAATAAAATGCTATAGAGCTCTAGTTCTGGCAGTTAATGGTATTATACCCATGCCACAAACCTCCAGTGAACGAACAGGTATAACCTCTCCTTTTTCATATTCTTTTCACTCTATAGCAGCCAAAGGGCAGATTTCAGGCAGTACATCTCTCTTGAATATCATTCTTTGTATTCATTCACCCTTTCATGTTGGATCTTACTAGGTAAAGGAAGAAGTAATCTTTTAGACATTTACTATTTATGACTAAATCTCCGAGCAGAAAAAGTTTTTTTTAAATGTTATTGGTTTACTCTTTCAGAGTAACAAGAGTTTGTGGCTTTTTTTCTATCAAGAAACAGTTCTTCTTAACCTTCTCTTAGAATCAAATCTATTTCTTGTAAAAACTGAAAACTTTCATACACACTGTGGAAGAAAAAGGTTTGTCAATAAAACAAAACTCTTTCTAGTGAATACTGACATATGCTACTAGCAACTCTATGCAGTATCTTTGCAACTCTGCAAAATATTCTGCACTGAAAGAACCAGATTAATTTTGACTTCCTACTAGTTTTGTTTCAGCATCTAACACATCTACAAAGCATCTAGGATCTTGTCTTAAATTTAAAATGTTGGGGATTCTTTTTTTATTCTTAAGTTTTTTTTCCAACATGTTTCTTACTTGATAGAATATTGTGAGATCCCAGTTTTTCCAGAAATAGTCAAATATCTCATATCATTGATATTAATGCTGCAACTACATTAATACTCATTATGGAATTAATTTTTCTTCTTTTTTTTCCATAATGATTTGATCGTCCAGAACAATTGCCTTTCTGAGTGTTTTCCTTTTCTGTTCACAACAGCTGTGAATTCAGTGGCGCTCTGTATGTTTATAAGTATTTGCATAATTAGATAGCAAATTATTAACAGTATTAGCTTTAAAAAAAAAAACCAGTAAGCTCTTCAATGTGCCGAGGAGATGTACTTTACAGCTCTGTCCTGGCAGAGTGAGTGGAATGGTGTTGTATGTCAGTTTACTAAATCTGAAATGTCATGTTGCTGTGATTTGCCAAATGGCCTTGCAGCCAGATTTTCTCTCCCCTTTTTGTATAACTCTGGACCTACAGGGCGCAGGTCATTTAAAGTTTTCACATTGGACATGGTAGATGTAACAATATTATACTCCCATTTTTTATGTTGAAAAGAAAGTGCAAAACCCATTCCTTTTCACTAAATATTGTGGAATAAAAATATTCACTGCATTTTAGATGAGATGGCAAACACTGTTTTTGAACAGAGCAATCAGTATTATAGGTAAGGAAAAATTACTCAAAAAATTTTAAACATTGTAAGATTTGGTGTTTATTCTCTAACTATGTTGGTTTTTTATATCCGCAGGTTGTTCGGTGTGACTTCTCTTACTCAGACAAACTGCTCAAGCACTTGGATGATTATCAAAAATCAAGAGTTACATTGGTATCACCATGCTAATCCAATCTTACTGCTGGTGATGTACTACACCCTCGCAACTCTTATCCGTCTTTGGCTACAAGAGCCCATTGTAAGGGTAACTTCCTTCTCTTTTTTAGCGCTAATGACTGTGAGACTGACCAGTGCAGATACTTGCTAACAGAGGTGCAAACATTCAAGAACGTTAAACGAAATAGACAGCAAGTCCAAGCTGGTACCTTGAATTCGGTCTTTTTGATAAGTGTCTTCAAGAGACTGATCTTGCAGCAGTTACATGGGTATTCTTCTGAAAGTCAGCAGGAGTATTTCTGTAGGGACTACAATGGCAGAGCATTAACGCTTACCCCGATTTGGAAAGCCAGTATTGGTATGAAGTAGTGTAGGTGCTATCGAATAAAAGGCAAACACCCAGGGCTTGTCTAGCAGGACTGAAGTAGGATATAGGCTGGCACAGGATACTGTGAGGCAAGAGAGAGATTTGCTATTTTGTCAGAGATAGAGAAAAACTTTCTCAAAACATTTCCTCCTGAATCTGTGCACCTGAGTGAAAATCCCAGCAGTCATTTAAGAGCAAGAGAAAAAGGAGACAAAAAGTAAATTTTTAATTCTTCCAGTTTCAGAGGAAAAAGGGAATATAAGAACCCAAAGGTATCTTAAAAGCTTAGAAACTGGAAGTATAAAGAGAATGATCCTAAGCATTATTTATTTTAATCTCCTGATCATCTAAGACTTGACATGAGTTTTAGAGTTCAGGTATAGCAGTGTTGTAAACCACAATGAAAATACTCATGACTGAGCTGTGAATTAGTGGAGTTTGTAGTAGCAAGTAAGAACATTGAAGGTTTTCTTATTTTAAGGGTGTTTCTTCATATAATGAATAATTTAACAGTTTAACATTTAAAAAGGCAGACAAAATACATCACCTCTGAATTGAGATGTCTGATATTTGTGGTTTACATATATTAGGCTTCATAATAAAAGGTGAATGATGCCAGAACTGTCAGCTTGATTTATTAAAAAATTGTGTCTTAAGTTTCCAGAAATCTTAAGACTGGCTTTTTTAAAGTCACAAGGTTTTAAAAGATTGTGGTCCAGTGCCCTCTGGCATTGGGTTCTTTTAGGGTTTTTTCCCTATTATTTTTTTCTGCAGCTGCAGCAGCTGGAAACTTGCTTTTTTTTTTTTCCCCCTTAAGTGAAAACTGAGATTTCCAAATAATAGTATGATTTTAGCCTTGGGGCTGTAACTAAAACTTCACATCTCACAAACTGCGTAGTAAAATCATGAGAACTACTCACAGAGGAGTAACCACACGTGAAATGTAGTTAGTGGGAGCTGTGTGATCTCAGCATCTCTGGGAATGCATTTACAGTACCCGGGTTGTTTTCATCCAACTTTCACCATCTTTCAGTTTGATGCTGAGTCTAAGTTAGTTACTGTGCTTTTTCAGTGGAGAGAAATGGGCCTGTCTGTCTGAGGACAGAGTGAGTCCTGCAAGTTCCTCCAGGGACTAGAGAGGAACTATAGTGGACTTGCCTGCACGTCTTTCTTTTAGACTACTTGTGTTGTCTGAGATGGATATTCCCATAAGATACTAAAATCAGTCTCTGAGAACTGGAAACAAGTCAAATTAGAGGTGCTTTCTAAGCAATTGAGCTAGAGCAAGTAAGTATTAAAAGAGATTAGTTTAAGAAAAGTTGATGTCTCTCAAACCCATGGCTACATGAGTGGCAATACAAAGTCTTGGCACTCCCATGGGAACTCGAAATGCCAGGGGAATTATGCTTCCCTCCAAAGAGAAACGGACACTTAAAAAAGAGAACATTATAAAGAAGATGTTACCCATGCATTAATGCTTATTTTTGATGCACAGGATGTAGTGATGCAAGTATTTGTCATTAGAAAGAGAAGCTGAGATTTGCAAAATTTACTGTCTTTTACACATTTTCTCCTTATGGTCTTTTTTTTGCCTATATGCATTTTGTTTTTCCTTTAGTGGTGCCGTAGATCAGGAATTAATCTTTCTCTTACTAGCTTTCTCCTGGTAGACTCCGTTCTCAATTATTTAAATCCAGAAACAATTGTATTCCAGGTTTCATTGAAATGTTTTTTGACTTGTGAATTTGTGGTGCACTTGATTTATTATGGAACTAAGTATATAACCTGCCTTTACAATCCCCAGTGATTTCAAAGTTACACTGTATTTAGGATCTCACCACTAACCTACCTATAGTTGGATGGTGGCAAAGACAATATGCTATGTGCCATTTAGTGTAAAGCAGTTGTTCTCTGCATACTGCTGTCACATACAGTAAAAAGTGGCTCATCATAGAAATTTTATGCAAAAGAATCTCTTGAACAAAACCTGATTTGAAGAAAATGTGCATTATATGTTTTTATACGCATTTTATACGTATATATATTATACGTGATTATGCATAAGGAAATATTCAGTCTAAAAAGATGTACATAAGCTAAATATAATACTGGTGTAGCAGATTGTTAAAACAGAGTAAGACATGTAGACCTGGTGTTTTTTCCTTCTTGTGTGAATTACATCTTGGGGTCCTCCTGTAGACAAAATTTCTGTTGGATTGCAGCAGGAGTTGTCTCTGAGACAGATGCTCTTGAGACTGTCTCTGAATACTGCAGCTGATGAACAATTTTACAAGAACAATGCCCGCTTCAACTCTTGAGTTTCAGGATGAAGTTTTTTGTGTGTGCACCACAGTCTGTCAAAGTACAGCATGTATGAGATTTCAGTGTATGGTCTCTGTGTGGGATTCTGTATGGATCTTACTCATTCAAAAACGCCCTTGGCAGTCAGTGGAAGTTTTGCTTTTCTTATGCCAGCTATTTTGGATCCTGATTTGTTCTAACATTGACTCTTCTGAAATTCTACCTCTGCAAATAAGAAGAGGCAATCTGCCTCTGGAGATTTCAGCTCATAGTTGTAACTGCTAGTGCTGAATATATGAATAAGGCCCATTCATTCTGTTCAGTGAGTGGTAACAAAGTCAACAGTTACTGCAATTTAATGTAGAGTACTCTTATAGAATTTTTAGAATATTTTGAATTAAGAGGCATTTGAGAGTTGCTCAGATAGTGGAAGAACTGGAAGAATTAGGCAAGTCAAAGGACTCTCACAAGTTGTAATCATATGACTAGTACTGTGCTTTCTGACTTTTCTTCCTCATCTGAGAAAGAGAAAACAAGATTTCCCACCCTTCCCTATAGTCTCTTAGGCTAAAAATATGTTACTAAAATCATTGTCTACATCCTAGGTCTTTTGGTATTGTTTTGGTCGCCCTGGTGCCAAACTGAATGCTGTCGATAAACAGTTATTTATCATCCACATTTATATTAAAGTTTCAAATGGCAGTGACAAGTATTTTAAGCACAAAATCAGTTTATTTCATCTTACAGTTTGGCTAGGAATGCCCTTTTACAATCAAATATAAATACACAATTGTATGTGAAATGAGCTACCATTGCCTCTCAGAAGTAAAACTAAATTAATAACCATTGTTTATCTAAGTCAAGATTTAAAAAATAGGACCTTACTGTTAGGATTGGAATGGAGAGAGTTTCAAAAGCAGCTAGGGTGTTTGGATGTCCTGTTCCCATGGGTAGCTTTCCAGACCTCTGCCCAGCATCCTGATTTATTCATATTCTATTGCATCAGCTGATTTTGCATAAGCAATGAGAACACTTACCACTAGCTGGTTCCCATTAAAAGTCTAATTTGGGACCCTGCCTTTGAAACACCTCCAGTTCAGACAAAAGCTATCTTTTACACCATGAGGTATCTCTTTGTTGACAGTAGATAGAGTCTAAGTAAAACAGCAAGTACGAGGGCAGATGGATATTTCTGTTGCAAACCAAAAGTAAACTTAGTAAGACTTCATTTGAAGCAGAAATACAAGTATCTGCTAAGTAGAAAGGACAAAATAGGCAAGAGAAAAATCTTAAGTCCTTACAAACAGACCATTCAGGTTGAAATAAAATATGACAATTAGTTGCCTTGGCCAGTTGTTTTGTAGTTCATAACAGGGTAAGTTCAGAATAATGCTACTAAAGCTGGTGTATAATCTATATTTTGGCTGCAGCTTAGCAAAGTTCCTGAACCTCCACTTAAGTCCTACTGAAGTCAGTAAGACCTTGCCCCAGGTTCCAGGTTCCACAAGCATTTGTGTACTGTGCTGAATAGGGGTGGTTTTATGAAGCAAGACCTTACAGCTATACAAATGAGGATTTGGCTTAATACTCTAAACAACCAATAGCAGCGGAGATTGTGAAGAGAGGAAGTAGAGTTTTGGTAATTCTTTGAATTTGGTGATTCAAAGTTGGTTGAGCTTTGGTAAGTTCCAAGAGCAATGTAGAACCCTACTCGAGCACTTTTAATTTCTTATTAGAATCACGTGTGTATATTTAGTACTACAGCACTTTTTCACATAGGAAAAGAGTTTTTTTACAGCAGTATTTCGAAGCATAGGTAAGTCTACCTTTCAGTCCTCACCATAAGGTCTTGCACCTGGGAAAACATAATCCAGGAATGCAGCTCAGACTGGGTTCCACATGGCTAGAGAGCAGCTCTGTGGAAAGGGACCTGGGGGTCTCCGTGGACAGGAAGCTCAATATGAGCAAGCAGTGTGCTGCTGCGGCCAAGAAGGCCAATAGGATGCTGGGTTGCATCAAAAAGGGCATGACCAGCAGAGATAAAGAAGTCATTATCCCTCTCTACTCAGCGCTTGTCAGGCCACACCTGGAATACTGTGTACAGTTCTGGTCCCCGTTATACAAAAAAGATGTGGACAGGCTGGAGGGGGTCCAGAGAAGGGCCACCAAGATGATCAAGGGTCTGGGAAGCCTGCCGTATGAGGATAGGCTGAGAGAACTGGGCTTGTTCAGCCTTGAGAAAAGGAGGCTTAGAGGTGATCTCATCACCATGTACCAGTACTTAAAGGGGAGCTACAAAGAAGATGGAGACTCCCTTTTTACAAGGAGTCACATGGTGAGGACAAGGGGTAACGGGTACAAGTTACTCCCAGGGAGATTCCAGTGGGACACGAGAGGTAAATGTTTCACAATGAGAACAGTCAATCATTGGAGTAATCTCCCCAGGGAAGTGGTTGACTCCCCTACGCTGAACACGTTTAAGACTCATCTGGACATGGTGCTGGGCCATCTCATCTAGACTGTGCAAATTCTTGCCTAGAAAGGTTGGACCAGATGATCCTTGAGGTCCCTTCCAACCTGGTATTCTATGATTCTATGATTCCTACTAGTTTGGAGATAAACATCCAGGAATTAATGGATGGCAGAGTGGAATAGCCACTGCTATTATTATTCCATAATATACACTTTATGTTCTTTCATACCTTCCTCTGAAATTTTGAATACTTATTATTTCCATCGTAGCCAAAAATCTAAAACCCACATGAAGTCTTGGGAGGAGAGGAGAAACCAGAAAACTAAGGAATTGGAGAGGGCAAATAGTAATGAAAATAAAAAGTAGGGTCAAGGTCTGAGGTTCAAAATGAGAAATTGGGCAAAGGCAGAGGACAGAGTAACTTCAGTAGTGGCAGCTTCTCTCTGATGGTATCCTGGGGCCAGTGAGTCCTGCAGAGCAACACTGTGCTGGAGATGCTCACAGCTTTCACATGCAGCCCGCTGGCTCCAGAGCACCCCCTTCCTCCCTTTAGCACCACATGGTTGAAGTTCCTCCTCTCACCAGTATGAACAGCAAGGTTCTGCTGCTTTGTGACAGCTCAGCTGGGAAGCTGAAGATTGCAGGAGAAAGAGGGACAGTGCAGGAAGAGGTCTGGAGGAGCCCAAAGAGGAGCTGTAACCTAGCATGGTTTATATACACATACCCAGGCCTCCCACTTGTCACTGTGCTATAATAACATCCATGTTCAGTCTATTTGAGAGGCCTCATACCCCTGCTGGGCCATGGAATTAAGATGGAGTTAAGACCACTGCATTAGCAATCCTCTGCAATTTAGTGGTAATAGTTCCTGTCACAGATGAAGAAACGGAGCATGTGGATCATAGACAATCACGGAGTCACAGAACAGTCCAGGCTGGAAGGGACCTCTGGAGACCACCTGATCCAACTTCTTGTGAGAGCAAGGCCTCAGATTAGGTTGTCCAGGGCCAAGTCTTGGATGTTTCCAACAAAGGCAGCCAATGCCCGTGATTGATTAATTGTTCTCATGGTGAAATATTTTTTTTTTTAATATCCAGAAGGCATTTCCCTGAAGCAAATTATGCCCTTAGCCTCTTGTCCTATAACCGCGCCTCACTGTGAGAAGAGTACTTCTGTCTTCTCTAAAACTACAATTTAGGTATCAGAAGGCTGAAAAAAAACCAATTCCTGCGTCCTTCAGCTTCTCCAACCCTCTAATCATCTTGGCAATTTTCTGGTGGACCCTCGCCAGATTTTCTATGTCTCTCTTGAACTGGGGGATGCCAGAACTGAATTGCAGGCATGGCCTGACACTTGCCAGGTACAGTGGAATAATCACATCCCTTGATCTGCTGGCAGTACTCTTGCTGATGCAGCCCAGGACGTGTTTGCCTTCATTGCTGCCAGAGTTCACTGCTGGCTGATGTTCAGCTTGCTGTGCACCAGGACCCCCTGGGCCTATTCCACAGAGCTGCTCCCCACACAGTTGGTCCACAGCCTTTACTGTTATGTGGGTTTATTCCAGATGCAGGCATTTATATTCATCTTTGTAAACCCTGTACCTTTTTTGTTGGGCCATCTCTAGCCTATCTCTGTATGGTGGCTCTTCCTTCTGGCCCATCTACCTCACCTCCTACTTCAGCGTCAACCACAACCTTTATGTGGGTGCATTCCATCCAGGTATTTTTGAAGATACTGAATAGTAGCAGACCTACTGTCAGTCCCTGAGGAACTCCACTCATTACCAACCACCATTTTGACTTTGAGCCATTTACCCACTTTGAGTAAGACAGTCTAGCCAGTTCTCCACCCATCTTGTGGTCCATCTGTCAAGCCCGTATCTTACCAGCTTGTCAGCAAAGATGTTGTGAGACACTGTGTCAAACACGTTGCTAAAATCAAGGTAGCTGACATCCACAGCACTCTCTTCATCCACTAAGCCAGTTTCAGCATAAATAGCAACCAGATTACCCTTGGTAAACCTGTATTGGCTTTTTCCAGTCATCTTGTCCTACATACGAGCATGAGCGCATGCAGGTGTTTTTATGGCTTGTCTCAGAAGCTAGACTAGATGAGCCTAGATGTATGACCACCACTGACTACTTTGTTACATACTGAGGCATGGACTGGTGAGTTAGGTTAGCCTTTAATGGTAGATAGGTACGCGCAAAAGGTTTTGATCTTTTTAGTTCTTCAGTTGTTTAGTAAACCAGAATTGGCTTTTCACATCTATAGGCAGGTGAGAAGTGTGAATTTTCTTCCAATACACTACCTTGAAAATTAAACACCCGTATACTGGCTTACGGTATGACTATGTAGCAAGGTAAGATGTGGAGGTCTGTGTAATTCTGGTGTCTTGTAACTATCAGGAAACATCTTGGCATTGACAGAGTAGCAGTTATGGAAAAGCTCTGCCATCATTTCTGAAAATGTCATCTCAATAAAAGTCTTCTGTCATAGATCGAGTGCATTAGACACTAAAAGATGTTTCAAAGACATACTTTGGAGAGGGCACATCAATTAGGAGAAAATTTAAATTCCTCTGGTAAAATTGTTATTTACAGAGCTATAACTAGTCTTGTCATTTGTATTGTTTAGCAGATGCCTGACGAAGAGAAATCTGTTAGCAGGGAAGATGACAAAGAAATAGCCTGCAGCCCAGTTCCAATGACAGCGGAAAGAAGACGCAGTCTGTGGTATGCAAGCCACTATACAACTGATGAGAGAAAAGTAAGGCTGGAGGGGGAAGGGTCTCTGCATTAAATCTATTTCAATCAGTCAACTTTATCTCAGTTACTTTGAAATTAAGGGAAGCAGCATTATATAGGTTAAAAGTAAGAAGATCTTCACGTGTGATTATATAAATCAGATATAATATCAAGGCTGTGTGGCAAAGTAGGAATATATTTTGTGAAAATTAATAAAACAAAACAAGAACCAGGGTAAGGAAGTAAAAGAAGAGCATGCTCTGTGTTTTTGGCTTCCACATTTAAGAAGTTTAGGGACAGCCTTTTGGCATGAGGCCGTTATGTTTGTGCAAAACAGCTAGAAGGTCTGTCAGGGAGCTAAATCCTGATGTAAAGATCTGATCTGCCTTGTAACTAATGACTGCACTGTCCTTGCTAAGGGGGGACTGCCAGTTTATCTTCCTCCAAGCATATTGGTGCCCTTGTTGGATATTTATAGCAGGGCAGGTAAGGCAGTTGGTGTAAAAGCTCCTGGAAAGGTCCAGCTTCTACCATCAGTCCTCACCAGCTGCAGTGCAAAATTTCATTTGATGAGTTAGAGTCAAATTTGGGATATACAAACACTCTTAAGGCACATATACTCAAGCCCCAAGAACTCTGCCATAATAATAGTAATGGTAAATGAGCTGGCAAATGAATGAAGTATCCCATTTTATATTAGTATAAACATTTCATTGGAAGTATTTTTATAATTACAGTCATTCTAATGATCATTTAAAAACTTAGTTTTTAAGCATTGGATCATTAGAAAGACATTAGAAAGCAGTTAATCAGTATAATGCCATACTGATTAATTCTTTGACCTAGTATCTAAAATTTCAATGCAACATTCTCAGTTTTGGTCTAGAATTCACAGGAACATACAGTAATGTTATGTCAATGCTATGGCACACTAAATATCACTTTATGGATCATAGTGTACAATTCTGCTGGCTTTTTAAGAATTTGTTAGTGCAAATCTGCAAAAGTCAGCAAATATGCATGCATGTATTCAAAAAGTTAGACTTATTAATGCTTGAGCCATGCTTCTTTAATAATTTGTCCTTGCATTGCTTTTTGCAGCTTCTGTCAATGACCCAAGATGAATACAAGCCATCGGATGTTAGTATACTACTAGTCTTTGTAATTTTTTTTACACTGATATGTACAGATAAAAGCTTAGATAACATTTTTAACACTTCTTTATTTTGGTTAGCCTGCCATTCGCCCTATAACCTTGATTATCCTAAATATAATTGTCTTTTGCTTCCTTAATAATTGCACTGTAAAACCACCGATTAGCCCTAAAATTGATCATTTGAAATTAAACTGCTTGTAGTAGTACCAACTGGCAAATGATCTTTGCTGTTTCATTGGGTTAAATAAGATATCAAAATATGCTTTCTAATGCAAGCCATCTTTAAACTTGATTTAGCTTCTTTGCTGTGTTTTTTTCTTGCATTTGTGTTGAAATGCTGCGGTCCTTAAAGCATGACTGACAACACATATGAGTTCAATTTGCAGATTACAGAAAATCCAAGTCTTTGTTTGAACAGACAGCAAATGATCCATTTATCTTGACTGCTATAGACCCTAGCAGACTCTGGAAGCAGAAACATCCTCTCTGTTCAGCATGCACGGAAGAACGGAAATGCAGATGAACTTTGGGAGTGGCTATAACCAAACCTAAATGTGCTCCACAGCCTGTGCTTGGTGTAGCTGCTGAATATAACTGAACATAACCCAGATACTATTCTGAAACAGTCCACACTTGCCTGTGCATGGTTTCAAGAGGCAAAATATGCTCCTATCTCACAGCCTAATCAGAAATCAGTCCTCAGTATGTACTACCATCAGTAACCCATTGCATGCAAATTTCTGCCAATACGAGAGAGATTTATGATTGTGGTTGCTGGAGCCCTAATCCAAACAAGCACAAGAGCTGAAATTTAATTAAAAAAAAATAAAACAATGAAAAAGAATGTTGAATTAGTACTGCAAAGTGGCATAAATGTGGCATCAATAACAATAATTACCACAACTGGTTTTACTAATGGTAGCAAATGTAGATCTCACAGTAATAATTTTAAATTGAAAGCAATTTATAATCATTATTTTCATAACTACTGGAAATAATTAGATGTGAATTAAAGTCTGAATATCTCGACATATTAGTTTGCCTAAGAAGGAGGATGAATTTTTGGTTACAGCTTTAATTTAAACACAGGAGATATAATAATACTTTCCTAGCTTGGCTGTAAAAAGCCAATTTAACCTGGGAAAGGCAGGATGTCTGAAGATGGGCTCACTGAGTTACCGTTTGTGCTCTGAGCCGTGCGGTCAACCTTAGCCTTCCCCAGCTGTGGATGTGTTAACTTAGTCCACCTTTACACTGTTTTTTCTTTCCATTTCATTTCATAGGTAGGATAGGCCAAGAGCATGCAAACAGTCATTTACCATGGCTCAGCTGACTGCAGTAACTGAATTGCTTTTTCTTGTGTATCTACACTTTTATTCCTTTTCAGACTGCTTGTGTGTAAATTGAAGTGTTACCTAATGCAGTGTAACATTCTGGGAATTTGGAAAAAAAAAAAAAACTTGAGATCTTCTAATGGAAATACTTATAGAAGTTCAAAGACGCAGCAGTATTTTACTGTTTGCTAAAGAACTTCACTGAACAAATTTGTAATTCTATCGATATTGCATAAAAAGCTAACAACAATTAATTTTGGAAGCTGCTATGTGCTACTTTTGCATGCAACATGACTATAACATATCAATTTCTTTGGAAAGAAGTAACTGCAGTTATGTGTTAAGCTCCTTTAACATTGGCAATCCAACACTAGCGAAGCACAGAAGTAGGACTCTCATTTTCATAAGAGCCACCCTAAATGCAATGCCTTTCTCTGTTGTCCTGGCAGGTGCTGCTAGTAACAGTGAACGGGAACCCTACCGACTATCACACCATCCACCCCACACTGCCATTAGAAAATGGTCCGGCCAAAGCAGACATGTACTCAACACCACAGTACAAATGGGAGCCTTCGGATAACGTGTCAGGTAGTGAATTGCCTGGGGATTACCCTTAGGTCCATATTTTTTCTTATTCTGTGTCTCCGTTCACTGCCTCTAGCTTTTATTTTCATCTTGGTAAGCTCTTTGGCCTGTTAAAGTTAAATAATTGCTGTCACCTTACAATGATAGCTGACCACACGGCAATTTTGTAAACTGGGCTGTAGGCATACACTGTATAAAATACTTTGCCTACCAACACAGTGCATTGCTTTACTGTGCCTAAATGTAATTTTTCTTTGGTTCCCATCTTGAGCTTGCTGATTGCTGTACAAGTAGCCGTCAGAGTGATTACGAGTGAAACCATTCCAGGAGAGAGTGCATATACTACTTTTAGACCAGCATGAATTGCAAATCAGAATTTCTTTTTCTACTTAGAAAAGGAAGAGGAGGAGGAGGAGGAAGAGGAAGAGGAAGTTGCTCAGGAGGAAAAAGAAAATGTTAAATTACATGCCCTGGTCTCTGTGTTCCAATTTATCATGAAACAAAGTTACATTTGTGCTCTGATAGCTATGATGGTAAGTACTGGCAACAAAAACAATAATGCTGTTAATTTTACAAATAAATGTGTCTTCTCAATGTTTTCCTGAAAGTAATCTCATCAGTTGGTTTTCAGTAAGTGTTTGCATCAGGGTTAGAAAATATCAATATGGTGTCTGCATCATTTTGGGTACATTTTAGGTTATTAATGCATAATTCCTAGGCCTGTTATAGACCTATAAATAGGGCAACACACGGGGTTCTGGGTAAAGCATCACATTTCCAGGACTGGGAGCCCTGGGTTTTGTTGTCTGTTGAATGTTATAAGACCACTGGGGCTCAGTTTTCTATTGATTCCAAAGCTTCTGCATAAGCAGGCTTGCTGTGCTTTTGCTCCACTCAGAAATTTGCCTACAAAATTAAAGCATTTCATAGTGATATAGTAAATTTTAAAAATATAGATCCTATTTCAGGTTGAAGCATGCGTCCAGTTACTCTCTGAGAAGAAAAGATCTATAAAGTCTGATTTCCTATATTGACACAGAAAGATCTCAAGGAAAAGACTTTGTGCCAAGCGAGATTTTGCTATTGTTTTATTTACTGCCCTTATTTGTCTTTCTCATGTTGTTGCTTGCTTTTAAGCCCACTTGATGCAAATACCTTGAGCTGCACTGTAGCAAGTTTTCAGCATAATGGTTAGGTCTCTCTCTATATTCCCAATCCAAGCTTTGGTTTTACTGTTTTGGAAAGGTTTCAACTGTGATAAAATTAACCATAAAGCTTCTTGGCCCAATTTTGCATTAAAAATGGTAAAACAAATTAGCTTGGCTGCTTCTTGTTTGCATAAAGTTTCAAACTTTATTTGCTGTCCTTCAACAGGAGAAGTTTCTCAACTAAATAAAGCAGACTCCTTGTGCAGAATCTGGATCTCGCTTGGTGCATGCTGAGACATTAGCAAGTAGTTGTTTTCATATTGACACAATGCCTCTTTTTCCTATTTTTTAAACTCACATGCTTCACATGATCTGCATTTCCTTTTTAATTCATTTCTAAGGTCATATCTCTCAGAATCAAAGGAGAAGATATATTGGAACAGCTTTCTTGTAGTTTAATATTGAGACACTACTAGCTTTTTTCTTAGTGATATATCCCTATTTTATATGACTCAAATTCTTTTATTAATTTGTGGTATGACCTGATGCAAGTTCCACTTACAGCATAGCCAAAGATAGCTCAGTGGAAGTTATTTCTTATATGGGCACAGAGAAGTAGCATATTAGTGTTGTTCACATACTCTTAAAAGACATCATTTCCGAGGGGGCTGAGCTAAACTGATTGCAATATTCTTAATGTTTCATACTTTTCTATTTAAATTGTAAAGGAATCTGAAGTGTTTTATTGACAGTTATTCCACAGTTATACCAGCATATATATAACAGAATTTGGTCCTAAATCAATAACATAATGTTAATAAAAAACACTTAAACCCCCAATCCTTTTCCCCATGTGTTTAATAGAGCAGTTTTCAGTAACCGATTTCTGCAAGCTATAGAAAACATTCTGTAGTTGTGAGTATTTCAGGTAATCTAACGTGGTTAGTGTGGACTAAATGTTTTTCAGGTTAGATGTGTGCAGTATGTGCATACTGTAGCTTTCCATTTTAAATTGATTCCAGAAAAGCTAGAACAGTATGGAGTTAGCATAGTTTTGTAAGTCTGCAAAGGCCTTGAATGTAGTAGCTATTGAATATGTTTTGCTATTCCTACTCTGAATTCTCTGCTGCTAGTTTTGCAAGAAGATCTTATGTGCCCAGAAGTTTGTACTTTCCACCTCTTTTTGGTGTAACGAGAAGCAATGAATCTGCTTACAAACCTTACCAAGATGCAATTAATGCACAAAGCAGGGTTCACCCTCAGCTGTGGACTTCTTAAGAATCCACTTTCTGCACGTTCTCCAAGGGGTTTGTTCTAGCTGGCCTAGTAGCTGACTAATATGGGTGAGAGTCTCATGACAATGAAAATGTGTGTTAAGAAGCATAAGTTAAGTGTAACTGGCAATATGCATCAATGTTCCTGAATGTATCTGTGAACATTTTTTCCTCTCTTTCCTCCTTCCACAAGGCGTGGAGTATCACGTATCACAGCTGGCTGACTTTTGTGTTACTGATATGGTCTTGCACATTGTGGATGATTCGGGACCGAAGGAAATACGCCATGATCAGTTCACCATTCATGGTTTTCTATGGAAATTTACTGCTAACATTGCAGTATATATGGAGTATTGAGCTCAAGAATGATGAGCTTCCTCAAGTATCTGGTTTTTTAGAAAGAAAGGAACCTGGGGAGTTGGCATCAAAGGTAGGTGTTACAAACAGCTGAGATTTATTTATGAAACCACAAAATATATTGTGATAAAAAAATGTGGATCTCTTGGCATTTCTTTAATAGTGAATCCTCAGTATTCAGTATAACCGTGTTCAGTACCAGTTCTACAATAAAGGATAAGTCATTAAAAATAGTCTTCAGAAAACTGCTTCTTGCTTGTTAAGTTAATACCAAAACAAATATTTCAGACATCTTTGTAGATTTTCATGATAATTCTGTAGAAAATTCTTAGTGGATGGAAATTACTCACTTGTTTGGTTTTATAAACTGGATACAAAACTAGATGTGATTTGATTTGTTAGATTAATATCCATGGGATGTCAGGTCTGTCTCTGAATTTGATGGCAACTGGAACTGTGGTGTCACTGCAATTACCAATACTACTCACTCGCTTATGATTTGGCACAAGAAGCAGTATGTAGCTGTGACTGAGCTTTAATTCTTTATCCTTACACCTGAAGCAGCATGAGTTGGAATTCATTTCGGGTCAGAAACAAGAGAGTTTGTTGACCTCAGTGCGTGATAGATTTTTTTCTTTGATGTCTTGAAGGTGCTACAAAATGCATTTTGTTTGGCAGGTTTGCTTCTGGGGAAGGGAATGAGCGTAAATAGGAAGTTGTTTCCTAGAGCACCCAAGAGGGGCGTCTCAGAGCGTGCATCTAGTTGGCACTGCTCCCCTTGTGCTAAGTGAATCACTTCCCTTGTGAATGCTAATTACCATTTAAGGTGATTCTGTAAGTGATTTTCCTTGTTGGCAGCGCCCTTTGGACAACCATTTCTGGGTCTTTAATGCATTTGAAAATTAGTGAGTGCTGTATTATTTCTCGGGTAAAGGTAGGACTACTTTAGTAAGAGAGCTAAAGCTCAAGGAGTTCTGCAAGAGAAGTTCTACAGTTTCTCTCCATGACTTTGTAAATCTCTAAGGAGTTTTAACTGTCTTAATACGTCAGCCCCTTTGACATTGGTTCTTATTAGCTATACCATCAAATATCTTATCTAAAACTAGCTGGTGTCAAGAAAGGAAACTGTTGTGTATATATGATGATTTGGCCACACACATACAACTAATAGAAGAGGTCTAGTGGGTTTTTTTAGGCTGAATATAATGCACTCTGTAAATTTCACAGAATCACAGAATGGTCGAGGTTGAAAGAGACTTCTGGAGGTCATATGGGCCAACTCCCCTACTCAAGCAGGGCCATCTAGAGCTGATTGCCCAGGACCATGCCCAGATGGCTTTTGAATATCCCCAAGAATGAAGACTCCACAACCTCCCTGGGCAACCTGTGCCACTGCTCAGTCACCCTCACAGTAAAAAAGTGTTTCCTGATGTTCAGAGGGAACCTCCTGTGTTTCAGTTTGTGCCCATTGCCTCTTGCTCCATCACTGGGCACCACTGAAAAGAGCCTGGCTCCATCCTCTTTCCACCCTCCCTTCAGGTATTTATAGACATTGGATAAGATTCCCTCTGACCTTTCTCTTCTCCAGGCTGAACAGTCCCAGCTCTCTCAGCCTTTCCCTATAGGAGAAATGCTGCAGTCCCTTCATCTTCGTGGCCATTCAACTGGACTCTCTCCAGTACATCCATTTCTCTCTTGTACTGGGGCACCAGAATGGAACACAGGACTCGAATTGTGGCCTCACCAGTGCTGAATAGAGGGAAAGTGTCACCTCCCTTGACCTGCTGGCAACAATCCGCCTAATGCATCCCAGGATACCATAGGCTTTCTTTGTCGTAAGGGCACATTGCTGGCTCATGTTCAACTTGGTGTTCACCAGGACCTGCAGGGCTTTTCTGCCAAACTACTCTCCAGCTGGTCGGCCCCCAACATGTAATGGTGCATGAACTAGTTGTTCCTCCCCAGGTGCAGGACTTTGCACTTCCCCTTGTTGAACTCCATGATGTTCCTGTCAGCCTGTTTCTCCAGCCTGTCAAGGTCACTCTGGATGGCAGCACAACCATGGTGGTGTATCAGCCACTCCTCCCAGTTTTGCATTATCAACAAACTTGCTGAGGGTACACTCTGCCCCATCATCCAGATCATTAATGATGTTGAACTGGACTGGATCCAGTATTGACCCCTGGGGTACATTGCTAGTCACTGACCTCCAGCTAGACTTTATACCACTGATCACCACCCTCTGAGCTCAGCTGTTGAGCCCATTTTCAGTCCACCTCACTGTCTGCTCATCCAGCCCATACTTCAGCAGCTTGTCTATGAGGATCTTGTGGGACACAGTGTCAAAAACCTTCCTGAAGCCTAGACAGACAATATCCACTGCTCTCCCCTCATCTACCAAGCCAGTCATTTCATCATAGAAGTTTACCAGGTTGGTCAAGCATGACTTCCCCTTGGTGAATCCATGTTGACTATTCCTGATGATTTTCTTGTCCTTCATGTGCCTGGAAGTGGTTTCCAGGATTAGCTGCTCCATCACCTTAGAATCACAGGATCATAGAATGGTTTGAGTCAGAAGGGGCTTTTAAAGATCATCTAGTCCAACCCCCCTGCCATAGGCAGGGACATCTTTCACTAGATCTGGTTGCTCAGAGCCCCATCCAACCTGACCTTGGACACTTCCAATGAGGGGGCATCCACAGCTTCTCTAGGCAACCTGTTCCAGTGTCCCACTCCCTCACCTTCCCAGGGACTGAGGTCGTAGCCCTGCACAGAGGTCTCTGATTCCTTGTGTTTATTGCCCATGCTGCATGCATTAGTGTACAGGTACTTCAGAGAGGCACCTGACGTTGGTTTCCCAGAAAGAATCTGGAAGGTTTCCCTGTAATGGTGCCTTGAAGGCATTTCCTTGCTTAAATACAAATGCTTGAGGTGACCCCACATAAGCCCTGTTTTGCTGATTATGTGTTTCCTTTCATTCACATCACCCCAGGTGCCCTTTGCTTGTCAGCCCTGTCCATCACTCTCACTCAAGGCTGCTAGTAACCCTGTCCATCCCCATTATTCATAGTTTAAAGCTCTTTGAATAAAGGTTGAATTTAAATAAAGATTGGATACTGTATTCTGCAAAGAGAGGAAAATAGAAAGAAATGTACTGTAATTCTTTCTGCATAATTTTCTGCATGCTATGTGTGTGTTTCCTGATCTGAAAAGGAAATAAAATGGATACTGTAAAAGGTGGACTAAAAGCATTTCTTTAATCTGCAACAGTTTAAGACTTTTCTTAGAGCCAGCTCTGGCTCTGGAAATGCCAAAGAGAACAAGGAGTAAACGCAACGGGGAGACGGAGCTAATCACCGCAGAATGAATCTGTGTTTTACAATATCAATGGTTTGTGTTGCAAGAGCCAGAGCTCCAGGAGGAATCTGGAGAACCTGTGACAATTCACACAGGCTGACAGTCTTCTGCTGCAGCTCAGTGTTAGCCACAGAGTCACTGAAAACAGCTATCACTAGCCTGGGACCTCTCCTTCCCCCACGTAGTACCTGCACGTTAGCTGAAAAACAGGAGGGTTCTTTCCATTGTATTACTGGCCTTGTCATTCTATTGTACGCAAAATACTTGGCTCTTACGTGTTTCCTATTTTTCACTTCTAGCTTATAAAGTAGCGATATAACCCTTGTTCTGCACCGCTGAAATCAATGGAAACTTTGAAGAATGTAAACATAAAATCAAGTGTGTGATGAATAGGCATCATGCTGTTTTCTGAATTCTGGCCATCTATCAGTATTGCAAGCTGTTGAATTTAGCTTTTTGCAAAACACAGAAATGCAGTCTTCATTAAAGAGATTTATTTATTTCTAAGGTATGCTGCTGCTATGGAATTATCGTCTCTTAAAGCTCTTCAAAGAATTAAGAGCCATCTTAAATCTTGTAACTGCTCCAAATGCAAGGCATATTCAGCTGTGTCTTTTGTAACTTAAAGACATACAAAGAATGTTTTTATTTTTAAATTAATTATGTTTAAGCACCTGAAGTACCAAACCTCCAAAATCAAAAGACTTAGGATATATACCAAACCCTAATAATCACAACACACTCACTTGCCTGTGCTTCTTACATGCAAAAAGGAAAAAATGAACAAAAATGGACAGATGGAAGTTATACCAATCAATATATAATGAGAAGATCCTTAAACTTATAAGACAAGAGTTAAAAACTGAATAGAATGGGGGAGAATAGAACAGTATAGGTAAATACCTTTAAGAAAAGATGCGGATCGAATTACCCAATGGAAAAGTGCAAATGAAATAAAGTTGTTTTCAATACAGAACATTTCCTAAATAACTTCCACAAAGATGCACTTTGACACTGATGCCATCGTTACTGTTTTCTGATGGACAGAGAAAACAAAGGCATGCAAAATTTATGAAAGCGTATGTTTGTATTAGCAGGATATAGGATATATAAATAGTCTGTTGGTTTTTTTTTTTTATTTTTGTTTGCAGATTCTATTCACAATTACTTTCTGGCTACTGCTTAGGCAACACCTCACTGAACAGAAAGCACTTCAGCTAAAAGAAGCTACTTTATCTGAGGTCAAAGTTGGAAGTGAAGAAAATGAAGAAAAAGGTAAAGCCACCTCCAATTAGCCCATCAGTCGTGATAGAAGTTCCAGTTACTGCATTTCTGTAATGCTGAAAGCAATTAGCAAGATGCCTCTTATTAGCTAAGAAAGATACTACAAAATCTATGTGCAACTCTCTCTTGGGATATAAAAATAAAACACCTTTAAACTTCAGAAATTCAAATAAAATGAGAATTCTCTTTACTGGAAGGTAATTGAAATAACTGATTTGAGAAATGTCATGGAATTTTCAAATAATCAGTTTACTCCTGTGTCCCAGACTCAAACCAGCAGATTAATTTCCTTAGGAGTTTAACCACAGGAGAAGAAGAGTTTACGTAGGAAAAGTCAGTTGCTAAATACCTTGGAAGTTGTGTTTGTACATAAACACTTGCACAAAACCAGAAGTTAAACTCCTAAGTTCAATGGGAAAATAAACATGTATATTTTTCAGTGCAGGGGCTCATGCTATCAGAAGCATACCTCAGAGCAAAGTTTACTGCTACAGTTTCAGCTCATCTAACAGCTTCGTGGCCTGTTCTCTCTTTTGCTACTGGGCACATGTTCCCCCAAACCTTGCTTGCCCTTTTCTGTCTCTCTGGATGCTGATCTGAACAAGTTCAACTCATTGAAATGGTAGAAAGCCAGCCTGGGAAGCAGTGATGAAGCTTCCTTTTTGATTAATTACAATATTTGTCTAAGTAAAACATTTGATCAGTGTCAGAGCTGGACACTGCAAGGATTTGCAAGGCAAGAGCAAGGAAAGAGTCTGAGGAGAGGGATGATGAGCAGGACAAAAGGAGTGGGTGAGCCTTGTGATGGTGAAGTCTCGATATTGTTCTCAATGTGAAGAAAAACATTACAGCTATGTGCTGTGAGGTTGAGAAGCCCTGTTATCTGGATACTTGCTTATGTGTACTTGCTATTCGGGGGACAGTTACTCCGCCCTCCACAAGCTTCACAAGGTTAATAACTGGGGAATCCTGACCTCTTCATAGGGCAAAAGTGGCTTGTCTTTTCTGCAATGGCTCAGGTACAGCATAAGAAGCTGGAGAAGTGGTAGTTTCTTTGAAAACCAGCAGTGTTAGTGCAGCATTTATATTTTTTGCACTTGTTTGAGTTTATGTTAAAGTTTTCTATTGCTTGTGGTTTTTGGAGGTAACCACAATATTCTCTAAAGGACAAAACTCAAGATGAGAGGTTCAAACTCAAGATGAGAGTTTAAAGTTTAAAACTCAAGATGAGAGGTTTCTGGTGGTGCTGGTGGTTTCTTTGTTTTCCAGTTTAAAAGGTTTCTTGCCGGGGAGTATAGGTATTGCCATGGAAAGTGTTTTGACTGTTATCCATTATACAACCCTTAGGCTCTAATTTTCTGCTACAGCTGCCTGCATTTCAGACAAAGTGAAGACGGGTGTCTGGTAAGGATGTATAGCTATGCACTATATGGCTCCAGGAGCAGGTTGAACCTCATATGAAGTTAAAACTCTTTCCCCTACTCTGGAGGCATGTATGACTCAGAAATACAGTCTCTTGTGAATATTGTGTTTTAAGTTTCTGTGTTGTATGCAGAGATTTTACTTTCCACCCATTTCAATTCTTACTAAAAGTCCCCAAAACAGACAGAGGCCAAATGAGACTCTGTATTTGCAGAAGAGGAGTTGCAAGAGGGAGAAGTAGCAGAAGAACAGGAGGAAGAAAAGCAGGAGGAGGAGGAGGAAGAGGATGATGAGGATGAACAGGATATTATGAAAGTCCTGGGGAAGCTGGTGATGGCTATGTTCATCAAGTACTGGATTTACGTCTGTGGGGGCATGTTCTTCTTTGTCAGCTTTGAGGGTAGAATTGTCATGTACAAAATCATCTATATGGTACTGTTCCTCTTCTGTGTGGCCCTCTATCAGGTAAGTAAGAACTGTGTTAACTAAATTTTTTCCTTGAATACAATGGTTCATACCTTTAACTTGGTAATAAACTAGCTCTAAACAGAATTCATAAACAGCATGTTTATTCTTTGGTTAGATACAACATAATAAGACCATTTGAAGGGCTTAAAACTAATTCTCCTTTGGCTTTTGATTATAGCGACAGGCAAAACGCACATAAATTAGATGCATACAATACACACCTCTGTGCTGGGACTCTGTGTGGGAAAATTCTGGGCCTGTGCACATCCTACATAGCCACCAGTTTTTGTGGCAGCTGGTCCACACAGCTTCCACACCCCAGTGAGCATGGAGTCCCTCTCCTCCTGGACTTTTATCCCCTAATGGTGATGAAACTGAGTGACTGAAGCTGTCCCTGGCCTTTGTGTCTCTGGTCATGTCCCAACAGACATTTTTACACAGAAGTCTGTACTTGGGGGCATGTGCATCAAGAGTAAAAACTGTGTCTCAAAGAACTGTGGCTGCTGTTGGGTAAGCATTGCTTACTTCAGTCCAGCTAGGAAAAATACTTTTCTTAGTCTTTGTTTGCCAGTGCAGTGTTGTCAGTATTTTTGTCAGTATCTTTGCCTTCAGCTTGTTTCAACATCTTTAGTGTGTGATTTTCAGGTGCACTATGAATGGTGGAGAAGGATTTTAAAATACTTTTGGATGTCAGTGGTTGTTTACACAATGTTGGTACTTATCTTCATCTATACATACCAGTTTGAGTCGTTCCCTGGATTGTGGAAAAACATGACAGGCCTGGATGAAAACAAGTAAGTGTTTTAGATTAATTTTATTTTTTCTTTGGACTTTTGAGTTCAGTGTGGTGGAATGCTCTGAGAGCAGTCTTCCTTCTTGTGTGGGAAGAACATCATGAGACCATCCCCAGACTCAGCTCTGAAGCCATAGGTTTTTTGGTGTTACAATAGAGATGAGCAAGGGCATGAGGGGGGCTTAAAGAGTCATATTGCATCTGCTGCCAAGGCGTGGGCACCACTCCTGTTCC
The DNA here is from genome assembly GCF_047370975.1 of Nipponia nippon. Classification (NCBI taxonomy): domain Eukaryota; kingdom Metazoa; phylum Chordata; class Aves; order Pelecaniformes; family Threskiornithidae; genus Nipponia; species Nipponia nippon. The sequence continues at coordinate 57,060,862 of NW_028262290.1, read as the reverse complement.
CAGTACAGTGCCAATACTCCTCTCTACCTCTGACCATAGGAGCAAGATCTGGGAAGAGATTAGGGCTAGATTTGCAGGATGTCTGGAGCTGATGAAGGTGGACATGCCTTCCTGCTAATAAGGAGGGCTGTGTTTCTTCATCCTCATGATGTGTTGGGCATTTCTGAACAGGCGCTTATATGAGAAAGTACATGCAATATGAGTGGATCTCCAGTGCAGGACTTTCAATTAGAGCCAAGTCATCTGGTTGGAGAGATCGATGGCAGGGCTGGTTCATTCAACTCTGTACATTTACAGTATCTCTCTACATTACTCAGTCCAAATGCAAGATATTTGCATTGTAAAACTTGCTGGTTTAGAAGAATTTTAAAAACTAAAAACACATAACAAGTACCAGCCCCTTATTTCCTATTGCAAATGATTTGTAATAATGTTTACTGGCAAGTAAAAGATTTTGGTGTGAAAAGGTGGCTTAGTGGCTTACCTTTTTTTTCCAGACTAGCAGACCTTGGCTTAAAACGGTTTTCTGTGGCTGAGCTGTTCACACGCATCTTTATCCCCACCTCCTTCCTACTGGCGTGTATCTTACACCTCCACTATTTCCATGACCGTTTTCTCCAGCTCACTGATTTAAAAGCTGTAACCAGCAAACAGGACAACACTATTTACAGGTAAAGAAACAAAATAAATGAAGCTATTGGTTATCTGTATGAAAAAGCTGTTTCTGACTGTCTTGTAATGCTTACTTTCCATTGGATGTTATTTGCCTTTGCTATGACTACCTGGCTTAAAAAGAACACTGAAGTTTTTCATTTTGGGGTACATTTTCAAAGGTACTAATTGTATTTATGTATTTATCTCATTGGCTTTGACCTTTAAAGGGAGTAAGATGCTTAATTGCTATGTGTGCCTTTTTGTAAGTCCTGTCAATAATAGGAAATACGGCTTTTAATTTGGGTCAATTCTGTTTTGCAATGTCCATTTTAAGGCCCAAATGAAGATTGGGATCTTTGGCAAATACTGCATTTGCATTGGACAATTAGGCCTTTTTGTAAAGTTGAACTTCAGAAATGGAAAAATCCCAGACCTGTGGTCACCCTTTAAAGTACTGACCCTTAGCTATGCTAGCTCTTTCAGACATTCAGCAATCTCATCAAGAAGTTCATTAGCATTTTTTCATGATTCTGGGACCTCACTTTTCCAGTGTTTAACTCTTTCATATTCTCCTTCATAAAAACATATCTGGCCTAGAATCCTGCTCCAGGAGTATAAGAGAGAGAAATGGTTTCATAGTACATAGTTTCATATTATGCAATATTTACTCTAATTCTTTGAAGAAACCAATTCATTTAGACGCTATTTTTAGAGTGTTTACCTGTCCAATGATAAGTGTAACTTAGCTGCATGTCTGTGAATGGGGACTAGCTGTAACATCACGTACACCACAGTGTGTTGTACACAAGCATTTACAGAAGCATTTCAGATGTTTTTCATGCATTCAAATGAATATGAAGCAACTTACAGTGTATGGTACAAGTATGTTTGTGTTCCCGATCAGCAGTGCATGTGAATAAGCTCTACTTTTATAGAATGCTTCTGGTTTCCATATTTAAATAAATTGCCAAAACCAGAACAAATCAAACTTGATAAAATTTCCTAAAAATGTTGTATTATTTTTTATTAACTTACCTTTTTAAATGACTGCATAATACTTTTTCCTTTTGCTTTTCTTGAATTGCTAAATCTGATGGTAGATTCAAGGGCCCTTTGAAATGGCCTGTGAGCAAACTTTCTTTGCCCGTAGCAGACTCTTTGTGCAGCAGCGGGTGCATGTTGACATCTCTGAAGTGGGCAACCAAGCCCCAAAACCAGAGCCCAGATAGGTGTCTGAGCTGAAACAGGGGTTGTTCCTGGGCTGAGGCATTTGGGGGAATGCACTACAGTTTGCAGTAACTGCGCAAGCTCTTTTGTAGGCCAAAAACTTTGCACTTTTGCTGAGTAACATAGAAACAGCTTCCACCTTGCTCCTAGTGTGATCCAGTAGGCACAAAATGGAAAAGACAACCTGTGGCATTCCCAGGATTTAGGTGGGTTCATGGTACAGCACTCTCTGCTTGTGAAACCACTGCTTGGAAATCTTTCTGTTACACATGAGAGATACCAAAATATGAGCTACAGCTCTCCAAATGCTGGCATGAAGGGAATCACTGTGACTAAAGTCACATCATTCTTGGAGGATGGAACCACTGAAACTAAAGACACAAAATGTTTTCAGTGTCCTGTTGAAAGCAAAAAAAATTAAAGACTAGTATCAGAAAAGATTGTAGGATGTAGATTTTATTGGTAGTCAGTGACATTTTTGCCAGGAGTAAGTAGCCTTGAGATAGGGTGCTGAAAGCAGACATTTGTTGTCACACCAGGCTTTTTACTGAAGTGGCAGGTGAAGAGGATCATGTGGTATCGTTAGCTTTTTTGCCTTGCTACTATATTGCTGTTTTTTTAAATCTAAATGGGTACTAGATTGTATTAAGCTGTCAGATAAGTAGCTAGATATTTTTAACTCTTAATTGTGGTGTATGTGCTACATTTGCCATTTTGCAGTATTTCAAAATCACAGTTATCGTGTACGTTGTTCCTCCTCAGAAAATTTCACAAGTGTGTCTAATACCCAAATCAGAACACTTTTTCTGGTTTGTATTACCATAAACAATGCCTCACATATGAAGATCCAACTGTTTTCTTCCCTCTTGATGCAATAAATGAGTACTGAGCATCAGCTGACTTTATAGTTCAGAGCTTCAGGATGACAGCTCAGCTGACATTTGTATTGATGATATGCAAAGCTCGATAAGAACTAGCACAACAACCAGCTCCTGCTTAACAGTAATACTAACAATAGAAATAAGTTGCATGTACAATTAAAACACAGATTAAAGACTCATATGTATATGTGAAATTTTCTTACAAAGCCACTAAAACTTCACTTTCCCTTTTTCTTTGAAAACACTAGCATTCACTCAACAGTTAGTTTGCCTTTCAAAACTGCTTTTATGCTGCTTCTTTTGCAACAAACAAAAGATTTTAAATAAAGAAACTAAACCTTAATTTTGAGTAAGCAGACAGAACTCAATCCTTTTAATAGCAAACTTGTTCAAACAACCACAGCAGGTGAGAGCTAGTCATGACAGTAATAGGGAAAGCAGCTCCAGTTCCTCCGTCTGTCCCTGAACTACTATTTATGATTATGGTATTATGTTTGTGTCTAACTGAAGAGTCCTGTTAAAATTGCTGAGACTGTTCATGTATTAAGATGCTGCTTCACATGAGCAAAGTTGCAGAGTGAGTTCAAGAGTAAGGCTCTCCCAGCTGCAAATAGAGGGGACAGAAACTGGCACACTGGAACTGGCAAAGTGAGGCACCTCTCACTATTTATAAAGGTCAATTTTACATCTGCAAGAGAGAGGAAAAACCCTCCGATTAGGACTTCCCAAGCCCATTTCCTTGCTGCCCCATGAATTACACTATGGCAGAGATAAAGGCTGTGAGGCAGATAATTTCTATGGTATAATGCTCCATTATACTCACCTTTAAATAAAAAAAGAAGCAAAGTAGCTATTTTTAAAAATATGCAGAATATTCTGTGGCTTACTTGAGCTAAAGCAGTAGAGGCTGTTCTCACATTTTGGGGTCTATGAAAAGAACCTGCAGTTCTAACTGAAGTTGCATATGGTCTAAACATCAAAGTATTGCATTTATAAGCTTCCTAGACTTTTCACTGCATGGTGTATGTTAAGTTTTCAGATTGTGCTTTGTTATGACAATGTGTCTCTCTTGGTAGACAGGAAAGTGCATTTGTTCCTATTTAATGGTTTCCTTTTCTCTTTCTCTATTTCCCATTTTCATCTCATGCATTCTTGTGCTTTCATCTCCCACCTCTTAGCCATGCCAAAGTCAATGGCCGTGTTTATCTAATAATTAATAGGTGGGTACTTCATTTCTTCCTTTCCTTTAAAACAAATATACCTTAACTTTTTTTGTTACTTCTTAATTGCCTTAAAACAAAGTATGTTCTTGCTGCACAGTACTGTGGAGTAAGTAGGGAGAGAATATTGTTCAGATATTGTAGTCTCCTAAAGCTGGTGAAGCAGTTAATACATCTCTCCTGCATATGTATATGTTGTGAGTTCATCTCCCAGCCGGGAATTCTTCTCTTAAACTTTGCCCATCCCTCAATACAGGAACAATTGGTGCTATTTGTAATTGGCTGCAGACAACAGACTTGGTTGAGGAGGCTCGTTTATCTACCCTTTGTTTGTGCATGGAAAGATGCATGCTTGCATGTGCACACATACACACATACACACAGACACACATCCTGGTCTTCCTCACAAGCACCTAAGAAAGCGAATTTGAGGGCCAGGACAATTAAATGTGCAGTAGGTATTATAAGTTTGTACAGACTGACATTTCCCGATTCAGCGACAGAGATGGAACATGCAGTACACTGAAACCAATGCATGCAAAGGATGCTAATTCATAGGCTGAGTTGGGTGCTGCAGTATCCAAACTGATCTTGAAAACAGTTCCACAAAGTAGATTTCTTTCAAGATATTTGACTGGAGTAAATGTGGGGTTTTGTTTAATCAGCTTCAAGAACAGGACTTCTGAGTTGGTTATCACTACCGAGTATAAACAGAAAAGCCAAGAAAATCCCTTGTTTAGATATTTGTGACTACCTACTCTAACAAGAAGTTAATTTATGAGTCATGTTCACGCTCCTTCTTCAAATGTCATCATATAGTTTAGGTCAGCATTCTTAAAAGTTCTTAAAAGAGCTGGAATCCTGGTCTGTAGGAAGCCTGTGTGCCAGAGAGGAGCGAGGGCAGGCAGCTCAGTGAGGGCAGGAAAGCCAGGAGCTGAGGGGCATGGCCAGGAGGCAAGGCTGGGCTCTCTCCCGTGGGGAGTCAGGAACAGGAACCAGCAATTGAGGGTGACGATCAGGTCCAGAGATGGTAACAAGGGTCAGCCACAGTCTGGGGAGATCCCAGCAAGTCCATAGAGATGAGCCAGATTGGAGGGAAAGGCAGGGAGTCAGTCTGTGTGTCAGGCTTAGGGTGAGGGAGGCATGGGAGCAGGCGCAGGCACAGCTGCGATGCAGCCACAATGTAGAGGCAAGGGCCTCAGCAGGAAAGCAGCTCCCAAGGGAAGGAGAGGGATCCCCTGCCCTGAGGCTTCCTGGCTTGCACACACCCCAACACATACCAGCCAGCTGGCCTTGGATGCAGGCAGCAAAACCCCCTGCAAGGGCAGGGAAAGCACTCAGGGTCCTGCCAATAGAGGTATGGCACTGTGTGCTTGGTTTGAATCTTGCCTGCCGAATAATCAGGAGATGGGTCACTAATGTTCTGCAGAGCAGAAAGCTTTATGCTATTAAAGCTGTGCATGACAGATACTTGGGAAATTGTTTTGGGACAGAAAGTTTCAAGCAATTCATAAATTGATTACAAAAAATTATCAAAGGCAAAAGATGCTTTGTAATGCATCCAGTAAGTTGTTATTAATCAATCTTCTGCTCTAGCAAATTACAAATAGATGAAAGTACTAGTCCAGCACGGACCTGGGGCGTGTGCCTGATTTTAGTGCCTCTGAAATTACTTTGATGCATAAAACTAGATATACTAGTATACTTATTAGTGATACCCTATTTAATGAATTTGAGGGTAAGAAATGCTCTCAGTTAAAACCATTAGTGGCTGTACCTTCAAGGCTTGTTGTCTGCATTATTATTTAGTTATTTCTCTTGCTAAGTGTCAGACACAATACCTTTGTGTTATTTTGCATCATTTCCCACCAGTATGTGGTTTCCAACCTGAAGTTACATCTAATTAGCTGTGAAGCCTGTACAGGTAGCTTGCCTTAGATATTCTAAACTAGCACAGTTTTTATATCCTAATACTTCAGTGTTGTCTGCTTCATGATATCATGTGATCTTGTAGTGGAAAAAAAAAATTTAAAAAAGAGGAGCAACAACCCTAGCAAAAAATGAGTCTGGGAAGAAAGATTCCAAGTAGACTAACTTTCTGAATAGTGGGCAGGGGTTTTTATCTAGCCTCGGCTCTCCTGAGCACACAGTCCCATGCTCAAGCCTACTGATGTCAATAGAACTAAGCGCTGACATACTGAAAACTAAGCTCATACTGAGGCTTTGTCAGGTGTATATATATGCATGTACCCATCTTTATAACCCCATCACCTTCTGGGTCTCCTGGATATGAATGGGAGTTATATGAATAAGAGAAAGATGAGTCCTCTCATACAAAATCCTATAGGGTTACTGTGTTTCTGTCCAGTTTACACTGAGGTAAGTCATTAAGTCCCTGATTTACACCAGTGTGAATGTAGATTTTTGCATTATAAAAGTCAGTTGGGGAGATATCTCATTAAAATCAATGCAATTGCACCTGTGCAAAACCTGTCTGATTGTATGGATACTTCCATTTCATGGGGCATTGCCTTTTAAATGGGCTCTGATGATTTATAGTAACCAGGGATCTCCATAACGTTTGAACTGAACTGAAAATTCATTCTCTCTTCTTTACACATGACCCTCCTGTTGGTACTTTATTACAGTTTTAGGTAGGTATGCAAAATTAGATTATGTCATTTTAGGGAATATTATTGTTTAGTCATTTTATAGATATTTGAATATCCTTTTAGTATATACACTATCTTAAATATGAAAATAAAGTATATTGGACAAAAAGCCCTATTTTCAGTAGCCAAAGGTACTGAGTATATTGTTGAGTATAAAAGATTTTCAGATTATTGGACACTCAGGTTCATCACCCAATCCATGATGAGGGATTTTAGTAATCATTGTCATGAATGTATTTGTTCAGTGAGATTATTTAGTGCTTGACTGTCTTGTTAAACTTCTACTTTTAAACCACTTGTTCTGCTTTTTGGTAATTGCTATGGTGTTTCTACTTCAGAATTGTTAAGTCAAATTTCTGTAGTTCTTCCCTCATTTGAGCCACCAAAGTTTCCATCTTGAAGAAACTGCAACTCCCAAATATTTGAAAAATAATTCTACTTGTTTGACTTTCTCATTAACTGCTTAGCATATGCTCTTATTTTTTAATGATCAGATGGTTAAATCTTGATTTTTAGTTTCTTGAACTGTAAAAATCATACTTAAAATTGGCAGAATTTCCTGTCTAAATGGTAATATGCCAGAATTTCACATAATGAAAAATAAATCCCTGAGATGGTACTGTAGCATATTAAAGTTACTTGCATTAGTCCAGGAACAGTCTAACAGGTGCTCAAAAGTATGCTGAGTGTAGTAATTTCAATAGCATAACTAAACATTTAGTGACCTGATCACATAGATATGCACTTGCCACAGGGAGACTTTATTGCAAGAAGCTGTATTCATGGCAGTAAGCGCTGTGCTCGGCATAGCACATAAGATCAGGGAATTAGGAAAAGTGGGTTTTCTGCAAATATGGGAGGTGAGTCCCAACGGCACAGCTGGGCAGAAAAAAAGAAAATATCTCAAGCCATAAAAGAATGTCTCTTTTCTCAGTAAAGATAAGATATATACTGAATAAATCTCAGAAAAATTGGCACCATGGCAATAGAGAAATACCATTTCCGTGTTAAATCAGTTGTATCCCAGTTTTGGTAGTCTGAAAATTACTAATAGATTTGGTATGAGACAGTTAGAAATCTAAGAAAAATCTCTGTGAGATGTAGAAAAGAGAGAGAGAATGAATGGCACTATCAAAGATAGATATGATAAACTATAGTGAAGCCACAGCCATGGAATTTTTGCTTTCATTTGTTCCCAAACCTATAGCTGGAAGAAAACTTGCAAATTCCTTGGCTTCCCAGCTTCATCTTTCAATTGGAAGAAGGTGGAAATGCATTTACAGTAATCAGATACTTGTGATGATTCAGCTGCATTACTGACAGCATGGTACAGCATTGACCATGTTTAGCACTGGTGTAAATAGGTTGCCCCCTTTCCATCTGTGCTGCAATTCCACGTTTCTTTCTAGAAGCACCCTGTGAATGTCATGATGGCATGCTCTTGGCATCAGAAGGCTTCTGGAGATGGAGTAGGAGAATGCTTTATGACTTGTGATGTAGCATGACGTATTTGTCGATGACCTTCTTCTGTAACCCCTCTGTTCTCATCTCCCTTTTTCTTCCTGTTCCAATTACTTTGAGCAGCCTCAAGAAAAAAATACCAAACCACCAAAATGAGTAAGTCCCCTATGAAGTCATGAAATGTTTCCTCTTAAACAGTGTCATTTCATGCTTCTACATCTTAAACTCTGACCATTTTCTCCAGTGGGGAAAATGTCAAGTTTAAGTGTCAGTACCACTCATTACTAACTAACCATTAGTATCTGAGTGAGAAGTAGTTACTAATACATTCCAACTCAATTTGCAGTGTGTGTTTGGAGAAAGTACCAGAATCATTAACTTTTCCACTTCTAAGGCATTTTCCATGAACGGTTTATTTTTTCTAATTATACATCTTGAAAAAGACTACGATGCCATTACTGCTCAGTTTGCTGACATGCTACTATTTACCAACAGACTGGTGCACCAAGATGGAAGCCTGCCTGACATAACTATGATGAATTTAACAGCCAGCAGAGAAAAGGAAGAGGATAAAATGCTGGAAGAGGCTGGTGAGAAAAGAATGGAAGAGCCAGAGGGGGAGGGAGGGAAAGGGAGGGTCGAAAAAGGAAAAGAAGAAGAAAAGCAAGATGAGGACAAGGAAGATGATGATGATGAAGACAATGAAACAGAGGAAGAAGAAGCTACAGGTAAGCTCTGCAGATTGCAAATTTTGCCTTCCTCAGCCTTAGCTAACAGTGGCAACAGATGGTTCATTCTTGGTCATGCCTGCTCACTTCAGTCATCAAGTTTTCCTTCTAATTTTACATACAGTTTTTGCCAAAAGAGCCTGAACTGAGCAAATGGCTACTTGTCAATTATTCAACAGGCTACAGTCTCTTCTAGGGAAAAATCATACTGTTTCTGTAGGATGCTGAGAGGATGAAAACAAAAAAAAATCCAACTCTTTCTTCAGGAGAGAACTCTTCTAGGTGGTCTGAGTTGGATTAATAGGAGGTTACCCCAAATACTAAGAACTCCTTTAGAGTGAAATCTCTTTATAATAAAGAAAATACACATACATATTTAATCTCTGATACTGCATGCTTTCAAGGCACTCCACTCCATAAGTCCCAATGGCTTTGCTTCATTATTCGTGTGCACATTAGTGTCATATTTTTCACTTCTGAATATGGAATGTGTAATTGATGCCAGATGAACATAAAAATGCTTAAGGGCAGACATGGGTAAGGCTGATGTTGTCATCCTTGATATTGCTAGGATGCACTCTAACATGAATTATTTCTGTAACTCAGTTTGGAATATGAGCCATGACTGAAAACCAGGGAAGAGCGTTCAACATCCAAGGAAGCTGTATATTCTGGAAATGGCCTTACCACAGATTTAGTTGCTCATGCCAATATTCAAAGGACTATGACACATAAAATGGGACAGCGTCTTTGTCAAGGCAAAATGGCAGCACATCTGGCTTAGCTGCTGCAGGGAAGCTGAGCTGAAATTATTTACCTTTCCTGGCTGGGACATCTTCCCTCACAGAGGTGTTCATGGGCCATGGAAACCTTCCTTGGTCAGCTCTCATGCGGCCTATGATGAGTGATGAGTTTGTTGCACTCTGGCCATCCCTACATGCTGGAAGGTCTTGGGGACAGAGGCCAGCTGTTGGAGGTTACCCTGTGCAGCGAGACATGCAAGCAGGGAAGTGGGAAGCTGCAGCCTCCTCCCTGGGGCCCTCTCTGTGCCTCAGGGAGTGGGGCTTGGCAACAGCACAAGGTGCTGCTTGCCATGTGTGATCCATCTTTAAGTTGTACATGCATTTCTTTCTACCAAAGAGATATCATTTTCATTTAGCCATGTGGCTGGAGTTCAAACATTATTTTAACATGTTCACATGTGCAGACTTTATTACATAGTGATGTACAATTTTTCAATGGATGTAGCCAGGCCTATATGTTATCCCCTGTGCATGTAGTGCCTGGACTTGCTAGACAAAGCTTTATACAGTACCTTATCTGCCTGCTCCACTTAACTGGCACTGTCTGGATATACCTTGCATGGTGGCAACACTGGAAATTAAAATAAATGCAATGAAAGAACAAGTGAGAACATCTAATTCTATAAATAAAGACTTTCCTTAAATTCACTCATTGAACCTATAAAAGCACACATGTAGGATTAGAGTTCTATAGCTTGATTAGTTTGTCAAATTTAATTATGTACTCATGGAATTTACATCAGTCGGCATTTTTATTAGGATTTTCTAAGTTGTGGTTGGAGAAAAAGGGCAGAAGAGAAAAAAAAAAAACGAATTTGGTTGTCAGGTTTTCCAAAAGTCTGCTTTTTCACACAAGTGTGCATGTGTTCTTCACAACAATATGCACAGAATAACTATCTTGGCTTCCTTTACATATAAAATAACCAGATAAGTTGAAATAATTACATACAGAAGCTGGTAACTCCTTTGCATTTTTACAGCTTAGACAGTGATGTGTTCTGGTGTCACTTGCAAATGTTTCTGTCTCTGATGTTAACTGTAAGAATGTTCTCACAGCATGCAAAATCCTTCCTAATCTCCAAAATGCTTCTGAAACCCCTAATACAACATGAAGACTTTGTACAAATATATATGAGCCTGGTGCAACAGTTTTATAGCCAGCCCACAAGCAAAGCCAGCACTCAGAGAGCACTGTTCAGCATACGTTTTGTCATGTTCAGCATATGTTTTGTCATATATACTCATATGTAATAGATGTTGCCACATGCTTGCTCGTTGAGGTATTATTTGGGAGGATGGCTTTTTTAGCAAAATAATGTCTGTGAAGGGATATGTTCAACCAGCTTCAGGATCTTAACTTGCTAAAGCTCCCTTTTCAACTGAGAGAAATATTCAACTGGACTGCAGTTTGCCTTGCCTGTTTTAGATGTCTGTCTTTGGATGGCACAAATCACACTCTAGGGGAGTGTGCTGTTTGCAAGGCAGTTTAGACAACTCTGCCATATGAAGACATCTATAGTATAGCTGTCTAAACCCATATGACAAGAATCCTACTCCTAGTGTGCATGGATCTCTTCCAGGTTGGCTGAAAAGCTTTCTGAATAGTAGTAGTCTGTGCTTTCTGAAAACAGACTGAGTCCATATCTTCCAAACATCAAACAAAACCCTGTTCTTTCTGAGCTGGATAAGGGCCAGGGCTGGAGCATCTCAGATCTAGTTCCTGGGTGGGATCCCTAAGCTTAGGTCCAAACATATTGGAGGAAAATGGAGCCCCAGAAAGGCTCTGCTAGAGGGGAACAAAAACAGAATTGCAAGGGAAGCCATCACCACTACTTTTGAAGCAGGGAATCCTTTCAGTGAACGTGAGTCAGAAGGGAGAGCACCACAGCTGAGTGGGCCTCAACCCCATTTTGTCTTAGTTAACCACTGAGCCATATCTTTAACCTCCTTCATGTCTTACTCTAAGGCCTAGAAGAAAAGAAGTAGAAAGCTCATTGTTGTCTAGTGGAGCATTCCTTTTTACAGAGACCTTCTGTTTTTCTCCTCCCAATGGTTCTGCTTGAACATCTCTGCAGACTTAAGGAACAAGTGGCATCTGGTGATTGACCGCCTTACAGTGCTGTTTTTGAAATTCCTGGAGTATTTTCATAAGATGCAAGTCTTTGTGTGGTGGCTGTTGGAGCTGCACATCATCAAAATTGTTTCCTCTTACATCATCTGGGTCACAGTGAAAGAGGCAAGTAAACACCCACTATCAAAGTCTTACCCATGGTGGAGGCTTGTCAGCATCTGCTGCGCAGTGTGCCCAAGTGTAGGGAAATACCTTCCTTATGTCAGACCTCACTGAAATTGTGGGATCCAGCTGGGCTTGTCAGCTGCTGCGGACCTGCCTTGACATCTTCTTCCACAGTGATGTTCTATCTGCCTAGATATTCTCAGCCCTCCCCATTTCTCCAGGTATTAAGGTTTTGTTAGTCTAATTCTTTGGACTGAAGATACATAATCCCTCCCCTGGTCAAGCAGGCTGTGGGCATCATCCAGGGATGGAGGGTGTACAAAAGGATTGGGAAGGAACATCTAGGAAAATTATTTAAACTGGGTCTGGTGCTGAAGAAACAGGAACGTGGAACTACACCTAAAGAAAACAGGAGAAACACCTTTAGCTGTGCCTTTGGTGTGGGCAATGTGAGTTCTTTGCCTGACATAGGCATTCCTCGAACAGGGTAGTAGGACAAGATTCGCTAAAAAGCAAAATAAAAAATCCTTTTTCTCACATCTTTGGGGGAAAAAAGGTCAACAGGATGAAGGTGGGTTCCACAGACACACAGATCTGTATCATCTCTTCTTTGTTTCATGTGTACTAAAGCAGCAGAACCAACATGTGGTCCCTCTTATTTCATGTCTGTTGTTTGTAGGGTGGGTATGCAGTTTTGTGGGTCTAATAGTATTAATATTATGTAGGAGATAACGTTCTTCCTAAACTGACTGTTAAGTTTTCCCTTCTTCACTTGCCACTTTGTGTCTGTGTTACTGTGAATATTGTTGTAAATGCTTTTTTTTCCAGTATTTTTCTCACAGTTTCTCTATGTCCCTTTCTTTTGAATGATTTTTTAAAATTACTATGGAAAAGGTCAGACTTTCTCAGTTCTCTTGATTCTTCATGTAATTTCCATCCTGTTTTTGTGTTTTCAGGTGTCTCTGTTTAACTTTGTGTTTTTAATTGCCTGGGCTCTTGCTTTGCCATATGCTCAGTTTCGCCCATTGGCATCAAGTATCTGCACTGTTTGGACATGTGTGATTATTGTCTGCAAAATGTTGTACCAGCTCACATCTATTGATCCCAGCACTTTTTCCAGTAACTGTACGTTGGTGAGTACAAGTGTATATCAAAAAGGTTTGACTGCTGCCTTCTTCAATGAAGAACAGCAAAAGGAAGCATATCAAGTACTGAAAACTACTGTTCACCTGATGTATTATTGTTGATTATCATTCCCTCTCCAAGCAGCCTGAAACTCATTTTTTATAAAATGTTGCATTTTCTTTTTAGCCAGGAGAGAATGAAACTAAGGTCAATTTAGAAGAGCTCAAAACCTCAGTCCTCTACAGTGGGCCGGTTGATCCTGCAGAGTGGGTTGGATTGAGGAAGTCTTATCCCCTGCTTGTGTACTTAAGGGTAACTTCTTTAATTATCTGTATTGAGATATTTTCTTATTTGTGAGGAAATTAGCAACGTCTTTGAAATGAATAATCTGCCACACAAAAAGTATAATGCAAGCCATTGATAATAGGGAAGTACAGAGGGGAAGAGACAGCAGAAAGCCACATCTGTTACACAGGACATTTCCAGAAGGGATTCAGTACCAATTAAGATAATTTACTTATAGAAGTATGGCTTTCTGACTCTAGCATCTGTTAAAAGCACTCTAAGAAATGCGATATTTAAGAACTCTAAGTAATTAAGAGGTACCTAGCTTTCAGGTACCAAAGGACTGATGGGTCTAACTGGAGTAATTGCCTTGAATGACAGTATATGCCATAAGCAGTTAATTTTTTTAAGTGCTTATTCCTTAGCCACAGCTTAGAAAATATAATGAGCTAAGGGAATAATTCATTCAGACACTAGTAAATATATGTCGTTGTTTTTTGGTTGATGCCTATAAGCGATATTTTATTATTTCTGTCTTGAGTAAAAAACCCTACTTAGAATAAAAATGTGCCAACTCCCGGGGGAAACCTTGCATGTCTCTTCTTAATTTAAAGAATCTCCAAGATTTTGTATACAGAGTTTAAGGTTGTCATAAATTTGCTGATTGAACAACAGCAAGTTTTGATCTAACTAGATTTATTCCTCATTTCTTCCCTGAGAGCTTACCTCTGTGTGCTTTGTTTGTGTAAGGAAGACCTGCCAAGCTCTGGTGGTCAACATATCAGGCCCTGGTAGTGCCTCTGCCTCTCATTCCCTTAGCCATGCATCTCCCACAGTTAGGAATATATGTGGGGAAGAGCAATTACTGACCCAAGAGTTCTGCATGGAGAGTAAAGTTGCCTACTGGTGTCTGGCTTGATGCTAGGAGCTTTACAGCTATAAATAGATAATACTTTGGGAACAGAAATTATTATAGGAGGGTTTTCATTGAGTTAGCAAATAAAATGTCTCCTCTACATAGAGGAATTCAGTTCAGTGCTAGACCTGAAGGTCCCGAGCTTCAAGTCTTGGTGTGTTTCTGTTATGCCCCTTTAATAACAGACATTCAAAATGTCTGCAGTGTTGAAGTGAGGAGTCTATCTGATGGATTATGTAAAACTCTCCCCAATAAGAATAGGAAGCCCAGGGACAGCAAGCAAAAATAACTTCTTGTCAAGAAAAACCCAAAACCCAAACCAAAACAACCCAGTGGCACCTGTCTCAGGACATTCTTGTCCCAAATATTTCTCAGTGAACAGAGATCTAGAGATTGCCTCTTCAGCTTCAGTTATGGCTTCCTTGAGGGACTTTCTTTGAGCTGGTCTTTTTAACCAACTTTTGGAGTTGGTTAATACCTCTCTTCCATTGAGCACAGAGCAGATCTCCCTCCTCAGAGAAAAAAACTCACTTCAGAGCTGCTCAAGACTGCATCCCATTCAGTCTGGCTTTGGGACAGAAGGAGCTGTGCCTGAGTGAGGACTGGCAGATAGACTGTTCATTTAAAAGAGTATCCAGGATATATTTGCACTACCCAGCACCCTTGCAGTTTTAGGAAGTCAGTGCTTGCCAGCTGAACCCCTGCAGATGGCTTTGTGTATGCTTGTATCCTCTGTCTCCTGCAAAGCAAAGCATGATGTCTTAAGAGAAGCTATGAAACATGGGAGGGCACATGGATGGGTCAATGCATTTTCCCTCCCCTTCCTTTCCACAACTAGTGTTCATTATAATATTTTTTAACTAATGTCTTTAAATGTATCTTTTGCATGTCAGTATGTTTCATTAAAACCCAAGAAGTGGTAGGAACATTACATTGTTTCAATGATAGTAGCCAGGAATAGGTGCCAGTGCATCCTGGAGTGCGGAAGCTCTAAGTGGTAACATCCATTTGAGTATTCATGGGTTTAAGCTCATCAGCTTTTTGTGGTTTTGATTTTTATTTAATATTCTTCTGATTGTGTCTCCCATAGAATAACTTACTGATGCTGGCTATTCTGGCTTTTGAAGTTACAATCTACCGTCATCAAGAGTACTACAGATGTCGAAATAACCTTACCGCTCCCGTGACTAAAACCATTTTCCATGATATTACAAGAGCACATCTGGATGATGGACTGGTAAACTGTGTCAAGTATTTCATAAACTATTTCTTCTACAAGTTTGGTCTGGAGGTAAATCACTATATGTTAATTTTCTTTAGACTATCATTCAAAACCTCTTGATTGTGTTATTTTTGAATACTAGCTTGGACTATGTTTGACAGCTGGATGCTTCTTAGTCATCACTCATGTTAGACCTTGCCGCAACTGCTATCTATCTACTAGTAGTGGTTCTCCTCTTGCTTTTCTTTGTATGTCTTATTTATAACTCAACAAAAGGGATAACAGATGGAACAAGGGACAGAATTGAGGCATACCCTCTCATGTACACACACACAGAGGGAACCAGGGACTGCAGGAGCAGAAGAAGAAAGCAGGGGCTAGCAGGCCATTGTCTCTGTTTAAACATTTCTAAGCTTCTTTTGCCTCTGGCTGCACAAATGCATCCTTCTTTTTTATACTTGTTACTATAGCTGTTAGCAATCTGCAGAAGCAAGAGCTCCAGAGAAGGTTATTGCTGCTTTGTGCCACTACTGTAAGACAAAGTTTTTTCTCCAAAGACCTTTTGAGTAGATGAGAAACACACAGAGAATTAGGAGAGGCAGGTACAAAGGAGTGAAGGGATTTTTCTGAAGATCCATGATGTATCCTAAATATCTGGTAGGTGTCTGATTTAGTAGAAGATCTGCTTGTCTGTTTGCCAGCAACAGTGGCCCAGACTGCTGGGGCTTATGCTCAGCTAATGTATTCCTTCTATCTGTTTCACCCAATCCAGCAGCAATACATCAGAACTGAACCTGCCTTGAAGACAAGCTGTTGCTGAATGAGTACCACAAAAAAAAAAAAAAAGGCTTCATCTCTGTTCCCTTACCTCGTCTGTTTGTTCACAGACACATGAAATGTATTTTCAAAAATGCTTGTAGAAATAGTGATTTTTCACAAATTTCTATGATTATTTGCAGAAGGCAAGTCCCAGGCTAATGCATCCCAAATCTAATCATAATGATCCTCTTGATGTATCTACTAAACACTACCACCCTTGCTACTGATAAACACGGTAAACTGTTCACAGCCAGTCTGAGGATTAAGAATGTGTGAAAATTAAAATTAATCAGCAAGCTCTTTCCTTCAGGAAATAAATTTAACCTTATCCTAATCTGAGGAGAGAGAAAATCAAAATAGTGAAGTGCCCTGAATAAACAATTCACTATGAATTATTCACTGAGTTTGAAAACATGCTTCATGGCACTGAGTGAAGGGACTACTTTAAGTGGAGCCAGAGAACAGAAATGCTCTGAGATGCAGAGCCTTTAGACAAATGGAAAACTAAGGCTGCCTTACAGCAATTGACTGGATTTGTCTATAGCCAATAGAAGTTATACCGTCTAAATCCCTTTTCTTTTTGTCTGGTTCCCACATGAGGATACACTTCAGTTGTTGTTATTCTTAATAGTTCCTCTTCTTTTTCACATCTGTAAGTGCTATCAAAATATATGGCTGTGTAATATGTGCTTTGCTTGGCAACAATTAAACATTTCACATATAGGCTACTGTGACAACGCTCTTTCCATTCTGTATCTTTAGATACCATATAATGGAAACCTGCTTTAGTGCTGTATTCATGTAGTTGACACTCATAGAAATGAGTATCGAAAATTTGGGGGGTTGGGGTTGGGGTGGGGGAGATTGCTGCTGGAAAGATACAAACTGGTTTAGTGTGTTGGTTTGCACAGGGTTCCTGCAGTCAGCCCCAGCACGTGTTCAAGCATTCTGTCAGAATCCAGAATAGTTTATCATTGTTGCATTAACTAGCCATCAGGTTGCAAATATTGCTTATGTTTCTTTTGCTTCTTTCCCAGACTTGTTTTCTTCTATCGGTGAATGTAATTGGTCAACGAATGGATTTTTATGCCATGATTCATGCCTTCTGGCTGATTGCTGTATTGTATCGACGTAGAAGAAAAGCTATTGCAGAGATCTGGCCAAAATACTGCTGTTTTCTGGCGTGCATCATTACCTTCCAGTACTTCCTTTGCATTGGCATCCCACCTGCTCCTTGTAAAGGTAAGGGCACTTACCCTTTATGGACAATTACTGCTGTTTGCTTTCACAGAAAAGTGCTGGAAAATTGATAAGTATTCAGAAGAAAAGGATGAAGTAATTGGTATAAAGTACTGATTGCATTTTTGCGTGCTTCTGTCATACAGACTATCCATGGAGAAGTGGTAATGCCAACTTCAACTCCAACATCATAAAGTGGTTATACTTTCCAGACTTCATTGTGAGACCTAACCCTGTCTTCCTTGTCTGTAAGTGTTTTAGCACATAGTTGTGAAGTGTACATCTGTACAGTGTAATTTGAAGCCAGCCTTTTATTTGCTCTTCAGTAGCAAGCTGACATATTCTGTGGGAGACTGAATACTAAGCGTGGCTTTGTATGCAGTAGAAAAATTCAAAGAATTAGTAATTTCTGCATCTGTTTTTTCTGTATCCCATTTTTAATGAAGCAGCATCAAAACGTATGAATTTTTTCCCCTTTTCTAATTTATTTCTCAATAAGAATTATAGAAGATGACAGGTAAAAAGACTAAATACATCAATAAATTTCAAATCAGTGTTGAAAATAGCACAGTCTTGGAAGTTCAAAGTGTGGGGAAAACAGTCTGGTAGCTACATTATAATATATCGCCACCACTCCCTACACCTAAGTTAATGACTGAATTTTTTTCTTGCAACCACTGCTTTCTCCTAGATGATTTCATGTTGCTGCTGTGTGCATCCTTACAAAGGCAGACATTTGAGGATGAAAATAAAGCTGCAGTACGAATCATAGCTGGAGACAACGTGGAAATTTGCATGAATCTTGATGCAGCATCTTTTAGCCAGCATAATCCTGTTCCTGACTTCATTCACTGCCGGTAAGAATCATAGAATCTTGGAAAATACAGCACCTCCTTTTGTAAAGTTCTCTAGCGTGAAAGTAACCCTTACAGCTTCCAGTTTTACTTGGAATTTATATTCATGTATGTTCCCATCTCATAATGTACCTTTTACTGCTGTATGAGGCAGCAGATAGTTAGCTTCTGGGTAATCAGCTTCTCGTTTAGAAAAGGGCAGATGAAAACAAGTCTTCCTAATACTGCTGATTGTTTTAAGTGCTCCCCAGAGGGATGTTCAGTGATAAATTTGCCTGGAAGTATACATTCCCTCCCTGCCTGTAAGGCAGAGTTTATGGTGGCCTTCAGCACTCTGGTGGCTTCCCCCAAAGCACAGGCATGTTAGCAAGAATCCATTGTAGTCTGAACTCGCCCATGTATGTGTTTAATCCCACAAAGTCGTCAGTCATGTCCTGCTGAGTTGTTGTCCCAGTACAATCAAAATAATACTCTAATGTAAGAGACTGCCCTTTGTGATATTTCACCTATGCATAAGAACATTAAAATTGTCTTGGAAGGACAACTGGCATGTCTTCCTGTTTCTCAGCATTCATGTAAGGTTGTTTAAGAAGGTGAATAATATAAAAAGGGGGCGGAGCCTGAGACAGTGTGTTCTGGATGGTCTTCAAACAATGGAGCCATTCCGATGTGATCATTTCAGCAAACATGGATTAGCTCAGCTCTTCTGAGTTGTGCTGGGCATACTCTTAATTGAAGTTGTCTCTGAAAGTTTGATGCAGTATTACAAGAGTAAATGGGAAGAGTAAGATTTCTTAGCTATTGTGTTTTGTCAGACTAGGTGTTTGTTTTGTGAATGCATGTTACCAACAGATGTCTGAGTGTGAAAGGAATTTAAAAAAAAATGAACTAATGTATAGCAAAATCTCCCTTTTGCTGATAAACTTTTATTTCTTTTACCAGAAGAGTGCTATCACCAGAACCCTTCTCAAGATCTTTAGGCTGATCCTGCTGTTTCTGTTAGAAATGGTGGCCAAATCTATCTTGAAATAGCTTGAAGAGGAGACCATTGAAACACATTCAATTGACTCATTTGTCCGGACATTTATACTTACTCCTGGGCAAAGAGTGAATGGTTCTCCCCCTTGAATATTTCCAGTCTACACAGTGGATCCAGTGCTCTAGATCCAGGAACATAAGCAGAAAGAGAGAAGTCATAATCTCTCTTCAAAATGCTCCATCAAGTGGGGATGCTTTCCAAAAGACATCTGCCAAATAGGGCTTGGTTGAAAGGAATGTGTAGGGGGGATTGCCTGAGTTTTTTTCTTGCCACTGTGGTGGTGTTTGTCTTAGCAAAAGCTAAGTTGGATCAGGCACACTGATGTGATTGATCACTAGCAAAGACCGTCACTGGTGACATGGTTACTGGCAGAAAGAAAAGATGGAATTTTCCCCCTTTAGTCCAGAAAAAAAATCATCATGAAAAAAACTCATTAATGATGGGAATGTGTTTTAAGGCTATCTTCAGAAGGGAAAAAGAGGCAAGAAAATCACTGCTTTTTAAACAGCCTCTTTTGGCATCTTTTCAAAGTTCCCTGGAATCTGGTAGGTATTTCTGGTCGTCTGTAGAAGATATTCCCAAATGGCCAAGCATTAAAAGTTTGAAGCACAGAGGATGTTCTCTGAAGATTTTGGATGGGAATCAATGTCAGGTTTACAATGGAAAGCAAAGTCCAAGCTGAACTGGCCTGCTGCCTCTCCGCAATCCTTTGGGTTAAGTTTTGTGTTTTGATTCATATGCATGGTATGCATCAGCTTGAAGTCATTGGTGGCATAACATCCATTCAAACACACTGCTTGGCATGTGCTGACAAAATAGACCTGTGTATAGATGATTAACTATATGCAATCATTTAATTGGGAGTTTACAACTTGTATTAAGCAGTAAATAATATTGCTGGTGGAGAGTACAAAAAAACAGAAAATCAAAGAATCTCATTAGTAGTGGTGAGCTGAACAAATAAACCATGATGACTTTATAGTTGTTCCAGCTAAATACAGGAATCTGTGCAACTGTTTTGTGTGATAGTTTTATGTTGTGTGAATAAGAAGTAGAATGAAAAGAACAAGGCAGAGAAAGAAACAGAACAGGGACATTTTTGTTTGAAAAATCCATCAAATGAACAGAAGACCCGTTAATTTCGGGAACAGAGGAAATTCCTGTTTATGATATCCTTTCTTGTAGATGCTTAGGCAGGTAAGCTGTATCTTCTCTTTTTTTTTGGTTTATAGTGTTAGCTTCCTGAATCTGTAATGGGAACATACTTGTAGAACAGTGTATATAGGTATAAACAGACCTTCCTTTAGTATGAACTGCATAATAGAGCATATGTTCTTGATGGTGTCTTTCTTTGAGCCCTTAAGTATCTCCTTCAGTGGTTTCACTACAATGCAGATTTTCCCAGGTTTTAGATGATGTTATATTGCACATATGCAATCTTAAATGCCTAATTTGCTTCAAAGAAGCACCAGAGGATGGCTGGGCAGTCTCTTAAAGTAACTGAATCTTTTATTAGGGATTATAAATCTTTAAAAAGAAGGACTCTCCAGCTCTGGAGAATCCACCAAAGATATACCTCAGAAGAAAATGTGTGTATCTGGCCTCCATCCAAGACAATTTGGAACTGAAAGGACTTTGTCTAAAAAAATTTCTTGCATTTTGCCATAGAAGTTTCAGAATGGTCTAAATAGTAATTTAGTAACATGGACAAGAATTCTTGAAGAAAGAATTTGGTTCAGAGCTTATCCAAGCAAGTGAAATGAAAAATGGCATTTCTCCAGAAGTCAGTCAGAAAGAGCCAAACAAATAAGTGAAGACAACCTGGTTATGAATAAATTACAAAGCATAAAAAAATAGTGCTTAGTATTCATGTGTTTTCTGAGAAGCCCGATGTGTATTTACTGCCATGTAAAAGAAGTGGCAGTTGCAGAGCAAAGCACCCTTTCTGATGTGTCTCTTCCCTTGAGAAGATGCCAGTTGGTCACTGTTCTAGCAAGCATGAATAAAAACCTTTTAACTGCAATATAAACAGTGGCAGAAAAAGAACATATTTCCAAATGCTTAGTTTTCTTCTCTCTGGAGAAATACTTGAGCTCAACAATGATATATACAGTCTAAGGAAGAGAGATCCTGAAATTTTCTTGTCTTTCCACCCCCAGATTTCTCAGGGGATATGTGCTTGACCCCAAGGGAGAGCACAACCAAGGCCTTTGAAACAGAAATAAAAACGAAGAACAGAAGTAGGAGCTTTTAAAATGAAAAAGGATTTAAAGTGACTTCACTGAGGATAATCCTTTCCCACAGTCTCTAATGCTGGAAAATCCTCATTTTGGTTCCCAAGCAGTTTTCAGATGTTCTCCTAGACATTGACAAGGAAAAAATTTGGGATTGTAATCTACTTTTTTCCTCTTAAGAGCAGAAACAGTATTAACAGCCAGTCATTGAATTGTCTCCTTTCATACCTGCCCCCTGGGAACCATCATCAGGTGAGTCAGGTGGAGTCTCTCAAAGGCAGATGTAATGCCTTTCTTGGAACTACACTTCTAACTTAGGGTAGTGAGAGAGGATCTGCAAATCATCATTACAGGCTTCTCGTCATATTTGTTGTATAAAACAGATAAACATTTTCTTGCTAATAAAATGAGCCTCGACAAATAACACAACTTTGGATTTGGGAATTTTTAAAGTGGATAGAAGCATGAAGGAAGATGCCCACTGGTAAGAGAGAGAAAGTAAGAGAATATCAGTCCTGGAAGAGGTCCTGATGAAAATAGAAGGGACTAAGACACTAGGATCCATGACACTAAATTTGAAGAAGTCCATTGAAATAAAGCAGATAATTTTCAGAAGCTTCGATGTAGCTATTGACAAAGGGAAAATCAATGAAGCAGCCTTCTGAAGACTGAAATAGAGTTACAGGGAAAGGCTTGGCTTGGTGAGAAATTAGCAATGTCAGGATTAGAAGGGGAAACGGAGTGTGATGCAGGGTCACACAGGCTGCTAAGAATGTAAGGAACAGGAGATAGGGAAGAGCGGAAAGGAAGAAGAAATTTGGGGAGTAGAGGTAGCTTGCAGAATGCATATATATAGGGATAATATGCCTGGAGGAGAGGGAGAGGGTGGTCATTGGAAGAGGGCTGCAGGAAGAGCCCTGAGGTTATATGGAGATGGCGAGCCACAGTCAGAGCAACACAGGTGGCTGATAAGGGAAGGCAATGAAGCTACATAACAGCAGCTCCTCCAGCGCGAAGGAGCATTGAGCTGTATCAGTCAGTGCAACAGCACAATACTCTCTCATCAGTGTGTAAGCAGAAGTGTATTCTTTCCCTAAACTTCAAAGCGCTGTCTGAGGACAAAGACCTTTCCTCAAAGGGATTGTCAGCTGCAGCATCAGCACCTCTTGGTGCCTGCAGGCAGAGGTCGGGACACTAGACTGGCCACAGCTAAACACATCATTAAGCATGCTGGGAACACAACTACACCTAGAGCAATCTTTTTGCAACAGGCTGGACTGTATTACAGTTAAAAATTAATTCCTGTGGAAATAAAATATTGAAGCAATCATGGTAAGACTAATAAAGCTTTAATAAAGAAAAGCAGATCATCTGATATAGAGACCCATCTGAGGTTACAATAGCGTTGATGGATGGGTGGAATGAACTTCAGACTTTGTCTTCCTTGGTTTTGAGCAAAGTGATACGGTAAATTTTTCCAAAATGCTATCCAGAGGATCAGTGGGTTCTGCTAATGACACAGTTGGCAAATCAGCATGTTTTATTTTTCATTCGTCTTTCAGGTTTCTTCTGTGTAATTTCTCATTCAGAGGTTATCATGCTACCAAAAGCCGTAGTTTGATGCTCTTGGTACACTGGTGTAGTGGCTAATCTTCCTCAGATGTGTGGCTGTATTCCTGGCCCCCAGCTGCACACTCCTGCCTTTGCATTCATCACACCAGCAGTGAGTTGGTTTATAGGCTGAATGGGCAGAAAAGTATCCCTTCCTTCTGTCCTCTCCCCAAAATAAATACACTTTTGCAAATTTGCTTCTTGAAACCAATTCAAAGAGCCAAAGCCAAAGAAGGGGCTGGAACAGAGAGCTGAGGGGATGAAGGGGAGTGGGACTGTCCCCTTGAGAAGCAGCTGCTCAGATTTCCTAGGTGTATTGTCAGATACCACATCCTGAGGGTGGCCTCTCATCTCTGTGACTGGATGTGGATTTAAAGACCACTCAGAAGATGAGGTTTGGAAGGTTTACATGGCATTAAACTAATGATCTGTGTGGTCTGCAGTGAAAGCATAAAATTATGGTATATGCTGTCCAAGACTAAGCATTTTCTGCTGTCTATGAACAAGTTTTCAAACAGAGGGTAAGCACCCTTACTGAAGTCCTGTGTTTGTGTATGGTCTTTTTAACTGTGGGGGTGGCTTTGTGGTTCAGCCTCCCACTGTTGCGTTATAATCTCCAGAGCAAGGAACTGAAACACCTCACTTCCTAACTTTCTGGGGTTTGAGGCAGAATTTAAAGATTTGCATCTGAGAATGTGTCAAGTGATTTGAGAGGCAATATGTTGAGGACTGCCCCCCCAACACAAGTCTTCATTCCTGCTCTTACAGCACTTGACCGACCTATATCATTATAAACAATTAATGAAAATTAGGGGGATGTGTGACTCCACACTGTAACAGACAAGGAGTTTTTGCATATTGCAAATGAAAGAAGTGCGGTTTCAGGAATATTTTACCTACCTGAGACTGCTCAGGTGTATTTCTGTCCATTGTGTTCAGTGTGGCGTTGTTCTTGGGCCAGCACAGAGGTACCTGGGATGGCTGGTGATATTCATTGCTTACATGTGTCCTGGATGACTTGTTCAAATACCATTTGGTAAGATGTCCACTTCAAGGTGAATTCTTGGGAGCCGTTTTTATGATTGAGCTTGCTTGTAATTGCATAGTTTTAAAAATCAGAAAGATTTCCATTTCTAAGAACTACATCATTTGTCACTTGACATAGTTGTATTGCCTCCTGCCTTTTGAGAAGCTTTTCTTTACATCCTGTTTTGTTGTTTGTTTTAGAGATGTCCAATGCTATTATATTTAATGCATATTTTGAAAATGAGAACAGTTGCATTTAGTATTTTAGATGAGTGCTAAAATGTAGCAAATGTTTAACATTATAGTGAAAAAAATAGCTAAAGTATTCTCTTCCTTTTTATATTCTCTCTAATTTCTGGAAGTTTTAATCCGAGAGTGATATCTAGTGTTGGACTGTGACTCAACCAAATGCCATGTGTATATGTTGGAAAGTTTGGATCCAGCCAGGTCCAGTTGTCTTTAAGAGTCGGAGTCCATTTTTATTGAAGAGTATTAAGATACTCGTTTGTTTGATCAATTCAGTTCCATTTTGGGCTTTTCTCAAAAGATGCTGATGCATTTTGTTGGTAGCAGAGGACAAGATTTTTGAAATATTGCAATTGTTAGAGCAGTATCAGGAAGGTGATCTCTTCCTAGCCATCCCACACATCAATAGTTATTAAAGCAACATGGTTATTATGGTCGTTTCTTCTGGAGAAACAGTGAGAGCATTATTTCCAGTGCATATTAAGTTAGTGAAGACCTGTTCAACTGATGTCTTCATCTTCTTCATTTTGCCAGTGTGTATAGATTCTTTTTTAATGTTTTATCACCCAAAACCCAGTAGCATCTCTAAAGTCATGACATTTTTAGATTTGGCAGGCATTAGTCCACAAATTTCTTAATTGTTTGTGGGAAATAAACATAAAGGGGCTTTCTCATTACCTTTCTTTAAATGCCTCTCTGGTTGGCTTCGACAAGTGAAATGTATAATACAAGCCTATAAATGTGGGACTATAAATACATAGTCCTAGAAAGTTCTGAGCCTGAGAACATCAAGCAGCAGGGGCCTTTTTATGTGGCTTCAAACAGTGCATTTAGTTCATTTACTCCTTACATGGTTTGGCTTAGGTATATGTGTACTCCTATAGTGCTGTCCCTCTGCCTGTTTTCCTGACAAACCTAGTTTCACAGCCTGAGTGAACAAACCCTGAAAACACAGTTACATCTGGAATCAAAACACTAAACAGGGGGAAACCAAGAATGAGTTGGTTTTGCAGTGTTTAGCTATATGTAGTATTTGGTATTGCCTTTGGCAGATACTCTTATTTGAAAGCTCACTGAGTCAATATTAGGTCAAGATTTTAAGGAATCTGAAAATACCAAATTGTGTCTCACTCTTTCCCACTGTGGGCCAGGCTGATTTCAGATAGCTCGGTCTCGTAGCTTCCTAGCAAACGTTTCAGTAAATTCTATCAGATTTACATTCTGTAGAAACCTTTTACCCCTCAAAACTTTTACAGTTGATCTCCACTGGAGAAAGATATTTTTAGCAGTTGCCTTTGAAAACTAGGCTTTTAACCAGACTGAATTCCCTAGTAGTCATCAATAAATACAGAATTGTTTGCAGTGGAGTACTGTAGCTGGCTTTTGAAGATAGATTTGCTATAGTATTGCTCAGACGTCTTAAAAGATGATCTCAAATAGCTTTTAAATTGCATATGTGGCATTGCCAGATAATATCACTCTATCATGAACTTTGGTGAGAGCATGTTTTTTCCCCCTTTCATGTTGATACAAAGCTTGATCCCACGTGACGCAAAGTGCCCTGACAGGGTGTACCAAGGTGCTTATGCACTTGCAAACGAGCTAGAATTGAGCACATGAGCCAGGCAGACCCACTGACCTTGGTGTTAAGACTTAAGCAGGTGCCCAAATGCTGAAGTGGGATGAGAACACTCAGTAGACCTTAGGCATAAGTGTTTGCTAGCAGCACAGGTAGAGGAAAGGTAGCATTGCCCTCAGAAAATGGTAATTTCTCCTTCTTTTAATTCCAGGTCCTACTTAGACATGTATAAGGTGATAATATTTAGTTACCTCTTCTGGTTTGTGCTTACTATAATCTTCATAACGGGAACCACAAGGATCAGCATATTCTGCATGGGCTACTTGGTAGCCTGCTTTTATTTCCTTCTCTTTGGTGGAGATCTGTTGCTGAAGCCCATCAGGAGCATTCTGCGTTACTGGGACTGGCTGATTGCATACAACATCTTTGTGATCACAATGAAGAACATCCTCTCGGTAAGTTGCTGCTGCCTTTCCTCTGCCCTGAGCACCATGATTTCATTGGACGTGTGCACAGTGCGTTGAGTGGTCATTAAAAATCCTTTTTCAGGACCACAGCCTTCTGCAAGCACAAAGCAGGCTCCATTTTAATTCAGAAACTGCAAGTGCCTATCCAGGGAATGGTAATGCATATACATTATAGGAAAATGTGCACGCTTGTATTCAGTCGAGCTCTGTGAAAGCTCACAAGCTATTTTCAAAGGGCTAGGTTCTGGTTTCTTTGCCTAGTAAAGTCTCTCCTTAGAAGTCTTGTGAAAATCTCAGCGGAGTGAGAAACGAGTAAGAAGAGCACGATTAGTCATATCATCGCAAAATAATGCACATTTAATTAAACCTTTTATTTAAAGCTAGAATTTTCAAGCCTAGTACTAGATGCAGTTGTTGTGTGATGTAATGTAATTAGTGAAGTTGACTACAAGATTACAAACTGCATTCCCATTTCCTTTAGAGCTAGTGTGAAATTCAGGTGAAAACAGATCTATTTGATAATTAAATGTCAAATTCTTCTGCAAAATATTAAAGGTTTTCTTACATTCATTAACTCTTTAGAGTGGATTCTTGCAGTGGCACTGAGAGATGATTGAGACAAGCCAGTAATTTAAATCTTTTTGAAAGATAAATTTAGATTTATTCCTGGCAATTGCTTTTTAGCTTTGAACATTTTTAGTGCTGGACTGAAAAGAGCAGACATTTTTCTTTTTACATTTATATAAGTCACTGTACTGAAATAAAGTTGAATTATGGGTGGTTTGTATTTGCTAATGTTCTAAATGCTTACATATGTGCTTCATTTTATGCTTGGGAATTCAGTGGAGCTACGCGTGTGTTAAGCTTGTCCATGTATGTTTGCAAGATTAAGTCAGTGATTTATAAAAGTTGCTTAGCTGTCGCATTGCATCACATGCCAGACGTATCACTTTCTCTGCAAAAGCACAAACAAACCCCACATACCTCCTATCTCACTGATAATTGAAAGAACAAATTCTTGCTGTTTAAAAGTGATGGGTGTCACTGGTAAAGACACTCTTCTAATCTCTGTTTTACTAATGAGATATAGTACAGCCAATGGCAGCCACAATCTTCTCATGTAATGTAAAGAGGTGCAATATTTTTCTTATCTTTATTTCAGCTATGTTTTGTTATATGAAACTGTTCTTTTATTTTCCAGCTAGGAGCATGTGGCTACATTGAATCATTAATTAAGAATAGTTGCTGGTTGATTCAGGCATTTAGCCTAGCTTGTACAGTTAAAGGCTACCGTATTCGTAAGTATAGCTCATTTTTCTTTGTAATTTTCTATAATGAATCACCTTCAAAATCTTCTATCATAATTAAGTTGTGCCCCCTCCTGAAATACTACCTTGTGGAAATATCATACTGCAAGTTCAGTTGATACAGCTTGGTCCTATATTGACTAGCAAGAAAGAACATTGAAACTATTTCATAGAACCGAAGGAGAGAGACGTACTGAAAGAACTATCAACACCCCTGTGCACATACCCACAACCAGCGTTTGCTGTAAATGAACAATTTGGTGATACCAGCGCTTAGCACAGTTCCCCTGTATGTGCAGGTGATGTGATACTTGAGGGTATCGTTTTACTGTACAACTTGAGCTAAAATGTCAGCTCACCATCAGTGCAAGGAGAATACACCTTTTCCCAGCTGCAGACTCCCGCTCCTCCCTGTGTGCCAGGCCTTACGTTCAGTTGCTCAAAGGGTAAACCAGTTCAGCTCATTGAAATAGCAAGAGGCCAAGCCAGCATGAGTGGTAATTTTTTGCAGGCATAGTGAGTTTAGGCAATTTATTTTTTTGCCATTATTGGCATGTTTGTCATGATAACAGGGAGGGAGTGGGTAGTATATATAGATGGAGGTGAGAGAAGGGAGGAATGAAGTATGGAGAGCAAGACACTTACCTCTCAGCAAGCTATTACTTTGGCTCCACTTTCTCCTGACACCCTGGATTGATGGTTCAAAGACACCTGATTTTTTTTCAGTGTTTTTTGCTGAATTTAAAGAACTGTGTCATCCTAGTGAGTCTGCAGCAAAAAATTTCTGTCTTTCTGTCTGATCCTAATAGATAAGTGGGAAGTAGGGGAAAAGAAAGGAAATATGAAGACGCAAATTCACAAGATAAATGGTGCCCAGTAGTTCCAAAACTTTTTGAGCAGCAACAGAAACTTTGACACAGGTTTCTGACTCCCCAGGGGATGGTCACAGCAGGCTTTGAAGCTCTTGGAGCTTGACCTTCCAGACCTATTAGCCTGCCTTGCTTGATTGTAAAGCTAGCTTCGAGCCAGAGTCTGTCCCTTGAGTCCTTCTACTCCCTTCTATAGGACAGCATAGGCCATTTAGTTTATAGTCTAGCTCCACAAAACCCAGTTTTAATTTTTTAATATCCCCAAGAGAACTGTCTTTTAGAGAATAAAGAAAGAGAGAAAGGAAGAAGTAGCCCAAGCCAAAATCTAGAGGGAGGAGGAATGGGATTTCCTCTCTGCCTGTCTCCTCCTACCCCAAAGGAAGCAGTTTTGTGGTTTCAAATATTTTTTCTCTTATGCAATGGAAAGAAACATTGAACTGAGTTGTGGAGAGGAAAAATAAAAATATTAGGTGGCGGCAGTCAAAAAATTATTTTGACAAAAATAAAACACTTCTTTCTCGTGTTGATTGTGTTCTTAATAGAAAAATGAGACAAAAAGTCACTTTGAAATAAAAAAAAAATTGAAACATGCCATTTCAGAAAATACTGAAATCAAATATTTCAGGCTAACAAAAAATACTTTTTCCCAATCTTTGTTTTAAAGTTCTTATTAGGATAGGGTGAATTTGTTTGCAAATGGTTCACTTTTGGTGAATTGTCAGTTTTCATGGGATATCACATTGTTGGAAGCTTTGTAGTTTGATGTAAAAGAAAATATGTTGTACTTCAAATGGAAATGCATGTCAGTTTTCTTAAGAAACATCTAATTAAAAGACCTCAATTCAAGTAATTTCAAAGGCTAAGATTATTTAATTGATTAAACATTATAAAAGAATACTTAATACAACAGTCCTGATGATGTATTTTTCCAGCAACCAACAATCTAGATTGTAAACTGCCCAGTGGTGAAGCAGGAATCATCTGGGACAGTATATGTTTTGCTTTCCTACTGCTGCAAAGAAGAGTCTTCATGAGTTACTACTTCCTGCATGTGGTTGCAGATATAAAAGCTTCTCAGATCCTAGCATCAAGGTAACATAAAGTTTTAAAAAATGAAATGAAACAGCTCAAGTCTCTCATGGCTACAATACTTATTTGTTTATGATAGGTGGTACCAAAAGACGCCTGGTATTTAACATTGGTTTAAACAATACATGCTGAATTCATAATTGTAAATCCCAACTCTGACAAAGCACACATGAAGAAACAAATTAATTGAGAATCTGACAGAAACTGAGCCATCTTTCCTACCAAACACCATCTGCTGCTCTCATAGCCTTTATTAAAAGCTGTGAAAGTTGATGTGTGTTGCAGAATTCTCTCAACATCAATATGTGTGAAAGCGAATGCCAGAGTTTCTAAGCTTTGAAAAGAAAACACACTGCTATCAGAGCCTGTTTGAGACAAAGGGCCTTAGAAGTCATGACTCCAAAAATGTCGCATGAGGAAAAATACAGGAAAGTTATGACATTTGGCTTGGGAAGACCACCGGGAAGACACTTGGGAAGTGTCACATCACTGAACACTGAGTAGGTGTGGCAAGGAAGTATCACCCTCTTTGGGCCTGTTACTTATACTTTTCCACAAGCATCCACTCATAGCTATCACTAGTGCAACAATTTTTCTGATTTTTAATAAGAAGGCAGGTCAGGAATGAAATTCTGGTTTTAATTTCAATAAGATTTCTAAGGAATCATTTTTGTCAATATTGGATTAAATGTATTGTGGCATTTTTTTTTCCATGTAAAACATATGGACATTGATTTCTGTCTGTGTTTGAGGGCAAAATTTGGCTTGTGTGTCCTGAAAGGAAGTATTTTTTATCTTCCTCTTCCACCTCCAGGGATTACTTTAAAAAGGGGACATGTTTAGCTGCCCGTACTGAACAAAATCCACCACTGTAAACAGGGCTACCAAAAGATCTGTACCTCCAACCCATATTGCCTCTCTCAGACTTTGCTCTGGAGAGGATTTCACTGCTGCTGCCCAAGATTGCTGGATACTGCCTTTTGTAGCTTTTTTGTACGCTGTGTTCAGAATGCAAATAGCACAAAGCAAAATCATGAATATCAAAATGCCTCCTAAATTGGAAAGTTTGCATCCAGAAGGAGAGAGCAGGCTCATGTAAATGGCACTGGGCTGGGTTGCAAGAAACATGTTTGGTTCCTACTTCCAGCTTTGTGTCTTTTGATAAGTTACTGAACCTACCCAGGCTTGAGTTCCCTGGCAGCAGAAGTCGAGACATACTGGCCTGTGTCAGGAGCTTTTTAAAGATAAATGTATTAATGACCAGGAAGTGCTCAGATATTACAGGAAGGAGGGTAATATAAATATAGTGATGTAATTCTTTTTTTTAGCTAACTGCTTGCCTTGCTAAAATCCAAGCTTTGAAATTACATGGACAATGGAGAAGGTCAGGTTTGGATTCAGACAGCATGGTCTGAGCCTGTCTTCTAGTTAAAGTTAATATTAACTCACCTAAATAAGATTAAATTGTGATTCAAACAATAGCAATGAGGATCCAGCGACAGTTTTCAATAGGCCATAAGAATTTAGGAGTGATCAAGTTGCTAAGTAGAACATGTCCTTCTTTGTTGTATTTTGCCATACTTTGGGACAGTAATGATTGCCAGTCTTGACTATATTCCTTTGAAAAAATGTAGTTGTGGTTGTCTGTGTATTACATGGAAGAATCATTAATCTCAGAGAAAACATGGTTGAAAAATTAATTAGAAGTAGACTTCTGAAACTATAGCTGTTCTTACCAAATTCCTGACAAAAGAAAGGCTTTAAATCTATGCTACTTCTTTGAGAGAGACTTTCAGACTCTTTGAGAGTCTTCAAGAGCTGATGAGTGAATAATGAAGAATGGCTAAGACGTGATCTGGACATCCAAATCAATGAGTCAATTACATTTCTAATGAAATGGAGTTAGAAGCCATATTCTTTTGGCACACCAGAAACTTGCTCAAGGTTTTCTGTCATGAGATTGAAAGCACTGCAGTGTTCAGAGGGTAAAAGTGAAGCTGAAGCTATGCTCATCATGGCCCTAGATAAAGCTGGACTTTGCTCACCACTTCCAGGGGGCTGAGGTGGAGGGACAAGGTGATTATGACACTGAAACGACTACAAAGACCAAATCCTGGAGGTGTGCAAGAAGTCCTAGCTCGGCCTTGAACCCACCTGTGTTCTGTGTTCTTGAGGACTGGAAACTGAATTCCTTGAACAGCTGCTAGAGGAACTTACAGGCTGAGTAGGGATCACAACGTTGGGCCCCAAATCTTGAAATGATTGACTGTAAACAGATTAGTATTCTGAAATAATTGATTATTTCTTTCAGAACTTGGATTAGTTTTGTTTTATGCAGATGAGGTTGTATAGAGAGGGAACACAGAGTTCTCTGTGATTAGCTGGCATAAGGGAAACTTTGAAACATTTAATGTTTCCTCTCCTTTTTTCCTTTCTTCTGCCCCCATTTCTGCTGTAGGGGTGCTGAGCTTTTCCAGGCTACAATTGTCAAGGCTGTAAAGGCAAGAATTGAAGAGGAAAAAAAATCAATGGATCAACTGAAAAGACAGTATGTATTTAATGTATTTTTATATACATATATATACACACATACATATGCATGTATTTCACTGATTGTTGGTATGTATCTAACACCTTCTTCTATAAAAATGCTGATTAGATTTTGAAGTATGATTTTGCAATTACAAAAATTGCTCTCTGAGCATTCAGAGATCTTGGGTATTCCAATATTATGTAGTTTTAGAGTCATCTTTTCCAAAAAGACTACATACTGCAGAATCTAACCTTTCATTTAAACATAGGATTACATTTCTGGGACCAAAGGTTGTGAGGTTAACATAAAGAATCAGTGGAATGTACTGGCTTACCTGTTCCTTGGTGAGCCTGAAATTGTAATGGAAACAGATGTTTCCTATAAATCAAGAGACAAGATGTGAACCCTCCTGCTTATTCTGAAGGTTATTCTAAACCTTAGAAATCCAATGATGACAGGTTAAGAAGATCAGCTTTTAACTGCTCCATACCTGAGTACCATAGCAACATGACCATGCAGTCTTCTCTTTAAGAGATGATCTGTATCTGTGCTATATTTTTTCTCTGTTAGAGGTCCAGCTCAATTGTAGTTTTGGGTTATCCTATTTCGTGTAGTATGAATGCATGCAATGCCGATGAAATAGGGGAAAAAAAAATCATTTTTCTCCTCTTTCTTTCCTTCCACTAATTACCCTGCTGTTCTCTTAATTTGTCTCTCCCCATCTCTCAGAAGAGTATGGCAGTTAAATGCAAATCCCCTATGAAACTCATGAAAAGGGTAGGCAGATTACTAATCAGAAATGCCACATTAACCCTGTCTCACTTGAAGGTCCAAGCCTAGATGGTTAGAAAATAGGAGACTGAGAGACAGGAACTGGGTTTAAAAAAAAAATAATAAAAATTGCACCAGGAAGGGGCCTGGTTAGGGAAGCTGCAGTTAAAAGCCACCTAAATAGCCTGAAATCACTATGGGCTAAGGAAGCTGAGTAACATCCTGGCCCTGCTGCAATGGTTGACAATATTTTCATTGACTTTACCATTATTAGGATTTTGTTCTGTTTATCTGTATTCCTGGTAAAATTTGCTGGATGCCTGTTGCTTCCATTTCATTTGTAATTACTCCTCTAGTGTTTGAGTGCAAAATATGTTTACCTTCACTGAAAATATTTGCATTCAGCTTAACTGGCCTGGAGATCCTTCCTCTTTATACAGACAGTAAGCCACTCTGCTTTCTGTTAGGTGCCGCCAGCATGCTTCTTCTATAACTGCAAAAAGCTTTCAAAGTTCCTCCGCCACCATGCATGAGAAGCCGTAACTGCTTCCTAACGAGGTGTCAAAGCCCGCTCCTGACAGCGTCTTCCACACCTGCATAACTGAAGAAACATCAGAAGGCTGCAGGGATCATGCTCCCTACCTGCATGCCTGGGGTTTCCCACCAGATGATGTATTGGGCTGTTGCTGACACTGCCCTGTGTTTGAATCAGTCTTATCCCAATTGACAGGACGTGGCTGTCCTGGATGTCATTCTTTTCTGCTAATTCTGCAGAGTTTAAGGTCAAGGAGATGATAACTGCTTGCAAAAACGCCAAAGCCAATCTATGTTTCTCTAAAAATTACTGGTTTATATTTGCAGGATGTCTGACTTCAACAACAGAAGGTGCTTGTTTTATTCCATTCAATAACGTGCATCAGTACTTCATACAGTTTAGGCTGGTTAGGATGAAGAGAACCGTCAGCATGGCCAGAAGTTTTGAACAACCAAGTTGTCCTGACTGACATAGCATAACTTCAGCAGCAGATGAATGATAGGGAAAGAAATCTAATCATCTGTTGAATAATAGCAACTAGCTGAGATGAAAGAGTTTTTCCCTCTCTAGTGCGTGGTTCTTCCCTAAGAAATGGACAGATTAATAAAAGTATTTAACTGTATTTTGATCATTGAAATTAGTGAATTATTTGTTTCTAATCCAGTTGTATTGAAAGAACTTATTCCTGTTGATTTATTTTTTTTTTTAATTTCCTTTCTTCAAACTGTGAAAATGTAGGTCTTAAGAGACCAGATTGTGCTAACTTTACAGGATTGCAAGAAGAATCAAAGGCTTGCCTACATCTGGACAAAGTTGAACCAGTTCAAGTCTTCTGTATTTCCAGATATGGGGAACAAATGAGAGCTTAAGGGATGAAGATGTAGCACAAATAGCGCAGGAACAGCCACATCCCTGGTTCAGAGTGGGAAGTTTCAGGGAAACCACTGCATTAGGCAGAAGTCCCTTTTTCTCAGAGCTTCATTTGCTGTGTTGTAGCCCCTGACAGCAACTCTTTAAGTTTTAAATGATAATAAGGTAGTTGAGGGGAAGTAGGTAAAACAGTCATGTGATAGCAGCCAACCCATCTCTCACTGACCAGTGAGCGAACGTCTAAGCTTGACCCTTCCAGCCAGCCCCTTCAGAGCCATTTAATTCCATGTGTTTAAGGGCAGGATTGACAAAGTGGAATGGATATTTCATTTAGAAACGTTGGACTGTGTGTGTGTGTGTGTGAATGGATGTGTTTAACACTTGTTTTTCAGGGTGGGTCAAAAAGGGTGAAGATGTGAATCTAATAAGATTCTTCCTTTTGCTAGAATGGATCGCATCAAAGCCAGGCAGCAAAAATACAAAAAGGGTAAAGAGAGGATGCTGAGCATGACCCAGGAGTCCACAGAGGGGCCGGAGATTCGGAAGGTTTCTGAAGAAGATGACGAAGGTACCATTAGCTATTGTTGTTCCGTAATTGCAGTTGAGCACTAAGGACCTAATAGACCTAATAGTTGGACAAGTGATAAATTGTTCTTCAAAACTGTCAGCATGTAACAAGATTGTTAGCTGAGTATCAGTTTGGAGCTTGATTCAGCCAAAAAAATCTGGGATTTTGTACTGCAAGAAGGTTTAGAGAAAACGGTTTGCTTCAAGGTTACTTTTGGTTACCTTTAGGCTGTTGGCCAAGAGCTGAATAGCAGCAGAGGTTTGTTTTGAACAAAGTCATTATCTATAAACCACAGTGTTACAAATAAGTAGCATCCACATTTTTCCAGCAATGTTTTCTGGATGCTGTGAGGCTTTTTCAGTCACTGAAATGTTTGTATACTTTTAAATGTTGTTTAAAACATAGGAACAGATAAACTGATAGCTGTCTAGTGCCACATTTCTAGCAGTGACTTGGGATCAGCACTTACTGAATTTAAAATTTTTGGAGCCTGAAACATAAGGGGATTTGAGAGGAGGGAAAGTATTTTCTTCTTGAAATTACGGTCAACTGTGACTGTATGTTTTCAAGCACAAAACTGAACTTTTTAGCTTTAGTTTTAGAGTAGAATGCTGTTTTAACTGCTGCATAAACCAGAGTATTTCTGCTTAGTCATGCTTCTGAATGATTTTAATATTGAATGTATTCAGTAGATCTGACATCTGATATGCTTATGAAATTTTAGCTCTTTTGAGAGAAAATAAAAATTATTAATCAGTGTAAGAAACATGTTTCTCATTTTGTAAAATTAATATTTGGACATATTTTATTTTAGGAGAAGCAGACAAAGAGAAAGCCAAGGGCAAAAAAAAGCTGTGGTGGCGGCCTTGGGTTGATCATGCTTCCAGTAGGTTTTCTCAATCATCTTACAAATATGTGGATTTAACCCTTATATCCTTGACCAGAATGAAGGCATTCCCATGACCTGTTTGTTTTATGCCTGATTTTATGATTGTGACTTGATAGAAGGCTTGTTTTCTTCAACAAATTATTTCTACTTCCAAATCATCAAGGAGTGAGTTTAACCATATTTTGAACTTCTGTGTGTTAGAAGCATAGCTAGCTCTTGATACTTTGGGCATTCTTAGAAAAATATCAAATCAGATAAGCATGTGCCAAAAAGAATCTATTTTGGCCTCAAAAGTCTCAACTCCCCACTACTGCAAAGCACAGTGTATTTAAAAATGTGAAGGTGAAGGTTTGCCAATGCATTCTAAGATTAGTCATAATTTCTTTTTCATATACATACATCATACATCTTTTTTAATGGTTCATCAGTCATTCTGCTGTCAGCTGTAGAAATCTGAGTACCGCAGTAAGGCAGCAAGACTATTCCCAGGACTAGGCTGTGTAGAGCTAAGCTGAATATCTCTGATCACACGTTAATGTACTGCTGATGCCAGTTGTTTTGTTATTTCCATTTTTTTGTGTGTTTATCTGAGAGCAAAAATATGCTCAGCCTTGTGCACAAGAAATTATTATCCTGTATCACTCATATCATTTTTGCATTATGATATTTTAATTTGTCTGTAGCCCAATCCAGGCATATGATAGAGTTCTTCCCTACATTATGGATTGGGTAAAACAAGAAAACTGAGTAGACTGCAATCTCAAACCAGATATCCTCCTATTGGATATTTGTAGAAGGAAATCAGACGTTAACTATTTAGTAAACTCTGAAGATTTAAAAAATATTCAAGTGTATAGTGCTGATCAGTGTTAAATATGAATGTCTATATTGCACCTGGTCATTTCGTTTAAAAGAGTTACCCCAAGTAATACTTCTACACATCTACATACTGCTTCATTTAGCTATGTGTTTTTATTTATAACTCCAGCATATATATTTGCCAACAGCATTTAACAGAATGTCATATGCTTATTTCTATCAAGTCACAAGTAAACTGTGCCTCTATTTTTATTTTTCTAAAGGGCACACTGCCACTTTAGAGAGACCTATCCCTTTTCAAAAGTCTTATGAAAATAAACTTCTTCCCCTGTAGTTTCATTAAGAACAATAACAAAACAGATCAAAACTATAATTTGCGAATTTTTTACGGTAGAATTTCAAGCTACGGTGATTTTGAAGGAATGGGATATGGTCTCTTGTTTATTCACCACTGGTTTGGTAATAAGAAGAACTGCTCAAAGAGAGACATTGACTTTGGCTTTTACTTATTTCACCCTCATTATTTAATGTTCTTAGGTGGAACTTGCATTTTGGTATTTAAACAGTGAGCATTCTTGAAATTATTTACTGCAATAATGCAAAACCTTGTGGGAAACATCACAAACTCTGATCCTGCAAACAGTGGTTGCCTGCCATGTGTCTGGCATCCACACTCACTGAACCATGGCACTTACAGTAGATGTTCACAGGCATACAAACTGGAAATAGACTGATATTCCCCATCTATTCTTTTTGAAACACTGTGCTGTAACTCTGCAGCATTCTGTTGCACGTGGCTGTTTCTCTCCGTAAATGGGTTTGTGGCTGTGGCTGTATATATGTATATATTGAGGTCGCTGAAGCTAAGAGTTTTATGCCGATTCTGATGCTTAATTTAGATTTTTATTGTTATTTTTATACAACCTGTTATCATTTTATTCTACAGAAAAATACCTAATTTTGCATATCATAGGAATTAAAACACAGTCATGAATTTGAGTCTGAGTAGAACTGATCGGAAACATCAGTGAGGATTTCCTCATTGACGCTCACTCATGCTCTCCCTTGCAGGGAGGTATGGTTCCTCCTGCACTTGTGGATTACGTATGGAGCCCCACAAAGATCAGCAGGAGTTAGGGCCACATGCTTTGAGGCCCTCAGCTTCTCCTGGGGCACAGAGTTATATCTGATGGAGTGCAAAAGACGGTGCTCACAGCTGTCCTGGGAACCTCTTTCCCTCTGGGCACAAGCAGATGATGGCTTCTCCATCTCATTCCACAAGGAAAGCCTGCAAGTCCCTTTTCTCAGTAGGAGAAAGTCACATTTTGTAGTAGGAGAGGGGCCCCCAAAGTCCAGTCTGGCCATGAATTATCTTACTAGTAAAATCTGATCTCTTTACTAATCCTTGTAGGTGACTAACACACTTCTCATTCCATGCTGATGTGTGCAAGAATGCATTATTGCTTTTCAATCATACCTCCGTCTTTTCCGTTGTAAAAGAGACGTAACTGCTACGTTATAGTGTCCCCTCAGATATACTTTAACCTAAAAATTTTGCAGAGAGATCACTGTAGATTTGTTTTCTGCCAGCTCAGGTGTTCCAAGTCTGACTGGGTGATACTCTGAGCCTTTAAGGAACTGCACTGCAGCAGAAATTTCCCCTAGATGTCAGACCTTATCCTGCTAATTTTCTATGATGTGGACAATTTGTGTTGCTGATTATAAGATACGTTTTTATGAAAGAGAACTGCAGACTACTGGCTCTTAAAATACGTTCATCTCTAATGCATTTTAAACGGGCATTCTTAGAAGGCCCTGTACCAAATAATTAATTTGCTTGATCCAAGAAATTCCCAAACTTTCTTTTCACCTCAGTTCAGCAATTAGAACTGCTGAAGTGGACTCTCTGTCCCTCTGCAGGGTGTTCATTGATGTTAACAGTCATAACTAGGCACATGAGGCACAAAATTCCCTCTGTGAGGGAGTTTTAGATGCTGAAGTTATGATCCAATAGAGTTCTGGCAAATTTCACAGTGTGCTTACCCTGAGGTTTCTACAGTGGTTACATGTGGTCATCTGTGCACAGAGGATCTGTGTAGAATTCAAGGTATGATTGAATTAAAGCAATTGTTACTTTTCCAGAAACCTATAATGAGGGTTAAATATAATTTTCAATATAAATATGTATTGCTCCGTATATCCAGGTTGTGTGACATTTCATCTAAGTAACTGTTACTTTAAATATTTCAGCTTAAACGTGGAAATTATTTAGCAGTTTTCACTGCTGAATGTAATGCTGTGATTTTGATTTTTCTCTTGCTCATTACCTTATTTTTCATTTCTTTTGTTTCCCTTGTTCATTCATGTAGGCCTGTTACCATCTGAGAAATAAAAACATTGCTTCTGTTCAAGGATATAAGGCCTAGCTTATTCAGTGTGCATCTTTACTGTATCAAGGTTTCAGAATCTTTCTGAATCCATGGGCAAAAAATTGAAACTCATTTGCAATCACGTTAATAGAATCCAAGTGATTTGTTTTAAACAAACCAAGGTTTTCCATTAACTCATCAAAGTTTAAATGTTTGAAGAAAACATTAACTAATACCATCCCATTCCATAGTTTAAAGGATGCCTCAGCATTTTAAAGAGAAGTTCTGTATTTTTTGTCCAGTGGTACTGTTCACGTAAATTCCTTTACTTACCTGCTGGGCTTTTTTTACTCCCTCAAATAACCATCAGTTCCCAATTAATTTAGACTTAACTGCCATTTTTTTCTAAAAAATGTAACCTACTAACTTGATATACTTCAAGCTTTTTCTTTACATTTTCTTCTCATGGTGATGTTTTCCTTAGTTCTTATATAGTTCTCATTCATGCCCCAAGTATTGCAGACTAACATCAAATAAATTGCCTGAGACGTTTTCATCTCTTGCTTCTTCTCTGTTTTCACCTCTCCTGGTTATGAATTTTTAAATGACTGGCTGGCTGTTCATAGGTCTTGGGGCAGTTGAGAATAGAACTTTTCAGAAAAATAAGAAAATATTTTGTTTCACTTAGTGGTCAGAAGTGGAAATTATTACTTGTTTGAGACGGATAGTGAAGAGGAAGAGGAAGAGGAGAAAAAAGAAGAGGAAGAGCCTCGGAAAAAATCTGCATTTCAGGTACTTTATGATAATTTGCTTTATAGTTGACATATGGAAAAAAAATGTGGGCTTCTTATAACACAGGCACATATGTTAAAGCAGCCAGTGCATCTGAAGTAGATCTGAAAAGTATTGGAAAAGAAATTTCTTGCCAATTTAAAATGCAAGTTTGCCTGTTTTAAGCATTGCCAAATTCCTACAGGAACTATAGTGAAACCATATCTTCATTCACTTACGCCTGAGGAAAACAAAAATACAAAAACAAAGGTTAAGAATCTGAGCTTTATTTTTATTGCATTGCAATAAAGACAAGTGAGGAAGCTGACTTGCCTCTGGCACTGCTGTACAATGCTTCAGTGGTTTTCTGGTTTTGAGTAGATGTTATCATTCCATGAAGAAATGATCCCAAAAATAAGTGACATTTCATGGAAAGGAATACATACTTAAAAAAAAAAAAATATTATTATTGATCCTGGTGGACCAGAGAAAGATATCCTTGGGTTATAAAGAACTTAACATTTAAAATTACAAAAGGAGACCACATCACTTTCTCTCCTTTCTTTTTCAGGATAATGTTAATAATATGTTTGCATTTTAAGTGACAGACTGTGTTAAAGTAAGAGGATATTGTAATCTTAAAAAGACAGCTAAGTTTCCTAACTGGATTCCTACACGTAGACTGGTTGATGTTAGACAGTACCAGGTATTGAATCCACTGGCTTAAATGAAGAACTTGGGTGAAGAAGCTAGTGAAATACTCATGCGTATAGGATTGCTTTAATCTTCATAAGATTGAAGTTTTACTTGTTGAAGAATTTTCAGAAATACCACAGAGCTTTTTCAGGTCTGTATCTTTAAAAGCTTAAGCAAATGGGTAGCTTTTTGTGGATGAGTATTCCCATCCAGACACAAGCTCATATCACTGCAGAACTGGTGCATTACTGAAAGCCCAGCCCAAGCAGAAGCAAGAAACTGCCTCCATGCTCTTCTATTCCTTATGCCAATAGCTTTCAAAGCAAGCTTCCCAGACAACATTACTGAATTACAAGAAGAAATATTTTATTGAATTAATTGATACAATGTGCCTTCAGTTTATATAATTACATTACATTACCAACTGATTACATTCGTTAAACTGCCTGCATAGTAATGACGTGGAAAGATTTTTTTCCTGACCTTAAAAAAGGCAAAACAAATCTGGATGAAAAATAATGTGATGAGTAAGTTTTATTTTCTACTGTTTACACTATTTTTTTTTATACTTTGCATGTAACTCACCTTGGACCATAAAAATGGCTCATGAATTTCTAGGTAATTTTTCTTTCTGGTTTTCATGCAGGTATAGAGGAAAGTTTGCATTCTTGTTTCTGCTGATTTTTTAAAAAAATCCGTGACAACATTTTGTTCAGATGTGCTGGTGCCAAGCACTGAGATTTTAAAGAGTTCTAAACTCGAGGTCAGAAGCTAATAAGATTCTTTCATTTACTCTGGGTTTTTTGTTCATATGGTCTTATTTTTTAAAGCTCAGTCCTGAAACTATTAATCTGAGGATGGAGGATCTGGTCTTTATTTCAAAATTCTGGTTAGACGTTCTCTATAGGTGGCCAGTTCTGCAATATGTGCAACATGAAGATGTTGGATGGCTTTATGTAGGAGGAGAGTTGTACAGAACAGAAAATTGTTTTTGTTTATGAAAAGCTTGTTCATCATTTGGTCATCATGCCTTATTCGCCTTCCATCACCATGCACATGGTCGTAATAAAAATACTAACAAAGGGAACTGATTTGTTGTAGAGCCTGCTAAAAAATTATTTTTAATTGTTGGTTTTCTTTTAGCATGCATTGTGAGCAATAGTCACTTCAAGGGTTAGCTTGGAGATGTTATTTATTAGAGAATGCAGGCAGTTAAGAATCATCATATTGAAATTTTATTGTGAACATCACAAATGGTCTTTTTTCATATTGGAGTCTATGAATGTAAATTCTTAATAATCTAGATGCAATCATTCAGTAGATACTTTTTATTAATATTTTCTTGTTTTCTACTAATTGCTCTTGCTTTGTCCTTCTTTATAGAGAGCTATTGGGAAATTTGCTTCAGCCATTTTAGCCTTGCCAAAGTCTGTCATTAAACTACCCAAAACTATTCTTCAGTATTTAATCAAAGCAGCAAAGGTACTTGACATTTTGCGAGTGCTCAGTATGTGACCCATCCCATAGTTCCTGATGTAATGTATACCTCTGTCCTTGTCTGCATTTTTCCTCTTATATGAACGATTAAAAAAAATAATGACAGCCAAAGCTTCATTCCTAGTAAATGCAATACATTTTATACTTTTGGAGTGGTCAAGCCACAAGAAAAGTGGTCTATCTTCTTTTAAGTGCAACCCCAGAGAGAAAATGCAGACCCAAATTCTCATTTCCTTCTGATACTGCTATACAAGATGGTCACATCAAGTTGCATGTGTCTTACGGACACCGTGGTAATTGGTCTCAGAAAGCTGGTAAAAGGTTTGTAGAACACACATTCTGCTCCAAACCCCTTTTTACGTCTCTTCTTTTCTGGCATTCATCATCATAAAAAAGATTTGTGCATCTTCTTTCTTGTACTCCTTGAATACATTTAGCATTTCCTACCTTTGAGCACTGTGTATCATTTTACACTCCATATATGTAACATGATATTTGTAAGGAGTGAGAGTTACACATTGAGCGTAACAGCTCCAAAGCCTAAAAGATACTGCATTTAAAATTTGTCCAGTGGTAAAAATGTAAACTAATACATATGTATGCACCCAGTCAGCTCTTAAAATACCCACTGCTTAGCATAGGTAGTTACATTAAATTTATTAATCAAACACCCTTTCTTCATTTTAATGTTCTACCCTCTTCCAAGTCTGCCTTTTACCTCTAATTTCTTTTATTCATGCTATGACGGTGGCTAGCTAACCGTTCAATAGCAGATGTTGACAGTTTCTGACTTTCAGTAAGTAATATGGTATTAGTTCACTTAAGTATCACCATTCCCCCAGATCACCTTCATTAGAAAACACCTATTACAAAGCAAAGAGAAACCAGTGCTTTTG
The DNA here is from genome assembly GCF_047370975.1 of Nipponia nippon. NCBI lineage: Eukaryota > Metazoa > Chordata > Aves > Pelecaniformes > Threskiornithidae > Nipponia > Nipponia nippon. The sequence continues at coordinate 57,017,839 of NW_028262290.1, read as the reverse complement.
ATCCCAAACATTTTCTCATGTGGTGCTTGTTTTGAACAAGCCAGACATATAAAAATAAATATACAGACCTTGAGAGATTTGGAAGAGGACCTTCTTATCAACAGTACCAAAATAATTTCCTCTCCATTGTTGTATACATTCACAAAACAGAACAAAATCCTTTTTCCTTTTAAATTCTTTTAAAGTCAGTTTGACCATTTCAAAAAATCACTTTTAATGTTCCAAAGCAATTTGTGTATGTAAATTTTAAAAATATAAGTAAACCAAATAGAAATTTTACCATTCCAGCCTATGAGGGACAGTTCCAGCTTCACTGAGATACACGTGTGTTGTTGTGATTGTCTGCATGTTTGTCTTGTGAATTAATAGAGCTGTTTTGTTACTGTGCTTTATTTTCACCCTCATGCCTGCATCTGTGTGCTTCCCTGCCCTGTCTCTGTTACCAGCCTGTGTTGCTTAGAAATAGAAGACAATGCAGTGCCAATTGAAGATGATTACCATTTTTCAATGAAAACCATAAAAGGAACAAAAGAACATCTTTTGTCCTAAAGAGTTGTGGAGAAGTTTCAGTTACTTTACTTTCTGTTATTCACATTTTATGACATGTCATATAGGGGAAAAAAGATACGAGTGTTACTGCTTTTTTTCTGTAACCTTCCTTCACAGCTTGAGCAGAACTATTCAAAAAGTTACTTTTGGGTAACTTTTTTTTTATTTTTGTTTTTTCACTGCTATAGCATTTATAAATATTTTGGGCCAATTCCATGCTTTATGTAGTCATACAGGTCAACACACTGTTGATCTGAGTGAGTGATGTGAGCAGGATTTGGCCCCATGAAATCCCCTTTACATATAGGTAAGTATTACTGTCTTCATTTTACAACTGGACAAGCAGTAGCAGAAGGATTCATAAGTGACTTATCTGAAGCAACAAAGGGAGCCATTGCCAAAATCAGGATGAAATTTGAGGAATTCCTGACTGCCAGGTTTGGGACTGTGCATAGATAGCAAAGCTGTAAATATTCCACTGGGATCTGCAGAGGAGAAAAAAAATACCTAAAATGTGAAAAATGTACAAGCACAAATGCCTGTACTGAGATATCACTGCGTCTTTTGATGCTTCAGCTAGTTGATTGCAGAACTTTCTCTTAAAGTTTCCATTACTCTGCATCTTGCCTGTGAAATGATAAAGTAGAAATACAGAATTAAATGAAGAGATTCAGGTGAAGTAGGCCATATGCACAACAGGGTATTAATTCCCAAAGTTCAGAGCATGGATTTTTGTGGGTTCTAATGAAACGTGGTTCACCTACAAGTGTTTTCACATTTGGTTTTATGCTCGCAAAAATAGCACATGAAAACTCAGCAGATCTGCAGGGGAGGTGTTTGATTTGGGTTTCAAAATATTTCCTTACCCCTGCAGATCTGATTGTGTTTACTCAAACTATATAGTCCTGCTTGTGGCTTATTCTATGGCTTACTCTCAAAACATTAAGAACCTTGGAATAAATCGGTTCGTTCCTTCCAGTTTGTTTATCAGGCCTGGATTACGGACCCTAAAACAGCACTACGACAGAGGCGCAAAGAGAAGAAAAGTTTTGGGAAGGAGGAGAAGCGAAGGCGAAAAGAATCTGGGGATGGTATGTAGACTTCTGTATTTTAAAAAAAATGAAGTGTTAACTAGACTGCCTGTTGTTCCTGGTAGTGAAAGGCAACTGAGTTTTAGAGGACAAGTGCTCTCGGTCCTGGCTAGGAACTGGAAAAATAAGTGTGCCTTTAGCTGGCTGTCTCTTCCCGCCCCAGCCCATGACAAGGCTAGCCATAGCTGTGTTCTTTCGTTCTACACAATGCATGTTGGGGCAGATGAAGGAAAAGAGGGGATATATGTGTTTTCCATGCTGTTGCAAGACACACTCCCAGAACTTTTGCCAAATAGGAAGACTCAACACGTTGCAGAAAACATCAGCTATATGAAAATATTTGTGGAAGTAGAGTACTTGAAAGAGAAAGCCACAACCCTGGAAAGGTTTAACTTTATAAAGCCAATAACCCGGTAGTTAACAGCATGTTTCCAGAATATGGGTGTGTGAATGCCAGGTGTTTGGCCAGAATCAGGCAGAGCAGGGACATTACCCTTTCACTCCCACACTTCATAAAAAGGTTTATCTTTCTCTCCAGGTTTTTCTAGGGTTTCCTTAAGTCTCTCATTTTGATGATAAATTCATGTGTATTCCCAGGGAAAGTTTTGCATGTGACAGACATGTTTTATGTTGAAGAACTATTTCATGAGAAAGTTCCTGAAGAGCTGTAGTTCAAGTGGAGCTGTAAGAAAAATTCAATTAAATAGCTGCATATTATTTCTTTTTGCCACATTTCCTATATTGTTCCCTAAAGAAGCTTGAGTTGATACATGGGGAAGAATATCAAGAAATGTTTTTCACTTTCCATGCTGTACTCACCGAGGAACCCAATTATCCATGAACCCCTAAATTCACAGTGAATTCAGCAGGCAGCAAAAGGAAAACATACAATGTTAACAGGGTTTTAGGGGCACTGTAAAATCATTCATGCCTCTGAAAACAATCAGTTTATAAGTGGTTCATATCTCTGCATCTTTTGCTCCTTTTTCAAACAAGAAAAGAAAATAGATATTCAGAAGCTTTTCTGGTCATCATAGAGGGGGAATAGGGGTGCCCATTCAGGCTGAATCAGCTGAACTTTTCCTCCATTTGGCATCTTCACCCATCAAAAAGAGGGAGCTTTGTAATTTGACTGCTGCCACTGAAGCTGTAGCTGCAGTTATTGGATATTAGATAGAAGGAGAGTCATTTGTGTGTCCTTCAGTTCTGCCTGTGGCTCTACGTCACTCTTCTGCTACAGGCCTAAATAAAAGCATGTGGTAGTTTCAAACCAACTCTGCTGCTTCCTTTCAACCCGAAGGTCCCACTCAATTCATTCGGGTTTGCTGGGTCAGAGGCAGGAGAAGATCAGAGCACTGATCATGTTGCCCTTTGCAGAAGCTGAAGAAATGAGCTCGAGTGTGAATCAGACGGTGAGGCTGCTGAGGGTGGAAGCAGTGTGACTCAGAAATTGCCTGGGTTTACACCAAGAGATGATCTTGCTCAGCAGCCTGTCTAGTAAGAAAATGCCACTGCAAATTACAAGAGAGGGGTGGTCATCCATGAACACTTTCGCTGACAGGGTTGTCCGCTCACTTGAGTCCTTTAGAAATGGAAATGTGCTTTCTGTTACAGCGGTAGATGAGGAACCAGTTACTACTGGTTAGTAACTGTAGCATTTTCTAGCTTGAACGGCATTTACATCTGCACTTCTATAGGTGTAACATTCACTGTTCCCTCATTGGTTTCAATAGGTGGTACTGATGCGGACTGTGAAGACAGTGAAGAGGAACCTGTCAAGAAGAAATCTGATGGACCAGGTATGAAGGCAGAAAGAGGCTTTCTCAGCTGTTACAATGCAGTTACGACTGGTGGCGTAAGCAGCATATCACAGAGAGAGAGTTGCAGTGATCCCAGGCTTGCGTAAAAGCCACAAAATCCACTCTAACCTGCTCAGTGAGAACTTTCTAACTACTTTCAGGTTTTCAATTGCCAGATTTACAAGTCCTGAGCATAGGAACTTCTACTCCTGGACTATTAGCTACTGTACTCATTCTCTATGCACTTTAGTAAATATATCTGCAGGCTCAGACTTGATCACTTGTTGTATATTTTACTTATAGAATAACTTACACCTAAGCTTAGCTTCCAGTTCTGATTGCATACAGCCCTGTGTTAAAATCCCCATTGATTTTGAATGTCTGAAATGTTATTATTAGCACAAAGACCTTGTGTTTTTTCAGTGTGTTTTAGCAAGGTTAATATAATTCTTTTGTCTGGTACTCACCCATTGAGCAAGCTGCAATAATTGCCTCCAAAAAAATGGGATTTTCCCAGTCTTACCCCTTCTCATTCATAATCAGACTTAAGGATGCTGTGCACAACAGAAGAAAAGCCAGCAGTTTGCAAGATTTTGCCCATATTGAAAGTTTTCCTACAAAGAAGTGTAATAGATCATAAATCTAAGCTTCGCTTTTTGTTTCTAACTGGAGAAAAAGAAGAAAACAGAGTCTTAAGTAAGTCTTCCTCATGGCTTACCTTGAGTGAGACTTCAAAAGCTATTTTTCTTCTCTATTTAAAATTGATTCCCACAGTTCCAGTTAGACTTGTATCCCTAAGTGAGCCACAGGGTAGAACATGTTACAAGGATGTGGGAGATGTCATTTCTTTCTCACAAGAGCAGTGGTCTCAAATGAACAATTTGCATTGTTATAGGGTTTTTTTGATGGGGTTTTGGGGGCTTTTTTATTTGTTACTTACTGGCGGTGAAGTTCCCTGTGTTAAAACACTGAAGTGAATCACTCAAACGCATCCCTAGGGAAATACTGTTGGTGCTACATGGAGTTAGGGAAAGAGAAGGAGGCTTATAATTAATTTATATTGGAAATAGTCAATTTAAGGTGCTTTATATTTTCATTGAAATACTTCAACCATTCCTAGGTAAAATTTGCTAAAGAAGGTGGTTGGAAAAATTAGACAGTAATTGTTAATGAAGCATTAGTATCATTATTAACCTTATATTAAAACCTGTCTCACACTCTCAGGCAGAGAGAAGCTTTCTCTGCATTTGACCCTTTAAGTTAGAATAACAGTCTCTGCAGAAAATAAGTATTTGTTTCCCCTTTTGAAGATGTTTAGATGTAATCGATCCCCAAAAGATTATTTTTAAAAAGTTTTGGAGAACAGCAAAGCTGCAGAACAGCTACAGCATCATTAAAAATGTATACTAAATCACCTCCATCCCAGAGAGAAAAATGACCTTTCAGATTAGACTGGAAGTGCTTGGCAAAGCACTGTGGTGAGACTATGGCATGCCAGTGGCGGTCAATAATAAAGATAATTTTAACCTGAGAGCTGTGATTCTCCTGAAGCCAGTAGCAGAAATTATATATTAGAGAGGAAGAGCATGGATTAAAAAAGAACATTTATATGTTGTATATTTTTGTGTATGAGTGCTACGTTTTCTTTTAACCTATTCATAATATTATCTGGAATTCAAAGGAAATGAATGCTCCTTGAAGTAGAAACAGCCTTAGATTTAATTTCCAATGGCAAGATTTCCTTAGCTTCAAGACCTACACGTTGAAATATGAGTGAATAAAATTTAAGTAGATAAATCATAAAATATCTCTAATTATAAATGACATAGAAAAAACCTGAAAAAATGGCAAAATATTATTGAAATAATTATATGACCAAGTGAAGGGGACTAAATGCTCTTACGTTCAGAGATACCAGACCAGTTCCATGGCATTGCTCAGGTAAATAGTACATACTGCCATTTCAGCATCCACCTTACAGGAATGTACCACTAACGGGTTTTTTCCTTAGTTTCTTTCAACATGTATGTGTATACAACCCTGCCTGCACACCAGAGACATATGCGTGTTGCTCCATAGGAAATCTTTTGCTTTATTATAGTTTCACCTTTGCATTCTTTTTAAGGAGCGAATGTGCAGTCCACAAAGTTTTGCATGCCATCTTGTGGTACAGCTAAGAAGTGAGGTTGTTAAATGCATCATGCTTTAATGCATATTGGCTCCTTAGTATGTACTTCAAACATTTTGTCCCTGCATGGCAGGTTACTGGCAGTTTTCTATTATTTCTTAGGCTGGTTACTCTAAAACTTATCTTTATAGCTAGTGCTCTGGGATTCGCAACCTAGCAGGGACAACTAGCTCTGAAACTGGCTAGTCGGAAAGAAATTTCTTAGCATTTGTGCAACACTATAGAAGAACTGTAGTGTGGTGTGTATGTTTGGGAGTGGAAGAAAAATAAGCTGAAAGTTCTGCTTTTTGGGTGAGAAATGCAGTTGCTAATGCTAAAGGAACTACAGAATTGAGAAATTAACTTGAGACAGCTGCATTGAGCAAAATAAAGCTACTATTGTTGGTATAAATCCATAAGCCTTACTCATAGGAGAGTGTTCTGCTTTGGCAAAATGCTACAAGAGTAATGTTTTATAAAGTATTTATATGATTTGTTGGGCTAGTTGACCTGAGATCGCTGATGACGTAGTGTAGCCTATTTAAAAAAAGAGAGGCTTGGGAAACAGTAAATGCAAAGAGGTGTGTTTAGGTTGTTGGAAAACTGGGAGAGATTCAAAGACTGTTTAGGCAGCTTAGACTTTCAAACTCAGCTAAGCAAGGTTCAAGTACCAAAGGCAAACTCTGTGCAGAGAGAAGTATGCACAAGTAAATAGACAGGCAAGAGGCTCAGCTCAACGTACTGGCTGAGCGGCTGTTGAGGTCACGGGAGCTGAGGATGTTGAATAGCTCTCAAGAGATGCCCAAATCTTTGAGTTTCATTTTGAAGACCTGTGCATACAGCATCTCTCTAAAATCAGGGACTGTTTATATGACTAGTGATTGCAACACCAGGGAGTTATGGGGTGGAAAAGGGATTCCAGATGACAAGCCTAGACATACAGGCAGGAAAATGGCCCAGACAGCCAAAAGGCCTCCAGCCATCTTCAAAGATTCCTTCCTATGACAGGGTCTTGCAGCCTGGATTATATTATTAGACAATAAAGGAAAAATGAATCAAACTCCAAGCAGAAATACAATGAAAGATATTTGTGTTCTCTGTTGCTTTTCCTCTCTGTTGCTTTTCCTTTCCCTTAGATAACATCATCAAGAGGATATTCAATATCTTGAAGTTCACTTGGGTTCTTTTCCTGGCAACACTAGACAGTTTTACAGCTTGGCTTAATTCCATCTCAAGAGAACACATCGATATCTCCACTGTGCTAAGAATCGAGCGCTGTATGCTGACCAGGGAGATTAAGAAGGTAACGCCTTTGGTCTTTTTTTGTCTGCTAATGCCATTTCCAGCTCAGTGAAAAATGAAAGGTTGTCTTTTCAGATCACTGAGTTAAGGAGAAAAATTATAAAAATCTCACTTATACATGCATTTTAAAAATAGGTCTGGATTCTTCTACTGCTTGCTGTTTTATAAGTATATAAATAATAAATTACTTGATTTATTATCTGGACACAAAACAAATTATTGGAAAAATAATTCTTTGAGAAGTTGATACAAGGATTTCGCTGAAACTCTCCTGTGATAAAGTGTGGTTTTGAGGAGACAGGATAAATTCAAATAGAGAGTAGAAGGCATGGCATTTTAAACAGCTCAAAAACTACCTCAGTCTGCATATTTCAGTCTGTTTGTAGACCAACTTACCTTGGAAATGGCTGACAACATACAGGCATAATTTTCTTCACTTGCAATGAAGCCAGATGGTCCTCCACAAACTAATTGTATATTAGTAAAACCCATTATTTTAAAGATTAATGTTGATAGTGTAACTAGAAATGTATTTGGATCATCAAAATGCAAGTAGGTGATACGTTGAAGTTGGATAAAGGTCTCATTTTAAGCACAGGTATTTTTACATATGTCACTAGCTACCCAACTGTTTCTGGAAACTTGGCATAGAAGCCTCATTTTTAGTTCTTTACGGTTTTTGTTAAAAGCTGCAGACTGTCTCAGAGATGAATAGGTCGAAAAGGTCAACACATTGATAGCCTCGAGCTTAATAAAGCCCCATATTGCCCGGACACTGTCAACGTCTGCCAGCACAATAAGCAGACTGCCCATGACCCCAGGAGGTTCAAGAGGCAAGCTTTCCTGGTCAGAGGGAGTCTGTACCCAGTCTGGCCAGGAGGCACTGAGCATGAAGAGAGGGATGCTTCAGTGTTAGTGTTTGGTTACTGTTATCTTCCCCAAGATGTCCAATAGTAAGCGGATAGTAATAATAATAATAGCAAATAAATAAATAAGTAAATAGATAAACAAACAACACAGAGCAAAAGGAATGTGGCATATTCAGAGTAAATCCTCCTTTTGAATACGTCCCAGCTTGTGGCAATGGATGGTTTAGGGCACCCTAAACCAGAAATTGCATCTGGATCATTATGTTTAATAGCACCAAGGAATCTATATTCTTGGAGTTTGGCTAGTCCCTTTTTAATCTGTTTTTAATGTTGGCTTCCAGAAGGGCATCCTGTAGATCAGAGAGGTATTCCATTTTCCGCTGCTGTTTCTGATTGTATAAATCTGCATAGAGTCTTCTCCTCAGTCATTCTCTTACAAGTTAAAAAGTCTCTTTCTTTTTAGCCTCTCTTCAGATGGAATCCATCCAGTGCCTCTGATCATCTTTATTGTCCTTCTTCACACAATTTCCTATTCTAATATGGCCTTATTAAGACTGAATGACCAGAACTACACACTGTTTTTGGGGTTTGGCTAAATCACAGATTTATACAGGAGTACTATGTGCTTTCTTTTGGTTTCCTAGTAAGTTCTAACAGTCAAGCTCCTTTGATTTTTAGTGAATGCTGCCTATTTTCAGGGGACTATACACTCTGAGTCCAAGACCTTTAAGGCTAACAAAAGCTGACATAAAGCCTATCATTGTATATATACAGTTTACGTTATTTTTCCCATTGCATTTCTTGCCATTGTCTCCAGTCTTTTAACGGAGGATAAGTACAAGAGATAGATGTAGTCTGCTTTATTTCATGACCACTTAATTTCTTACAAAGGTCACTCAAGATCACTCCTGAAATCATGTTTAAAGGTTGGTGTTACCTTCTCTTCCCCTGGCACTGTTTCATCCATTGATTGCTGCAGAGCTCTTGGGTGAGCACCTTCCACTCAGTGCTCAGTTTATTGTTTTGTTCTCAGACTTGTGTTTTATAAAATAATTACTCCAGTCATTCCATGGGATTCAAGTTATTCCTTTGGGAACGTCGGTGACTTTTTCTGCAGCAAAGAGGGATGCAAAAAATTCAGTCTTTTCTTCTCCTGTTGCCATAATTCCCTTACACCTCTTTATGCCTTGATCACCTGTTGATACCCTGGATTTCTGGCAGCTGATTCTTATGATATTCTTGAAAATGGTTTTGTTATCAGATTTTTTTTATTTAGCAAGTTATTCCTCAGCATCTCTTTTGGTCTAATTTGCTAAGTTTTACGTTTAACTCTAGAAGTTCATTCTTGTTTGTTTTTCCTCATGACTTTCACTTCTTGAAGGATGTCTTCTTGCTTCTTTCTTCTGGTCTTTTCCATTCTGGTGACTTGAGTGTGTGTGTGTGCAGGCTCTTTCATGATGTTTTCCTATTCTACATGAGTACATTTGAAAATTAACTTGAGTTATTGTACATTATTATTCTGATGGCACCTTCTGTAATCTTCATTAATATTTAACAGGCACTAGTGCACTCCTGGTTTGATGGTCAAAAATTGAGCCTTCATACTATACTTTTTCAATAGTAATTGGTTGAAGTCCACCGACAGGGACTCTGTGATAATCCTGGCACAGTGAATTTACTTAATTTGTTAGACTTTATGCTTTTTGACCCATACCACCTCTTTATCAAGCTATCTTCCATTCCATCCTTGCTATAAAATTCGTACTGTGATAGTACAGCATTGTAGTGATGCTCTTTTTCACCCTAGGTCTCAGAAGTCCCTGCTGTTTCAGCATCCTCACTGAAAATCACATGATTCTTTCTCACCGCCCCCGAGTTTTTAGAGTTTTAACATTTATGCAGAAGCCAGGCTAATTGCCTTTTTATGGACATTACTTATTTGGGACCCTATTTGGTCGTTCTTTGCTACTTCTCACCTCAACTTTATTGAGTTTTTCCTATCCTTTGTTCCCAATAGATGTATATATTTATTTATTTATTTCAATTTCATATTGCCAGCAGCCTGGTGCTATTCTGATTACAATAGAGCCCATACATCCTTGTATAGGCTGGTATACCCGGCTTCAGTCCTAAATCTTCTGGTACTAGGGGCCCTTCAAAGAATTTCCCCCCCACTCAGTAGCTTTAAACTTCACTTTTTTTTCTAGGATCTTTCTCTTCTCTTCTGTGAAATATTGGTACCCATGAACATCAGAATCATCAATTCCTGCATAGCATCCCCAAGTCTCTGTAACAGCCCCTTGCCTGTTGTTGCTGCCCAAGAAAGGAGGCTCTCGCTGCAACCATCATGGTGACATGTTTCTTTGTCCAATGTGGAGCTGGGGACAGTTAACCTGATGTATAAAGTTCCTTCGGGATCTCTTCCAGCTACAGAAGAACCTGAAATTGAGTCCTCCATCAGCTGTGGGGCACTTTTGCTGTCACAGCTCTTGTCCTTTATCCCAAGCCTTCAGTCAAGCTAGAATGTAGCATGTGCTGTAATTTCAGAGGCAGGCTGTCATAATGGCACAAATATTTATTACGGCAGAAGCAACACAGCTTGTATACAAACAAACCTAATTAAAAAACTGAGTTTCAGATTTTGTTCTTAAGATTTTTTTTTTTTTGACAAAACTTCAGATTTTGAAAGTTTTAGATTTGGGACAGTGTAGAGGACCAGAGTTGAAATACTAGTAACTAATAATATTAGTAAAGGGAATACAGGCAGTATTTTAGAGTACTTTTATTATTTTAGCTGGAAAAAGTCCTTGCATAAGGCTTCATTATAAGTCAGAAAAATGACTGTTCAAGAATAGCGATCTTCTCTCTCAGTGTATCTTCTGAAGTCAACACAACTGCTAGTAGAATGAGTTGGATGTGTTTCTGCCTAAGAACAGGCTATAAAATTCTCAGGTTTATTCTTATGACACGCCTTTAGAATTCTGATTGCAATATCATAGCCAGAAAGACTTGATTCTGTGCCCAGATCGGGGCTGACAGTTAATAAAACCATCCTTTCATGAACTTGCTTGATCTTGAAGTCACAGAGAAAGAGTAAAGGTCTTCAGTGTGTTTTTCATGGTTTTCCAACTGTATCCGTACTTCATAAATAAACTCTTATTTTGGGACACTAATGAAAATCTAGATCAGTTTGTACATGACTTGTTAATTTTTTTTTTTTCTGTTTAAAAAAAACGCTACTGACTACTAATAAGATGTATGATTGTTCTTAGAGTCAGTGAAGCTATCTAAAAGAGGTATCTCAAAAGTTGCTGGAGTACAGGTTGAATCATGGTCCCAACCCACACCCCATTTTCATGCTGAAGGATCTGCAGTACACCCAACAGAGTTTTGTTGGCTATATATAGCCTCAAACCGCTTGCATTGCTCCAGTTTTGCTTGAAAACCCAACACTTTGTGCCATGGTAACTTAGGTCAGAATCTGACTTGCACTCTGAAAAGGAACTACTAGTGGAAGGTTATTATTTACTAGGAAGCTGTTTGCACAGTCCTTAATCTGTTCCTTGCCAAATGACAGAAGAAACCAGCTCCTCGAAGAATACACCTCCCCCCTGCCATGTACCTCTACCTCTACTCTCTTCCACAGGGAAACGTTCCAACACGGGAAAGCATCCATATGTATTACCAGAACCACATGATGAAACTTTCTAAGGAGTCAGGACTGGACTCAATTGATAAAAATCCCGGTCAAGCTTCTGGTTTGCAAGCATCTGAAAGAATGGATAGTTTAGATTCAGCAGCTTCTCGTGACAGTATCTCCAGGTATCGATTTAATTTTATTTTGTGAAAGGTAGAGCGATCATGCAGAAGACGTAATTTTAGATAATGTCTAAATACTGATGAACTTTCTAATCAATGTTGAATCCTCTTTTTTATTTTTCCATGCCATTTTAATAGTGAAAACTCTGCTATATGTTACTATTCCTTTATAGCGGTGGACTCAGTTGTTGGCTTAACTCCTTTTCCACTGCATGACTACCCCACTGCTTTCTGTTTCCCTTAGAATTAGGAGTCACTGACAGGGGTTCTGATCTTGTAAAAAGTAATGGAAAATAAGAGCCTGCTGAGGATGCTTATGGGATACTGTTTTAGGAATCCAGGCATGGAGTTTGGGGAATGATCAATCATTGTGAATATTTTGTCTTTATAAAATAAATTGTCTATTGCCCACAAATCAAAAAAGGCTTTGCATTGAGAGATATTCTGGATTTGAGAGAACAAAATCCCTCTCGTACACACAGGGCAAAGATCATCTGAAGAGCCTGATTTTCTAACTGCTATGATTACAGTCCAGCAGAGCTGCACAGTTTGTGGATCAAATACCCATGCTAGTTCAGGAAAACCACCTTCCTCATTCTTTTCTGACGACAGATGCCATCAAGTCCCTTACCAAATCTACTGCATGCTCCTGCTGCTCCATGCACACAGAGGCACACGCATTCACTTCCTTTTCTTACAGAGGCAGCCTGTTCCCACTGTGTCCCTGATGTTCTTGACTTTTAAGAGACTGCAGAAATTGTCCAACATGAGGGGGAGGAGGGAGGGCTTTGGAAATCCAGCTGTTTCATAATCCGTTGCGTTCTGACATCTCTTGTTCTTCTCTGAAATGTGGCAGTATCATATTGTGTTTGATACTCCCAGCAAACTTAGTATCTTCTGTGTACAGTAAATTATGCTTAGCTTTTACTAATGACATATGGGTAGATGTTAGCAGACTGAAAATAACAAGGGCTTCTCTTTCTTTCTAATGTTATTGAAAAGCAATTGTAAGAGAGTGCCTGAGTACTGTGCTTCAACAAAATATTCACAAATTGCTCCCTAGGGTGAGCACTGGCCTTTGAGAGGTTCACTCCAGTAAAAACACCAAATCCAAGCAAATCTTTCTTGGTGGCTAGCTACCCAACTAAGCAACACCTTTGTGTTTTGTCTCAAAGTTTTACAGGAGTCAGATGACGTGAGAAAAATGTAAAGCCAAATTCTATTACCAGCTCATTTGGAGCCA